>NC_083741.1:16381789-17109289 GCF_033458585.1 Syngnathus typhle
AAGGGAAACATGCAAAGAGTCATAACAAAAGGGTGCCGGTGTATAATCTGAACTCTTCACCGGGCATCACAAGATTGATAAATATTTAAGTCACACACGCACATTAACTCACACGCGCAAACGCCAATGATAATTGCAGCAGCACATGCTTGACTGAGCATGTAAATGGCCCGATTTATTGACAAGGATTTTATGATGAAGGTGCAAGCTAAGGAACACTTGGGGCAGGAGCTCGGTCTGCCATAAAAATTCCATAAAATTAAAATATATATATATATCAAATGACCTAAATAGTGTTTCAATATGTCCCTTAGCAGAAATCCAATTCCATAGAATGGTTTTCATGAATAAAATAACTCAAAGTCTAAATTACTGCCATGTAATCAGTATAATAATATTTAAAATCTATAAGAAGTTTTCTTTTTTTCCATGTAGTACAGTGCACATATGAGTGACATGAATTTTCTTAGAAAATTGCTGACTGGATTTCTTTTTTTTTTTTGCTTTGACTTGCAACAGGGGAAAAAATCCTGTCAAACTAGAGAGAAAGCAAAGTTTTTAAACATTCAGTCAAAACACTATAAAATAAACACCGCTATAGAAAATAGTAAATACTATACATTTGTAAAAGCTGATTATTTGCTAAAGATTCAGCAGATATAGCGAATGTTTAGTGCCTTTACAACAAGAGCACTACAAAAGCAGTAAAGTTTGCTGTAGACCTCTCATTTCTCTTATCTAGATGTTTTTTTATTTCACTGACTTAGCTGTTTTGCTAGTCTGTCACTGTTCCCATCGGGTCGTTATCACAAAGAGCATCCGGCTCGTTTCCACACAAAAAGGCCTTAAAATCCCCACTTTCAACCACCTGCAAAGCACCAAATGGCAAAACAGACTTATTTATGGACAAGCCGGTGAGCATTGTGGAGCAGGCTGAGGTCTGATATTTCCCCCAGGAGGTAATAGAGACCATAAATGCAACTTAGGGAGAGGTGATATTGGATTTCCTTTCTTTGGCTTAAAGGGAAACAGCTCCATTATGATGCAACTGCTGGGTGTGTAAATAAGCCACTATTTGGGATCAAATGGTATGTCATACCAGCAGTATTAATAGATTCCATACTCATTGTGTGAAGGAATCAGGGGCCACATTTACAAACAGTACGCACTGTAATCAAGCAAAAATAGCTGCTTCTTTTTTTGTGGAGGAATATATGCTTTTCAAATACTATGTGTCATATCAGACTATGAGATAAACTAACATTTGTCATGATTGATACTATTTGCAATATAGTATTCTCTAAGCCATTATTATGTTTGTTTTTTGAAAAATGGTATTGTGTCCCATGTGTGTGTGTGTGTGTGTGTGTGTTTACTTACAGACTGCATTTTTGTGACTGGAGTCTTTATTGGGCATCATCTTCACTCCTCTGGACTTCAACTCTATTGCTTTTTTCACTGAGGGGATGGAAAGTGATAGTACTCGTTTTATTAGAGAAAACATGAAAAAAAAACGTTTTTGCTGATAAACTTCTTATCCTATCAAAACTGTGATCACTGACTACAACTTTAGGCGCACAATTACAAATGTAATGAGATCTGATAGAAGCGCTACATCAAAAATTCAATTCATTGACACAGTCAAAGCTATTAAGACGCTTCTAATATTTTCCCCATTATGTTGTGAAATAAATAGTAGTCAAATTGTTTAAATAATTCTCTCAACATGATTCAGAAAAATCCACACTACAGTGCATTATTTTTATTTTAACCCGATACGTGAAAATGTATAAGTGAGCATTATTATCTTTGTAAAGGGTCATTTCTTTTAGCTAATTCTGAGAGAAAAAGAAAAAAGAAAATGAGATCAGCATTGAAATTCATTCATTTTACAGTATATACTTTTTTAATTTCGTTAAACGGCTTTACAGAGGATAACACAAAAATCATTGGTGCAACCAACTTGCATTCTACTGAGGACACTCAACATGGAAATACAAATTTAACTTTCTCATACGGACATAGAAGATAGAAGACAGAAACAGGATGTTATAATGATAAAAACCAATTGCAAAGAAAAGCAAACTAAAGTAGGACTTGGACATTACTATTTAATTTCATCCATTCAGATGGACTTTAATATGCAAATTATGTCTATCCAAGCACTCAATATGAGCAAATGGAAGCAAAATCAACACTGCCATTTCAAGCTCCTGTCACTGGAAATACTAATAATATGAACTAAATAGGTAGTAAGCCAAGCATGTGCTTATATGTATTTTATGTTTTCATGTGTGACTAAAAGGGTGAGCGGCCTTTTGCATTTAGCTAGAAAGTGAGATCACTCAATATATTGCCTGTTATGTTATGCATGGTAAACATGGAGGTATAGTGCTCATGAGTGTGGCCGCATTTTAAGCAGAGAATAAAGCCTGCAATGTAAAGGTCACCTAACTGCCTTATGCTATGTGAACAAGTGCATAATCATAATAAACCATATATATATATAGTGTTTTTATAGGATTTTCCAGTACCTTAAAGATAAAACATGCATATATATATTCATTTTATAGGCTTTCTAGTCTCATTGTGTGTACTTGTGTAGAACATACCTTGGTACTGAGCACTAAATCCTTTCCTTCTGTGGTTGCTGTCTGAGGTGAAGTGTATCCGCAACCAGTTCTTGCTTGATATCACTGGTGAGGGCAGGGTTGTACCAGTTAGCCTGAAAAGAATCAAGTAAATTATTTTTTTAATTAAATTTTAATTTATTTATTTGTTTTCCATTATTTATTTATTTTGTTTTTTGTATTTTTCTATTAAGAGCTGCATACTTAAAGAGGCATCTTTTATAGACAAACAATGAACTGGAATCACAATGGACATTTGCAGTGAATAGCTAAACAACTTACAGCAACATGTAATGAAGGTTAATGTGTGGTCACTATAAATGCACATCATTTAAAAATAGATCTCAGTATGGTTCTGCAAACATCAACTACAATCATACACTCATTTAAAAAAAATTAATACATCTCTGATGGTGTCAAAATTGGTGATGCTTTTGTGCTGCACTGCCATGCTTGCAGAGTTGGAAACTCATGGGAAAATACAAGGAGTGAAATACTAAGTCTTAAAAAGTAATCAAAGTTCCCATCCTTCAAAACAGTTTTCTAAGCAACACTGCTGAGACTGAGTTGGTTGTCGATGGTAAGTCTTACATCAGCTTCAGCTACTCGTATATCTCCTTACCAAGGAAGACAGAGGCACGGAAGGGGGAAAAAAATACCCCAAAAATGAGGCAAAGCAAGCAGTGCAGTGAGTCAAAAAATAGGAAGTGATGTATAGACTGCAGGCTTGCTGAAATTCAATGGTCTACTACCCCCCCCTCTAGCAATATGAGTCACTTGAACTGCCCTTTAATAATATCCCAGGTAGATAGACGCGGAGATGAAGAAGAGAAACATGCACAGATAAGGGACAGGTCAAAAATAAGAGGTTGTTTGAAAATATTAAAATAACTTTTTTGAGGGCTTATCACAAGAGATACATACTTGGGGAGGTTATCAGGTCCAAAACAAAAGGAATGAAAAAGACAGCTCAAATCTGGCATAATAAGTAACAAAACAAAAGTATGACACTGTCACTGTGTAAGCCTAAAGGCAGCAGAAATCTAGTCCACAATGGGTCCAGAAATGTGTTCTCTTGAGTCAATAAGAACACTTTATCAGCTGAGATATGAGCCCCATTTTTAGATTTTTTATACAAAACTTTGAAGGACAGTCAAAAATGTACCATATAGATATATAGATATACATATAGATATATACACTCCATTGTGCCAATCCCAAAACGTTTGATATGTAAATGACTTGAAGACCTGCTGAGATAACCAAAAGATGAAATGCATTAAAGAGTAAAGGTTTGCATGATGACAGAAACTGAAGAATACATTATATGCTGCATCTGGTCCATTATTCATGTGGACTGGCCAGCCGCCTGACACCGGAGTGAGACAGCGACAAGAGGTCAGGGAGGAGGAGGACTGAGGAGAAGATGCAAATGAGAGGTTACCAAAGATGGATCTTGGAGGAGGAAAAGGGAGAAACAAAGCAAGCTAATGACGTGCAGATCTGTCTGAAGCCAGAAGTAATCAAGCAGGTTGTAGGAAAACAGGAATAAATGTCAGGGGCCATATCATTTAAAAAGAGGCAGAGGTAGATGAGGAGAACATGAGGCAGTTGGAAGGTGAGCTTGAGTGGGTGGAAATCAATGTGTGAGCGCGCATGTGTGTGCGTGCGCGCATGTGTGTGTGTGAGAGTGAGAGAGTGAGAGAGTGAGAGAGTGAGAGAGTGAGAGAGTGCGAGAGTGCGAGAGTGCGAGAGTGCGAGAGTGCGAGAGTGCGAGAGTGCGAGAGTGCGAGAGTGCGAGAGTGAGTGTGAGAGCGAGAGAGAGCGAGAGAGAGCGAGAGAGAGCGAGAGAGAGCGAGAGAGAGCGAGAGAGAGCGAGAGAGAGCGAGAGAGAGAGAGAGAGAGAGAGAGAGAGAGAGAGAGAGAGAGAGAGAGAGAGAGAGAGAGAGAGAGAGAGAGAGAGAGACTGGGAGAAGTAACCTCAGGAGAGAGGTTACAGTGGCTGTGAAGTGTAAATGAGTCTGGACATAACAAATAAGAGAGGAAGTAAAAAAAAATGCAGGATGGGGAGGTTGATGTAGTGGGAGACTACACAAGGAGGGTAGAGAGAAGAGGCAGGTGGAAAAGAAATATTTCCATCACTACGGCTTTAGGCAATTGGCTTCACTTGTGATAAACTAATTAGAAAAGCATCGCAATACCCTCAAGGATACTGTTGGTTTGGCCCTTACCCTTCTGATTGGCTGTAATCTCTTTTTTTTTTGTTACGTTATTACAATTATTGAAACACTGGTGGGCGTGAGCCTCCGCAGAGGGACATGTAGTATGGTAAAGAAATTGGATACTAGCGTACAGACTTTGTTCTTTGGAATCAAAGATGTGTTACCAACCACTGTTAGAGTCTGATGGCTTTAGTAGGAGAAAGTGGATAGGAAGACTGTTTACAACTGTATATGGTACTGTCAATTTCTATCATCGACTGTTTACATGCAGTCAATAACCCTTTTCAAACTCGATTGTTGACAGTATTAGAGGATGCGAATTTTGACAGACCGAGATTCAATCCCAAACGTTTCCCATGGAGGACTGTACCAATTTTGCAGTACTATAATGGGATTCTTGCTCTTGATAAACTTGAAAGATGTAAATTTCATCCACATTTAAAGGTGTACCAATGTTTTCCAAATCTCTTCTTGTGTTTTGAGCTAGTGTGGAATGTTTCTGAGCATCTCCCTTTGGGAGTACGGGGTCTCAAAGCAATCAAGTTGGTTGAAGCAGGGAAGTGGATGCTGATTGACGTGTGCCTGACTTTCTGCTGTTTGTTATTAACAAAGATGGGCAATCTGCAGGGATATTGGGTTGGTATTTCTTCTGTTTGCAGATGATGTGCTATTGTTGATTCATTAATCCACAATCTGTGTGTTATGAGAATCAGCATGTCTGGCTTCAAAATGGACTTGAATTTTAATTGGAGGCTGACTAAGGTGGACACATTGGTGACAGTGGGCTTTGATAATTATTGGTTCTATATAAACTCATTATTTAAGGTGTATTGTTATCGGAATGAAACGCACAACGGGAAAATAATGGTCGGAGTTTTTGAAAATTAGAAAATAATGAGTTTACAGTAGAGAGCTGTTGTACAGGAATATATTATGAATAACAGTTTGATCATATTACCAGCAGTGACCCCATTAACAAATTAATAATTGTCTACTAGTGTTTTTAAATTAGATTAAAGTCCAAAGCAGATGGAAATGGAATGGGTTCATTTGATGTGAACATTTGGAGATTCCATCAACCTTTTAAAATGAGTATAAAATGGTTGACCATCTCAGTGATTTTACCTTAGATTAAGGCAAGTATGGTGCAATAAGTGTGAGAAATGTAGTGGACAGCGGGGAACAAAATATGATTAATTGCTCCAGCCATCCAGTTGAATAAAGTAGCACTACAGAGACTTGGAGAGCTGAGGAAGAGAGGAAGGTGCTAGCAAAAAGAAATAAAAAGAGAAGATGGGATGGCCAGAAGGAGAGTTGATTGTGCAGGTTGGAAGGCTCTGACCTTCAATGTATTGTGATGTGATTTATGCACGTCCACGGGACAATTCATTTTCTTTTCATTTTCTTGCATTCATAAGCAGAGAATTACAAATTGTAACAAAGATCAAAAGTTTGGCTGTCAAGTTTTAGTTGAGTTACAATCTCCCTAATTTTGTCGATATAAAAAATGCTTTTAGTCAGTACAACTGAACTAGATTTTGAGGGGGGTTTTTTTCCCAGCGGACCTATGATGCCACAAACACATCAGCGCTCGATGATAAAAAAAAAATCAGGAATTCAATTTTGTAGAACTCCGTTGGAACTAATGCGATCACATACTTCAAAAGTCTGGTTTCAGTCACACTAGGGCCTAGTGACTAGGCCAACAATTCATTTTCTGCAATTCGAAGGAAACACAATGAGGATTTCAATTTAGTGTGGGTGTGTCAGTGTGTGTGCATGTGTGAGTGTGTGTGTGTGCGTGAGTGTGTGAGAGTGTGAGAGTGTGTGGGGGGAGGGGGGTTGTTCAGGTATGGCCAACACAAATGGAGAAAATAAAATAAAAATCACCATAATTTCATTCTGACAAGCACAAAACAAACATTTCAATTTGACCAGTTGGCTAAAAAAGAAAAAACTCCAAATGGCCCCAGTCCAACTACATATGTGTGTATGTGCTTCCCTGCATGTGTGTGTGTGTGTGTGTGTGTGTGTGTGTGTGTGTGTGTGTGTGCGTTGTGTAGCAGTGTACGAGGGTGCATGTGTGGCAGCCAGTCAACGTGACATTGAACCTGCCAACTAATAGACAGAAACATGGAACGGGAAATTGCTTTTGGGACAACCAATCAGAAAAAAAAACCTCCCGGTAAACAGGAACAAACCGTCAGAGTGGCCCTGTCATGTGTCAATCATCCTCACAATGACCTGCCCGCATCCCTCAGAGAAGCAGTCAGTCATGTCTTAATCCCACGTCTGGAGAAAAGTACATACTTAGTTACTTGGGAACATGGCGATGGCTTTCTCAAATAAGCGGAGCCAAACTCCATACACTTCATTTAAGTTAAGTTAGCGGTGTTAGAACTCGCATGTCACATTGAGTCAAAATCTCCATTTCCTATATTCAAGTTATGTTGGATATTGGTTGGTTGTTGCCATGGTATTGTATTGAATGTATTTGTATATAGGTCAGAAATGTAGCATTCTGTTGACTCCCATCGTGGTAATCTCTATCCAGCCTTGAGGTAAATGTGAAGCAAAGTTAATGCTGTTCTAGGTAAAGTAAGCCAAAAACAGTCTCAGTTTTATTTCCACTTGATTTCACACTCAATTAGGTCGTGAGAGATGCTTGAATTGTGTATGGATTTCAGTCGTTTATGACAGCTACTGTCACGGTCTTGACCACTGCATCCAAAGTTTCTCTAAAACCGTGTTCACCTGTCATGTTACCTCATGAAACGATATTGGCCAATTTATAGCATACTTGATATCACATGATTAGATACGAACAAGAATTATGCAACAACAGCAACAGTCAAGCATTGTTGCTCAATAAACTCAAGGCTTAAAAACACAAAAAGAAGATGAAGTCAAGTTCCGTGCAATTCATTTGAGCCAACTCGGCATCCACGACAGCAGTCCTAGATTTTTTAAAAAGTCAGTCTCCCAATCTTTGTGTTTTAAGTCTACCCTATCCTCCTGATCTGGGCATCCAACATGATCAAAAATGATATACACTAATGATCTTCTCTACACAATCTATTTGTTTAATAAATGAACAAAATCAACAAATGGGTAATAATTCAAAACACTACTGCGACTTTACCATGAACATCCTGGCAATAATGTTCTTATGCATAGACTTTGTGGTATCGTATCTTTATTTAAATCCTGAAATTGTGCTATTGTGCCTTGCAGGACAAAAGCTACTAGTTGTATACTAGGGGACACTAGGGACACAATATTCTATCAAGTAGAAAGGTGTTGGTTGCTGAAGCCGATGATTTCCATCTCACCGACTGTGCCTTCAATAGCCTGGCCCCTGTCTACGGCGACAAGCCTCCAACTCCATCACTGGCGAAGCTTCGGTGATTGTGGTCTTTCAACGTAAGCTTTCACAGATAAGGCAGGCGAGTATGTACGTCCATACGTGTGTGCACTATCTGTCAGCGCCTGGGGGACATCACGCAACAGTTCAAGCTGTCAGCAGGCCACTTAAGACCTGACACCGACATGCAGACATACACATAAATGGTATCATGAGAACGCTACGCTTGATGTGTAACCGCTCAACTGGCGACAGGACTAAACACGCAATTATTCGTCCATCCTTTTGTTTCCGTCGAGCACCATCCTCTTGAGCCACGTACTACACGCCGCCCATTTATCTGTCCACCAATCAATTCCAATCTCACCACACACAATTAGGTTTTCTTCTTCAGCAGACGACATATTTCTTTATCTGGAGACTGATAGATAAATAAAGATACAAATCCCATATCGTCAGAGTGACAGAGCATGGAAGAAACCTCTCTGCCCTTTGCATGCAAACACCTGCTCTCACTGATATTTGTATTTACCGATCGAGACCAAATGCCATGTCACCTTGCGCAGGTGTGAGGACACCGCTGAAATAAGGAAATAAGCCTTGGATGAATTATTGCATTGCGGAGGATTATGGATTTGTTGGAGAAGAATTATGTGTATTGTAAGATTTCTTAACTGATTTCATCTATGTTCTCATGAAAGCAATTTATTTTTATCAGTTGAACACAAAGTCATTTATCTTACTGGAAGAAGGGGAGGAAAATGTGGTGTCACAAAAGGCTAATGAGGACCCTCGGGAATGAAGGCCTTTCAACATCCTCTCAATCAATTGACGATTTATGAACAAACTCGAAAATCGGTCTCAATAAAGCCTAAAATCACCATAAAGACTGCTGATGTTATTTTTTCAACATAAATGCACCTCACGGTTAATATTGTTGTTGGCACAATGGACACGAGACTTTGTTAAGCCTTTCGACGTTGTCTCAGCAACTTAATGGAGCAGCAAGACCGCATGCATAACTAGCAGGCAGACTCCACTTCTGCTCAAACGCATTACGCCTTGAGTGAAGACGAAGGCACAAATTCTAAGATTGTACTAAATGAGGGAAACAAATGTAACAGCTGCTGGAACAAACTGCCAGTTTTGAAACACAAATATTGTAATCAGGAGTGAAAAATAAGTCAGTTTCCCTTTGGGCTTTGAACAAATAAGGAACAAGGAACCTTGTGTAGCATCAAAGTTGTTTCATTGACGTTTGTACAAAAAACAACGAGCAAGTAGTTAAAAGTTATATGACCATTCTAAAATGATGAGTTTACAAAATGTTTCCAAATGAAGTGTGTTAATTTATCTATTCATTGTATTTCTAGACAAACAAATGACTATATTAATATTATTTACATCACAAATAAGTTACTAAAAATGAAGTCCCTTGTCATAACTAAAGTAGTATTATTTTATTCTATTTACAAACCAAGACCAGGTTGTGTTTTTTTTTATATAAACGACCATTTTACATACTGGTAAAAAAAAGATTTGTCATTTTCCGTGCACACAGAAACACTTCTCACCATATGCTGGGGGCCTCTGTCCCGCTGATTTCCAGAAAGTCATACTTGTCTTCCAATAAGAAGTCATTGAAGACAAGCGCTATTGTGTCCCCAGGCTCAGCCAGGATTGACCACGTGCAATCCACATTGTTGTCATACTCAGCGGGGTAGCCGGGACTGGTTATTGAACCTGCGGTGCCTCGTAACGTGCCGCCGCATGCCCCCTCAGCTGGAGAGAGAAGAATGATAATGAATGAGTGGATAGATGTTTTTGGACACTCTCATGCCACCTACTATAGTGGATGTGAAAGTAGACTTTATTGTAGTATGCCAAAAAAAAAAGAAATAAAATCACACCAGCCCCACTATTTGAGTCTACTAAACATTTTTTTAGGATAATACAAATACTATGCATACAATCATAGAAAGTTCATATATATTTGAATATATGAATAAATATATAAATAAAATAGCTAGTAATAATATAGTATAATATGGGTATAAACAAATGCATACTTACTGGAAATTATTTGAAGGCATTTAAGAATTCAAGGTATCAAATCACATTCAAGGGAAACTAAAGAAAAAGCATTTTGCTGAGATTGCCCCTGAGATTTGGAATTCTTCTCCTTCGTGTGTCTCTTCAGTAGAAACATGCACAGGTTTCTTGTTGTTTGCAGACTAATTGACCATTAGAGGGGGTTTGTGTCAGGATATGAGACTCAAACTGAGGCTTTGTTACATAGAGTTGTTTAAACGAGACCTTACTGTAATTTTGGGGAATCAATACACAGGAGCTTCTCATCCGTCTCCAGCCTGTGACCTAGTGATTTGGTCCCTCCATTCTCATGACCCAGGTAATTAGTTTTATATACTTTCAGGGCTATTTCTTTAGATATATTCTCCACAGGAATTACCAGCAGATCTCCTTTGGGAGATGCCATAACTGCTTATCTAAGTCAAGGATGAGAAATAAAGAAAGGCAAAGTGCACTTACCTCTACAAAACGGTGAAGGGAAATCCCACTGTGCTCCGCTGCCCGGTGATACAATGCACGTGAGGATATTATGTCCCTCCAGGACAAAACCAGACTCGCAGCTGTAACGGATTTTGTCCCCAATGTTGTACCGTGCTCCGTGGATGACTCCATTCGGAATGAGTCCGGGGGTGCCACATGTGTGGCTGGGCAGAACTGAAACATAAAAAAAGCAAGAAAGATGAGTGATGTTATTCTATTAAGAGATTTCACTTTGACAAAATATTTATTTAAAAGACCAGAATGTAGTACCTTCCCTAAAGTTTCAATATCTAGAAAAGTTTTTGAAAAATGGAATAGTTGTCTAAATTTGATTACTTTTTAATTGATGCCCAAAAAGGTCTCTGTTCCCACGCTATGTATTATTCACATTATTACGCATTTGGAGTTAGATTCAAGTATGTCAGATGTTGCATGTCTAGCATGGTTATCAAGGACCTTTGCAACGGAAGGAACCAGACAAATTGTTAAAAACCTAACCTGGTCTCATTAAGATCAGAGATCTCTATTGCAAGAGAGACCTAGCCAAGATGGAACCATGAAATTTCAGACATTAACAACATCCAGTTAATGACGCAAGATAAATCAACGTCCAATTACAATGCAATATATAATTTTAATAAAGCCTATACACACACACCTCTGAATAATGAATAAATAATGCATAATTTATTTTAATCACAAAATGGACCTAATTTGATTGTGTGCATGAGTATTATCTTTATTTATCCTTGATGAACATGTGTTGTCGCCAGTTGTTGGATGTCACAGTGGCAGCAGCTACAAGGGCGCTTGTGGCCTAACTGGGCCAAAAATCAATCTGCGGCTGAGGCCAACATGCCTGGGCTCCACAAAGAGGGCAGCAACACAGTCAGTGAAGTAACAGGATGAAGAAAAGAAATAAATAAATCCACACGTTCTAACCCTGTTGTGTTATGTGCGCTTGTACAACTGGAGCGTGTTAACTTGTTGAGTGTGTAAAGTGCATCCAAATCCCAGTGTGTGCATGCGTGCATGTGCTTGTGTGTGCGTGTATAAAATAGTCTGTCTATATTTAAAGGATATTCAGTTTAATCAGTTTGTGTAGGCTGTTCCAATTAAACACTGGCATGGTAATTAGACAAAGCTTCACCATGAGACCCTGAGAACTAGGACAGGAAAAAAAAGAGGGGCAAATGGCGAGGAAGATGAGTTGACAAGATGGAGGAAGAGAAGAGCAACAGGAGAGACCAGAGATGAAAAGATGAAAAGGAGGTGATAAGGAAGACACAGATTATCAGACTTAGTTCAAATGGAAAAATATGGATTAAAAATAACTGATATAGGCATAAAGTATGTATGTAGTAGGTATGTCGTGACCAAAAGGTTTGAGGCCACCACTGGAGTTGTTGATTTAATGACCTTTTACACAGCAATTACACCTAAAGTTAATTTCTATGAAACTTTAGGGGTGGTGTGTGGGACAAGAAGAAGTTGTTTGATGAGATGTAGAGTTAAACTGTTGATTTATTACTTCAGGGATTAGGGCCCTGACATCAGTCGCATTTTCCACTATCAAAGAGCTTGACAGATTTGGTTCGCATCAGTGGTCATGTGGTGCAACTGCAACATGAAGTTAGCTAACAACAAATGTAAAAGTGCCCCAAGATAGCAATGCACTTACTACATGTCAAAAAGGCTAATTGTCGTATTAATTGTACGTAGTCAAGCATCTGCGTGGCGTTATACACACTCAACTGACCAACCATTGCCTGTGCATATATGGCGCCTGCTTAGACCCAACAAACTCAAAGCCCTGATGGCACCAAGCGAGGTCGGGACGAGACAATAAAAGGACTCATGTGTCTCAGCCAAGTGATTAGTTACACATCGGTGACCATACAGCCTTGTGTTTGGCAGACTGCTGTGTGCGGTGCATGCACAAAGGTACTCCCTCATTTAGGCTAATGTCAGAGGTAGTCATCTGAAAGAATCAGGCAGGGTATTTTTGGAGAAGGTAGGCACTGACTTGCACCTCAATTCTTGACAAGAATATTCATTATCATAGCTATCAGTCGCAGTAATCATTTAGATCGCTGTGATGATTTTTCAGACAGTTAATGGGTAAAGAACCCAGGTTCGTATGGGCAGTCCTTTGTGTGTGACTGCATGTGTGACGGTATATGTATTTCTGCTGCTGCCTTGTAAGAATCTTTGTCCCTGTGGGGTGTTAATAGTCTGAGGACTTTTTGTTTTGATGCTATGGCAGCTCAGTATGAGAAAACGTAAATTATAAAGGTGTATGTGGATTAGGGTGAGCTTTAAGACAGACAGAATCAATTAAGGTTAAAGCGAATAAGAGACAAAATCCAATGCTTTTATGAAATAACTGAGTCAGTTGCCGCCTGTTAAAAGCTAGCCTGCTACCTGGATAACTTTTTTTAAGTTACCCTGCTTCCCAGTCCAAATCAAAAAGCAAGGCCATTCTGCCTAAGTAAATCTGTCAACCCGAGGTCGCAGAGTGGCAATTATGGGCTTTTCATGGTTTTTGGTTCAATCACGAGTAAAGAAAATGAATGCAGAGAACAAGATCAAATCAGGTAATTTATATTTTGGATTGTTCTCAGAAATCATGGTCATCATGAAGTGAAACCTGTGTTTAAAAGGAGATGTGCTTTGAATCAAACCTTCCCGCAGTGTGCTCTGAATACATAGAAATGCAAAGGAATGTCACTGAGCCCTTTGTTCGGGGGAGATGATTGATTGTTGTGGTCTACTGAGTGTTATGGTTGTTACATGAACAGTTTGAACAACAAACACTGAGCACACAAGTACCACATAGTTTTTTAGTTAATCATTTTTACACTTGAATAACTTCACCACCTTCAGATAAAGATATTCAGTTGAAAAACTGGCCAAAAAATAAATGTTTTTGAAAACACATTTCTAAAGAATTGGCAAACTCTTTTACCCTCACAATGTTGAATCAGAAAACTGTGTTTGCTCATACTTTAAAACAACTTTAAAAGAAGGGCAAAGTGATAATGTCCTTCTGACTAAGCAGCAGGGTCATACAATGTTGACCTGCGCCGTCATGAAATTTCATGGCTTATATAATCAGCTACCTAAAACTCGCATTCTGTCTTTTTTTCCTCTGACAACGGCCTTGGAAATGTGTTTTTTAAAACTGTGAACTGACAAAAGCAGAAACTATTGATTTCATCTTTGTCAGTTATAGCATTTAGTTTTAACATAAATGAAAATCAGTAACGTATTTGCCTAGCTTGAAGATTAATGTAAATGCAACTGTATGAGCATGGCGCTTTCGCTGTCTTTCCTTATATATGTAGAAGAAATTAATTAGGTTATTGCTCACACTGCAGGGTAGCAAAACAAAATCAGTTCCTCTTCCAATACTAAAAAGAAAATAGGAATGGAATATGATTTGTGTAACCTGCTCTAAGCTAAAGTTGGAACAGATGTTCTATTAAATATACCCTCCATTTACCTTTGCTGGCAAAACTCACAAAGTTCATGTTTGATTCCCCATGGCTATTAAGTGAACACCAAGCAGAACCGGAACAAATGTCAGACTGTGAGCACGTTTTCCCAAACTGGGATTTGACTAGATGTAAGAGGCAATTTATCTTTCAGAATGATGAACACCTTGCTGTACTGGAAATTCACTGGCAACGTTTTTTCCCAGGCTTGGCGCAAAGTTGCACTCAAAGAAAACCAGCATCTTAAAAAGCTAGAAAAAGTGATGTGTTTCTCTTGCATCCAACTCATGACCAGTAAAGTGAAAAGTACCAAACAAACTGTACTGTACTGTGTAGCCACAAGATATTACCTAAAGTTCTGACTCCATTGTCTGCTGTGATATTGTGCAATGTTTTTAATGTGAAACGAGCCTTTGCTGGGAACCAGAGTTTATTCAGAGCTCCCGTAGGCTTTGGGGACCTCCGTTGACACTGCATAGGTATGCAGAGATGTTGGAAAGATGCCAGAGCCCTACAGCTAAATGGACTCCTCGACATCGATAGTACTCCCAAGGAGTAAACGTATTAACATCCTCACTGGCACTTTCCGCCAGAAAATCCTAACCCTGACGGAACTGACATGACAGGATCTTTGAAAAAGCTCGATTTACCAAAAGAGGTGATGCCGTGTTACTGATTCTTGAGTGTGATAGGACATCTTCACCCCTACCACCTCTATTTAGTGTTTAAAATGTTGAGCTCTTTCTAAACGCAATTCAGTGGTAACTTTGGGTTTAACACGCCCGACTGTGCGTGTGATTTGGATTTTGACTGAATTGAAGTCGTATGACTTGGCATTCCATTCTCAAGATCAATGTTCAACTTACAAACGTTTCTTAAAGGGGTCTGAATGGCTCTACTGTTACAAACGATTGTGGCTGCATCTTTTATAGCAGAAACCCACAGATGTGAGAGTGTAAATGCTGAAATAGCGTCAATGCTTTGGTCAGTTTAAAACTAAACAAAACTGTCGGAGTCTATTTATTTTACAAAGCAATAAGAAAGGGCAGTTATTCCGTGGATATTACCCAGAGTTTATATTGTAGAATCACATGTAAAATGGTAAATAGGACCACCAGACCTGAGCAGCATGTCAAATCTACATTCGTGTGTTGCCCATACACTATAAATGTATTAAAATGTCCTAACAGTGGCTTCTCTATGTTCCCTTGGTAGAAATGTATTAGCAGGGCAAGTGACATTTCCAGCAGTGCTTCTCATCAATCACCCGCTAAACAAAGTAATCACTGTAGCAGCCACAGTCTGTTAAACAGCAACTCTGCACAACCTTTCCAGCACGACTATGGAGCTAAGAATGGCTCGCTAATATAAAAAGTGCCCGCGCAGCTAACAGTGGTCACAAATTGACTATGTGCACTTTTGGAGCAGAATAACAAACCACAGAACAAGGTTGAGTTTGGATATAACTCAACATTCCCCTAAAACATTTATTCTATTACACTGTAAAATTCAATTATTATAGTGATTGAAATTAAAATCGTCTGACTAACTAAATTGAAATGCATTTTATGCTATTACGATTATGGCTGAGAACAATGTCGAAAATTTCAATCACAACAGAGCATCACCGCTTTAATATACACTGAGTAAAAAGCACAGAATGGAATGTGGTGGATGCTGCTGTCATCCCTGCACATCAATTAACAGTTATTTGATTAATAGCGGTTATTAACATGCTCTGATATATTATGATGGAGTCTTTAGACCAGCTGTAGAGGTGATATGCTGCCTGTGAAGCATCCTATAATTGGGTTATCACATACAGTGAGACATGTCATATATAGCATATCAGGTTATTTCATGACATGTTGTATTTGTTATTTATTTTCCCTCTGGAACGAGTGAAAATATGGCTGCAGTCAATCAGATGCTGCACAAAGCAAGTCTTGTCTCTTGGTTCTGCTGTGACAAAAACGGGAGTACTAGCTTTTGTAGCTTATTGATGCCCATACATCATTTTGACATACTTAAAGGAATATATTGGATTTTTCAACTGGATGTCAAGAGCTTAGCCTACAACAGCATCTCATGGATTGACTCAAAGGGTGTCTTCACTTTCCCAACAAATTCTTACTTACATTGCATCACATTTTGACATAGAGTTGTCGTAAAATATTTTGTGAATACTTCAAGTTTAATTGGATATCACTAAGTTAGTCTTTTAGAAGCAATCAATCTTTCCTACTGTAAGTTTAGGCTTCAGATAAGTAGGTTTGTCAGAGGTGGGTATAAGCAGCAAGGTGACACAATATTTATTTTAGTCCGGCACATGTGGAGCCTGAAATGTCCAAATTCAGTAATGTTGCAAATAGTTCGATACACCTTAATACTCCCACCAATATATTTTTATTCTGCAAAAACACCACCTCTAGGCGCTGTGAATGATTAGAGACCAGGGCTTTTCAGTTGCTTGAGCATCTGCTTGGGATGTTGAATAAGGAACCCTTCACTCTCTTATCAACTGTCGTGTGCTCTGTGACAGAAAGAATGAATGCCCAAGGCTCCCATCAGCTTTCAGCCACCATGAAGACAGTGACACACGTCTACTTCCCCTGGAGGGCTTCCAATAAAATATATCATGACTGGACTTGACTTGAGAAGCTGAGGGGCAATTTGAAAGCAGTTGTGGAATAAAATACTACTACTAACAACTACCCACCACTATTACTCTCGATCCAAATATAGAAAATTAAGACTAGCCTCTAGAGAGATTTCGGTCTTGCTTTTTCAGCACTACTGAGGTACCCTTGAGCAGTGCACAGTATCTACAAAACCACAAGTACAATAAAACCTTCAAGGTAGAACACAATCTGTTCTGGGAGACTCGTCGACCTCCAATTTGTCGCGGATTAGGAAACAATTGTGCCCGACGCCCATAGGAAAAAATGAAATGGGAAATAATCTATTCCAGGAAACAACTGTTATAATCCTGAAAGGTTAATGATAAAATAAAGTAAAATCAGCCAGGATGGGCAGTATGGAAAATGGATGGATGTCTTGATCACCCTCACATTTCCTTTTATTCCATGTTACACACATGTACATAAGATTGCCAGTATATCCTCAAAACTGACACTTGATAATTGCAAGACAGTTGTAAGAAATAAACAATATAATTGTCATATACATAACTGTCACACCTTACTAGTGACACGTGTGACAATGACACTTGCAATGGGCTCAAGACCCATGGTTGCTATAGAAACAATGACCTAGCCTGAGGCTATAGAGAGTAGCTCCCCAGGTGCAGGGTACCACCTGGAGAGCCATCAGTCAGCTTCACTTAAAAATGCACATAAAAACCTGAAAATTAAACAAAAACATTCCCAATCATTTGCATTTGAAAGAAACCCGCAATGAAGTACATGTGGGACTGCTAAAGTATATTTTCTCATTTAATTTCAAATCAAATTTTAAAGACTTTAATTTCTTCAGTGAGAAAAAAAAGAATAGTTGCTGTTGTCCTGGTTGAATAGTTGCAATTGTTTTGGTTCTAAAGTGATCCATTCTGCTGGCCAACTCAGGCCTACGGAATATGGGCAGGGTGTGCAATCGATAAGCAGGCCTTCACACTGAACAATATTAACAATGCAATATAAATTGCAGCATTCTTCATGTTGATGTTCTTTTCATATCACTGCAAATGTGCTTAACAGAATCAAAAGGCTGGGCCTCCAAAACCTTCTCGAATAACCACATCCATTCCCAGGATGGCAGACACTACTGCAGATGGGAGCAGTAGGAGATAAAACAGCATTAAACCTTTAAGATTTCATCCCTTCCCACTGTCCCTTATCACTCCCCCGAGCACAATTCCTTGCTTTTCAGTCGCCGTGACTGCTGTCAGTATTGCTATGAAAACGCTGACCTGAGCCAGAGCAGCTAGAGTGAGAATGGTCTGCCCTCAGGCTGTGCTGTTAGCAGAGGAGACATTGGCACACAAAAAAATACCATAAAGCCTGTATTCATCCTCTATACAACAGTGTGTGTGTGTGTGTGTGTGTGTGTGTGTGTGTGTGTGTGTGTGTGTGTGCGTGCGTGCGTGCGTGCGTGCGTGCGTGCGTGCGTGCGCTTGTGCTTGCGTGCGTTCAAGTCTTCACAATCCCATGCAATCGTGAATTAATGAAATACACCCACCAGCTGACATACCCTGACATACAACTTTAGCCTGTAAGATAAGTTGAAAAAGCTGTATCAAATACTGTATGTTTTTTGATATACAAGAATAACATTAAATGCAGGATGGAAGATGTCCAAAAGGCAAGTAAATATTTTTTTTCGTGTCTTTACGTTTGAATAATTTTCTGTAACTACTCATTCAAACACAAATATATGTTCCAAAGTACAATATTTTGGAACATACTTATTACAAAACAAACTTTGTTTTGTAATAAGTTAAATGTATTTGGGGTAGAATTAAACATGTTGATACTTCTTCCAATTCCTTTTAATGGTAAGAACGGATGCAACTTGTCATTTGTTTAAAAAAAAAATTATCTCTTTTTTACTATATTCAGTTAAAAAAATAGTTTTTATTTTTCTACACTCCAAAAACATTTTTTGTTGTTGACAAATGTAATCTCGGGAAAAAAATCAGCCGTCCCTGGCCCGGCCCTTATGCATCCAAATTGATATAAAGAACATCACTGCACCCAACCAATTGATGACAATAAGCGTGATTTACAAAGTGTCCATTTGTCGGGTGGTCGCAGTTTTTTTTCTGCAGTTATTGTTGTTACCAAGTTTGTTACCTTAGTTAAAGTCAGTGCAATTCCACATTACTGTGAATTAAAACCACAATAATATTTCGAAATGAGCACTTCATTGACGCTGTCGAAACCTTGACCCATTAAGGCAGAATTTTTTAAACAGATACTGTGTGATCGTGCAAGTGTTCCTAACGATGGGCTTGTTGTGTCACGAGGCTAATTGTGCATATTTCGAGCTCCATGGGAAAGCAGATTATTTGACTATAACATGAGCAATGCATTCATTAGCGTGACAGATTTAGGCAGAACCGAGCAAGATTTACAACACAAATGAAACATGGTTGGAGGTGAATAAAGTAGAGCAGATCAATACAATAGGAACACGAGTGTGCATCGCTCCAATGCTTAAATAGACATTCATCATCGCAGCCTCTGCTGCTTGAGGCATCGCTCGCTCTTCGAAATGTACACAAACACGCATACACATGCACAAAATGAGGTCTAATGCATCTTCATTTAGTCTTGCTGTCCTCTGGGCACATTTACATCTGTCAACTCACTTTGCCAAATGGATGGATGGGCTTGTGCATGTGCGCGTGCAGGTGCGTGTGTCTTCATTCTACATGGATGTGTGAATCAATTTCGCCTCCTGTTTGTTTTTGTATTCTTATGTCTTTTAGGATGGTTGCATCTTTTTCTTTGTCGACATCAGCAACGACTTGTATGATATTTGGTTTCAGTCCTTAAACTCCAAAAGTAGTTTTTGTGTGTGTGCGTCTGTGAGTGTGTGACTGTGAGTGTGTGTGTTTATTTGATTGTGGATTTGTGCTTGCTTGTGTGCAAAACAGTCAATTTCCGTGGTAGGTGACAGTCCACGGTCCCCTGAGCAGCGTAGAATTGTGGGTAAACACAACGTCACAACGATTCTCATATATCATAAAGCTGACACAAGGACACACCCATACAAATAAATAGCACACACAGATATTCAGACGCTTACAAAAGTTGCCTTGTTTTTCTAGTGGGTAAAACAAAAACAACAAAAAAAAAACATATGTAAACAGCTTTAAAGGATGAAGAGATTAACCAAAAATCCAAATCTTCATTTTTTTTTGCTAAGATATTTTTAGTCAAATGTGACTTTTATTGAACTACTCATTGTTGAAGCAGTCACTGAAGATTTCCCGCACACATAATGAGAGAACTCAAACAACTGAAATAGCTGAATTTGCAGACTTTGGATACCAAACCTTTACGTATCAAAATCTGCAGTGAGGGGAATTAATTAAAATGCCTCCAAATTGTCTTTAGTGAATTACACCTGTCTAGTACTCAGATTGCACCATACAGAACACAATTCTATAAAACAAAGAGAAATATATTTTACAGGAAAACTAGACAATAAAAACACGATCAGTAGTTATTTGATCTCATCACTATACATCACCCAAAAATGTAGTTTCCTACGAAGTAAGAATGCTGCAATATTCTTGCCAGGCCCGTTTACGTCAGCCCTACCCTTGTAAACTAGTGTGCGAGAATGTGAGTGATGGTAATGGATGGCTTTTATGATTTAATATGTGCAGTGTTTTGAGAAATAAAAATGACCTTTTGGGGCTTTATTTGATATAACTGAGAAGATACACATGTTCTGACTCATGCAGCGGTATTAAAAAGGCTCAAAAAATGTTTATATGAAATCACTGATTGGATGTATGTACTCTCATCTCAAAATGTACATGCACGTGTGTGTACACGTGTGTATCTACGTATGTGAGTTTAATGCATGCCTGCACTTACTGTTTAGAAAACACTCCAGATGATGCCAATAAAGAAAGCCGCCATGTCCCAGATTTTCATATTTGCATCTCAATATCAAGCCAGGGAAAAATGACAGAAATGGTAAACTAACGTGACCCAAGCACTGCCTGCCTATAATAGCAGTACAAAATGTGAACATCAGAAATAAGATGAACAAGTTAGGATATTTTTTAAACCGTAGTTTGTTTAAACACACAAGACATTTTCTCACAGCGCTCCACCAAGGCTAAACTATCTACACATCCATCAAAAATCAAGGGAGAGCATGCACACTCCACAAAGAAAGGCCAGAGCGCTGATTGAAGCACCAGTTCTCAGAATTGTGTGGTAGACATGCAAATGAACAGCCCAGCTCAAATATTTAAAAAAAAAAAGTGAATACAAAAGTGATGATGAACAAATTCTCTCAACAGTAAATTGTTGTGGTTGTGGCTTACAGGATAAGACATGTTCGACACCAGGTTGAGATGTGTGTTATCACAAAAGTATTAAAATACATCAGCAACTCAATCATTCTGCATTTAATTGACATCCAGCAAACAGAACCAGTCAAGACATCATCACCTGCTGCATGTGCCTTATCCAACCTCACACAAGTGGATTATGAAGATAAACATCGACTCTCCTACTAAGGGACATACTCAACATTCATGCAAAATACACTGGAATAATAATGACAGTTGGCCTTTTTTCAACAAATGCGTACATTTACAACAGCTACTACATCACACTAAAATGATAATATTTATCACTGTTCATTAGCCAGTCGAGGCACAGGGTATTAATCATCTGCACACAAGTGTTCCATTGTGTGCACTTTTCACATGGAAAAGCAAGACATCTGTTTACATTAGTGTGTATTTTGTAAGTGTGTGCGTGTGCGTGTTATCGGCGGATGGGGAGCTGTTTTATTCTTTAGACATATAAAATGAAAGATCAATGTGTGTGTAGCATACACGCAGCAGTGAAAATCTCAAATCTCAAAAGCTTGATGGTGTGTACATGAGCACACTTCGGTTTTACAGTGTTTGACGGAATATTACCAACAGCTCAATGAAATTAAATGTGCTTGGAGAAACATGTCTGGCTGCGCACACACAGGTGCAATGACCCTGCACATGCTTATTAATGATGTGAGTCTCACAGTGAGACAAGTCATACTGGGATAAACGGCAGCCATAATCAGTCACTGCACTTTTGCACAAATAATCCACAGGCAAAGAGACACACCTATTGGGACATGACGCACACACCTAGAAGAACACCCTGGCTTCTCCTCTTTGATCCACCTTCTCACATACACACACACACACACACACACGCATAGTACATAAAAAAATCACTCATTTTGACATCAACCTCTGTGTTTCATTCATCCATCTCTCGGCAGAGGGTGAAGGACGTCTGGTGCAAACAAGAAGAAGAATGAACAAAAGGGCTTAATTACATTAAGGGAGAGATGCCGGTTTATATAACCAAAAGGAAAAAAAATATATATATATTCATTATACCAACACCGAAAACATGAAGCAGGACTGTTGATTGGTTGTTTGGTTAGTCAGTGACATAACTACAACTTTAGTCCGTGGCGTGGGTCGAAGAACACCCATTTAAATTTGAGTCCGAATTTGGAAAACAGATGTGGATTTTGTGAGTTTTAGCTTTTCAAAGTGAGTCCAACTCAAGACAGTGACCCAACAGATTCAGCAGGGTATCATACAAATGTAGACAGACCGATCCAAAATCCACCAGCACAATTCATCTATGGGTAGATAAGTGAACCAATTTCCATATACGTAATTCTGCCATAATATACAGCTGAATTGCACGACGATTCTGCACGTTTGTTAGACGCATCCACAGCTGCGCCCAGTGAGGAGCTCAGCTTCCACATCTGCTTGTGTGAGCAAACATGTTTGTAAACCTTCGGTAAATCTGAGTGAGCGACATACAGCGGCAGGAGGTCATAGAGGACACATTGACCTTGCGGATATTCCCGTTGGCAGCATGTCGGTGGTGGGAATGATCAATGTAACTCAATAACACAACCGGGTTGTCTAGACAATTCACATGTAGGCACTGTAATTGAAAAGAAAACCGAAATGTCCCATCAACGATCCCCACACAAACTGGGAGCACCGCTGATCCACTTCTGCAGATGACATAACTGAAAACATCTTTAATGAGACGCAAAACAAAAGCCAAACAAACAAGTGAATAGGAGGAGTGCTATTCATAAACGCTAATAATTAAACAAATACTAATGAGGTTTCAGACCCTCTGGAAATAAATGACATTGCGCCTCATAAACCAGTCAATACTATGCCATAATATTTATTGCCTAAACAGGCAATGGTCTAAATGTCATAATTATTCACGTTAATGATCATTATTATGGTGTCCTCTTTGAGACCAGTATCATCAATGTGCTCCACTGAACATGACAACACAGTGACAACCGCGATGTCCATCTGTCCGTTTTCCATTACGCTTCTTTTGTTCTAGGTCAAGACAAAAAGCCTCAGATCACTGCCTCACAACAAGAAGGTCCTCTGGTTCATTTACTGCATAGACTGTGGTCAAAAACTGACTTTGGGGGCTATTTGGCATGTTCTCTTCGATGGAAAACAGCTCAGTTTAATTTCTAGTCAGGCGCTGTTGCAAGATCTGGAATTAGTCCCTGTGCGCTACATGGATGCTGCCCACTGCTCCTTAGGGAATAGCCAAAGGCCAAGAAGAAATGTTTTTGTACATATGACAAATGAAGTACCTTTTATACTTTAGACTGGTTGTCAGGGAATCACAAAGCAATTCTGCTCAAGTGCAGCTGTACATGTTGTCTTTGGGATATCTTCTCATTTCTAATGAATTTTTTATGTTCGTAACGTCTTTGTCATGTCAGCCACTTAGTCCAGTTAGAACCAGTTATGACAATAAACTTGTAAAAGGATCATGTCCTATTATTTCATTTTTAGAAATGTCACTTTTACATGAAAATTCAGAATGATGGATAGTGCCCAAACCATTTACGATTTTAATTCAGTATTTTTTTATGTCTGGTCAGAATATTTGCAAGTGCTAATCAGTATCAGACAAGCCTTGCAGCACTGCCACCAAACAGAGTGCCCTGATTCCACAGTTTCATTTTCATATTTTCATAATTAAATCTACTGGCTAAGGGTCAGTTTCTCATGTCACCATTGACCGGACCTTTACACCGTGACTGAAATGTTTCTTGATTCAGTCAAGGGAATGGAACTAATTCATTTGTCACCAGGTTGCAGCAGCCAAATCATTTCTCCAGACAGCCTATTTCATACACAAGGCGGCCGGACATTAAGGCTTATTGTGCAAAACCTCAGCTACCAGAAAGGGTCATTTGCAATGACGCGTGACACATTTAGGAAATGTGAATCTTGGAGAAAAAAAAAAAACACTTTCTAATTTGGTAGTCCTTCAGTATAAACCAAGGTGTAGTCTGCTGGAAAGTGTTTGGTTTGTTCTTCCTATGCTGCAGAAGTCCCCAAAATGCTGATGGCAGTCATCTGGTGGACCGCGAGGGGGTTGGGTGGGCAAGTGTGTGTGTGTGTGTGTGTGTGTGCGTGTGTGCGTGTGTGCGTGCCATTATTATTAGCAAGAAACTGCAAGAAATGTGTTGTGGTATTGTTACTGCAGCTTGGAAAATGAGTGAGGTGTGTGCGATGTTGACTTTGTACTGGTCAATCTCAGGAGGTTGGCTGCTTGTCAAATCTTGTATCATAAACGCTTGGGGTCCCCTACATACTGGACGTTTGGAAATCTGCAAGAACTGCTGATAAATGTTCTATCGTTTTTTTGTTGCACCAGAGCTGAATGAAAACTCAGCAGTAGACAGTATTAGCAGTTACATTACTTTGCTTGGACTCAGGGCCAGAGCGGGACTCATTTCAGAGTTTCCGGGCTCAGGGCCGGTAGAAACTAATGTGCGGTCTGGGCCTACCAGGAAATAGCCACAATGTCCAGATTACTCACTCTGGGCTTGTTATACTTATCTAATACGCGAGTAGCTGTGGGGATCCTACTTTAAATTGAACGCAGCATTTTGGAAAACATTCTTTAAACGGGGTGCTGAGAAAAGTAAGAACAATATGACTACTCCTGCATGAGGCCAGGCAAATGTCAAAAAGAACATCTGTCAAAAAGAAAGGTTTGACTTTTAGCAAGCTGAAGAAATCAACTACTGTTGACATTGGATCCTGCGATGTGCTGTGTAAAAAGAGGGGCTTATCGTCATGAACCCCCCGAGGATTAAAATCAACTACTTGACTTCCCGTCAGCCATAGCCAGTATTTGGAGTTTACTTTGAATCCGCCCTTTGAGTTTTTTTCCTCAGGTCCGGTTGCTATGGACCATGGAAAGGCGCAGGTTTGACGTATGTACCAAATTGTAAATCAGGATGTCAAATTGGCAACATTAATATTACTGTAGCTTTGTCCATTTTTGAGGAATGTCCATGTTTTATTAAAGAGGATTCGAATATATGAATAGTAGAAGTCTAGAATTGGAATATATGAATATCTTCATTTGCATTTTTTGACCCATGTGGCTCTTTTAACCACAGCAGTTCAGAAATGACAATGTCCAGGTAAGAACTTTGAAGAATACCATACCTGACACAAGATGGCCAAGGGAATTTGATTGACCACATCTATTTTGTAAATGCTTACTGTCAGCTCTTTAATAGAGACCCGATTGAGTAAATGCAAACCACTTTTGGTTTGTAAATCCTGCACGCTGAGCATGACAGCAAAGAGCCACTTTCTCATTGGCATTTGTCTGTATCTCACCCCTTATCACCTTCCCTGTCAGGCTATGCTCCCCAACCGAGATGAACATGTTGACAGGGAAGGTGGTGGACATTTTTATGGACATCTGTACTGATGGAAAGCTGATGCAGTAGCTTGGGTCAAAGGTCATAGTGTAGAACAGAAACCCTTGCTATCTTCAACAAAGTGCCCTTGCTTTAATCCATTCACTTGTACGTATCTCTTTAACCACAACCAACTTGAAAATGGATGGAATTTTATCAAGCATCTTTCTTTTGTCTACACATCCCTGCATGTTTGAGCCGAGAAAAAACTATATCCACTAGGGGTGTAAATCGCAGGTTTTGTCACGCTATCATATCGATACAAAGAACTACGATACGATATTTGCCGATATCTTAAAGCCTGCTGCGATTCATTCACGATACATCACGATCTAGTGCTCTACGATCGATTTTTTTTTTTGATAAAAAATATAGAACAATATCCTGATTTATAACAATTCATACGCAAAATCAACAAGGTACTGCAAACTCTTTATTTAGGAAATTACAAGAGTATTGTAGTATACAAAGTGCTTATTTTAACACTGAACTTTGATGTCGTGTTTTTTCTTTAAATGTGCGGCGAGATTTGTGCTCCCTGAATATTTGATCACCGCATGGCAGGATTTACAAACTGCACGTGTCTTGTCCGTTGAGCCATCTTTTCTTTGGAATCCAAAGTGCTTCCAAACGAATGACTTGAAGCCTAAAGGGGAGGAAATTTCCTCGGCTTTTTGGACACTAGCCATAGCACCAGCCCAGGAGCCGCGTACTAGTTGTCGACTCCCCTTTCACGTGCCTGCTCTGCTCACAACACAACAACGCCGGGCGCACTGCTCCCGGAAAGAGGAAGCAAGCAACAATGAACTGGATTTCAAAATAAAGTCGCGTCTAATGTCCGAGGTCAAACACGGCGATATAAATCGATGTTTACGTTTAGCATCGATGCCAATAAATCGTAGAGCATTATATCGATTAATCGATGTGTATGAACAAATTCAAACATGTACTGCAAGATAACATTTGATTTTCTGAGAAAGTTATGTTTGCCCTTGAGGTGGTGCACAATGGCCGCAGGCTTTCTGAAGCTGCCTGGTATTAACTGGATCACGATGACTAACAGCATTAATTAGAAAAACAATTTCACACCAAAAACTCTACTTGGGATGATAGTGAGAATAAAAGTCAATCCAACAAGTAATATACATTTTTGCGGACTAAATTGTACTCCACACAGACTTGCATTTATTTAGTATTGACTGACCTTTGAGTTTAAAAATATCAGCGTGTGGAAGATGACCTAGTAATATATTGCAACCTTTGCAAGTGTGACAGTGCAATCCATTAAAGGCTGTTTCACCTCTGTGACGTGATGTAAAAATGAGTAAATGACGTAAAAATGTAAGAATGTCCCAGAGAGAAAATGTGTGAGGCTATCTGTTCAAGCTGCTCATCCTGAGCATCACTCCCTTGGGATGTGAGAAAGATGAGGTGTGAGGAAAGGATACATTTCATTTTATATCCGAGAAACACTGCAAAGTCCACAGTATTATCTGCCAGACACAAAAAAAAGTACATCCGGATCATTTTGAAAGTGGCTAATGTGACACAAGTGGATTGATTTCCGAATGGAAAATGTTGTTTGGTACTTGGAACTTTGACAGTGAAATTATTGTTATTGTTTGATCAAATAAAAACTAATGTGATAAGGAAATCATATTGCTCTTAAAGAATCCCAAAGGAAAGTTTTTTGTTTTGCTCAAGTACGTGTGTATCTTAACTGGCCCTAAATTGGTACAATCAAGAGAAGTCAAGGTGATCTCTGTGGGTGTTATTCTTTTCCCAATGTTAGTTTGTAGATTTTATTTCAAAGGAATGACCCGTATTTACTTTTGGTTGAGTGAACATGAGAGGAAAAAAAAAGAATATAAAACAGTAAGACTCCAGCTGTGATTCAATACTATTTGCCTTTTTCACCATGTGTGCTGGCACGGATTGTATTTGGCCGTGGATGATCCACTGTATATTATGAAAATTTCACTGCCCAACCCAAAATTTGCTCCCCTCCCAAAATAAATAAATAAATAAAAGTTCTGTGCACATGTATTTTTTTAAGTCTCCAAATAAAGAGATATTAGAGAGCCTTGACTCTAACAGGACAGCGTAATCCAAGACCTTGGTTAAGATTAATGTGCTGCAGTGGTCCTTTAAATAATGTACTGTTATTTGTCCTGCGACTGTATCTGCTGCATTTGAGTACAAGTGTGTAATCGCGTGTCACAGAGGAAATTTATTTAGATTAAACTGGATGACCATCTAGTAGGCTATTATTGGTGTTCAGCAGAACACTGTATTGATTAATAACCATTAGAAGCCCCGAGGAAATGTCAAGGTTACAATAAAAGGCCAAATGACAATGATAAGATACTGAATGATAAAAAACTGTTAATGTATTTTTTAAATCAATCATGACAATAACATACATGTTTAACGTACGCAATAAATGTCGCTTTTCATAGCCACATTTTCTTTTCTTATACAGTACTGTGATTTGAGATAGAGTCATTATCGACAGCTTATAAATGATGCTAAAGGAATGAGGGTAGTTAAAATGTTTCAGATGGAAAAAAGTATAGCCTAAAGCTACAGTCATGTGCCATTACAGAGGAGAACACCTTCCAAGTTGTTCGATAGTAAATGCCATCTGCTGGTCCATTTAGCATATACCCATTATTAAGCCTTTAAGAGATATCTTAATAAATATAGTAATCCTCTAAATGAGGGATGGATGGATGGATGGATGGATGGATGGATGGATGGATGGATGGATATATGGATGGACGGACAGACGGAAGGAAACATTTTAATGTATGTATTCTTGACTGAACAACCCCAGACCCCCAAATAATAAAAAAATAAAAAAATAAAACATTTGGGAGGAATGAGGGAAAAAAATCTGTGAAAATGGAAATTTGCGCATGTATACTATATAAGGAATTTTTTTCCAAATCTTGGCCATCGGCCTGTGCTCAAAAACATTTTTCCAGTGTCATTTATTTAAAAATAGGCTAGAATAAAATAAATAAATTCACCAACTTAACTTTTAGAAAACAAAGAGGCATTGCGATAAAATATAACCAAAAGCACACATAACTTAAACTGTTAGCTTGTGAAGTAGAGGCAAATAAACCCTTGGGCCATTAATGAAGAGAGTCATGTAATTACCTGAAGACGTTGATGAAGTTCCCTCACTAAAAGTTTTGTCGTCCATGAAGGATTCTTCTTTGCTGGCAGCAGCCAAGCTAACATGAGTGTGTCTGGTGCAGGGGCCTGACTCTAAGACTATCGAGCATCACTCTTCAGCTTTTCCATATAGTATATTGTGTTTATACACACATTCCCCCTGGTTGTTGGCCTCCTCGGCTGTGCCACTTTGCATTACAAACATTGCTGGAAGTGTTTTCATTAGATTTTTTGAAGTCAAACTAGACTTGTGAGTGCTTTCTGCTTGACACTGTTGGGATTTGCTGTGAGTCACTGTGACTAATGTGCCGTGAGAGGTCACGCAGATGCGCTCTCAGGTAGCGTTTGCTCAGATTCATTACCTCCATATTTGAAGTATTTTTTTCACCGGTATGGACTATTCATATGTTATTTATCCGCATCTTCCTGTCACTAATTGTGTAAGGGAAATATGTTCTTATTCACATATTCATGTGTGAAATATAAAGTGACTGTAATTTACCGGAGTTTGCAGATGTCCACATTTTTTCAAACAACACCAGACACTATGACCAGCTAGGAAACATGAAGTTGTTTTATGTTTTATTTGCTTTAGGCATTCACTTTCATTTTAATCGGCATATAAGGCTCCAAATAACTTTGGCTTACATTATACAAAAAGTATATTCTCCCACTTCTGGAATAGTTTACTTTCTTGGTATAGATGGAACTTTTCCTGCCCTAAGATGTTTGAACCTTGGTAGATAATCACTTATAAGAATCCTCTGGTAGTTGTTTAGTGTCAATATCGCAGTAATTCATTCAAACATACACTCACAAGGAATAATTTACATCTCTTTAAGAATAAAAAAAGTGACGGATGGCATCCACTTACACATTCTGACAGCCCATTATGAGGGATGGCCTTATTTTCTTCTTCGAACACCCTCTTCCTGTTTTCTTCTTCATTGCCTTTCCTTCTAGATAGCCCGATGACTTCTGAACAGATTGAATGGAATATTAATTGCCCTAATTTATGTTAATGCATGCTAAACTACACGCTCATCGACTCTCAACGGGCTCGTTATCCAGATCATTTAGAGAAACTAGGAAGACATTCAGTCTGTGTGACCCTGAAGGTTGCCAGTTCAATTCCCAAAGAGCACCGTGTGGGTTTGCATAGTCTATTTAACCATACATAAAATGCCATACAGATATTTTACTAAACTGGGTGACATATACCTGTAGGCGCCAATAATCCACTGGATTATACGTGTACTGTAACCACATGCAGAGAAAGACTCCATTCATACAAAATGTCAAACTGCCGCATGTGAAAACCGGAAGAAAACAGACTATCAAACAAAACAAAAAAATCTGTAAAGTTTCAGACCTGCAAATCATTTGCATCCTTTCATCCAACGCAACATTTATTGATTCATTTGACGGTGCTGAGGAGAAAACACAGCGTGACATGTCATCAGGGGCTCCATGGTGTGCGTTAAAAAGCTTTACTAATAATTACAGAGATATCACAAAGGTGTTGGAGGAAAATTGATATTGTTGAAATATGTTTTCTTCTTTTCTTCACTGCACAAAGATATATTTTTTTAACACTGAGGTAATGATCGTAGATAATAAACACATATTTTAATCAATACCATTTGGTGTTATGTAAAACCAGGCATTTTTATCTTTGTAATCAGAGACATTTTGAAAAAATATCTGTGTACTAGATTAAGCCACAGTTGAGTGTCTATCTGGCTTTTTATATTGTTATACAAAACCTGAATCGGTGGACTTGAAAAAAAATCCCTTGGGCCGGATCAGTCTCATAGTGGGAGTGTCATTATGTCCTTGAGCAACACTCTAAACGGCTAATTGCTCTTGATGTACTGTTGATGAGTGGCGGCGCAGTACCGTGAAGTGTTTTGTGCAGAAATATCACCACTTCCTCTGACAGCCTTCAGAGTGAAGACGTAACGATATGTTCTACTTAAATCGGCTCTTACTACATCACACATCTCTTAATTAATCAGCCAAGGTGAGACAATCCGGTCCACCTTGAATCATATTCTTTACTTTCCAAAGGTGTGTCACACAGTTGCTACATGAGAACAGTTTTAGGAAGGCCATTTGTGTTCTCAATTCACAAGCAGGGAACATCAGGGTATGATTAGAAGAAGTTGGTGTCACAGAACATGACTTCAACCACATCAAACACCTTGAAACAACAGAGATCATAAGAAGGTAGCATGAATAGACAAAAGTCTAAACAACACACTGCACACATCTCTTAGATAGTCTTCATGTGGAAGTAGTTATAACATTTAAAAATTTACAAAATTAGTATAAGCGAATGCAACAATGGCGTGTTTTGTAAAATAGTGAAATATATTATGCAATACACATATCCTATTAATGCTATTTCATAGAAATGTCTCATTCATTCTGATGAAATGCCAATCGGCATAATTATACACAAAATATGTTCCATTCTCAGGTCTAATGCAGATCAGAGCAACGCATATACTCTCATTCTCGCAACAAAAGTGGAGACATGTTGAATTCTAAAAACAGGACCAGAATTTTCTAGATAACATGCTTGCCCTTGTGTGTGCGCGCGTCAATATGTGCCTGTGTCTGTGTGTGCCTATGTCTGCACTGTTTTTGATAAGATCAAGCGGCATTGAAACAGAAGGAAGCATCGGAGCGTGACAGTGTTTCTGTTGGATTTTTGGATGATGGAAGATTTGGAGAAATCCTGTTGCCTCGCAAAAAAAAAAAAACCTTCCAGAAACAAAATAATGGCTAACACTGTTTCATGTCAAATGTCTGAATGCCCTGAATGTGCTGAACAGGAAAAAAAGGCAACAGAATAAAAGGATTGCAGGTGTTAAGATGAGCTTAGTGTGCAACACATCCACACACTCCTATTGATTTGTTTTGGCTCGATTCATACTGCAGTATTAAATTTCATGTGAGATTCTAGGCCCTTTAGTGTGAACGAGGCTGGTCTTGTGACTTTGCACAGCAGTTTAAGTGGCAAAGGCCAGTGTACTCAAAATGTTGATGTTTATTTATTTGTAATTTAAGTTTACATTTATTGCAAGCGACGATTTGGGCCGAGAGAAAGAAGATCCAACAGATGGCCCTGTGGTTCAAAATGTGTTAATTCTTTTAAAGACTATGACTGTGCCCAACAAATACTTTTGCAACTGAGTGACTCAACTTACACATTCTTTAAGATCAGAGGTGTAAAAATTTTGAGCTATGAAAAATTATATACCTTGTACTGTATTCTGAACAACCACATTTATTTTGCCCTAACGACAATCCACTAAATGCTAACAAACACTGAAAAATACGATAGATGGGCAAATTAATAATTTCAACGCTATAAGCCTTAGCTACAATGGAGTAGCATATGTAAACAATCAACATATCAATAATCATATTGTTTATCTACTACAAAAATTAACCATTATTATCTTAGTTTACTCAGGGCAGTTTACTGAGGCTGGAGAGAATTAATGGCATTTCCATTCATCTCGATGGGAGAATGTTATTTGACACTTTGCAAGTTACGAGCATAGTCACAAACCGAACTCATATCTCACGGCCGAACTTTTTACCATGATTTTAACATGAGCACAGTATCACAACAGGAAAAAAAAAGAAAGAGCCAACAACCTTGACTTCGTAGGAAAACGGTTTGACTACCAGAAACTCATACAAAATAAAAATGCACTGTACGGTCTGATGCTGACCTTTTTAGAATTATGTTTTGACATATCCAATACCCATACAACATACACGGATGGTTTAAATTTTCGGTGCTAAAGCTGTCTCAAAGCTATCATTCATAGAGTGCACAACATACACAAACATGTACACAAACACACATTTAGTGTCTTTGGCCCAAGATCATTAGCATACATTTCATATTTTGTATGTTCTACCTTTCTTCTTCTCCTTCTGTCTGTAAATCTTAAATGGATACACACACATACACACGCACGCACACACACACACACACACACACACACACACGGCTTGTCCTGTCTTTGGGCTTAAACAGGGATTGTCAGGGAGTCATGCAAGTTTTCAACTCAAGAACGTCAAGCGAGCGCGTCAGATTAAGGCAAGGCTGGCTGGCTGCACTAGATAGCGCAAACACAGACACAAACGCACACGAGGGACTCTTCGCACATGCACATTTACTGTACATCCACGTGCACTGTCTCAATGACACATGCACTTGCTAAAACCCAGACTGAGTGACACATCAGACAGGAGTGGATGGCATTGAGGAAGAGAAGGGAGAAATTGAGGCGCACATCAACAATATTACCAGAAAAAGAATGTTAAAGGCAAAGCAATAAAGAGAAAAATGAAACACGACCGGGGCCACAATCCCTCTAATTAAATAAAAGAGCAAAGCTAATTCTACTCCTGCAGAAAGACTGTATGGGCAATTATGTTGTCAAGCCGTGTTTATGGGAGATGAAAGTAATGTTGAAAGTATTGAGCGGTTGCATTAAAGAAATGTGTTTGCTGTATGAAAGCAGACAATGCTCTTGACTATAATCGTGAAATGTTATGTCCTTTTATCATAAACCCATTACAATTTTCTAAAAAAAAATAAACTGTAATGAACAATAACGTCATTTTTTTTCTCTTGTTATGTTTCTATTATGTAAAGATCAATATGCTGTAAGACTCAAAGTTTGAAATCATTTTAAAAACAATCACCCTATTTTGAAAAGAAAGAAAAAATCCAATATATCCGCTGATGGTACATAATAACAATAGCAGTACTCTACACTTGATATTAGCATATTATTATGTTAAATGAAGTCTGATGACAGTTTGAGGACAACCGGTACTTTTAATCAGCTGAAGGTCAATTTTGTTATTTTTCCTCCTTATCTTTTAGTATTTTGGCTCTGTGCACAATGTGGCTCATAGAAAACACTGCTCACTGGAAATGACTTCTAAATCCCTCAAATCTCAATTTGAAGGTTTATTTTATTTTTGGTGATGCCGTGGGTCTGTGACCTCGTATGAGTCTGCTTGCGAGTACACAAAAAAATAATTGTCCCCTTATAAAATTAAACTTATCATTGATTGGTTGTTTTGGATTGATTATTTTTTTTCCACAGATCATACTTATGTACTTCTAACAATTCATAATGACTGTTTTAACAACTCTGTGGCATAAAACCAGGTTGGCTCAGCTCAGCTACAATACGTACGGTAGAATACTGTAAAAACATTGTCAATCCAAATGAGACTCAGTAAGAAAACAAACTTCAAGAAGGTGAATCGGTCCTCTGGATTTTCTTCTCAGAATGTGGCCACGTTAGAGGAACTCATTCTATTCAAGAGGAGATTGCATGCGTGAAAATGGACTGCGCACAATGTGGAGACTTTGCACACCAGTAAGTTAAGTTAAAGTTAAAGTCCCAATGACCGTCACACACACATCTGGGTGTGGTGAAATTTGTCCTCTGCATTTAACCCATCCCCGTGTGATTTTGATACATCCCCTGGGGGATGCACTGAGCAGCAGCGGTGCCGTGCTCGGGGATCATTTGGTGATCTAACCCCCCAATTCCAACCCTTAATGCTGAGTGCCAAGCAGGGAGGCAATGGGTCTGACATCATCAAGGGCTCAGGGTAAGCTAATATTGGCTGAGTAGGTACCACGCATTTGAAAAGGGGCATACGGTACATCTTACCAAAGATGCTATGAGCTACGTTAGCTATTGTTGAAATAGCTCTAGAATGGATGAGGAAAAAAATGCTGCGTTGTTGCACCCACAAAACAGCGCAAAGATGATTTCAACAAGTGATTGACTGATTGCCACTATGCAAATAACGCTCCAATATATGAGTGGGCCTGGCTCTTTTGCACAGATTCCTGTTAAATGCAGTACTTGACTGCTGCCCACACCACCCACGGACTTAATGTCTGAATATTGAAAAGTTGATAGCAGTCTGGTCATTAATATTAACACCTTGCAAGCAAGTAGACTAGTTAATCATCATGGCTTCGTCGGTTCCATTGCAGAGCTGATGTGATTGATGAACAGTGAAAAATACTCATTGTGTATTTCATAATAATCATATTATGGTAATTACAATTTTGCTTGTATCGCAAATTTTGAGTTGTGAGTCACCGTGTGTACACCTTGCTTAGCAGACATATGCGTATTTGAATAATTCAAGTTGCGGGTGCACTGAGTCGCATTTAAAATGGACTCAACGTTTTCAGTGGAGCACTTGCTTGCTGACCTCTTCAACCTTCTAGATTGAAGTCTGGATAAATCCTCCTTCACTGCTCTGCCAAGCTGAAACTTCCAGAATCATTAATAATGCCAACCATCATTTACGTCAACTTGAGTATTTCCAGACAATCCCATAGTAAATGGAGTCACTTCATCTGACTGAAACTTGTTGCATTTTTTTTTTCGGTTTTCTTTTTTTGCAAGCTAATTGCCTCTTCTTCTCTATCTCCCTTGTTCAGTCACTTTCACCAAGTGGAGAGAAATACAGTTTAACAAGTGAAACACTGACATCATGAAGTGTGCAGACAAGAGCCGCCAGTGCAAGTGGAGTGGAAAGTGGAGTAGAGTAGATCCTCTCGGCCTCAGCTGGCAGTCCTGTCTGGACATTCAACTTCCTCGCACACTTTTACACGTATGCATGCCTTTAATACACACAGTTATATAAAAGACGCCGTGCGAAGCAGGAAAAAAAAGATTAAAATCTCTAAAGTGCAGTCACATGTTTGCTTCTATCTATTATTTACTGTAAATAATAATAATAATAATAATAATAATAATAATAATAATAATAATAATAATAATAATAATAATAATAAATTCAAGGAACTGGTTTCATGTGCTTTATTCAAGCATTAAAACAAGTTATTTACTAGCTTGCCTTGATTTCACTTCCTACTACACACAGCGGGGTTTTTTTTTTGTTTGTTTACAGTTCTGTAACATTCAATGTAGTTTGATTGTTATCTTTGCTTACGCAGTAACTTTGGCAGCAAATGTCATGGATAGACATCTCTGGTTGCTGACTGGATGGAATTGGATTTGTTGCACGATCAGGCAGAAAATAACCAAAGCACCACTGGTATGGTTCGCATACAGACATAAAACTGGGGACTGACGTCGGCAAAGGCCAGCATATTTTTAAACTACTTTACTTTAACATCAGGATACTATTGGACCCACACAGAAGTGTGTGCGTGTGTGTGTGCATGCGTGCGTGAGTGCGTGCGTCCTTGTGAGTCATTGGTACTGAGAGAAAGTGACATTTGTTTGAGCAGTAAATGACCTGTGCTACACACAGGGAAAGTACAACTGGTGACTACACTAACACAAACAGACACAAAATGAATTTCATGGTAAGTTCTTGAATATGTCGCAAAGGAAAGCACCTATGTAATTATTCATGGATTAGAACTAATACTGTATATCAAGTATAAAATGCAATGAATGTGAGAGTAGGTATTTTAAAATAATTTTTACAAAATAGTGCAACTATTGTTAGTTTAGCAGTTGTGAGTGGCATGCAGCTTATGTGCTGATATCTTAAAAAACATAAATTCCCTCTAGAACAGAACGTCACACGCACCTAATTTGCCATCATTCCAAAGACGGGAAAAATTATTCAGCCTGTTTGTTAAATCCTCTCGCGGATGCTCATATAGTCACATCACAAAGCAATATTAATATCTGGTTCCCTGGTCGGAGGAATATTGTCTTGCTGAATATTTCCAGCCTTTTCAAATCAGCTGGTGGCCGATGTGCAAATCAGTGAGGACGTAATGTGCAATCAGTAGAACACTTGCACGTTTCTAATTTGGGGAGACGTTCTCGCCAGCTGAGATTGCTGAGATCTGAGAACAGATTTGTGCTAAAACCATAAGGGGAGGCCCCTGAGGGACGCAAGTAGCCATGATAGTGCACATTGACAAGATTATACAATGCGGAAGGAACTAGTGAGCTAATTAAAGCTTATAAAAGGATTATGTGGCATATTTTGCACAAATATTTCTGGTGAGAATGACTTTTGCACTATTGTGTGTCCAACAAATTTGAATTGCAACAGGGATGAGATCAGGCAAGAGAGTGCAGGACACACTCATGCATGCATGCGTGCATGCATGCATGTCTTTGCCCAGTGCTACCTGGAGAATGTGTGATGGTGTGTTTTGATCAGCTGGTGAGGTGAGCACGCAGTCAGCAATGTTAATGCATCCGTATGGGGATGACCCTCAGGCAGGAGGAAGAGGAAAAAATGCATTAGGGAAGCCGAGCAAGACAGAAGGCTGAGGAAACAGGAGAGAGCAGGCCGTGTCCAAAGCAACATGAATGCAGTATTTTTAAAAATCCAACTTGGCCTTTCTTCAATGTTATGAACTGATAACTTGAAGAGCGTTTGACTTTAACGGATCAATATAAATTAACTGAAGTGGGAGTTTTTGAATGTCAACATGAAATGTCTTAAGGCTACGTTAGGTAAGCGTAAGAGTCATAAACCCATTCCTGTAAATCTGTATAACGCTATTAGAGTTTGACACTTTGTTTTAGTTGACATCACCTGCTGGAGATGTGTGAGCAAGAGATTAAGTGCATCCTACTTAAATTCCATTTACTAATATTTTCTGTAAAAAAAAAAAAGGATGCTTTGAAATGAAGGCCAATCATTGATTTGGAACTGACCTCTTCTTAGGTAAGCTGTTCTTTGGAATTGGTGAAATGTAACAAGAAATGTAATGCCAGAGGGATTTCTTGTTATCTATAAAACACATACCCACATCCCTTTGATTGATTTGTACAGTGAGTGCTACAAGTAAAGACTCCTCAACTCAACTCCAAACAAGGTGGTAAAAATGACTCATCCTCAAAGAAATGTAATATAAAGCACATCTTCAATTCGTTAAATGTCGCCGTTGGGCACGCTGTCAGAATACGAAAACCAGCTATTGCCATAATATGTTAGGCTGTCAAAATGTGTCATTTCTTGAATGTCAAGTTTAAATTAACAGGAACTGTGTTAGCAGAACTTTTCAAATTGTGTATTTCCTCACTTTTACCTGCCGCACAGGTAAGTGCAGGCCAAGAGTGACAAGGGGGAAAATAGTTTTAATACAGGTAATCAGAAATGATATTCAAAAACTGTTGGGTTAGACTAACCTAACACTGCGCTATTGAGTGGCAACGCACGTAAAGAAAAAAAAACATTGACGACAGTAAGACTGCTTTCGCAGTCGCTCTTTGATGGTCATGAATGGCTTTCCACTTGCTTTTGTACTAACTTTTTTTATTTTCCTCCTGGTTCGCAGTGTAGAAAAAGAATAATCCATGCAAGACGTCACAACAAACTACCTGATATTATTATTGGGTTCCTTTTATGTTGTGGTGTGGAAGGCAGCCACACAACTGTGATTTTGATGTGATTTTCCATACTATGCATGCACTTCCCGAGCTGAGTCATGATTTTCCAAATAAATGAATGAATGAATGAATGAATGAATGAATGAATGAATGAATGAATGAATGAATGAATGAATGAATGAATGAATGAATGATAACAACTGCATGACCTGACAGCATGGGGACAGTAAGGTAATAAAGTAGGGCTGTTATTTTCAGCCCATTAAGAGTTCCTTGTGAAAATAAACTACTCAGAGATGGAAGACGGGCAACGCGATGAAAAGCGAGTGCTCTGGGAGGATGGCAAGTTACGACTGCTTCGATAATGGATGTAAAGGACAGCGAGAAAGCTGCAGGTTGACAGCAGTTGACTGCCGTTGCTTCATATCGCTCGCCTCTCTCATTATCTGCTATTTATTAGATAATGAGTACAATTAAGCCTTTTTTTCATGGTTGTATGAAGCCGAACAATGTGTTTGAAAGAGAACAGCTAAGATTTGATTGAAGTACTTGGATGGAAATGGTCAGAAGATGATTCACTGATGTGGTGAACTGCCATAGTATAGCGCCAACCACTGCTCAGGAAGACTTAATGTCAGATTTTGTTTTCCTTAATTATCGGTTGCCGGTATTAGCAGCCTCCATGAATACTTGAATACCTCCTGTTACTTAACTCTAAGTTGTCACATTACCGGTCAGTCTATTCTGTGAGCTGTGTTGGACAGTACCTTTTCTTTGTCAATACTTTCACTTCTCAATTTTTCTGGAAATTTTTCTAGAACCAAAAGTGTTTTCTTTTTGGGGGGGCGGGGGAGTATGAAACTTTTTGTAACTTTTGCGACTTTTCCGTATGTCCTCTGTGTGAATTTGTTAACGCTTAAATATGTATTTTTCCCCAGCCATTAACATTACTTTAATTTAGAATCAGGCACTAGGGTCCTGAACATGAAATGCAATGCAATTATGCATGTTCTTTTGTGAAAACATCCAACGTTTCTCTCAGGTGAAGAATAATCTCTAAAATGTCAGCCCCATTTGAAGCTAAATACATATTTTATTTTTGTAGACTCCAAAAGGTTATTTGATGTTTTCTTCTTTTTTTTTCTTAACTCACATTATTCATGCATTACTGCAGATGTTTATGCATTCTGAACTGTGCATATATATTTTCTACACACAAAACTTTTCACATCCAATGATTAACATGTGGCAATTAGTCAGAGCACGCCATGTCACAATTTCAGACCATGATTATAATCTGTCTTCATTTAGCCTGCTGACAATGTCCTTTTGTTTTTATGTGTTCTTTTTGTATTGCTGCGTAACCTTTACCTCGACTCTCTCTCTCTCTGTTTCTACTTGTGGCGATTAGTTGTGTGTGTCTGTGTGAGTGTAGCTTGTCTACAGTGTATATGTCTCAGTGTGCATGACAGTGAGTCCACCTCAGGGAGAAGTATCTGCGTGAATGTGAGTGCGTTGGGGGGGCGTCTATATTTAGGCACTACTCAAACGGAATGCATCTTGGGAAAAGGTACAAGTTCAACCAAGTGAGAATGATTCTTAAAAAAAAAAAAAAGCCTTTTCCCCCCTTTTATATTCCTAAAAGTCCCAGGTGAATAATTCTCTCATTAGTAGTATTTTCTTCTTGGTCTCCTCTGTGTTCTGTCAAGGAATTGGGTATTTGAAGAAATGCTATTATTGATTTTTTTTTTTAACTATATAATATAACATAAACGTGGGTTTTCTTCTACCAGGCAGCATGGTGGATCATTTGGTTAATGTATAACTTGCACTCATAGGTTCTGGGTCTTAAGCTCTACTCAAATTACCCTAACCCTAACCCCAACCCAAACCCAAATCTACAAATCCTCCCTGAGCCTGCATTGTTTTGTTTTTGCCCAGTAACAGTTTCTGTCAACAAACACAGGCGTCTTGAGACGCAAGTTTAATTCATGATGTGGCCATGCTTGTGACTCAAAACGCTCGTATCTTGTATCATTTTTATCGCTTCAATTCTCCCAAAAACAAACAAAGGTTTGTAATGTGGTTTTCAACTAGAAAAATAGCACGCCTTAACATTTTAATTTAGTAAAAAGTACAGTAATGACAATCAAATGAAAAGAAATTAAATTTGTGCGTTGTTTGCTTCAGTTCAATGGATATTGCGCTTCTCCTTCTGTTAACTGTTTTGTAATATACTGATAGATATCAGTATCGATTTTTAAATACGAGCAATATTTGGCTGTAGTTGGAAAAATAGTTAAAACACCTCATTGTGTTTATTGTGTTCTGTATTCTACCCCTGCCTTCTACTTTTCTCTGCAAGCCCTCTTCTTGTCTTTCTCTCTCAGCCAGAAAAGTGTTTGGTATTCTCGGATTGTCTGGCCCTCACTCCTTTCCTCGGCACTCTGCTCTGCTGCTCAGCGCCCTCTTTGCTCTTTTTATTTTTTACTCCTCCCAAACACCTTTCTTCCTATGCATCATGATGCATTATGTTCGTTCTCACTGCTTCTCCCCCGTCTGTCTTCCTCGTCTTACCTCCCAACCTGCTTTTTGGCACCCTCAATTTCCATTTAAAGAAAACATTCAGCAGCATTCAGCCCTGCTAATGTGATGTAGCCTGCATCCTTCCAATGACTGGTTGTTATTCTATGGTGCAAGTCACACATGGCCATCTCATATACATGTGCACGTGCCTTATTATGCATCGCCTGCATTTAATTTTCCGCTTCATCTGCTCCAAGCGAAGCATTCACTTGATACTATACAAAGTCATAATCATATGAAAACATACATGTACCCTCTTGCTTAGTGGAGAGCATTACACGCAGATTAACTTTAATGCAGAAATGCATGATCGTATTTCTCACGATGCAAAGGAAATGAAAGTGCTCAGTGTGGTGTCGTTTTGTTGTTGTTATTAAATACTGAAAGTAATGTGATCAATGAATGGGGGTTTATTTTTTAAAATGTGACTTTGTATTTTGGGTACAATCTTATTTTGGTAGTTTTTGCAAAATATATGAATGAATAAACAAGTGGCCAAATGTTTAATGATGAAATAATCATTTTAGGAACAATGTAATAGGCACAGTTGATTAAGCTTTCAATTTGAACATAGTATAAAATGTTCAGCTCTGTTGTCTTTCATTGTTGATAAAGCCCTCTATAGCACTTGACTAAGACCTGACACAAGAGAATAACCTCAATTTGAAATTTGCCAAGGGAGGGATGCCCATGATGTCAGATTGAAAATAGATACTTTATGTAAGCAAGCAGTAGCCTGAACTTGATAATAAGACTCTTACGTTGAAGGGGAGTTATGTGTTAAATATTTAAAGTGTGAGACAGAGACAGAGTTAGTGAGTGAGAGCCAAAAGAAAAACAACAAAGCAAGCACAGGGAAGAGGAAAGGAACGCAGCTTAAATGGTGGAAAGCAAACTTTGCTTCACCGAGATGCCCACACTGATTTGATAAACTTTGCTTATCAGACAGAGAAACATTAAGAATAAAATGGTCACAGAGATATGAAAACGCTTATCAGTGTCCTCCAATTTCCACAGAGGCTATTTGTAGTCGAGTCAAACATATGGACAGAATAATAACTAGGGAACAAACACTTGAAAATACATTCGCTCATTTGACTGTAAACGCAGGGATCAGCAAGTGGTGGCCATTTCAGAAATAAATAAATAAATAACGCAAATTATTTTGTTTTTTGTTTTAAACATACTCTAAAAACTCTTCAAAACACTGGGCTACAATTATTAGATGTTTTTCACTAAAGAGGTAAAGGGAGGGGATCCCCCAAAACGAGAAAGAATCCAAAATATGATAAACATTAAAGAAAAAAAAATGTCTGCAGAAATGCAAATCCTCGGGTGCCACACTGCAAATAAGCAGCACTCGACTGTCGTTTTAATAATAAAATTATAATATCACCATTCACCCTTAGATGGCAGACATGTCTTGTGTTCACAGTGGTTCTTATGTGGATTTGGAATGATAGAAAGGACAATGATATTAAAATTTCCAGCAATTTTTGGGGGCATAAAATGTACAAAGTGAGTCGTTACATTCAATGTAGGTTCCTTGTTTAGTCGTTTAAGGGTACTTTTAATGGTATGCACTAAAACATGCCTTTTCGCTATTTGTCCTTTGACCTAACGTATAAGCCATCTAGCGTGGGGGTCTGTGTGACTTTGAAAATGCTATTTCCGGAAGAATATAGCACAGGGAAATCAATATTAAGACAGCATCTGTAGCTTGACATAATCCCCTTCATGCATCATCAATTTAAGTGTTTAACGACAAGAACGGCATTCCACTCATCTGAGTGGGGGACTTAAGATTCAGTGCTCCTTTTAAAGTAGGGCCAGCAGCATCACAAGGCAAAATCGAGGCTTGCCTGGGGTTTTGAATCAATGAACCAACCTTGAACCCAATTGCCAGGCCATGAATGAGGCATTATCTGTTTCCGAAATGAACAGTTATATCTTCTCTTTTTCTCACTTAGAATTCCTCAATAGAGGGCTAACGCACATCAGTGACTACATTGTTAATAGCTATAAGAAATTGATGTCATCTGACTTAATCGATGGCTGTGTGATTGTTGCCTTTCTATGAATGTCACACAAACAACAGAATAAATTCATTTACAGTTAATAAGCTTCCCTATGTTCAACACAAGATGTGGAGCTCCCTTTTGATATTCACCACCGTGCTATACATAAATCATGTGGTACCGCTACGCTTTGTGAGAATCTTAGAAGGGTAATTGGACCAATTAATGTTTTACACTGAATGAATTTGATTTTCTTCTCAGAAGAGTTGATAAATTGGGTTAAGGTGCATTCGGAGGAGGTGCTCTGGAATGCAAAATTCTTTGGCGATTGGAAAAAAATTGTTAATAATAAATTCAAGAAGTAATGCATTATACACAACGAGTAGGATTCTATGTACGTATTTATTTGTATATAGTAGCTGCTTGTTGACAGCAATGAATGAATTTGGAAAAAAAGATGGCCTATCATCGGCGACGTTAGCCTATCCTCATCATGCATGTAAACTTTGGAAATAAACCTTTCCTCTCTTCCATAAAAACATCACTTGTGTGCGAGTGAGATAAACAGACATTGAGAAAGAGGGTAAGAAAGATGGACTCAAAATGGCGGTCACCTTTGGCCTCACACATACCATGTGCATACATCCAAACACACGCACATAAACTCACACAGTTGGACAGTTGACATTGCAGCTTTAATCAATGAAACCGACAACTGCTGGCGCCAGAAACAACATTTATGTGACACGCCCACCTTTCCCGCACCCCAGCTCCCCATGCAGGGCATCCTACAGTGTCGCAGTCGATATGGTTTAGTGCCTCAACTATCCACCGGCACAGCCAGATATAGACAGACACAGTTCGACAAATATGCGGCGTGATCTGATCATCAAAGTTGTCAAATCCCTTTGTACTTTTCCCCCTCAGCTTTAACGATCTGTTTGCGCCAAGAAACGCCCCCTGCTGACTCCGCTGGCTTGCAAAACACTTCTAGACTTAGTGTCCGGCTTACTTACATGCATACAGCAAAAGCAGCAACCAAGTTGGGTGTGTTTGTTTAACACTAACACCTAACACCGGATTTATGGTTCAACTGACAATTTTTTTTTCTGCCAGCCATTCAGATATGCATCATGATAGCATAAGGTAGGTGTTATTTTTAGCGGGTATACGGTCCCCTCTAGTGACTATTTTTTAAATAAATCCACGAGCGATAATGCCATCAGTGGTCTTCATGTTAGCAACACTCTTATTTCCTGCACAGAAGAAGAATTAGGGGGATTTGCCCTGATAATGATTTGGGAGTCCCAACTCGAAATAGCACACTGCTGGAGCTTGGACTCAAAATGTCAACGCACAAAAAAATAGAGAGAAAATAGGTACACCGGAGACATGTTTTTATTTTTTTGAATGTTCATTAGATAGTGATGTAATATAGTAGTGCCGCAAGTTTAATTTGTCACCTGACCACATACAAGATTCAAAACAATAGTCTTGGGAGCGGCATGCCTCATTGGTAGAGGGTCATCTACCAACCCAGAGCTGTTATGGATTATTGATAGCCATTGAATTAGGAAATGTATACTCTTATACTTGATAATACTGTGTGTGTACGTATGTTCAACAGTTTCTCCCATGGCCCCTTCAAAAAAATTGTATGACCCCTCCTCCACTGACGAAGAGATTTTTCGAAACATAAAAATGGCCAACGGACAATACACCCCGGCCTGCTCACCAGTCAATCAGCGGACACATTCACTTACAATCACATTTATCCTATCACTAAATGGGTACCTATGGCTATGGAAAACAAAATAAAAGGATGATGATTTAAAAAAAAGAACAAAAATGCAATCGCTAGAACCAAAACAGTCTTGAGAGAGACATACTGGGCATAACTTATCTGGACAAACAGAACATAAAAATGGAATTAAGAAAACAGAGATAATAGCACCGACGGGAACGCTCATTGCCATCTCCACATAATGTGAAATCGTATTTAGTTTGCAGCGTTCCAGTTGGAGCAGGTACAGTAATCCTTTCCACTTGATGTAACTGGTAGATACTGCTATTTTGGTTTATAATGTTCAAATGGGCTCAGATCGATTCTTTAAAGAAACTCCAAAGTGAATTCAATGCTTTGTCTTTAACACAACCACAAACCTTGAACTGCACATTTCAAATGGCTCTACCTTGTTGGAATGTGCGCCTTAGATTTTCACTCAGATTTGAATGGTACTGCATTCTCCTCCACTCATATAAAGCAAAACACCGATCATACGTATGTTTACAGGCAACCACTTCAAAGTGTTAATATCATATTTGTACAGATGACCACTTGCATCACTGCGCGCACTCCCCCCGGTATTGCCTCAACAAGCTAATCAAGAACAATTCCAAATGAATTTATTTTCCCTCACACAGATGGAGGCTGTGCTGCTGCTGACAAATCTACAAGCTTAATAATTCTCCTGCCTAATGAAGGTTGTCGCCATTGCAAATCGTTGAAAGCTTGACATAGAAAAGTAGCACCGGTACTTGAAGAATGTTTGGAAGGCAATAATTGCGCACCTTAAGAATTTGTGCGTAAGAATGTCAATTTGGGGATCATTTTGCCTCTTTTTTGGTCTAAGTCACAAAAATGTCTGGAACAATTGGATTTGCACAAGAGGCAAAAAAAAAGCAAACTTTTATTTTTTTAGTAGATATCGGACACTTTTTTTTTTTGATTGACAGTGCTGTCATTATAAATAGAAAGCTCATGTTAAAGTCAAAACACCTTTGGCAGGCTCAAAAGAGGAGAACAGTCAGCAACGGAAATGTCACAAGAAAAACATATAAGTGACAGTCAAACTAGAGTATTAGGAATTCAAGTCATGGCTAAATATTTTGCCACGTAATCAAATTATGAACTTGAATCACTTTGAATCAACTTTTAATGTAAACTAGACCGATTTTAAGTTGCTTGACCAATGTTACAAAGTGAGCAATATTTAGATTACTAATTAATTTTAGTTTCTTCTTAACCAACCAAACCCAAAGAAATGCGTGCAATGAAAGAAACAAAGAAAGATTGATACTGACAAAAACCACAGGTGATCTTTGGGATTCATGACAACAATGTGACTTCAGCAATAGCAGAGAGCATGTTTAAATATTAAAATATTAACAATTGATGCTGGGAGGAACGGTAAACCAGAGACTATACCTTGAATAAAATAACGTTGTAGCATATGACACTATTATATTATGTTCTTTATTTAGAAAACCAAAATCAGGCACTATTTTTAAATATAACATCCCATGCATTGTCCATAGTTGCCAAAATTTACATTGGACATTGATTGCTGCACTTTGAGACTGGCTAAGATGAAAGTCTGAAAAATAAAGCCAACAAAACAACTTGGCTGGAGGCTTCAGGAAAAAAAAAACAACTACAAAGCTTGTCTCGTGTGTAACAAACATGTCAAAAGATCCTAATTCCCACAGCAAGAAACTACGATCCTTCTGCATTGAGAGATCGTGACTGCAAGAATTGCCGGTTGCTGGCGCAAAGCTGGACATCAAGACGGCCTCATTTGAAAGCTGTTCCGAGTGGGTGTTTATGAGGCCAGACTCAGGAAACAAAGTGAATACTGTATGAGTAATTGGGGGAAAATAAAAACACACCCTACACTAACATACAGTTTCCATAGTTTTTAGGTTTTTTTTTAGTTTTATAAGCATTTATAAACACTTATTCATTGATCATCAGCATTTTTTGGGGGGGAGGGGAGGGTACTGTACCGGAACAAGTGGAACAAATGTCTCTGACGTGTTTTTCTTCCATCCTCTCTTCGTTTCCCCTCTGTAGAATTTCCAAAGCGAATCCTAAGTAATCTTCATCAGTCATTTGTGTTTGCATGCCCCGTATGGGTGTTTGTGGAATACGTTGCAGCATATGTGTGTGTGCATGTGTTTCATGACTAAAGCCCCTTTAATGGGCTTCCAAGTCGTGGTGCGTTCAGGTCCCTCAACAGGAGGGAAAAAATTAGCAACAAATGGAAGGAATCAAACAAATTCTACATGTGGCTTAAAGAACGATGAATAGAAGGTAGATGAGATAAAAAAAATAAAAATAAAAACTAGATATGAAAATGAAGAGCTTTTTATCTTTGCGACAGCGATGACCCCACCAAGAATTGCACTCCATACAAAATTATTGACAATTTGTACTTCCTGTAATAACCTTGACTAATTCGAGCAGCTTTGTTCGAATGTAAAATGAGAAAACGTCCTTTATGGAGACGCTCAATTAAATCACATTTGCCCATTCAAACAGCCAGGCCAATTAGACGTTGTTTTAGAATGATATATTAATATCCTTCCTCGTGTAGTTGAACACAAGGAATGTGCTTAACATAACAAGGGAAATAATACAATAGTAAGTTGCGACTCACCATGATTAGCACATCTGCTTTACAGTTCTAATATTTGCTCTGGCCCTTCATTTCCCACGATAGCAGACTCATGTGGGAATTTCCATTTTTGTTGGCTTCCATGAAGCGTGAACGGTTGTTTGTCTGGCAACCAGTTCAGGGTGTACCTTGCCTTTCTCCCAAAAGTCAGCTTGAACAGGCTCCAAAGAGGACAAGCGGGATAGAAAATGTGATAATATGTGACCCATTTAAAACTATTTTGGTCCATTTGGGATTCTGCAGAAATTTGTCCTGGGTTGAAAACAGCTTTTAAATTACCAGCAGCACAAATAATGTTGCAAGTTCCACAATATTTCCTCAGTGTGGGACGGTCCTGGAGCTGCCTTTGCACTTTTACATTGCAGCATTTAACAAATGCTCAGGGGAAGTTCTGGCGCTGGTTCCTGTTGTTAAAGTACAATTTGAAACTCATTTGAAACCACGCAATGTTTTACTAAAAACACAAAATGCAACATATATGAAGTTACAAATGAGCATTATCTTATTACATTCATTCAGTTTTAATTATTCTGAGTGTTTTATTTAAAAAGAGATGATGAGCTAAGGGAGGAGAAGATTGTGTGCGACACAAATACCCATCGGATCTTTACATCATTACATCAGGATACAAAACTGCTGTTACTATTAGGTTTGATGTTGATGATGATGGTGATGATGATGTTGAGAGCATTTCCCCCTTCTGATCTATAAATATTAACTTTTCTCCCTCATGTCTGATTACAGACAGATACAATCCCATCCGTGCGTCTTCATGCTCCCCTCATGTTCCCAGTGATCTCACTTCTCATTTTAAATGTCTCTATTCACACCTCTCTCCTGCTGCTCTCCTCTGGCTTTGGGGCCAAATTAATTGATGATTATCTTGACTTTGCAGGGCTGGTTTGCAAACTTGGCTTTTTATCAGTGAGGGATTGCTTTCCATTACTTACGGCTTCGTTTAGCGCACTCATCCTTAAACTGTACCCCCCCCCCCCCTGCAGACTATGTTCCTCTTTGAGACTTCATCTTTTAGCAGTGTGTGAACACCGCTAATTCAGTTTGGTCTCCTTCCATAAAATCATAGTCGTGTTTAACTTTTGTCGAAACTAGAAAGGCACTCAGTTGAGGCGTAAATGGCGGATAGAATATCAATGCAAAAAAAAAAAAATCCTGGAAAAGAAGTTTAAAACTAATATGTTAAATATAGTATAAAAGTTACTTCGATTCATGTACTCAAGTAACTTTTTGAATATATTATTATATTATTATTAGACTAGTTTTAGTGCAACAGGTAGGTTTACTTGAGTATTTTGATAAAGAAAACTCTACTTTCACTGTGTTACATGGAACTGCTTTGCACTCATTTGCTTGCGTAATCTATTTTGGTTTGCAACCTAACGTGTCACATGATGTTTAAGCACACGGAATCCGCACCGCCCCACTCGGATACAAAGATTTCATAGTGAGTCACCAATGTAAAAATATGACCGAAATCTAGTTATACCTTGGAGACAAACTCCAGATTTAGGAAAATCGAATATGTCATGCTCATCAGTGTCGACCTGCATATACAGTCATACTGCATATATGGTTATTTAAGGTGTCTTTGATATTCGGAGCTCATTATTAATAGATGGACTCCTGCTCTACAAGCATGTGTCTATGTCTGTGTACATGCATTTGTAAGTGCCCCCAAAAGGTCAGACCTAGGCTTTGCATGGCAACAGGCACAATCAATATCAAACAGTGTTGCTGCTTGCATGGAGAAGGGGGTCAACGCACAACAAGCACCGGCACTAACCGATGCACACCTTAGTGCATAAGTAAACGACAAGATAGCCTTACATTTACACTGTGTAAACACTCACGCCAACTCCAACTGATACTCGGCAGACCAAGACAGCAGCGGCGATATGTTAGTCGCCTACACACCATCATTAACACGGGCAGCTTTTCTCATAAATCACAACCGAGGCTCACTTGAATCCACCGCCCAGGAAAAATATAGCCCAGTTATCACGAGATGTTGCCCATTGATTTGTCCGTTTCGAGGACTGACAAACGCTATAGCTAATGTAGGTTTTTTTTTTTAAATGCAGGAGGACTGCAAAATGACATTTTTTCTATATATAATAAATGCAGTACATATTAGCATACCCTGCCATACTGGCTCATTATTATTGTCCTGCCATATCATGTCATGTTTACTTCTTGTTGTGTTTCTACCTCATAATATGAGACAGTTCCCACTTCACAAATAGATAAGAACTTCAAGGTTACATTATTGCTTTCATCTACTGTTGTTATTGTATTATTGGTCTCCGTTGTTTTTGCTTTGTTCTGTTTTCTCTTTGTCATTCTCCTCTCGAACCGTGTTCTGTCTGACTGCGTAGCCAATAAACAACCACAGAAATAAAATGCTTATTGGGAATTTAGCCTTGGCATCATTATCCCCATAAAAAGTTTTGGTATTTCCTGTATGCTATTATTATATTGTGCATCTGTATCTGTTGTGGCCATGTTTACTATGGTATCAACTATAGGTGACACTTGGTTGCCTTTTACGATAATCGGAAAAAAATTGCAATCCGGTTGGAGTAATTTCAACACACGTGAAACGTGATCTTACCTTCGTAGACAGCTTTGAAGCCCTGTGCACTGACGGCGAAATCAGTGGTAAACCACAAGGCCAATATAGATCCGGTGCTGACAATAGGAGAAGGCAGCATGAACCCAGACAACCTAAGAAACACAGAGTAAAATGTATATAAAAAAAAATAGTTTCAACACAGCAGGGTTACCCCAGAAAACAATTTGCAATTTATGAGCTAGTTGGAAGTAGGACATTGTGATTCTCTAGAAATGTGGAAAACACTGGCAGAATTTATACAAATATTGCTTATTGACATTTAATTCTATGTTGAGTGTGAGAAATGAACAATGTTATCAGTGTCATCAAGTAAATGAATATAATTAATTAATGATAACATTATTACATGTTGTTTGAGCATGTTTTTATTTCTAAGTGAGCAGCAGACTATTAGCTCTTCTCATTAACCAGTGCCCAAGATGTAGCTTTCCGTTCTAAAACATTTGGTGGCCCATGGTGTAAACTATTTGGGCTTTGTCTGTTCAGCAACTGTGCTTAAAACCCACAGACGTGCTGGTTAAGTATGCCGTGACCTTTTGTCCTCTGTTCACCAACTTTTTGGCTTAGTCTTCCTGTTGTTTCCTTTGAAAAACCAAACACTAAAATCTATTACCCACCCCTAAGATGCACAGAATTAAACAGTAATTAAATGGGTTTACATTTAACATTGAATGCACTGTTTAATGATGCTACAAATTCAATCTCTGATACAAAAATATGAGTTTTAGTCTGTAATGGAATCTGTAATGGCCTTTTTAAGATTAATTAAGAGGTGACGACTGAATGATTGTGGGAGCAGAACGGGAATGATGCAGAGATAAGAAACAACAAAACTGAGAGGGCTGACTAAAACTGACTGCCTGGATAATAAAGTAAAATGACTATAGTCAATGAAAAATGTTTTATTATGGTAATCTAAAATCAAACTGTCACACAATTTTTGTGTCATATGTTTCCATTGAATCACACCATTCAAATGTAATAGCAAGGTTAGATATCAAAAGCAAATCAACATAGGAACTACATTGAAGTTGGAGTGAAATGACCTTGTCGGGATTTTTCTAATCACCAGATAAATGATTGCAAACTATCTGCATTCACTTGCCACTGTATTAAGCGCACTTCCTTTGCAGAGGAGTGCAAAATTGCTGTCAAAAGAAAACAAATAATTCTCAGTTGTTGATGAATATTATATCTATCCGGTCATATGATTGCAGAGTTTCCCTATAAATATATTCTGCGCTTTTGTAAAAAACAACTACGTACATTGCTAGCGAGTAGATAGCGCTGCTTACGCACGCACCTGCAAATCTGACAAACTCTAACCAAATATGGAGCACTTCACGTATTGATTGGCAGTAAATTGCAATCATTGCTACTATTCCACTGAGTAGTAACTGCATGACTGACATTCAAGTCTCAATTGACTGACATTGGTTTCCCTTTTAAAAATGAGGAGCGCAACCATTTAAAAAAAAGGGGAGAAATAAGCCTGCTAATTAGAAATGTATTATAAAGCTGCAGTTGAAGTGATTCTAACTGAATAGTCCAAAATGGCCATGTGAACCTAAATAAGCCTTCAAGAATACATTTGATCTTTCACGCAAGCAGATTGATTTATGCTTGTGTTAAAGTCACCAAGCACAACACTGACAACATTGCATTGAGTTAAATTAGATTTACTGTAAATGTTGAAAGGATTATAATGAATATAAAAAAATCCCCCCAAATATATGAATCAAGCAAATTAATTACTGACAAGCCATATAGAAAATGGAGGACTAGATGAATTTTTTTTACATGCTTTAAAAGAGACTCTAGCACACACACGCACACACAATGAAGCCTCTCTCCTAACCAGTGTATATTTTTGGGAGCCAAAAAGTTTTCACTATCTCACAAGGTCTGAGCAAGTTAAGCTTCATGGCTGACTTTGACAAAGAGTAGTGTTTCTCCTTGAACCTAATCTACATTAAAATGGAGGCTTTGTAGCAAAAGGTGAAAGGTGAAAACTGAGCCGGCTGACAGCGTAAAGCATAAACTCAGCCAATACGTCTGTTTGTTTACAAACTATGAGTAAGCCTTTTTTCATTGACGAGGAAGAAGCAGAAATGTTTAATGTCTCTTTATTTTAAGAAATGACAAAGTGCAATAGAATTACAGTTGTATGTTTCAATGAAAGAGAAGCGGGTGCAGTCGAGGTCAACCGGCATCGCCACCTGGTCCACTGCTGCTTTCACACGAGGCTGGGATCCTTCGCCGTCGCCGCTACATCTGGACCGGCACTTCCCCGATGGCTCACCCATCTCCTCTTTCTGGACTACCAACCCCCCCGTCACCCCCACCTCCCGTACTGCCAACCTCAACAACCTCCGCTCCCGCCTCTCCTGCTCCTCCATCCATCTCCTTCGCACTGCTGATCGATCTCCTGTTATTAACTATATCCTTTTGTCTCCCCCCCCCCCCCCACACACACACACAACCCCCGTACGTCCCCACCCTTTTTATTCCCTGTAAAGCGTCTTTGGGTCATTGAAAAGCGCTATTTAAATTAAATTGTAAAGGAGGATTTGGCGCCCAATGTTGGGGAGGATAATACGCTAGATCTGGGGGTATATAGTGTACAAGATGGTGTATCGGTCAGAATACAGGAGGCAGCAAAGGACGTTTGGACACAGGGAATGGCCAAAAGGTAGATGGAGGGATGGACAGGTTTATTGAGTAGCAGGATTGAAGGTCATAATCGAATTGCAGATTGATAGAATTGCGGAATGATTGCGGAGTCTGCAATAACAAATAATAAGAATAAAGGTAAAGACAATCCCAAACTAAATATTTCAAATATGGCGCAAACATGCTTTAAATTACCCTAAAGGAAATACAGTATAATAACGTCGTTGCCAACGTACATAGTTGAATTCTAACGCTACGAGTGGCCGCATTATACTTATCTTAATGACACTCATCGTAATGTGGGCAATCGGATGGTCTGGGGAGACCTCTAGTGATCGAAATGAGGAACAGGAATGGCGGCAACAGGAAAGTGTCTCTCGTCCGCGAATCCGCTCAGAGTGCCATACAAGGACCCGAACTGACACGATGGCAACAAATACAAACAAATATACTTATTATACGACAACAACGATCTAGGGCTTACCTTTTGGTCATGAACTCGGCTTTTTTTACTTGCTTCAACTATAACTAGAAAACTTCTACCCCACCATACCGCGAACTGCTCTCTTCCGGAGTGCCCTGCTCATGCGCAGAGAACGCCGCGTCACCCCATGGAATCACGTGACATGCGGAGCGGGAACACAAGGCAGAGCCGCTGCCAACACAGACATGCACATAGAACAACACAACATGCAAACGATGTTACAGCCTTCTGTACAGCCGCCCCCAAATGTGCAGGGCACATTTGTTTCAAACAAAGGCTCATCAGTCTTTATGGGAGTCTTGAGTCACTTCCGCTGGGAGGGCTGGTAGCACCACCAGTCGAGCTACTGGTCGGGTGTACTGCCGCCCTTTAATGTCGACATCAGCTGACCTTATGTGGCCATCGTCACTGCGATGAATCTTCGTCACATGACCAATAGGCCACATGGCACGGGGTAACTGTGGCTCGGTGATCATGACCACTGACTTCTCCAGGAGGTCGGGGGGGGAGGCTTGCCATTTCTGTCTTGTTTGCAATCCCGGTAGGTAATCCCTGATGAATCTTGACCAAAACTGGTCGGCAAGGACTTGGGAGTGCCGCCAGCGCCTTCGGCTCAGGATTTCGCTCTTCGGGTGGACGATCTGGGGGAGTGATCCATCAGGCCGCCCCAGTAGGAGGCTATTGGGGGTCACGGGGTCGACGTCAGACAGGTCAGCAGACACATAGCCCAAAGGTTTTGAGTTGAGAATGGCCTCCACTTCCAACAGGACGGTGGAGAGGACGTCCTCATGGATAGGCTCAGTACCTAGACAGGTGCGGAGTGCAGACTTGACTGCTCGTACTTCTCTCTCCCATACTCCACCAAAGTGAGGGGCTGCTGGGGGGTTGAAGTTGAATTTGATTTTACGTGGAGCGAGTTGACTTTGTAGGGTTGGACACATACTTGTGAAGGCTTCCCGAAGCTCCTTCTCTCCCCCCTTGAAATTGGTCCCGTGGTCTGACCACAGTTCCGAGGGGGTTCCTCTTCTGGCAATGAATCGCCTCAAAGCCATCAGGAAAGCATCGGTGTCCATATTTCGTATGAGGTCCAGATGTACCGCTCTGGTGGTCAAGCACTTGAAGATGAGACCCCAGCGTTTCTCATGGCGTCGTCCAACCTTTACTAACATGGGACCGAAACAGTCCATGCCAGTGGCGTGGAAGGCAGGTTTATGCAACTGGAGGCGTGCGGTTGGGAGGTCAGCCATTTTAGGTATGGAAGGCTTGGCCCGCCAGCGCTGACAATCTACACAGGAACGTTGATAGCGACGAACTGCTTCACGGCCGTGAATGATCCAATAGGTCCTCCGCAACTCTGCAAAGACTCGCTCTGGCCCTGGGTGTTTAAGGTCCTGGTCATATTTCTTTATGAGCAGGCGGGTCACAGGGTGTGAGGCGTCGAGGACGATAGGGTGTGGGGTGACCTCGTTCTGGCCCTCTAGACGGCGTAACCGGCCTCCTACTCTGATTAGGTCGATGGAGGTGTCGATGACTGGCGCTAGAGTAAGAAGTCGACTCGAAGTTTTAACAGGCCTCCCTGCAGACAGCTGAGCACAATCGTCTGGGAAGGATTGCTTCTGGGCTCGTTGAAGGATGAGTACTTCAGCTTGTCGGTATTCTTCAGCGGTAGGTGAGTAGATCGGAGGGGCCTGGCCATGAAGTTCCCTTGCAGTAGCGTCCATGAGTTCCTGCCAGGTGTTGCACGTCTTGTCTTGTAGAATGGCAATGTCAGGTGAGGTGAAGGTGGACCCACAGAACGTACCTTTCCTTAGTTCAGCGGCATCATCAGGTGGAATACCGTGTGGCATTTCTGGCCAGGTGGTTGGACCCTGTAGAAGGAAGGTGGGTCCTTGTGACCATCGATTGGGCTCCAACAGGGATATCAATGTCTTCCCTCTTGTCAGGTCGTCGGCAGGGTTGTTGTCTGAGTCTACGTAGCGCCAAACAGAGCCTTCCGTAAGCTCCTGGATCTCAGCTACTCTTGACCCTACAAACACCTTGTATCGACAGGATTGCGAGTGTAGCCAGGTGAGTACAGTGGTAGAGTCAGACCACAATACTGTGCTGTGTACTGGGAGAGCAAGCTCTTTCTTGAGGGTGGAAGCCAACTGCGCTGCTACAAGAGCCGCACACAGCTCAAGGCGAGGTACAGAATGCACACGCTTAGGGGCTATGCGGGAGCGAGCCAGAACAAAGGATAAATGTACCTTACCCTGGTTGTCTTCGGTTCGGAGGAAGGCTACAGCCCCGTAGGCCTTTTCTGAGGCGTCAGCAAAGATGTGCACTTGCCGAGTGGTCCCTTCGCGGTGGCTATCCGCAGGCGCATACGGACGTGGCATGGTAATGGCCGGCAGATGCTTGAGCTCCGCCTCCCAACAGGACCAAGCCTGTAGCAGGTCAGGAGGGAGGTTAGGATCGTCCCAACCTCGCTGCTTGTCCCACAGCTGTCTTAGGATGAGCTTGGCGCGAATGGAGAATGGCAGCAGGTATCCCAATGGATCGTACTGTGAGGCTAGGACTCTATAAATGTTCCTCAAGGTTGGTACATCGTAAGGGACTAACCGCTGCTTGTAGCCTAGGGAGTCTGCCTGCCAGTTCCAGCTGAGGCCCAGGGTCGACTCAAACGGGTTGGACTTATCTTGGGCTAGCCACAGGTCTAGACTGGTGGATCTGAGCTCTGAAGGTAGGTGGCTGAGAACATTTGGGTCATTGCAAGCCCACTGTCGCAATTCGAAGCCGCCCGAGGCGAGGAGTTTCCTGAGCCGGTCCACCCGACCCTTTGCTTCTCTGGGTGTAGCCACACTCTGCAGGTAGTTGTCGACATAGAAACAGTGCTCCACGGAGAACCTCATGTCATCGTTTGACTTACTGGGATCCTTGACATGTCTTTGCAGGGCGTATGTCGCACAACATGGGCTACAGGTGGTCCCAAAGGGGAGGACCTGCCATTCAAAGATCTTGGGTGGTTGTTCTACCTCTAGGTCTCTCCATAAAAATCTCAGAAGGGGGCGATCCTCAGGGAGGAGACGGACCTGGTGGAACATCCCTTTAATGTCCCCACTAACTGCAATGGGACCTTCTCGGAACCTCAATAGGACCGCTAGCAGTGAGGCACCTAGAGTGGGGCCTGGTAGGAGGAACTGATTAAGGGACTGGCCCAAAAATTGATGAGAACAGTTAAAGACGAGGCGGTTCTTCCCGTTATGGGTCACGAGGTGATGGGGGATAAACCAGCTCTCCGTTGATGAGGTGTCCTCGCTAATTTCCTGCACTGCGCCTGACTCGATGAGTTTCCGCATCTCCGCTTGGTATGCTTGTCCCTGCTCAGGGTTCTTAAGGAGGCGTCTCTCAGTGCTGCGCAGCAGGGCCATAACTGATTCTTTCGGTGCTTGCAATAGTGGCATAGCCGCATGGCGTAACAGGGGAGTAGCGTATCTAAGGATGCCACTCACCTCGGTACGTCCTGTCTTCGTCTCCAGCAGGGCTATGGCTTGCTGATCCTGCTTGGATCGTGTCACTTCCCTCTCTGGCCTGTAGGGGACTGTATCCACTTGCCAGAGTCTCTCCACATGCCTGTAGAGATCATCCATGGGTGGTGGAACAGAGGTGAACAGGCATTGAGCTGGGTGAGCCGGCCGCCCCGTCGACTGACACGGGCCCTGCAAGGTCCACCCCAGTCTAGTGCGGACAGCTGCTGGGCTACCATGAGGACCAAGCCTGACAGGCTCGATGGGGGTTACGAGGTGGGGCTGGTCTGAACCTATGAGAAGCAAGGGCTTTACTTCTCGGAAGGTAGGAATAGGGATTCCACGCAGGTGCTTGAACTTCCTCTGTAGGTGGCTAACTGGGTAGCTATGTGGGGCTAGATTAAGATGGCTGGCTGTAAAGGCATCAGTGATCTTAAACATAATATTAGGGTTGGTGGGAGAGGAGACCCGGAATGACACTGTATGGCCATGCAAGACTTGGATGTCCGAGCGCACTGTGCGCAGTGGGAGGTCTTCGGGAGCGCCGTTAAGGGCTAGGGACTTAGCAGCGGTGGGGAGCAGCATAGTCCTCTCAGACCCATCATCCAGTATAGCGTAGGTGTCTAACTTCTGACTACCATAGTGCACGTGTACTCGCACCACCTTCAACATGACTCGGTTCCCCACATGTGGTCGGTCAAGGTAGAAGGACTCGGAGGCACAGGTAGTCAGGCAGCTTTCAGCCTTTGGAGGTGAGTCATCCTTAACTTTCTCAGGTCTTATGTTAATGTCGTGGAGAGCGAGAAGGTGCTTGCCTTGACAAAGGTTACAGGGTTTCTTGAGGTCGCACTGAGCGGCGAAGTGTCGGCGGGCACAGCGCCAACACCGCTTGTGCTCTTGGATCCACCTCTTCAGCTCGTCTTTGGTGAGCTGGGCTACACCACTACACTGGCTGAGGTAGTGGTCTGTACTCTCACAATAGGCACAGTATACCTTGGACTTGTCTTTCCCTTTGACAGGTTTCTCTTTAACTAGTTTCACTGAGGGCTCCTGGCTACTATGCAGGACTGCTGTTTGCTTAGCCACAGGACGAATGTTCCATTTAGTGCTCTGCTTCTCCTTGGAGCTCCGGCTACTGGTAGGATCGTCAAAGTCCTGACACCATGACTCGTGGCGAAGCCACTCTGACAGGTCCCGCAAGGTGGATGTGGCTCCAGATCGAGTGGGCTGGGAACGGCGGAAATCGGCTCGCTGTTCAGGCGGAAGCTTACTCAGTAGGCGAGCTACGTGAGAGCCACAGCTTAGTTCAACTTCTCCTTCGTGGCCCAAGGTCTGGAGGAGACCCACCAGTGATTGTATTTGAAGGGCAAATTTCTGGAACGCCATTGGATCACCCCGCCTGACCTCTGGGCCGTCCAGGACGCTGGATATCTTCTTTAGGGCAAGCTGATGAGGTTGACCATATTTGTCATAGAGAGCTGTCATGGTGTCCGTGTAGGGTGTTGGAGAGTTTAGATAGGCGTCAGATATCAGTTTGGCCTCTTCTAACTTAAGATGGTCTACTAGTACCTGATACTTGAAGAGTTCTGTAGCATTGGAGGGGAGGAGGTTCTCTAATGCTATACGTAGCCGGGCGAACTCACTAGGGTCCGGGAAAGTGAACTTGGGAATGGTAGGTTGGGGTCCTCTGTACACTGGCTCTGGGTATGGAGGTTGCATGTAAGGGGTGGTTCTGTGAGAGTGTGGCACTTGAAGATGTGGTTGACCAGTTGGGGATGCTCCTAGAGGTAAGGGTAAGTTACGTGGCGGTACAGGAGGAACGTGGGAGGACTCACGGCTAGAAGGAATGAACTGTGGATGACGGAATTGGGCTGGTTGTGGCTGAGGCCTGTAGTGTAGAGGCTTGGTCTCCGGTGGAGTCGGGTAAGGAGGTAGCTGATGAGCTCCCAGATTCAAGGCACTGAGGTTGGCGTTTAGGGCTTCCTCGGGTTCAGGCCATGGCGGAGGATCAGGCCAATCCTCCTCTTCCTCTGACTCAGTGAATCTCGAGCTGTTGCTCGTGGTGACGGCCCCATCAGGTGGTTTGGGACTGGAACATGCTGGTAGAGGGATGTTCACTTGACTCATGCCTATTCTTAGAGAGTGGGCCACGTCAATCAGCTGCTGAAGGTCACTACGGGCTTTATTTAGCTCCTTCAGTCCGGCATGGATGGCTTCGTGAGTCTCACGCAGAACCGCATTCCCATCTTGTACGGTGTGGCGGTTCGGGTGGTACTGGTCCTGGTTTGGCTGTTGTTGGTATGACTGGACAGGTGCAGATAAGGTTCTATCATCCGCATTCCTCCTCCGGGTGAAGCTTGAGGCTAGCTGAGGGGCTCTATACTGAGCAGCATCCTCGAAGCTCTCCGGGTGAAATTGAGGTGCACGCAAGGAGATCGTCTGGACTAGTCCCTGCTGTGGGTATGACGGTCTGCCTGTTGGGGTCGGTGTAAACGAGTCCCAACGTGGTTGGCCGCTGTGCTCATATCCCACGTAGTCCACCTCGAAGTCCTGCATCCAAGCTGGGGGGTGCGTCCGACGTTTTGGCCTCACATCCAGGTGTCTTTCTTGATCTTGCTCCATCCTGAACACTATATCCGGCTCGAAGGACCACAATGTAAAGGAGGATTTGGCGCCCAATGTTGGGGAGGATAATACGCTAGATCTGGGGGTATATAGTGTACAAGATGGTGTATCGGTCAGAATACAGGAGGCAGCAAAGGACGTTTGGACACAGGGAATGGCCAAAAGGTAGATGGAGGGATGGACAGGTTTATTGAGTAGCAGGATTGAAGGTCATAATCGAATTGCAGATTGATAGAATTGCGGAATGATTGCGGAGTCTGCAATAACAAATAATAAGAATAAAGGTAAAGACAATCCCAAACTAAATATTTCAAATATGGCGCAAACATGCTTTAAATTACCCTAAAGGAAATACAGTATAATAACGTCGTTGCCAACGTACATAGTTGAATTCTAACGCTACGAGTGGCCGCATTATACTTATCTTAATGACACTCATCGTAATGTGGGCAATCGGATGGTCTGGGGAGACCTCTAGTGATCGAAATGAGGAACAGGAATGGCGGCAACAGGAAAGTGTCTCTCGTCCGCGAATCCGCTCAGAGTGCCATACAAGGACCCGAACTGACACGATGGCAACAAATACAAACAAATATACTTATTATACGACAACAACGATCTAGGGCTTACCTTTTGGTCATGAACTCGGCTTTTTTTACTTGCTTCAACTATAACTAGAAAACTTCTACCCCACCATACCGCGAACTGCTCTCTTCCGGAGTGCCCTGCTCATGCGCAGAGAACGCCGCGTCACCCCATGGAATCACGTGACATGCGGAGCGGGAACACAAGGCAGAGCCGCTGCCAACACAGACATGCACATAGAACAACACAACATGCAAACGATGTTACAGCCTTCTGTACATAAATGAATTATTATTATTATTAACTTTTTGCTGTAAAATGAAAAAAGTCCCGAATAAGAAAAATTTAAAGAGCAATAAGAAAAACATACCATTATACGTATAATTTAAATGCTACGCAATGGAATAAAATCTGTGACCATACTGACATCAGACACTGTGAATTGATTTGGTCTACAAAGAGTTGGTCAAGGACGACAAAGACAACCAATGAAAAAGAACATACTGGGGACAATAAGAACAATCGATGTCGTCAATCCAAAAGTAACAAAGGTCTATGGAAAAAAACAAACAAACTGTGGAACAGTGGAAAAAAAGAATGATTTGGCCTCAAAGCAAGGACAAAAAGGACAAAGTAAGTAATGGAGCTTGTGGGAAAGCAACAAACAAAAAGACAAATGGAAAGCAAGTTAAGAGAGGAAACTGGAGGGGAAATGTGCAAAGGACAGGACCAAGGGGAGTGAAGTATGTGATGGGACTGGACAGACACAAAGTCTTGCATCATTTTCTTCAAGGGGATAGTTTTTTTTTGCAGTCAGTGTTCCTAAAACTGAACCATTTCTTGATCAATTCATGCAATACTTCAAAGCTTTAATAAGTAATGAAGGGAAATGTCAAGCAATTGTGTTGTTCCTTAAAGCCGTGCTTTGTCCGGTCCCTCACCTAAAACCTGTTTGCTATGGCTGAGCCTTCCAAGGGCATAAAGCAACAAACAACTTTTATATCCTTGGGACGCACAAAGCCCTCCACCACGATAAGGTGAGGGGCAGAAGAAATCACGTGTGATGTTTTGCACAGACACAGGCACAATGTAACATTACATCTGGATTTAACAAGAACAGGAGAGCTTACTCTGCAGGATTCGACATTCATCTTAATTAAACTAATTAACACAATTATTTAAAACGCTGTTAACCTAGTGAAAGTTGATTGCACTATTCAAGTAGATCTTTTGTATGCTTTCCGAAGTTATTGTAAGCTTTTATTTAAGTACTAAATTATTGCCATTTAATGCTTAATTACTGTTAAAGAGTCATGCCTTCAGAGAAAAGGAGAAATACTCCCCTACCATTTAGACATGAGTTATTTTTAACACTACACTAAATACAAGAAAAAAAGGCACACAAAGAACAAGAATATAACATCATCATTTATGTAATTCCACATTTTGGGTGTTTATATAGACTAAATGGGACTGGGCTTCCCTCAATTGGTACATGATGAATACTTTTGGAGTGGAGACTAATATTCTGTGAGCTTTTATTTCTTTTCACGATCGAAAGGAAAAATCAAGATTGCTCGTTTTCTATTAGATATAAAAACATGAGAAAATTGCTATCCAACCCAGATATGTATTTAATGCAGATGAAGGAACAAGTCCCCTGCTCTGGGATAAGTCAGAGCAATGAAATGCGTCCTGAGTGTTGGCCAAAACACACAAACACATGCACGCACGTACACACACAAACAACTGTCACTCAGGTAATGAGCAGTAATCGCCTGTAGAGTACAGATGGGCCATCTTGGCCGTGCCGTTTCTCTCTACCTCACCTTCTTAGTTTGTTGCACTGCACACTTCCTCGTCATCAGGACAAACCATTGATCCTGCACTGCTATGTGACATCTATTGAAAAGTAAGTGGGCTTGCTTTAAAATATGGGACAGATGATATCGTCGGTCAGCTGTCCAGTCAGTCATCCAGTTCATGCGATGAGACAGCCACTTTGTGAGTGCAAGCTTTACAGTGAGATGACCAATCACTCGGCTTGCCTGTGTGCTTTTTGTTGCGGCATCCATCTGTCTTGACTGCCTATCTGAATCTTTTCGTCCATCCCCAACCCTCTCTAATATTGACGAATTCTCTCACGTTACTTTTACACATGTAAATTAATTCGGCCACTTATTTATAGATATGTTATTAATTTTTGAAGACTATTGTTGAAAACGTGAAAAGACTGAGAACTGTAGTCTTCAAATGTTACGTTTAACTGTTTTTATCATTTCCGTTTTCCTTTTTTTTTGGCTGTGGTTAAAACGGTGCCTCGTGACACACTAGAAACCAGCATGAGTAGCATCTGCTGTTATTTGGCGCAACTGCGACATGCAAGTAACTAGCTAGCTATAGCTACATAACTTTGGATAGTCTGCAGGCATGGCCACTTTAGAGCGCTTCGTTGTTGGCCATGAGTGCACACATGTCACAGAGAAGAAACAGTCTGACGTGACAACCAACTTCAGGACAGAGGCTTCACAGCTTTAGAGCACCTCATTGTTGCGGGCGTAGAAAAGCACTGCAATGACCCGACGGGATACATTGCAGCCAGGCTCTGAGCTGATATATTTTCTTGCCTCAAACATTTATCTGGGGACAGAAGAAAGATGCTAGACATTTTTTTCTCTCTCTTTCAGGATATAGGAAAGGTATTTGACTTCTTCCAAATATGTGAAAACAGTTTGGGTATGGCCTGTTCCGGTTTTCAGATATAGGAAAGAAATTTTAGCACAAATATTTTAGCACAGTCTAATCATCTAAAAATGAGTTATTTCCCAGAATTTAAATACCACAGACGCTCTGTAGCATTGCGTATATTAAAAAAAAAAAAAAAAAAAATGCGGAAAACGCTGTTTAAGCAGTGTGCGCCTTTCTGGTGAACAAATTGACAGTTGAGTGTGTGATTCAAAATAGACTTTCCCATTTTGGGATCAATGGTGCTTTAACAGTTGAGCGAGAATAAGTGAGTCATGGTGTTCAAACACCTTGACACACACACACAAAAACACGCACACACACAGATGCACACACAGAAAGACGCAAGTGCACTGGCAAGCCGTCACCTTTCCACACGATCATCGATTGCAAGTGCATTCAGAACACCACTGAGAAGAAAACTGCAGTCCATGTGACAAGTGCGGTTGTAGAAAGGTAAGATCATAACGCAAACATACAATATTTAACACATTGAATTTAGGATGATATCAGAACTATCCGATTAAAATCTTTCATTCTCTACAGTCGTATTTAATAGCACGGAAGTCAGGAAGAACTAATGACACAAGCACATGCAAAAATTCATCATTCTCAGTTGATCTATTTTCAATATCAAAATCTGAGTTACAAACCTGACTTGGCAAAACTACTGTAAAGATGTTCCACAATTTCCTATGACTGCTATACATTAAATGACAAATGTCTCTTCTCAATGACACCTCTTAATGCCAGAAAGTAAAATTTGGTGAGTCGTAAAAAAAAAACCCCTAAATAAAAGCACTGAACAAATAGTTGCAATTGGTGCTTTCATGCCAAGAGCACTTGCAGAGTAGAAATATGTCCCTCGGGCGAATGTGTTTGTTTTAACGTCGCGTCATTCTGAAAATGTGGTCCATTTTTAAGGTCTGTCTGGGGCAACTAGTAGTTTTATCAGTGACACCACACAAAGTGAATGGATGGACAGAATGTGCTTGTTGGAGACAACTGACTTAGTGAGATTCAATAGGGGGGAGAAGATGAAAAAAATAAAAGCCAGTCTGTAGACAGTGAAAAAACGAACATTGAAGCACTATATAAGCAATATAAGCTAATTAAGAAGTGAACAAAATGATATTGGAGATGAATAAGTTCAACTGGCGGAGATTCACGAACAAACTTTTAATCTGGATACAGGGTGTTATAAATCCTTGGCAAAGCTACTGTTCTTTTTGGGATATTTTAAGACCAGCTGGGCAAGACACATAAATGAGTGTCTGAGGCAGTGAATAAACGCGGTGCAATCCTCTTTTTATCATTACTGAACACAAAACTTATGTTACTAGGACAAGGGAGGTAAATGATTGTTAGGGATTGGGTTTTTTTGCGTTCTAATAACTGAGGTTGCAAAACAGTCAGCACTACTTTGCCGCAACCAGCAGCAACCACTGTTGATTTAGAAAATAATCAACAGAAGTTGAGCTACTTTTAAACTATGGCACTACTGCCCCAAGGAAACATTATACTTACCAATAAAGAAAGAATTTGATAAAGAATCAAATTGTACGACGTTTTTATAGATGATTATATTTTCAGCTGCAGACTACACAAGACTTTTGAACGTAGACTACAAAGAGTTGGCTAGGCTAGCCCGAAGCCAACCTCAATTTGAATTTTATAACAAAGGTATTTGAAATGTTCTAACATGTTATTCCAAGGAAAATTATACCTATTTTGCCTTGGGTGATTATGTAAGTGAGATAGATAACAGAGGGAGTGGGAAACGTACACCAGATCACAGATCAGCATTGTAGCTCCGTTTCAAGGTTGGAAGGAGTTAAGTGTCGTGCACTCTTGACGTTTATGAAAGGAGGTTTAGAACTGTGCCATCCCCCAGTGTCCTTAACAAACACAGCAGCACATACCACTTATATTCAAAGACTGACACCAACAAACAGAGTTTAGTGTCAAGAGCTTGTTCAGCAGGTGTTAAATGTTTAATACGGTTGAGCTCATGTCTGACTTGCTGCTTTTCCAATGCAAATTCCCCAAAGTTTGATGCCAATAAATAATACGAAGGTCTACAAAACAGATTACAGTTTCAATTAAATTCGTTCATTGGTTGAGTGCTTCATGTTTGGAATTCACTTTGAATGTATGTCCTCGTCTTTTAATTCACACCTCAACAACGAGGAAAAACGATGCTGCTTCCTGACGCAGTATTATATCAATTGTATTTTATGATTTTAACAACTGATTTTAAATGCCTTCCAAATTAGTTTGTTAACGCTTCAACAAAATTATTCATATTTTCTCTCTTTAGCTTGTCTGGGTTCAGCCTCACTTGACATATTTAAATCATGTTAATTGACTGATGCAGGGTGCCAAATAAGAATTAAGCCTCTGTAGGTATATTTTACTCAACAGCCAGGTGAAACGATACAAATTTCTTTACTGACTGTTCTTGAGTATAATGACTTGAAAATTATATTTAAGGACAATATATTAATTTAACATGTAAAATATATTTAGTTTCATTCAAAAACGCAAAACAAGAATCAAACATAAAAGGTGTGTTCCAGACTGTGGGTTGTGCTTGTTTCTCTCTGACACTATTTTTAAGGTATATTTATTGAGAACAAAGCCCAAGTTTGCTTTGATGTTTCTTGTCAAAAGACAAATCTTGTGCTTTCGTAAGATCAAAATCAAAGATGGGTACCCATATATTCAACATCATCTCTAACAGACGAGGTTTCATCACACATTTTAGTAGGAAACGTGTGTGTCGCAACAGGATCTCTCTCACACACACACACACACACACAAGTGTTCGCTCCCCTCCTTGAAGGACATTTACACCTCCCATCGCACCCGCAAGGCGACCACGATTGTGAGTGATGTGAGTCACCCCGCTCACTCTTTGTTTGAGCTTCTGCCCTCTGGGAAGAGGTACAGGAGCCTGCGCTCCCGCACCACCAGACTCTCCAACAGCTTCATACTCCAGGCTGTTAGAATCCTGAACTCGCCCCCCCTTCCTGCGTAGCGTCCTGTACTTTGCGCTATGCTTACTGTCTGCTGTACGCACACTGGCTTAGTTTTGCTCCTCTTATTTATTGGGTTATTTGTTTATTATTTATTCATCACTCGTTTTATTTATTTATTAGTTATTGTTTGTGCCTTCTTGTTTTTATTTTGTGTCGTCTACTTGTATGTTTATCGTGTACTGTGTCTCGTCACCGTGGGATGGAGGAAACGGAATTTCGGTTTCTTTGTGTGTCTTGACATATGAAGGGATTGACAATAAAGCTGACTTTGACTTTTTTTTTTTTGACACACACACACACACACCCTATCAATCAATCAACTATGTGAAGGTAAAATTTAAGTAAACATAGCCTGCATTCATTTTTTTTTCCACACATTGCAGATATAGAAGCACATTTCTTCACAAACATTCAACCTTCATTTCTCTTCTGTCCATTATCCTAGTTAGTCACTTTATCATTTTGTTTTCACACATTGTTGATATAGAAACACAATTCTTCACGAACATTGAACCTTCATTTCACTTCTGTCCATTATCCTAGTTATTCGCTCTATCTGAGCGAAAGAAACATCCATCAAAGTGCTGATAGATAAACAACCTTCACACAAGTATGCACACAACTATAATTGTCGAACACATTGTTAAATGCGTCAAACCTTGACCAAGAAATAAAATCTACAGAGACCCAGCCCGATGCAGCTGTCAAACTGGCAAGCTTTGATTGTAATCAAAGAAAACTGCAATGTTAACCATGTGAGACTCACCTATCCGCACTGCACTTGTCCCCTCTCTATGCTGCTTTGCGGTCCTCTAGGCACAAACTTGGCAGAAACTGCAAAGACCTACAAATCTATCCGAGGCAGGGCAGCTGTGCAATGTTCTGTTTTTCATTACATTCAAATGAATCGCATCAATGTGTACCCACGACCCAAAGTGATCTAGTTAATTAATTCGGTACAAATGAATAAGGCCTACATTTTAAAATCCTGCATAACTGGATAATCACTTGGCAAAAGTCAACACGCATGCAATGATGCTGCACGTGTGGATGAATGCCGAGAATGTAAACAAAAGTTGTCTCCCAATTGTCCTCTGCAAGTAAAGTAGGAAAAACTTTTAGGCATTAAAAACAAACTATAAAAATTGCTCTTGTGAAGGCACACCAGCACATACTGTGTTGAATTTATTTGATATCAAAGCCTTTAAAAGAACAACAATGCTCCATTGTGATTGACACTGTCCATTCATAACTTAATTGTAGTATCATTGCAACTTTTTCCCTCATAATATGGTGTCCTTATTGTCCTTAACTTTACTTTTTAAGACATTTTATACTCATAGTTACTATTGTTTATTGTTTACGCGTGATTGTCATCACCGATTCATGCGTATACTTTTGCTCTGCTTTTCTGCATTAGTGTAAGTGTGTGTGCGTGTGCGCGCGCGCGCGTGTGATTATGTGTCAGAGCACAATGAAAAGCATATAATCCGGTGCTATGGGCAATATCAACAGAGGAACGACTGCGCTAAAGTAGGGCATGCTTCCCTTCCACATACAGAAGAGTACACACACACACACACACACACACACACACACACACACACACAGTCACGGCATCACCAGTCCACCGTGGGGGGAAAAGTATTATTTGACAAACCATTCAAATGAATTCTCTTTGCTTCTGAGAGAGCGCCATAGAAGGCACGCTTTAGATGCAGGAAATGAGCATCAGGAAAGAGAACCCATTCCCCTCTATGTTCTGTCCTCTACCCTACTATTCCCCCTCACATCAGTCTGTCGACTGTGTCAGGTGCAGCTTAGAATCCCCTGACACGTGTCCTCTTCATGCAGGTAACTCTCTATTGGTGTGTGAGTGTGTGCTGTATGCGTGTAAGTGACTATGCGCTGCAACATCCGTGCGGATTTCTGACAAGGTGTGAACATTGAAAGCCTTTAAAGTCGGATGCATACCCCTAAAGGCTGTGAGGCAAGGGCACCTTTGCAAACTCTGGAAACACATATGCACCTAACCATATTCATACACGTCTACATGTCACAGACATGACAAAAGCACATGTTGGCACCTTTGCTTCAATTCGAATGAACAGACGTTGTCATATATTTCATCCGGATTCTTGGTCATCAAGCTATGACTTATCTGGGAGTTTTTTTTCCGAAGGTATGAAATTTCCTTAATGGAAGGATCATTTGTTCTTTAGGTTGCAGCAGCACCACCAGTAAGACTGCACATCCTAAGTACCCGTTTTGAATGTTATTACTTCGTTAAATGGCCGCAGTGTAGTTATTCACACCGTTAGAGTGGTTTAGATGGGGAATCCAATAAGCTTCAAGGTTGCAGGTACTACAATTAAAATGCCTTCAGTTTCAAGAAAAGGTTCATTTTGTACTTACTAAATGAGCAAATGCACTCAATCTGCAGGATTCCAATTATACTAACACCACCCCTTCCCAGTCTGTCTCTGTATTGTTTTTCATTTGGCATTGTAACAATACAAATCCACATGCTCAGTCAGCAGTTGAGAGTTTATTTATGAGCTAATTCATGTTGGTAACAACCACAATTAAATCTGTTTTATACATCCTAAAAATGTCCAGGAGGATTATTGACTGACAAATTACATAATTGCGCAAGAGTTGATGTACATAAAGATAGAGGACACAGATGGTGTCTTCATAGTCTGAAATAAACATTAAACTGAAAGGCATTTTAGTGGCAGGAATCCCAGCAACTGATGATGTACGTCCAACTTAATTTAAACCTAACTATATAGTTAAAGATTTTAAAAAGGAGTAGATAATGTAATTCAGGACTAGAAGTGACAATTATTTGGTGAGTTGAAGCTTTTTCTAGTGATAATAGTGGAAGTCATGTCCAAACTGTCATAATAACTTTGGCCTTAGATGAACATAAAGATAAAAATAAAAATATAAAAACATTTTCAGGGCATGAAAAACATTTTGGTTGTTGCTTTTAATGCTCCCATTAACAGGCTTGGGTTTTCTAACTTTTTACATCACTACATTGGACTTTATCTTCGTTCCATCAGCCATTTTTCAATTTCTCTTGCGCTCATCTGTATCGACTTTTTTGATGTCTGTCTCTCTGCCTCACGATCTCTCTATCTCCTGCTCTCTTTCCACACACGCATACACAAAACACCACACGTAAAACCACTTCACTTCAACATTAATTCGTGAACATTTGTCAAACATTGTTCAAAAGTTAATCAGCACTTACCAAATCATTGTTTCTCAGTTCAACCCCCGGATTATTCCATGCTGTGTTTCTCTTGACCTTTGTGTCTACTCTTTCCTGGGTGTTCCCCCTCTGTTTGTTTGAATACATGTGGCAGCCTCCCATTTAGGATTAAAAGGCTCATAAAGGTGGCTAGGTCTTCTTGGCAGCCATTCCATTTTTAGTGACTTTGTAATAAATTGTTTGAGATCTCAGCAAACAGATTCAGCTGTTGTAATATGGGCTATTTTTCATATTTATGTAGTGTTCTTTTTTCTTATTAAGAAAGCATTAAGTTCTTCAAAATGCACTTTGGATATTTTCAAAATCTTTCAATGCCCCCCCAAGCTGTTACCTTGGAAGGAGCATCAACATTTAAATAGATTTAATATAATAAATTATAAAGAAAATGTTTCACACAAAAAAAAGTTCGTTTTTACCATCATCGCTTGCAGTGAAATCATTTACCTACTCCTGAGGAAGAACTACACAAACTGAAATGACTTCTTTTGTTCGAATTGTGATGTGTTTTTGATCAACATGTAATGACATTTCTTGATCAATAAAACTTTCTCGCGAGAGAGAGTATGCGCAAGACGTAAAGCTTGTTCTTCGGGACATAGCTTTATTCTCCAGTGTGTTCCAATTCAAAGATTGCACATAAGAATCTGATATATTGCCCAGTGGAGCGGGACTAGAGTTTCTTGGATGTGAGGTGTGCAGCAGTGGCTCTCCAGTGAAGTGATTGTATTAACACTAAAGTGGCAGCTGTAAAGGTCTGATGGCCCGGGCCAGTAACCCTGCCAGGAGAAGGCTCAAGATGCCCTCTCCTCCGCCTGCCAACATCCAATCTCCATTTGCTTTTAGTAGTAAATACCTTTAGAGGATCACATCAATCTTCCCGGCTTTATGTTTTAAAGCTAACACACAGCCTCTACACTTAAAACACATTCCATTTTTATCTCTCCTTTCCTCCTCCTCCTTCATATCAGCAGCCTCATATTTGCTGGCATGTGACTATAAAATAAACTTTTGCGTACAGAGGTGAAGTGTTTTGCAATGTAGCGATTTTTCATTAAAACAAATGGAAAATGAGCATTTTTTAAGCTCCTTCCTAAAATTTTCAATGTAGGTGTGTTTCGTGTGACAGATCAACCTGACCGCTCCATTGAATTTGTCAGCCATGTATATAATCATTTCAGAGTGATGTGGCAAACGAGTGTGCCATGAGAGATCATCAGAGATGTGTTGCAGCTGATTATCCAATTTCATCTAATTTGTCTGAAAATTTGATTTATTGATTGTAAATGTATCTTTGTTGTTATCTACGCCAGCAAAGTGACAACAATGAAATCTGGAAGCTACAATTAACCGGTGTATTCACCAGTTGCCATTCATACAATAGAATGAGTTGTCATGGATTTTGTGAGTCTCTTTGCGTTAGTCATTTATAGAGCTACCATGCACACGTCATTGGGGAAGTACTGAGACAATCAATGTACATCTGTTCAAGGAGAACTCATTAAATAACCTCTAAAAAAAAAACCTCAACACCTATTCGCACACAAGTCAAGCAAAGAATAGAATGTTCTAATTTTTCACAATACAAACAGCCTACACATCCAAATTTGACATTTCAATACACCCACCATACTGTAAGCCAGTTGCCTACCATTCATACAATTTGCATATTAAATGCCGGGGGAAAAAAACAGGCTATCTGAGTTTGTCGGAAAACATGATCATGAGTTTGCACACTTTTTGGGGTGGTGAGAAAGAAGGAAATAACAAAGCATGATGACAAATGAGAGAGATATGGCTGGTGCAAATTTAATACCCGGCACTCATCTTTATGGTTTCACTGACAAGCCATTATTGATAATAGTCTCTGTCAACAGACTCAAAAAAAATGTTATGCTGCATCATTATTAATGTTGTCAACAAAATAATGGTTTCCAGTAGTCAAAATGTAATGCAATGCTTACTCAAAAACCAACTTGAAGAAAATCCTTTCATGAATAAACATCTGAACACCTCTTAAGATTTCATTTTAAGGAGATGAAATTAGACAGAAGAAAATATCATTTTCATTTTGGTTCACCAGTAGTAGTACTTTCGAATTGGACGTTATAAAAAGAAACGTTATTTACCAGTGCAAGTAACAGTAATGAAGATAGCTTCTTTTGATTTTCGCATGTTCTAGTAAGTGTTTCTTCCAATAAATTATTTCTCAAAAGACGGTCTTTGGGAGTGCTTTCTCACTTTTACCTCCACCTTGATGTAGCTGAAACAAACATATCTGAACTTTCAGGGTGTGGTTTCATATTCACACCAAGCAAACACCCAAAGGAAGGATGTGGGAGGTGGGGGTCGGATAAATCCCGGCTCAGATGTTCTAAAAATGATAGACAGCCATTCTGTCAGCCTGTTAGTCGGCCAGTCAACCAGTGCGAAGAAGAGCGCCAGGGGCGTGGTATCTAAATGCCCGTGCACATTATGTCTTATGATGTACACAGTTTTGAAATGCAAAGCAGAAATCAATTGCTATGCCTAGCGGATTGAATTAAATAAGGATGAATTCAGGTTGCACTCTCGATTCGACTGTGCCTTATAAACTCCTCCTCTGGCATGATGGTTAAATTAAAAAAAAGGTGTATAATGTCATCACCGATTTATCTGTGAGCCTTCCTGTGTGCAGTTTGTATTGGTGTTCTGCATATTGAATGTAACAAAATGAACTGCCAGGCTGTGTGATGTCGAAAAGACCTCATTTCATGCCGCATCAAAGGTGTAACTCGTGTAGTATCCGGTTTCCTCTTCCTTTCCCCTTGTCCTTTTTTTTGTAGTAGCTCATAGCTATACTCTTTTTGTAAAGAGAGAACCAAGTGGACTTTCATTCCAAGCAGAAAGGTGTCTAAGTACATTCGCTTAACTGAGCGCATCTTTGAGGAAGAACCGTATAGTCTTGTTGGCCTGACAGAGTGTAAGTCAGCTAAAGTAAATTCAATGTTACACGAGTAAGTAAAGTTTAGGGTGACTTGATTTAATTTGATTTTCCATCCATCCATCCATCCATCCATCCATCCATCCATCCATCCATCCATCCATCCATCTTCTTCCGCTTATCCGGGGTCGGGTCGCGGGGGCAGCAGCTTCAGGAGGGACTCCCAGACTTCCCTCATTTACTCATTTACAAAACTCCCTAATTTGATTTTAACAAATCAATCGGGAGTTTAAGATCAGGGGATGTTTGAGAATAATTGTCATTTTTTTGTATATGTGAAGCCCTTTGAGACTTGTTTGTGATTTAGGGCTATATAAATAAACTTGACTTGACTTAAACTAAAATACCTGTCCAGTTGTCACATTTATATAAATAAAACTGTGTGTACAAGGGTGTGTGCAGTGTGGAATAAGCAATTTAAGGGATCAAAATAAGGATTATGTGTGTCAAAAAGACAAACTTGAGACAATTTAAGCAAATCTCAGCTGAAGCACAGCCTTAGTTTTTCTATAAACGAAGTGTCAAAATGGTGTCTCGGCTGCTTTTCACCTTTGCTTCTCCAACTCTGCTTTCTCCCATTACATCTCACCTCAATGCTGTCTCTTAGCATTAACAGGTGTTTAGTGCAGTAGGAGGCCCGCTGACCTAAATATACTCATCAGTCCTACCGCAGACTCCTGCTGAATCACTTCCAAGAAAGACCCCAGTGACCCTCTCTGTCACTTTCATTCAGTATAACGTCAGACTTTTTAGGCGTTAGAAGGTCCACTTGGAAAATTAGTAAGCAAGTACATTATACGCTGCATCCTAAACAACTCTTCAGTCAAGGAGAAAAAAAATCTCACTCTTACATTACATTCTGGCAACTGACGCTAGTACACATGGATGATTTGGGTGTTTCACAAGAGTTAACTGAAAGGTATATATCATAATCCAATTCACTTTTAGAGCAGATTAAATTTACTCAGGACTGCTGCCAGTACTTGCCTTGGAGGAAGCTTGGAAGCAGGACATATCACACCTGGAGTTTGCAAGATGGACCTAAAAGCATGCCAGCTTGAAAAAGTCAGAAAATAACTCTTCTTGGCAAACAATTGTCATATGCTAGGATTTACTCTGTTTAGAAATTGTGATCCATCTTGTTCTTTTTGTAAGGGGTAAACATTAATTTTGGTCCTGAAATATCGGTTCCTAAATACTGACAAGACTGGTTCAGTCAATCTTTAGAAGCGGCTCAAAAATAGTCGTGCCATCGCCATTGTGTGTCATCAGGCTAGTGTATTTCTCTAAAGTCAGGTTAGATCAATTCACAAGCAAATGATGACTGTGATTTTAGCCTCCTTGCTAGTATTGTCCTATTTTTACATACATTCAAAACCAAAAATGCCTGCACACATCGATATTAGCATGGTCTACAGCTTCCTAACACTTTGCGGCATACTTGTCATCGACGCTATGGTACATGGCATTTAGTTAAGGGAGTTACTCATGCGAGTAGACATCGACTTAAGCTTGCTTGCTAACACCCGTCCAGAACATGTACATATGCACGCACGCACACACACAAAACCAGCATCCCTATGAGTGCTTAATTTTTAAAATAAAGGGTTTAGATTTTGGTGCTTATGGAAGATACTAAGCTCATGAAAATAATTCATATATACGTACGTACGTGCATACAATACATGTATAGAAAATGTCTATTGGGGATCATTCATGTCTTTTTTCCCCCCTCATCTTGTTCAACTCTTAACATCATGTGGAAATCTCGAACTTTGTGATGAGCTGGTGACAAGTGGAAGCAGCTTAGAGAATTATCAAGAACACAATACGATACAGGCAGACGGACAGACCTACCAACCACAGAGAGACTTAGTTCGACTAGCTTTAGCCTCTTCCTTGTGTATTTGTGTGTGCTTGCATGTGTGTGTTTAAGTCTCTCGTTGGCCCCGGGTCTCTTTGTTGGCGCTTCCGTGCCTCCCTCCTTACTTCAACCCCTCAACTCGACCGCCCTACCTTCGTCCCTCCCCACGCTCCTTCGCTTCGTGTCGCTCTTTGCTTCCCTTGCGGTAGTCTTGGATTAGTTCCATTGCCTGGTTATCTAGTGTTGGCCTATTTTTCACAAGACAGCATTGGTTTTACACTGCACTCACAGGAAAGAAGTGATGAAAGTTGGACTGTGCAAACATACTTCTGAAGTTGTGACATCTTTGACAAGTTAATTTGGGATTGTAATCAGAAATGAAGAATGAAGCAATTTCTGCTCAGATGTGCACGGTACCTCCGTCTTAACTTTGCTATGTTATGTCTTCCCCAAACAAAGACACTCCCAGAGGACCCCCCAAAAAGAAGGCAGCAAGAAAATCAACATTTGTTTTTATGGAACCAAATTACTGAAGAGTCATTCACAGCCCCACCAAGCATACTGCTGTCATATGAAGGCATCCACACAGCAATATATAACTCGAGTATGTACGGACAACATTATCAATCACAGAAGTTGGTGATCCGACATTTTTCTCTTCATAAGTCAGTGTAGCAGTATAACATGATTTTCTAGCACACGACAAGGTCATCAAATCATTACCAATATCCTAAAACATTTTACAAGCACAGCTTATACATGCATTCTTTAGCAATAAACTACATTTTAAAAAGAGCTGAGGAAAATTTGTGTCCCCACTTAAAGATGCCCTTTCAATAATTCAGTGTGTAAGCATGAGCGATGGCGGCAGTAAAAAGTGTCTACGGTCAGCTGGATTTCACTCAAATGCATTTGATTTTAGTGGCGACAAGCTACAGAGTAGCAGTTGAAGAGTAACTTTGAAACATCTTCCTCAGCATATTCTTAAGTGTTGCTACCTATCCTTACACGTCATGTTCCAATAAATCAAAGTTTTACATCAACTAACCCATTTCTCAATCCAGAAGTAGAAAAGTTTATTAGGAATTCCATGCTACAGTCCCGATAGTCCTTTTTAAGTTCAGCAAGCACATGGTGGATCTTGGCTATTCTGTTTTACAAACAAATAGGAAATAAAGATGTGCGCACTGTTGCCATCTTTCATCAGCGTGAGTAGGATGGAGGAGATTTACTACTGCTGATGCACAGCTGGGGCCGCCGAGGAGAAGCCTCAGATGTCAGGTCAGCCCGTCTTTCCTACGAGATTGCAAAATTTCCCCACATAAGGTCTGAGGACAGTTGCACGGCTGTCTGCAAGAGAAAGATAGAGCCGAGCTCCTCTCTGAGAACAAAGGAAGGAATTCAAGCTCCTATTGCTTTCCTCCGAATGACCACAACCAATGGGCTCATGTCAGTGTTTCGACAAGGCAGGTTTGAAGTTGCACAACAGAGCACCACTATTCCCCCCACACACACAGCCATATGTAGCTAGAAACAATCATGCAAACATTTGTGATTTTAAAATTCGACGTCCGGATTGCTAAAGTTAATATGAACTTGCTTGCCCACGGTAACTTGGGACTTTGCTTGTGACTCCCAGATAAGTACCTTACACCCATCTTGACATGTAAAAATAATCATCATGGGTAATTATAATAACAATTATCATGATTAGAATAAAATTGCTGGTTTCAGTGAGTCGAGAGAAATAAAAGTGGAGTCAAAGAGCATCAGCTGTGAGGGATTTGAAAATTGCTCCGAAGGGCCAAGCACAAGTGAGCTGCTGGTACACTTTGCTCTCTTGTTGTCTCGACACAGCTGGACTTCACTGGAGGCTGTCGGCACAGCTGTCAACTCACCTTGTGTAGGGACTGCAAGTGGGGTAATGATTGTGCCAACAAGCTTCGTGACACACAAGTACACACGCACACACACATTTGTGATCTTTTTTTTTAGTTCTTATATTTCATTACTATAATAGTATCAAATCGTAATCATATGCAACTTGTATGTATGTCTAAATCTAAGATGATGAAAAAATAATTCAATTAATTCATTTCTACAATGATTCAGGGGGACTTGTTCCATGCTGTTGTCATAAGTAGAAACAAACCACAATGATATGTGTCATAAAGGTCCCTCTGCACTAACCACCCACGCCACAACTTAGACCTGCTTTAAGTGAATCTAAAATTTAGTCAACTTGCACGGGCACAAAAATGAAAATGCACACATTTCTATCTCAAAAGCAATCTACTTGTCAAGTAGAAGTGCAGCTCTGTTTGCCAGAAAGCCCAGTATGGTCTTTTTCCCCCTCACAGATAAATATAGATCACACTGTTTAACTGACTGAAAAGGAAGTTTATTTTTTTAACATAAACCTAAGTTTTAACTGCATGTAGTAAAAAGGTCTCCTTGTTTGATAAGAAGGTCTAAAGAGCATTGCTAGAATATCTTGGTGAGCGAGCAAAGCATAGCTACACTGTCATCATCATTTGAATTATTAGCCAGCCGATATAGTCTGTGTGGATAAATAAATGTATTTTCTAAAAGCTCAGTAAAGTCAGCAGTCCTTTTTTCCTCCTCTGGGCAAACCACTAAATAGGTATTCTTCTCACTCAGAGACATAATAAAGCTGCTGGATATAACGTTTTAACAAAAAAAAAACACTGTTATCCAAAACTGCACCGGCAAGCTCAAACACAACAGTGTGTGCCTTCCCAGCTCATCCCTCCTACACACAAACTCTGTGATGAATAAAGCTCCCAACAGCAAGCCAACTCTGTGGACGCTGTTGTAACGACCCTTACTGCACTGCAACAAATCAACCAAATACCGACGCTGCCGGTTCAGCAATGCCTTTTAACTTGGTTGGCATTCTGGCCTGATTATCTTAATGATGACAACATTGGTGTATCGAGTTTATCTTGCATGCAGAAAAAGTCCTATTAAAAGCTTACAAAGTACAAGAATTTGACTTACACAGCAAATTGCTTTGACCCATTTCCATTCTTTCAGGGTCAATATTTATGGATATCAAAACTGTTCATGGCCTGATTTTGTTTTGTCACAAAAAAACGTTTTGAGACTTGAAAAATCATGTTGTGTACCAGGCAAAAGTTCACTCCGCTATAGAGGTACTGGTCATTTTTCAAGAAAATATGCTTGAGAGTATTTTTACATTGTCTGTCTACATGTTGTGCCACCGTTATGTTCAAATGTGTTTGTAATCATCTATGGTATTTGAATTTGTTAGTTAGCATCAACAAACGTTACAATGTATTAATTAGCATTTCACAGGGGTGTGTTCATATCAGAAACCTTTATCTCAAATGTTTGATTACAAGACAAAGTCAGAAAAAGGCTAATTGATAGCACACATCTTGAAAAGCTTTCAACTCAGATCAGTTATATACAGTACCAAGACAACAGTGTGTGCATATATTTGAAACTGCAAATCAATTCAAGCAATATTTTAACTAACGTCATTAATAATAATAATTTGAACCAATCAAATCAATGCACATTTATTGCTAATCTTGTTTTTATGTAAACTTTGTCCGTCTCCATTCAGCTTCAAAAGGAAATCGTGTGTAACAGAAAATGTGTCTTATTGCATGAGTTGACACCTTTAATGAAGTTGGAGTGACAGCATCAACAGAAAAGATCAGCACAAAAATAATCTAATATTCTAACCTCATTTTTAAGTTCCCAGGCGAAGGTTGTCCATCATATACAGACACCATATCAAAGTCTTCCTCTAGTGCAAGCGTGACAAAGGTGAGCTGGATCCTGTTTCGCTCCCCTGTTATTATCAGCCATGTACAGTTGGCATAGTTGGGATAGCCGTGGGGGAAACCAGGCGATTCTATCGTTCCGTTCAGGCCTTGGATTACACCACCACATGATTCGGCTAAAGGGAAAAAAAAGAACACACAAAATCAGGACATTTGTAGCTTTTGGTATTCAAATGAGATTTCAATTGTTTCACAGTTCACACAGATACAGTCAAAGACACATTCTTCAAAGATTTTAGGACATCAGAAAAAAATGTGTTCAAGTTTCTTCTACCTTCTTATTACCTTGTGTTGAGTTTAATTCATTCCAGTCCCCCAAATAATTTCATCTGATAAAAACCGACGGTAATGACAATTAAATAGAACAAAGAATAACACATTTTTTCCCTTTTTTTTTTTCAATTAACATTGTGTTGCTCCTTTTGGTATAAACGTCTTGGCTACCAGGCAGTAGTATAACGCAGACTGTCACAATTGCTCTGTAAGACAATATTATTGCTGTTCTTCCCAGAGAATTAAAAAAATATATACTTTGAGCATTGTTATATTAACTGTCTTCATGTGTTGCTCCAACAATTGTGTTCAAATGTCTGCTGCCTACACCGGGCCACCATACAGTGCTAGTAGTACATCAAATTTAAGACAAGCAAATATTCTTGCGAAAACTAGTAAATCTCCGTCATTCAAAGCACCATTGTACGTAAAATCCATAAATTCAATGAATATGCAGCGCTAAAAAAGCAAACGCCAGCCGCAAAGAAATCATACAATTAACCCTGATTTCTGAGCATTTAGGGTTCATTCAGTGGCTTTTCATCAGCTGGGAGCTGCAAATCGTTCCTCTTTTCCCTTGTACATGTCACAATGTTTGTCGCCACTGGGGGGATACAAACGGACTCAGACTTGAAATTGGCCTCGTGGAAATTAGTCAATGTGAGTGTGTTAAGTCACACGAGATAGAACCCAGCTGCCCGGCAACCCTGAAGACAATAGATGGTTTGGAAAATTTACTAATGGATGGAAGGACTTTACCAACAGACGGTATATACATTATATTAGATTGGACTATTGGGGCTTTCTCGACTGCCGCGGGGCAACAGCCGTGCTTTTACATATACGTATGAGGGTCAATTCGAGGTTTTATATAATCAAATGTGGCCTGAAAGCAATGTCATGGGATTTTGAAGATAAAGCTACATCGTCCAGTGCAGTAAGTGTGCAATGAATGAAAGGCATTTGATTTGTAAGAAAGTACAGTAATAAGGTGCCTGTGTATGTGTGTGATTATTCTTGAGAAATTCAGGCCTAATGAAAACTAATCTGTCAAGTTAATTGACAACAAGTGAATTATGCAACGTTAGGGAAAAGACTGTGCAAGTCCAGGTTTCAGCACATTGCTCCAAAGGAATAAATGAGCAGTGCAAACACATGCAAAGGGCCAAAACAACAAATAACAGGAACCCAATTAAGACATCGGGATGCGTTCTGTGACCGATGTTTTGCCAGCATTTACAAAGTATGACCATTTATCCCCATTTGCCTTCATCTTTCATTTCCTGCTGCTCCCCTTAAGAAAGACTTATCCTGACATTGCTAGAACGTAGAAACATACATCAATGTGTTTCCAACGTGAAAGTCAGCAGTAGTTCTTTGTCAGATTGATTCATTAAGCTTTTATTGTTGAGAAAACCAGCTCGTGTCTACAAGTACAAGCTCCAGTCACCCAAACATTTCCAAGCCATGTCTGATTTTTCAATTTTGTTGTTGTTGTTTCTTGAAAACTTGTTCCTTGCAGGTGTACCAGATGTTTCCACTTGCCTGAAGCAGCCCAAACCGCACATAACTACACACTGGCAGCGAGTACAACAACAAAACACGTGCAAGAGCCATACATGCACACACAAACAAACATCAAACCATCTGGAGTGTCCAGATTCATTTCAGATTGTTCTCCGCCATCTTTCCAACCCAATTCACCTCTCCCTCACAGCACTCGTTATGTATGTCTTTCATTAAACCTCCAGTTGTCTCCCTCTTCTGTCCTCACTCTTTTCCGCCGCCAGATCTCAACTTTGAACAGATGGGATGAGTAGGACTTAGCAGATATTTGCATCACATCACATGACATATTGGAGCAACTTACTTGGAAGAGTGCAATGAAATACTGTTTTGCTTTGGTGAGTTCAACCCAACTCATTTTGTCATGCTTAGAAATGTTTTGTGCACTGTAGCCTCTCTAATGTGATGGCTGAAAAACCATATGCTTGGCTCAATTAACAGCAATGTACTTTGTCCGGGTGAGCGAGAGGCTTTTTGAAACTGCACATGGATAAGGGAAAGAATGAAACACTCAACCGTTCATTAGTTCTAATGTAAGATAGCCTGCAACAGAAGCTCAAAGGGCCTCCAAAAAAACACAATTCCTGGATGCTGGTTGACCAATTTGTACACTTTTTACATTTATGCTCATTAACTATATCCACTACATTTAGCGCATGACAGTGGTGAACACAGTGGAGTGCCTGCTATATCATGACTTAAGTTACAAGCACTCTACAATAAATGAAGCAAATCTATACTGAAGCCAACCACCAGAGAAATGCAGCAAGCTAAGTTACAATAATAAGCTGCAATAAATAGTAAATTTTATTTTAATTGATGATTTATTCCCTTCACAGACATGAAGTTGTTTGGGGGAAAAAAACCTGTTTTTATTGTTTGTTGGAGGCAAACAAATTGGCACTGTTCCATTCAAGGTTGGGGCATGCCTCCACGATATGGAGCATAAATAACTGGGTTTTACACAGCAACTTGCAACAAGCCTTGTTGCATGAAACCATGATGCCTATTTAGAGGAGAGAAAAATGTCTTCTAAGCCAAGCAGTCCAGTTGTGGTCGTTTCAATGGCCTGAGAATGAAATGATGAAGGCAAATATCCACAAGCACGTTCCCTCACCTTCTTTACTGGAGCAGAAACATGTCAACTATTAAGATAGAGTATGTTGACATGTTGTGATGTGATTTGACATACATGTTTGCAGTAGTAGAAACAAACAGACACGTGTGAATCCACACAGATGCATGCAATCCGAAAACGTGCAAACAGTCCCACTGTGTCAGTCTTCATTAAAGCGCCACACTAAATCATGTTGCCTTTGATTTATATCTCGTGGGCTTTGTATTTTTCTGTGGCCTATTTAATGTACTGTCTTTTATCTAACACTGGATTCCTTATAGAGGGAACAAAATGCAACAATTTCTGGCTATAAAGTTCTAAAGTCTCGCTCATTAATGGAGAGGCATCTCTATGTATATATGCTTGTGAAAGTCTCAGCGAGCAAAGAGGTGGCGCACTGAAGTAGAACTCAACCAGAAAGTCCCCGGTTCATAAATCAGTCGATGTCCACCTCGTTCCACGGCACGCTAGGCCACAAATCAAATGCATCTTTCCAAGTTAAGCTGCAGTGAACTATTGGCTGCAGCCATTCAAGGGAAGCTATGAAAGAGGAGGGGCTCTTTTGTGTAACATCTTTTTTTTTGTTCTTTTCCCATCTTCCTATTTGTATAATCTCACAAACTGTGCATTTCTGCCGTCTATCTGGCCATTCTTCTACTGTATATCCTTCCCTCTTGTGCTGTCATCAGGATTACCAGCATCTCCTCCTCCTCCTACTCCTCCTCCTCCTTAAACAGGCATCGTCTACCTCTGTCCTCCACTCGACATGTCACCCCGTGGCTCTCTTTTTACCAAAGTTGTTTCAGGATTAGCGCGACTAAATCCCTCCCTAAATGTCATTAGGCTTCTCAACCTGGCTTCTTTACTGTTATTGTAAGATCTATTCTATTCCATTCTATATCACATTGTTCTACGCTCTCTTTCGGTGTGATTATTTCTGTCGCACTGCATCCCTTCTTATCCCGCTCGAGTGTTAGCTTGTTTTCAAGCCACCCACTCACCTCCTATATTTATCCTCCCAGGAACAAATACCACACCCTCCCTGTCTGTCTTTCTAGCCATTGCCATCACTAGAGCTACCTGCTGACCCAATGTCAAACAAGTGGAAGTAAACAAGGCTGTAGTTAGATTGAAGCCTTGCCAGGACTTTGGCAGTGGAATAATAGAGCATGTTTTGGTGAAACCTTTTTCAACCTGGTTGAACTCGCGGATCCAATTTTCCCTCAAAAAAGAGCAAACTATGTGGTTTATTGCTATTTGTTTGATGCAAAATTATATTTCAAGATAGAAGACATACCCAGTTACCGTCACCATGGCAACTAAGGAAGGAAGAGATGAGACATGTATCCTTTCGCACACTCTCATGGGAAGTATTCAGACAATGTCCAGAATAAATCCCAATGACTGACAAAAAAAACACAAAAAAAAAGCGTCTCGGACAGACAATAGCAGCGATAGGTGAGATGGATGATGTGTACGTGTGTGTGTGAGCCTGTGCGTCTGCGAGTGTTTGAAAGCAAAAAAAAAAAGACATGATCAAAGAAGCAATTAAGTATGAAGCCAGGACATGCGCGGGTGAGAATTGCGTGTGATTGCGTGATAGCGCCATTTGCATCTCTGTGTTTCTGCGTCAGCAGCAGAAAATACAAGCTTTATTTTTCTTCATTCTCACTTTCTGAGAAAGGCACCACTCTGTAATCAATCCGCCAACAACCTGCAATTTCAATGCTTTATATTTTCTATGATGAATGGGAATGTGCTTGGATGATCAAAAACAAAGTGCAAACACAAAATACAAACACAACTTGAAGAAAAACAATTATTTTAAAGTGAACAGAGGCCGCCACTGCTACAACAGTGAAGAAAACAAAGAAATTCACAAAATGCTTTGAGTTTTGTTTTTTAAACAGTGATGGATGTGCTTTTCACTGAAGATATTATTGTCTCTTGATTTTTTTATAGCCTAACGTCATAAATCCATTATTTGTATGCGCTTCACCAGTTTCAGCAAAACAGAGCTCACTTGTTTGATGGTGCATTGGGAGCTGCAGTCATTCCGCCTATGGTCGAGCTGTGGGCGGTCTTATAGCGTGATGGCCAAGTGGGAGTGCGGGACCTCCATTGAGTGAGCAGGTTAACCATTTAAGAGGTCACGCAGTTACAATAACCTACACGCCTGAGCCAAAATGGTGAGGTACATGCGGTTATTTGTCAACGGCTGTACCAAGGGAGGCCCGGGGAAACATATTTAAACCTCAGAGTGAGGCAGCAGAGTCAGACTTTAGCTGTGGGGTGTTATCAAGAGAATTGAGGCAGAGAATGGATGAGAAATATTCTTCTTTCAACTTTCAGTCAGTTGTCTTTGAGTAGAAGCTTGGGAGTGTTACTTGCGCAACCAATGAGACTATTTCATCTTACATCATCATTGGATTGTGACGAAGCTTTCAACATGCACTTAAACAGAAGTCTATTCTAAACTTAACATCAAATGTGAAACGTAAACCGTATAATTTTTCCAATGCATTTTTTTTAACCTTATTCACTACCAGCCCAGTTGACAAATACATTTTTACATCTATAGTTGTCAATGGCAGTGAATGAGTTAATAACTGATGTCAAGTCGATCTTTTAGCATCTTTAAGAGTGCAGAAAATGAGTCGTGAACACAGCATGAGACCACGATGGACATTCTGGCTCTCCTTAAAGTCAGAAGTATTATAAAAAAGGATCTGCGCTAATCAACGATAGTGGCCACTGATGTGACTGCCTAATCACCCTACGCAGCACGCACACCAGCCCGCAACATAAATGGACAGGTATTAAAAATCTTAATAACAAAGTATTGGGGTGAAATTAACTGTATACTGCAGTCCACAATAACGTGTATCTTTGGCAGACGCAACCTCTGGGAAGGCATACTCCATCACAATTGTGTTCATAATGAGGTTCTACTCTGGCTGCCAAAGTGTCAATTAGATGCATACTCTTAGTGAGGAAACAGAAGAGATTGTTTGTGAAAACAAGAGCGAATCACTGAGTTTTGTGGTTACATGTCTCTTGCTTTTGTTGTTAACTATCTTTTAAATTACAACCTAAATGGGGAGATTCACAGCTCTAATTAGCCAGTCGTCATCGGAAAAAGGCATTATTGTGGACAGCAATAATCACACAATTCATTTAAACATTGTCAGTCAATCAATAGATCTTTATAAAATAATTTTTGTACAGAAGTCGGAACTCACTTTTAACCATTCTTCCCGCCACTCGTCCGCAGGAACACACATTTGCATACACATCTCAGTTTCAGAACATTAAGTGCACACTTCAAATACACAGCCAAAGGTTGATTAATAGTATACAGTAAACCATATACCGACACTTAATCCAATCCAAAAGGGACTAACTGATCACCTTTACAGCTTCAACTGCAGGACAAACAAGAAAACTGCTTACGCTACCTTGACAACTTGGGGGCAGAGCTACAGACGGTAAAGAGACTCATCTTATAACACTTGTGGATGCTAATTCAAGCTATCTGAACTTTGATACTCTGATGCTCTTAGAGGTGCTGAGGTTCAGATTACAACACAGTGGAGACAGAGCTTTCCCTAAAGTGCCTTTTACACAGACTGTTCAAATGAGATTTTATCCACCGTTTTTCTGGGTCACTGTTCTGTATAAACAGCACAGACATGGAATGGAAGCTCAAGCCATTCCTAAGTCAAAGCTGGGTTGATGCCATGTGAATATATGAGGGTGCGCGGTCAGGAGTATGATCCTCACTTCTTCTGCCCTCTTTTGAAAAAAGCACCAGACATGTCGGCGGCTTTTGCACTGGCTTAAGGCTGGACTTTCTACGGCTCTGATGCGGCTAATTTGCAAGGTCTCACTGTAGAACAGGCTTATTTCTGCCCTCTAACTGTGGAACAACTTTCTGCTCCATATTACCTCATAAAGAATGCAGTTTTTATACTTTGATTGACTTTTAAAAAAGATGGAAACGAAAGACCCTTCTGTTTGTGTTACCTATTTTTTAATGAATCCATCCATCCATCCATGAGAGAATACTTAAAATATTCAACAGTGCCTGGCCTCGTGGTTATCATATTGTTGAGAGTTTGCATTGTTGTTTTCTACTTGGGGTTTACACTGAAGGCAAAAACCTTCACTTTCATATTCACAGCAAATTGGCAATTGCAACAAAATTGCTGTGAATATGAGTGTGAAAGCTGAAGGTGATAACTAAACAGAAGTTTGGTTTTGTATAATTGTGGTCATAGGACGCCGCTCACATCATCATTCTATGAAGTGTGTTGGAAAAGTTTTCCCTTCAGTTGCTCCTGCAGTTGATCCTGTCAAAACCTCTTGGCTTTAGGTTTTCTTGCTAGAGCAGCGGTGTTCCGAGTCAATGAAGGGGAAAGACACTCAAATACACAAAACCATCAAAGTGGAAAAGATGTGCCAATGAAAGTCATTGATGTTTCACTGTCTTGGCAATGCATTCGCTAAAAGAAGAAAAAAAGCAGTTTGCTCAATATTTAACTTCCCCTTGGGGTGAGCTAAAAGAAAAAGCATACGAGTTGCATTCTTGAAAAGTCAACCTGTAAATTTGATAGAGCATAAAGTTGACACAGAAAGACACACACTGGCTTTTCCTTAAAGGTACTGCAGCAAGAAAACAACAACAACAACAAAAAACAAGGATACTTACTCAGTCAAGGCTAAGTAAATATGAAATGATTTGAAATCCACCGAGTCAGCAATGTGCACATGTCAGGTTTAGCCATAGTAAGCATTCATTGCTATAATTTTGTTTGAAGTCTGCATGCACACGGCTGAGGTTTTGTGGTTATTGTCTGGTATAAACTGCAGCTCGGGTTGGTACTGGCTCACAATAAACTTGCTGACATACACACTCAGAAGGTGAAAGTCACACAGTTTCATCATTTTCTGCTTCGTGTCATTTTCTCAGTCTCTAATCTTCTCCTCAATAAAGTTATTTGTCCTCGACATTTCAATCAATTTCATCCAACAATAATGTCTCTTTTATTGCAAAGCAATATTTACTCTCGGCTATTTGTCCGTGTAAGAGCATCAAAACAAAAAGGGAAGCCTATGATTGATATTTTTTTATTCATATTATTTTGGATTACATCACGCTTGGTTACGTGCATCAACAAAGACAAAATAAACCAGGTGCGTTTTTTTCCTCCCCTTTTCTCTTTTTTAGTCTGTAGAGGGGAAGATTTTAAATATTTCAAACACATTATGCTTCTGGAGAAAATATAGACACCGTAATTCCCTGAAAATAGCACGCACCATGATATGATACGTCGCAACAACAACAAACATGACAGTTGTACATGTATCATTCAAGCCCTGTTTTGTAAAAAGCAGCATTCATAAGTGAGGACCACTGCTTAGACCCTCAACATTACTACATGAGCAAGGCCAGGAACATAAAGCAAGCAAAGTAAACATTCAACACTGGCATGGCAAGATGGCCATTAGGTACAAACTACTACTTTAGAATAAGCCATTGCTTCCTGCGTCTTCATCACCTTTATATTCAATAACCCAGATTCCACACTGAGTAAGTCAGTTTGTGAGTAAATTGAGACAAGCTCATCATTATTTCAGGATTGCTGTTTGGTGGTGAACCATGAGATTTATAATAAACAAAATGGTTGCCTTGGCTAAATGAAGAAGGGGGAAACGCTGGTTTAAATTGAGATGTAGCACGCAAGGTTTTATGAAAGAAAGCAGAGAAACCCTTGAATAGAAAAAGGCCAGACAGGGTTGGAAATAATCACACTGTAAATTATTTAGCGTCCTTTCTCCGGGGAATTAATGGGGTTGTGTCAATTCTGGTATTTACCTAATTAGTTACACCTGCTCTGGTGCTATGTCTTCTTCCAGCCAGAATTCCATTGGCGGCAAAGCTGACTTAGCAGGACTGCAAAGAATCCCTGCGTCACTATCTGTGGAGGTCTACTTCCTATTTTCCCTCCGCCTGCGTGGAGCTTATTGGTCTCTGCGGGTTTTGGGAGCTGGAGAGACAAAAAATGAGCGAGACGGATCTTGATGTGCTGCTGCACGATTTGGTGTCTGTGTATTTGTCCCTCGGTAAAAACACTTTCTTTGCGTGATAAGAGGCCGGAGAATAGTCTGCATGTGTGTGGATCTCAATGCACAAATGTGGACAAATGAGATGCTTATGCATGCATGGTATGGTTTGGATTTTCACTGCAGGTACACGCAAGTATATAAATCTAATTGAGTGCCTTTGTGTATTAATGCAAGTCATGATTAATAAATTACTTAAAATATGTTGTACGTGACTCAGGGGTTTAAATTAAGATACCATAACAGTGACATTCTACTGCGCTCGTAGTAGAAGGTGGCTGTGAGTTGTAGATTTTTTGGGTTTATTAAGTGCGTTGCTAAGCAACCTATTCAACTTTCAATTTGCAACTAAGAATTTCGTTATGAGCACGGTGTTCTGATTAAATAGCTTGTCTTGGATTTATTAAAAAGAGTGATTGCCAAAACGCACGCGCCTCCAAAGTAGCCTGGAGATGAGCAGCACACAAGTCGCTGGTGATAACTCGTAAAATCATAGTGAGACAATTTTCAAAATGAATGTCTATAGAATTCACATCTCGTGACAACTCCACAATCCAGATATGAGGGCTACCCTCAGACTTCACGAGAATTTCAACGTGCCTCAAAAATGCACAAGAACGCCATAAGAAATTTACTCAAAGGCAAATGGGAGCAATGCTCTACATTGAATTTTCTTAGAATAACCAAAAGGAAAATATCTCTTAATATGCACAAAGGTGCAGATAAGGATGAAAAATGATCAAAAGCAAAATATTTATGTGACTTTTAATTCCGAGAGGGGAACAAGGCAGATAAAAAACAGGCAAGCATGAATTAAAACAACATGTCGAAGAGGGGGGGCAGGAGGCGGAGCTCTTTGCATATTATACTTGTATACCGGCCCTTGGGGCTGTGATCCTCTATGCTATTCATCTATAGGGATGTTGCTGTTTCACATGAGCTAGCAGGTTGTGCTTGGGAAGGTAAAACATGCACATATGCATACTGACATGAAAATACACTCACATATAAGTATTTTTTAAGGCTAAAGGGAAAACTTGGGGGCGAACATGAACTATAAGCAGGAAAATAAACAAGGAATGAGCTCTTCCAATGTCATTGACACTCCTGAGAGCAAGAAAAGCACAAGGTCAGACAAACATTTCTTGCAATTTTCTCAGGCTCCTCTGTGGGCTGAAATATGTTTCACCAGAAAATAAATTTCAAGTGCTTGTATTAGAATTCGATTTGAAAACTTAAATGGATTGAAGAAGCTGAAATTGTAACACACGCACAGTTTTGTTTTGAGTCTAATTGCTATTTTTGCATATTCCTATTTTACCATTATTTTCCTGATTGTTCTTTCAAATTGGATTTATATTTGACTTTTCAAGGAGTCAAGGATATTTTATTGTTGTAACAACAAATGGCAACAAATAAATCCCCGAGGTCTGTTCAACAGCAGAAAAATCTGGATGAGCATGAGGCTATGGTGCTAGTTTTAAGTAGCTAATTTGGGGTAGTTGAAAAATAAAATTTTAAAAATCAGTAAATAATTATTTATACATTTTCATCGTTCAATGTCCCTTAGATACCTGGAGTAGCTAATTTGGGGTAGTTGAAAAATACAACATTTTAAAATCAGTAAATAATTATTTAGATTCATCGTGATTTCAATATGCCCTAAATAGCTTTGTGTGCTGAGCAACAGCAAACCCAGATCTAATTTTGTTTCCACCATGCGCAAACAATGAGATCTTCAGGGAAACACTGAAAACAATTTCGCTTTTATGGCAGTTTTTAATTTCTTACAACCTGGGACAGCAGTGCAAAAACTGTAAAATGCCAGTCATTAGTTTGCATTATAATAGGCCACTGGAAACTCCCTGCTTATGACGTCATTGTTTCATTATGCTTATCTTCAAAAACTGCCTGGCAAGCAAGCTTTGTTTTGTGGACATTAGCGGTAAAGCCCTGTGGAGTCATCCAAACTATATTTAAAACCGAAGAAGTGTATATCAGAGTTGTTCCTCACCAGTAAACATTTTAGTGGGTGAACCTACAGATCTGTAGTTGCTACATGACTGCAGTTCAGTTTCTTTTCTTTCAATCGGCGTCCAGGGTTTTTTGCGCCTGAGACATGCTGCAGCGGTACAGAAAGTGCATGGATGAATGAAGGTGTGGTTTTTTTTTTCCTGCATGCTCCACAACCCAGGTCAAAGTTCGCAGAGTAACTTGCTGACTTCTCCTGTGAAGGTTGTTTCTGAAATGAATTGTCATGTTCACAATGTCAACTTCAGTGCAGTATTGGTGCACTGGTGTATAATTTCCCACCTGCATGTTCGAGGCGATGTTTTTATTTGGAATGGCATCATGACCATATGAGTGATGGAACGACACGCTGGATATTGAAGTCAACATGACCCTGTGTGGGTAGAGCTTTTCTGTATTCAATATTGAATTGTATATTCTGACCACATCGTTGAAAATGTTTCTGTTTGTATTTGAGTGCCGTAAAAAAAAAGTGACCTTATCGTCTTTTGTCATGCTGTACTGGAATAGCAAATATGAGTAATGGATAGCTCACAAAGATGGTTCTTACGACAATGTGCTGTAAAGTGTGAGGTCATGCTGTACAGAAATGTATCAGTGGTTGTTAGGTTCAGAAACATTCTTTGTCTTAAACTTGGACCTTTAGTTTTTTCCAGTCTTAAGTTTTCATCCCGCCACGACATTTTTCGCAATTCTATGCTTTCAAATTAGGTGAGAGTTTGGACAAGACCATTTTCATTTCCCTGTGTACAAAGACTCAAAAGGCATGCTTGAATGAATGTGGAGAATGAATCGCGAGCTCTGACATTTTTCCTCATCAAACATCTTAAAGGTGAACTAGACCAGCACTTTCTTGGGTCTCTAGCCTTTGACCTCACAAATGTTTTGGTACAAGTGGGCAAAAAATACACACACAAAAAATCTTGGAGAATATTTCATTTAGTGTAGGTGCCATTGCCAAATGTCGGAATACCATTTTTTTTTTGTCCAATCAGAAAATTGGATCTATCCGCAACATATAATCGATACAACTCCTTTCCACAAATAAAATTCCAGAACATCATTTCTCCTCTACCGTTCAAGATCAAATAGAATTGATCTGATCGTTCATGATAGGTGCCAATAATAACCTCCCTCGAATACTGACACGCTCTGAATTATATTACCGGCGTCCTGCTGAAATGCTTACTGCCTGTCGTCAAGAAATTTAACAGGACGGACAGACAGACAGACAGACAGATAGATTTCCCTGGATAATAAGCATGGATGCTAGGTCTTATTAAAGTCTTCCTGAGGAACTTCTCTGCCAAGGAAAGCAACGTTTGACTGTTTTTACCAAGGTTGCAGTAGACGGCAGCGCGACGACTGTATATAAAACAGCAACTGTGCAATTATTCCTGATGCTGCATCACTGGTATGTGAAAGAGGCAGTGTACAGGCACCTTAAGGTAGTAACTTACAATATAGTGTAAACGGGCTAACAACTTCAGTTCTTTGTGACTTAAAAGAGACGTAAACTTGAAGGCTTTGTGATGCCGTATTGTGAGCAACCGGCAAACTACCGCAAAACTCTGAATCTAAGAATCAAGGATTATGTGTTAACATTGAAAACTTTTTGAACATTTTCAAAGTTAATGTTACATGGCATAATGGCAATATTCAGAGGTAAAACTATATACAAAACTATAAAGGAAAATGTGTGTGTATTATTCTATTTGCACAAGGAAATGTATACTGTATCACCCTTTAGAACACTGCCATCTTTAGCATGACAAATTAAGACAGGGAACAAATGCTTAACGCAAGACATCCATCTTCTTGTGTCAGTCTGCATACATACAGTCGTGTACAGTGCGCGCAAGAGGAGCCTACAGCCTTTCCATAAATTACATCATGTTCACGCATGATTAGGCAACGGATATTAAACACATACCCACATATGCAGGATCATTTAACTAAGCGGATGCTAACTTTTGCCTTTAGGGTTTCCCATGACAACAGAATCCCATCAACACTTGCAAGTAACCTTTTGCTGTGGTAGTTATCGTGCATTAACATTCTGTTAAAAAGACAGAAAAGGCTAAAAGCTCTGGAAATCTGGTAAGAAGGAATGGTGCTGCAGATACTATGACCTGAACAAAGACATTCATTTATTTATTTATTTACACAGTTACTTTTGGATCAAGTAGTGAGTAACTAACTAATTACTTTTTTAAACATTCCCAACACTGCAAATCATCATGCGTAAATTGATTATTCAGAAGGGTCTAGATATTCTGCAAAGTACTGAGACGGTGTTTGAGGAATTGAAATATATGAACCACAACTTCAACTTTGCATAGAAAACAGGGGAGAAGTAAAGCCCAAAGGAGCTGGCTGCAATCTCCCAATGAGTCTGGTCTCAGAGGGGTGCGATTCCCAAGGAGCTTGACATCCCGTCACCGTCGCATGAGCATTATGCATGAGACCCTCTTTCCATATTTAATTTGTGTGCACGCACAAACGTAGAGGGAGGGAGGAACTGCTGTTTGTATGGTGGATGCTTAATCTATAAACGTGTTTAAAAGGGCGGGGAACGCAATTTATGACCACCAATAGTGAAGTCAAACCAAGCATAACCCAAAGTCGAAATGTGAAAAAATGAGAAAAACCAAATTAAGTAGAATATTATCCTCTTTTCATATAAGTCAGGGTCACAAAGGAAAGAAAGAGAACGCATAAAAAGAAACATCCAAATTAATCTTAGTTTTTCCATCTCACTTAGTTGGGTGCAATTTTAGATATTAGCTAACAATAGTGATGAAAGTTGTTCTCAGAAAGAGAAGTTGAACTTCATTGTAGCTTTAAAAATAAAAATAGGAATAAAATAGAATCGATTATATTATGCAATTTGTGAAAAAAAAATCCTTTGTTTAGCATTCAGATTTTTCACTTCTTTGGCCAGTTTGGGTTTTTAACCATCTTAACTGTTATATAAGTGTGTAACTGGCTAACCAGTGAGCAGTAAAACTAAACACCCAAATTTACTAATCACCATTAAACTTACGGTAGACATTTGAGGTGAGTCACTTCACATTACCACTGAATAGAAACAACTTTGTAGGGGGAAAATGTCAATTTAAATTGCTGCTTTAATCCTGTTAAACTGAGCATAGAGAGTTTGCTACGCTTTCCGCTGCAACTACATTTATTTTCTGGTTGTAGGGTCCTATCATTTTTTCAGGTTTTCCATTACTGGTAGCCTTCTGTCATGGTTAAAGATCCATTCAAGCCATCATGCTACATGGATTTTTACTTTGCAGGTTTGAGTTACAGAAATATTGACTTGCGCTTTTATTATTGTGAGCTATCACTTGAATTACTTTTCATTGTAGTTTTTATCCCATTCTATTTCTACCATAAAATACTACATTAATGTTTGATATTATTGTTATGTCGTCATACAAACCTTTTGAGTTTGAGAGAGCGAAAACAGAAGCGTTTTTAGCAGACGTCATCAGAAACATGCTTATTCCAATCTCTTGTTTGAGTGTGTGTGTTTTATAACAAGAAAATCCAAAATAAAATCCCATCTTTGTCCAAGCAGTTTTGTCTGAGACATGCGAACCAATTAAACGAACATATGCGATCTGGGGCTCAAATGTAATTCCACTCCAATTCAACTCCAGAGAAATAACCTCCTGCTTGTCTGGGCCGGATGCTAATTTGAGATCTTTAAATGGTCTTTTTCTCCTTAAACAGCAGTGACCTTCTTCCGTCTGCAATATTCAATGCTTGAAGGGCAGCGTGACATGAGGTAAAATGTGATTACCTGTTACGCACAGATGTATTGTTCATTAACACTTGTGCACCGGCAGCAGGTTAGGCTTTACAAATTGCACATATAATAAACAAGTATATTTGAAAAGTGTATTGGCAGCGTAACGCGGAAGCAGCGAGAGGAGCAGAATTGCAAAGAGGTTTACGCAGCCATATAAACGATTAGATTCATAGGGGTATAAAGCCATTGTATATTTTAACGATTATTGATAGTGAGGGAGAGTGAGACGAGCAGGAGCAGAGAGAGATAAAAGGAGCGAGATGGAAAGGATCAATGGAAGAAAGTCTTAAAGAAATGAAAAAGTGACATAGATGAGTTATGAAATGGCTCAATCCTTGTCACCATTTGAGAGGAAGGAAGAGAAATGGATGCGGGGAAAAAAGAATGGGCTGAGGTTCTCAGCAGGTAACAAAATGATCAGTACTGCACATTAAATCGATGAAATTGTGAAAATGAATATTCTTCTGTCCATATCACAAACTTCAACCCAAAGAGGAAAAGACAATTCTATGCAGTTTTAAGTTTGTGGCACAAGTTGTTACTCTCCGCATCTTCAAAGTCACAGATACAGATAGAAGGCGTTATCAGGTCTCCTTTTGTGTCCTCAACCTGAACTACGTCGCAATGCATAATGTTGGATTTTAAAGTGAGAAAGTAACTTTTAATCAAAGGCTGTCAAGTATCAACCTACTTTTCATCATAAAAATAAATGAATAAAAAAAATACTGGCAACTTTCTTAGTGTTGAAAAATATACAAACCCACTTTATCTAACTTTTCAGCTTACACAGTCTCAACTTCCTCAACTTTAAAGACACCATTGCCTGATACATGTGTGGATGTGAGTGTATTGATAATCTCTCCACAGGCTCCTGCTCTCCTGCGCCTATTGGCTTTAAGTTTGGTGCCGGCCTCATCCTCAGTCACTGAACCACGAAGCCAGGCAGCCAGCGAGAAGCTTCATCAGCCACCCAGCAAGTCAGTCAACCATCAGTAAGCCTGTCAGCTAGTTATGTGCTTCGTTAATCAAGCGACCTGGGAGCCAATTGGTCGGTCGACCAGTCTGACAGCAGCTTGACCAATTAGTACAAAACCTTTGAGCTGGTAGGTGATGGTTTGATAGGACAGCTTCATGAGGACGACTTTTCATTATTTAAATCTTAAAGTCCTCATAACGCGTTGTTTGAAACACAATTAGTTGCACCACACTTTTTTTTTATTAAGGTTGTAAAACACAACTAGAATGGCAGTCAGTCAAGCGTAGGCACAGATGGTCAAGGCCGAACAACCCTAATTTAGATCGGCACCAAATTTTGCGGATACACACCCCTTGTATGTCTGACTGTCGTCAAAAGACTGATGCATAACTCACAGTGGAAAATGTTAGGAAACGGCTCACATTGTGCATCAGATCCAGAATTCAGAAGCCCCAAATTAGACAATCAACAACTTCGGTTTTTCTGCTAACACACACACAAATATAGACCCTATATACAATTGTCACTTCAAGTCCTAGTATGCAGGAGAAAAATGGAGCATCCAAGATCTGCGTTTGTCTCATTTGGTCAGACAGCTTGTTGACAGCGTTGTCTTGATTTTGATGCTGTCAATTATTCATTTGGCAGAATGCAGTTTGGACCGCAAGGCCTCCTATTAAATTATAGACATTGAACAGAATGGCTCCACCAGCACAAAGACTGGCGAAACCGAGCGGGCATGCGAGTTGGTTTGTTTCAGTTTAGGCTCACAGCTGTGGCAGAGGCGTCGGGGTGTGTACTACATCTGCCTGCGACGGCGGGGCGGGCACGTCTGCTGGGGAGGTGATGAGGAAGCGCTAAATCATGGATGGCCTCAGATGCTGTCACTGGCCTTGAAGGGTACATTTATTATGCAGGCTGTCAAAAGTGTGATGCATTAAAAAACCCAAATGACTCTGGCAACTTTAGTTGCTACTATGAAGTGGAGGCGTGTTTCATTTCCATTTATTCGGGCTGAAGAACGCAATTAAAAATAAAGTGAGCAATTTGTTGAGCGGCTATGTTGTGACTAAAATGTCCAGAATTTTTACTGTGTGCAAGTTAAATCACATTATGAACATGTGGGTAAGGCGTACGATGTTTTTTTTTTTTTTTTACGATTTAATATGTGTCAGGCCACAAACACGGCAGAACTAATGCGCACGGATTTTAAAATGTCGTGAATTGTTTTTTGGGCAAAAAAAAATACAGAAAATGGAGCGTAATTTATGTAAAAGGGGAAATAAAACTCATATTTTTTGTTTATAATCCCCAAAATATTTGTTCTTAACTAATCTTCGGGTGCTAAATCTGTCTGAATATAAAAAAATAAATATAATAAAAATAGAGGGATATCAATCATTTGCAAAGGCCAGAAACAGCAATTATTTGCATCAGGAGCTCAACGTGGTGATGCAGTTGATCACAGCAGAAACATACCCCAACAACCCATAAAATCTGCCATCTGGACGACTTTGTATTGGGGTGCCGTATCCAATTGGCATTTGAATTGACTCCCTCCTGCTTTCTGTTGTATAGACTATACTTTTGTAAGAGTGCGGTGTATAGCAATGTATTGCTTTTGGCCGCGCGTAACGTTATCTTTATCAGTGGCAGCATGCTAACTTTTGCACCAGTGTTCTGTAATTTGGCTATTTAGTGATTTCCTGCAGGCAGGCCTTGTGTGTGCTAGTTTTGTGTGCTGGAAAAACAACAACTGTTAAATATGGCTGCAATTCAAAGCCTGTATCAAAGAGACTATCTACTTACAAAATGAAACAAATGGGCCGCACGGCACATTGTTGTTGCTGCGAAGCCACAAGCATTTGAAAGGACACTATCGAATACATGACGGTGGGATACTCTTCAAATAAGCTTTGACCCCCTTTTCTTTGACACTTTGTGAGCTGTTGGGAGCATGCGCTTGCTTGCTCTGTCTCTTTTGCCCTGTGGTTACTGACACACCACATTCACTTGCGCTGCTCATGTGAGCTGCACGTCGGCTGCCCTGCGGCTCTAATAAAGCTTCTTTAAATAGCGGGGTGTCAAAACTTAATTTATGTTGACGATGGCATCAAAAGTTGAAGAGTTTATTTATAACTCAAAAAACAACACAGTGACACAGAGCCAGCTGTTCAAAAAAAAGTTGGCTATCATTGTGCTATGAGGCACGGCAAAGTTTCAGTGACTAACCTTAATTTGAAATGATGGATGGTCTGAATGGATCTTTAGATTTTTTTGAGCACTAAGTGTAATGTGTTGGGAAACAGCCAAGGATGGCCATGTGAATAGCTCCCTCTTTAATCAAAAAGTCATCATTTAACATAACATAATGTGCAGAATTTTGCCCAACACCCTGGAGAATAAACATAATCAAGTAAGTCGAAGTCAGCTAATTTACAAAATTTCCTTTGCTGCTGCTCTGCATTTGTGTACTCTCATAGTTTACTTCTATCTCATGCATCCCTAGCCGCCAATTAGTTCCTCCCCCATGGTGAGGTATTGTCCACCTTGAAAAATATCATATTTAAGTGCCGTGTAATGCTCGGTCCTAAAACTTTCCAACACAAAAAGTATTCATCCATCTTGTATTAGTCCACCAACCTTTGGGATTCTTTTTTGTCTTCTAATTTTAGACATTTGCAATTATAGATATTGAGCAGCAGGGAAGCGCTGGAGTGTGAGTTGTGATAGTGACTCCCCGGGGCTGCTGCTGTAATATTGGAACCTGATTGCCTGTGAAGTTCTTTCATCAGACATACAAATTAGAAACACTTTGTTTGCGTGGCACCTTACATATAGTGCGCAAATGAAAGAAAGGTATGTGGAGGTGGAGATGTAGTAAAAATTAAACTGGAGGCGGGGGGAATGGCATAAAGGAAAAGTTAATCTAGATAAGCCTACAGTAGAGAGTCACTAGGGAGCCTCAAGATGTGCATAGACAATGGGTAAATTTTGCACAATTGGAGTGAGGAGCCACATTAGGAGCAGTTAATCTACAGTTGGAGAGCAGTGCACTGCGGGATCTAATCTCCCTCTAACACACACACACACACTATAAATAACACATAGACATTAGTGGGCAGGGTGTATTGTATATGAGGGGCAATCCACTGACACTGTATATCCAACTAATTCTATTTGCAGCCAAACTGCTCACACACAGGAATAGCTGCTGAATCAGAGAAGGCGGGGAAGAGGGTGGTAGCATCAGTGTCGCTATAGAAACAGCAAACTTAAAAAGGGAACACAGAGAGTTTGTGTGTTGGTGTTTATAGTTAAGGTATGTGAGTGAATGTTGACATTTGAGTTTATACAGCCAGCAAAATGTTCAGCCTGTTTTGGAGCAGTACTGTTGGGATTCTCTAGACAAGTTGAGCATTTGGACATTTGATAAACCACAAATGACAGGTGTATAAAATGTCACGACATGTTTCTGTGAGCTTTGAACATGACATTATATTAATGGGGACATGTTGCATAAACCAGACTCTACTTTGGGAACAATGTGAAATTAATCAGAAAACACTGAAAGAAAAATGTAGAGTGAAGAAATGAGAGGTAATGAAAGTGTGGGAGTATGTTAGCCTTCATATTAAAACAATGAATTTTTTTGGGACATTTTTTTAGATTGAGGGAGAAAAACTAAACAAAAGAAAGTAATCCTTTGTAAAATATGACAAACTTTCACTGGGAAAACACCAAAATCTTTTTGAATATTCAATTCAAATGCCAAACAACGGTTGGCTTGATTACTTAATATGTCAGAAAGAACATAAATCGATGCAGGCTTGCTGACTTCTCAGGAAACTTTTATACTATGCTATGACATATTATCCTGTCACATTGAATGTGTGGTTTTTATGGTTTGCATGTTTTGTTTGCTTAATTTATAGGACAAGGCTAATTATTAATTGAACATATTTTTCTTCTGAATGATTTATTAGCTCTCTTCACATCTAAAAGAAGTTTCCATTGGCAGTACAATTTTGTGCCTAAAGATGCCTCTGATGGGCTCCAGCTCAAAAACAGGATGCGTTGCGGAAAATTAATGGATAGGTAGCCACATCTGGTCCGCAAAGTTTACGGAAAAAAAATAGTTGGATGTTTCTATGAAGTGGTTTGCTGGGTAGATAGAACATCAGCAACCTAATTGATGCAGTAAGTGACCACCTGCTACTTCCTGATATAAAACTGCCTAATGTTAACAATACTAATTGTAAAGTCCGGGAACTGTGTGCATGTGCAAGCTAGCTATCTGCACAACAGTTACACTGCACAGCAGCTCATGCCCATAATACAGAGTTGGCAGTTAGCTCGTACCAGTGTAGTACTAAGCTGTTAAACTCGAAAAAAGACCAACTAACGGACTTGAGTGATGGAAAACCAACTTTTGAACCCCACTTAATATTTGTTAAAACATTAATAGTTGAGTACAAACTTTGGCGACTAGCTGGAGCAACACACAAAGGCACGTTCGCAAATGGGCACAGACGCACACACAGCCCATCTGTCCACCGGCACTGGAGTCAAGGATGCTCGTTGACAAGTTGATTTATGCCGCTGTCGTCAGCTTCTATCTCTCACTATCTGTCCGAGCCATCGGGAGTAATGACTTGTGCTCCAGATGCCCACTAAGTTTTTTCCACAGTTCGTCTGCCAATCAAAGGCAAACAAGCGCACATGAAAACACAAGCACATCATGACCAATACCAAATATTACAATTATTACGTGTTAAAATGTCATCAAGAAGCAGATGATTTTTCGTGTGTGTTTTTGTTTTTTTGTCGGTGTGCACGTTCCACTAGGAGTTGATTTGTCAGGTAGACACGCTGCGGCAACTAGACAATGATCACCAAATTCGTGCCTTTAGCACCATATGGCAAAAATCCTAATCAGATGTTTGCAGAGGATAAGGAGGACAAGAGACAAGTCTTTTTATTTAAAAGATTTTTTTAAATAAAAACTATATTTTTACAAGGTTATTTTTTCCTTACTCTGACAATATTTAATAATTACATAATCCGCTAGAAACCAGTTTAAGAGTAGTTGGCCGTTTGCAAAAGTGCTGCTTATTTTGAAGTGGATTGAGTTCAGGTTACTGTCACTATTCAGCACTACTCAAATTTTTGCTCACGAGTGAAAGCAAAAAAAAAAAAATAAAATAATGATGTTGAATGACGGCTGATAAAAACTTGCATAGCTCGGATCTATAAAGAAGTGGGTTCATGCAAAAAAAGGCCAAAAGTACAATAAAACAAAGTGCCAAGTTAGAATTCGAAAGCGCAAACTACACGAAATGCTAATTATTGTTGTTCAGATTTTTTTCAAAGCTTTGTCAATCACCAGGGTTTCAAAGCATCACAAGGCTTTGAACAACATGATGACGACGTAAAAAAGATAAATGATCAGTGCCAGAATGGATGCAAAACTCTCTCAATGGATTAGAAAATTAGCATATCTGAAGGTAACAAGTGCCAACCACAGGAACAGCATTTCCCTCCAACAGGAGGGACCCTTGTCCATTTTTAAGCATATCATTAATTTGAACTCACGATTGTACTGCCAGACAGAGCCACTTGAAATGGGTCATACCTTTTTTCCTGCATGTTACAATATGAGCTACCTTGACAAACTGTGACAAAGTACATTCATTCAAGCCTTTTGATAAGTGACTGATAATCTGAAGTGGTACTGTAAAAATGATGGCCTTCTTTGGTACTGATGATGACCTCCTAAAACGGCTGCTTGTTGAAGCAGCAGGTGGAAATGGAGCTCATTTTACAATTTTGCTCAGTCGCGTTGCTGCTTTAAATTTGATGAAAAATTCAGTAGTCAAATGACACTTTTCTGTATGTGGTAAAATTGGTTCACTTTTCCTGTCTGCATGAATTTGTTGACAAACCATCACATTGTGATAGAGAAAGGCAAGTATTACCTTGCAAACTCATTTTAAGACGGACAGAGAGACAGTCCACCATTGCTCCAGTCACTGCAGTGTGTCTGGTTGTCTGGCCTATTAGCTCATTTAGCAGCCAGCGTGATTGGACTAGGAATTACATGACTATCATTCGTCTAGTCAATGATAGACAAACACTCTTCTCAGAAGCCCTACAGTATTTTTATTTACACTGAGCTCCTGCTCCTTAATATAAATTCCACGTCTCTGTCTGCCATCCCCACGTCACTCTCGCTTTATTACTCCTAACACTTCCTTAACTATGCAGTCATTTATTCAAATACTACCATTACGCCTCATAAAGTATCTATAATCTAGACAATAAAAGAGGACAAAAGGATATAGTGCCATAAAAACCGTAGCATGTGGAGCACACTTGAATGCTGACTACTCCACCGATCTAGAGTCGACGTCTGACATAATATTTTTCTTTCAGCAGTCAAGAAGCATAATGAAAATACCCTATTGTCTGCTCCTCTGCGCCTCCAATAATCAGTGACATGCAATTGACTAAAATAAATACAAAAATCACAAATAGACTATTTTACTTGAGGCACAAAAGACGCGCAACAAACCGACACAGCAGGACAAAATGCAACAATGCAACAATTGGCAGGACCTCATCCTAGCTTTGCTCACTGCTCACCATGCATACCACCACCCGCACTCTCTGATCCTTCAGTTGTTTTAACGTCTTTATTTCCAAAGTCTGCACTACCTTTGGTCAATCTATGTTTCAATCTTAAAGTTTAAATAAATAAATTGAAGAGGGCACACTGCCTGCCGGCATGGCATTTGGAGAGCTGAGGTTCACAGTACAGATGTATGCAGAGGAGCAATCCAAAACCAAATGTGATAAACTATTCTCCATTGATGCAAAGTGGATGTAGTTGTATATTCATTGGCTTCAGTTCCACAATTATAGTCGTCAATCTTCCTGGAGTTGTAGATATAATCATTTATTATATCCACTATAATGAGGATGACATTATAATATTTATTATTTTCATTCAGAAGACTTGCACTCTGTCGAGTAGATAAATGCCCTTTGGTATTCGGGCATATGAGAAAAATCTTTCAATGCTAGTCTGCAACGCAAACCTCACAAAACCAAATGTACCAGTACTTATTTCAATAAAATATTACAGCTATTTCCTTTTGTGTTGGCATTGAAAGATTTCCATCGCGAGATTCTTGGACTGGTGAACTATTGCTAGCAAAAGATGAGCAGAGCCCAAAAGATGAGCAGAGCCGACCGACGTTCTTCCTGTTCTAAGATGAAAAGTTGAAAGGAGAGTATCGGCAAAATCTTTTTTTCTCCCAGCTGTGCTCGAGCAGCTGGGTGTCACGTTATGAGTGGAGGTCAGCGTTCTAAAAACACACTGAGGATTGCTCTTTTAGCATGTCTTCTGTCCTTGAGAGTGGTGCTCCAGGATCTTCAAACATTAGCATGTCAAGTCTGTTGGACACACACGTATTTGCAACCATCTATTTTAGTTTTTATTGCTCCTCCTGCTTCGAGCTATCTCTTTGGCTTTTTTCTACTTCCTAAGGCAACATGCCTCTGATGCATATGATTCTGTTACTATGGTTACTGACCTACAGTTGAAATCCCGCTCTCCGATCTTTGTGTCAGTGTGTGTATATTTGCTACTGACAGATAGCGAGTAAAACAAAAACAGACATCCATAATTAAACATTAAGAACCTGATTGACAGCAACTGACACCATGGCGCATGCTATTGATATTTTAAACTGATGATGGATGGAAGTAGTAGTAAAATGGACTGATTAATACAATATTCTAATCTAGAAATGGGCCACAGAACCAGTTAGACACTCAACAATGGTATGAATGATTTCTTTAACTAATCAGAAGATGGCTTGACAGATTTGCTTGGGATTTGTCAATGGATTTACAGTAGAGACTCGGAAACTGCCCATAGGTGTGAATATTTGATCGTTGAGATGTGCCCTGCCCCATTGAGGGTGTGCCCTGCTTCTCGGCACCAGTCAGCCAACAGCTAAAGGCTCCAACTCAGTCTTGGCCCTGAACAGCACAAGCGATAGAAAATGGATGCATAGATGGATCCTTAAGGGCTTCTCAGATGTCGGGAGGAATATAGCAGAGTCTGGCACGTAGCACTGAGCCACCTAACAGGTTTGTGATTCAATGCCTTTTAGATTTGATTGGCAGCTTCCCCCGCAGTAATGTCCATCACACATCACATAGATAGTTTTGAGGACACAGTAGCTTTTCTCTTTTAGTTGTGCTGTTGTGCATGTTTTAGCCACCAGGGGTCAGTATAAGAGAGCCACAGAGTACTGTGATTCCAGCTCTTCTTTTGGCTTTCTTAGGATGGCATTAATATTTGTCGTTCTTCACAGAGGATAGAGCATTGTTTTAGTCTCTGATTGCTTAAAGTGTAACATGACAGCAAGATAGATGCTAATTGTTAACCCATGCGCCAATGGGTTTTTCTATTATATGCTAGCATTTTAGGTAGCGAACTTTGTGTGCAATTCTATTTGTTTCGTTTGACGGATTAGGTCATCATTAGAGGTTGCGCTGTACTCGAAGTTTTACGTGTAATCCTAGACTGCAATATAAAGACATGATATAGCACACCAATGGTATTTTTATCTTGTATTGATGTCATACTTATTCAGCCATAGAACTCCAAGATCATTTAGGTACATACATATTTTCATATTCAGTTAGAAAACGTTAACCTGCTTTGTAAATTTGGACAATGAATTGAATAACAAAATGTAATCATAAAGCTTATCTTTGAGGGTGAAATATTTTTTTTAATAATACTTTTTTCATGTTTTGGGAAGTTATGCAATCTTTTTGGTCTTTATCAACTCAATAGTCAATCAGTTAACAAGGCATGGAGGACTGTAGAGGCTGCGTTAATAATTGGTATGCTAATTATTGCCATGGAAACACTATCACAGCAGGAAGCGTGAAGGCAGTGACTAATGGCCCACTCATCTGATTCCATTCAATGTCACCCTTTTTTTTTGCCATTTTCCCTCCGTCCCTGCCATCCTTTTTTTCTCCGTTCTGAAATCGCACTCTTCTCCACTCCGCTGTCCTTCCAGCTGTCACGCACTTATGCCTCCTCGCTCTCTCTCCTTCATCCGTCTTTAGTCAGTGTCCTTCTAGATTGCTTCGCTGTCTTCGAGCATTTGAAAGAAATACTTGCAAGGTTGAAGTCAAAGAATTACACAATCAGCCAGGAGTGCTTTAAGTAAGTAGTAAGTAAAGTAAGTTAACAGGTAAAGAAAGAGTTACCATACTTTTCGGACTATAAGTCGCTCCGGAGTACAAGTCGCACCAACCATAAAATGCATAATAAAGAAGAAAAAAACATATACAAGTCGCATTTTTGGGGGAACTTTGACAAAATCCAACACCAAGAACAGACAGGAATGGGCAACAACAGGCCAAACAATATGGTATGCTAACGTTACATAAACACAAACGAAGAACTGAGCACGTGCCTGACGTAACATATTAACCGTTATTCAAACAACACAAATATAAATAACAAGTTTATCAAACCATCCCTGTCACTCCAAATCATTAAATCCATCGAAATCGTCATCCTCTGTGTCACTTATAAACAACTCCACTGACTCCAGAAGTCAGTGGATGGTGGAAGTCAGTGGATGTCAGACTCATCGTCAGTTGGAATTCCAATTATTCCACAGGCCAAGAGCGCCGTCATGCGGTTTAAAGTGAAAATAACGTGAAGTGATAAACTATACTAGGAAATAAGTAATGTGTTAATGATCAAGTACTATGTGTTAATAATTTCACATATAAGTTGCTCCTGTTTATAAGTCCCAGCCCTGGCCAAACTATGAAAAAAAACCTGCAATTTATATTCCGAAAAATACGGTAATAATGCATTAATTCAATCTCTTAGCAACAACTAACGTCTCCGGCGTCCTCTCTCTCCCTTCTTTAGCACTATGACGCATGTGTTCAGACACGTTACCATTCAGGTCTTTGTCAACATGAAGTGACAAGAAAGCCTCTTTAAGGTATTAATTAAAAGAAAAACCCACATGCACCTGACTGCTTGTTATCATTCATCCTTCCGACTTTTTTTTTCTCTCCTGTGACGTGACTCTCAGCTTTTTGACAACTGTCAACACAAAAGGATTGGCGACAAGAACTAAATTACAAGGGTGCTGAACACAGAGACGGGAGACGCATCTTCTTTATATTCAGATGATGTGGAAGGGGAAAACTTTGATGTTGAAAGCCCACGACGCTCGCTAAAGCTTTAAGGATCACTCTCAATAACTTGAGTATTAAATTACTTTACAATGATAGATGATCCTACTTGGGAAAATCATACCACCGGACTTTCTGCTAATCCTTCTTCAGGTGTTTGAAGACAGACGGTGAGTTTATCTGTTATCTTAATCAATCTGCAGACTCTTATACATGTATTGCATTTAATAGTTTACAAAGTTATAATAATTAGAACTGAGTCATAATGATGCTATCCATTATGATTTTACAGATGCCAACTTGAAGAAATTGTACTGGATCTTTTGATGTTCTAATTGTCTATACCTGGTCTACACACTTCTAAAGCCTTACCATATTTGTTCATTCTTATATTAAATTATATATTTATATATTATAGATTATATTTGATTTGCCATGAATGTGTAGCACCACACCTTAAAACCAAAAGACATCCTGTTTGTATCTATTGTAAAAAAAAAAAAAGGCTCCCTTTCGTTTGATGAAATATGACAAGTTTAAATCCAACAAGACCACAGTCACACAATCCAACTCATCATACGTCTCTAGAGCCAAACTACATTAGATGTGTTCATTTCAACATAATTAGGTTTAAATATGCGGCAGACGACAGTGTGTCATTTCTGTGAAGTCATCACTGATTAGCAGTGAAGAAAATCAGTGTAAAATCGCAAGGGAAAAAGCTGACAAAATCATGAGCTCGTATGACATTTGGAACCAGCTGCAGGAGGCTTCTTGGTTTGCTTATTGTCCTTTGATGTACAATTAGCCCTGAAAGTTTTAAGGCGAATGAAAAGCAACACATTCTTACTAACCTGACGCTAAATTTATGGTTGGGTAGCCTTTAAAACAAATTTGAGTCTTACAATTGAACAAAAATCTATCGAAGAAAAAAAATAATGCATCCGTTTTTTTTCTTCTTCTGACAGAAAAATAGCCTCTACAATCACAAAGAAGATCCATTGAAACCAGTCAAGTGCAATGTAAAAGCACTTGGATTGAAGATAAATTGGCCATCAAGAGGTGAATAGCATTTTTAAAGAAAATCTGGCATGGCAGTGGGGCTTCAAGAAAAACTCTGATCTTCTTGCATTAACAGCAAACTACCGTTTTTTTCCGTGTATAGTGCGCATTATTTTACTAATTTATTGTCCTAAAATCTGGGGTGCGTATTATACATGGGTACAAAGAAAAAATTTTTTTTTTTTTTTTTTTAATTTTTTTTTTTTTTTTTTTTTTTTTTTTAAATAAAGTCATGGTACAACAAAACCAACAGCAGGACTGACCGACAAAGTCGTGGAACAAAAAGACAGGGTGACATTACCAAAGACAGGAACAGAATGACAGTAACACATGCAATGATCCAACGGTGAGCGAGGGGCAGACAGGACTTAAATACAAAACACGTTACATCGATTGAGGTGACACAGGAAGAGCGGGGTGACACGAACAGAAACTATGGCAACCAAGACACATAGCAAAACTGGGGACGAGACATGACAAATCTCCCCCGAAATAAAACTCACCTTTCTTCTTGTTTGTTGTCAATCGCGCATCGCATTCAGCCATCCTGCCCAACACACTTAGTAAAATTCATAATTGACGACACATCGTTTGATGCGATGGTGCAATCCTCGATGGTGTGTTATTGTCAAATATTGTTTGTTTTTTAATCTCCATCGCGGACCGGACGTCATACGGAGGCCGCCATTACAGATGCGCAGAACGGTTGCGCAAGACACGTCAGCTATATAAAGAGCGAGAGTTCAGTTCTCCACCTATTAGTTTCAATTCACAGTTTAATTAGCAGTTTCAATCAGCAAATAACAAAATGCGTATTACAGGTACCGTTTTTTTCCGTGTATAGTGCGCAAAATTTTACTAATTTATTGTCCTAAAATCCGGGGTGCGCATTATACATGGGTACAAAAAAAAAAAAAAAATTTTTTTTTTTTTTTTAATTTTATTTATTTTTTTTTTTTTTTTAAGTCCCAATGATCGTCACACACGCAGGGAGGCAATGGGTCCCATTTTTATAGTCTTTGGTATGGTCTTAACTAGGCCGGATGTAATTTTTTTTGTTGGCGTTGATTTCTCCGACTGCCCGTAAACGCACCACCGCGCTTCGTGCGCGCACGGGACAGCAAACGAGCAGGTGATCGAGCAAGCGTCTGATACGAGAGCATTGCGGTCGCATGGAGCGTGTTTGAAGTGAACAGCAGAGAAGAAAGGCAAAGTGTTGTGAAATAAAATGCACAGAACGGATGTGCAAGACACGTCAGCTATATAAAGAGCGAGAGTTGTTTTCTTCCTATTAGTTTCAATTCACAGTTTAATTAGCAGTTTCAATCAGCAAATAACAAAATGCGTATTACAGGTAATATTTTATTTCACAACACTTTGCCTTGTTCCTTTGGTCTCTGCTGTTCATCCTAAACACAAAGGCGCTCTTTAAGCAATGCGACAGTGAGCGCCCGGCGCGCTGCGGTTGCGCGACCGCACCAATTAAGCTCCCTGCGCAGTGCGCACTGAGGTCCACTTAAATTTTAGAAAGTACATCAGGACTTTAAAAATATCTTCTAAATTTCAGCGACGGCTCTGTCACAATAATCGGCCAGCCCGGTGCAGTTGGGCGGTCGGCGGCGCGCTACGGTTGAGCGTTCTCTCGCACGCTCTCTCTCTCGCTCTCTCTCGCTCTCGCACACACGCAAACCGGATATCATACGGAGGCCGCCATTACAGATGCGCAGAACGGATGAGCAAGACACGTCAGCTATATAAAGAGCGAGAGTTCAGTTCTCTACCTAAATCCGTATTACAGGTAATATTTTATTTCACAACACTTTGCCTTGTTCCTTTCTTCTCTGCTGTTCACTTCAAACACGCTCCATGCGCACGGAGCGCGGTGGTGCGTTTACGGGCAGTCGGAGAAATCATCGCCAACAAAAAAAATTACATCCAGCCTAGTTAAGACTATACCAAAGACTATAAAAATGGGACCCATTGCCTCCCTGCGTGTGTGACGATCATTGGGACTTAAAAAAAAAAAAAAAAAAAAAAAAAAATTAATTTTTTTTTTAAAAAAAATTCATAAAAATTCGGTGCGTATTATACATGGGTACAAGCTTTTTTCCAGCATCAGCATGCCATTTTTAGGGGTGCGTACTATACATGGGGGCGCACTATACACGGAAAAAAACGGTAATATTTTATTTCACAACACTTTGCCTTGTTCCTTTCGTCTCTGCTGTTCATTTCAAACACGCTCCATACGACCGCAATGCTCTTGTATCAGACGCTCGCTCGATCACCTGCTAGTTTGCCGTCTGCCACAATGTACCCTACACAAATCCGAAACATTTGTTGCGGCTCCGAGTCACGACGAGGGGCAAGTTTTGGTTTCCAAGGGTGTTTTTATTCCTCTTCAACGTCTCTCCCATACAGAGCCGCCGTGTGCGCACGGAGCGCGGTGGTGCGTTTAGGGGCAGTCGGAGAAATCAACGCCAACAAAAAAAATGACATCCAGCCTAGTTAAGACCATACCAAAGACTTTAAAAATGGGACCCATTGCCTCCCTGCGTGTGTGACGATCTTTGGGACTTAAAAAAAAAAAAAAAAAAAATTAAAAAAAATTCATAAAAATTGGGTGCGTATTATACATGGGTACAAGCTTTTTTCCAGCATCAGCATGCCATTGTTAGGGGTGCGTACTATACATGGGGGCGCACTATACATGGAAAAAAACGGTAGCTGGATCATCCAATAATACCACAACATGCGACTGCCACTTACATGTGATTATTGGATGTTTCTGTGTTGTCTTTTATTCTTTATTTTATTTATTCATACCAGCTCAGTGGACTAGTGGTAGAGTGTCCGCCCTGAGACTGGAAGGTCGTGGGTTCAAACCCCGGCCGGGTCATACCAAAGACTATAAAAATAGGACCCATTGCCTCCCTGCTTGGCACTCAGCATTAAGGGTTGGAATTGGGGGGTTAGAGTACCAAATGATTCCCGAGCGCGGCACCGCTCACTGCTCCCCTCTCCCCCAGGGGATGGATTAAAATCACATGGGGATGGGTTAAATGCAGAGGACAGATTTCACCACACCCAGACGTGCGTGTGACAATCATTGGGACTTTAACTATAACTTGTCATGATCAACATGCAAGTAGGCCATGTTGGCAACAAAGCGCCGCCTAAGCCTTATCTTACATGCTAAGTGTTTAGTTTTCTTCCATCTCAGAGAGAAAATGAGTCAACCTCCTTTATCCAAATGTATTTGCAAATGATCATCTCTGAAGTTATAAGCCCCGTTGGTCGTTGTGCCTTTCAGCTGCAGGCAGATGGTCCCGTTCAGCTCTGTTATATACCAGATGTTGAGAGCTGTACAATTCTGGGTGCCAATGCGACCCAGCTTTTGATCCACACATGGCCCACACTGTCTACTGCACTGCCAGGAAGGTCGGCTTCGGCAGAGAGCGCTGCTTCATTAACGCCTCGGCAAATTCAAGGGGTGAGATTAGAACGTGCACCAATGTGTTGTTTTTAATAACAAGGCGAGTACTCTGAAATCTGGAACATAATCGTTATTATTGAAAGAGAAATAAAATCATTACGTAGCTGCACCGCCAATGTTTTAACCATCAAATACAGTAAGTTCCTGTGTTGACTTTGCAAGTTTTCCATACTTTCTCTAAAATTTCAACGTCAACATTGTACAAATTGGACGACACCCGGTGAGATACGACGTAGTTGCTATTAAACTTTTATTCCTTTTTTTCAGTATGTTTTGTGATTTTAAATCCAGAAATCCCCCCACCAGCCTCCCTCTGGGACAGTTCAGCAGCAGGCTAACCCCCTATGGACCGGGCTTCTCCATCATTCAATCCGTGTTAGGGCATTAATGAGGCTTTGGTGCTGAGATCCATCGGTATTTTCATGGCTTCCTCCATCTGTTGCTAATTTCGCACTTCAGTAAGTGCTAGAACAATGAGGTCCTTTCATTTTTTTCTCTCTCTATTTTCTTTATTTGGAAAAGCAACGACCACTTGTAGCAAACAGCCACACTGATTTTCTAAGGATTCTTACCGCTGCCATCTCGAAATAATGCTGATTAGTTGTGCACAAAAAGCTTGTTAGTTGAAGTAGGTGGTTCCTTCAGACAAAACAAGCAAGTTGAAAATGTCCACATGTACACATACAATCATCCATGCACGCAAGCAAACATATCACAAGTTAGCCAAAGAGCAGCTCTCAAAGAAAGCCCCAAGGAAACACTCGATTACTGGTTCTTTCTACCTCTTCTTTTTGCCTCAATTACTAGTAATCTGACTTTTACGCCATCTATCTTAGCCTCACTGTCTTGCTCTCACTCTCTGTCGCGTGCGCGCACGCACACACACACACACACACACACACACACAAAAACACACAAACACGTCTCTCTTCGCCCTTGGCTACATCATGATAATAAAAGCGAAGGAATACCTTTGAGTTTTCAGCCCCTCTATTTCTCTCTGCCCCCGTTGGCCTGCCATTATATCACACACTCACCAGCACGCATGTACACACACACACACAAACACCCACCTGTCCACTCACCACAACACATATAGAACACTCAAACACACACACATCAGTATATCAACTTGTGACTGAATTAGAGTTTGACTGATAGTGCTCCGGAGGGCAAAGCGATGATAACTCACCTGTGTTCTGGATGTATACGTATGGGGAGGGGGATGGGGCACATAGGTGCAATGTTCCAAGTTTTATTTGCGTATAACGTGTGTGTGGGCGCGCACGATTTCTCTTACTCAGGGTTACAATAATAAAAGGAAAGAGCTATCCCAAAAGCCTAAAACGGACATTTACTGCATTGTCGTGCAGCAAAGCTTTGCTCCATGCTAGCACGAGACATATACAGGCTCAAACCTGGAAGCACAGAGGCACAGTTTCCCTCGCTTTGCTCCATATTTTCCATTCCCCCCCCCTTTATTTCCCACCCACTCCATCTCTCCCTCCCTGTCACACAAACACAAAGCATTGATCTTTGCATCTGAATAACCATGCATGCATCTTTTCCTGGGAATCTTTGAAGTGATCAGGGCAACATAAAATGTTACATTTTCTTTCCTGCTATATTGAGATGCTGTGTGTCTCGACAGTGAGTGCTATATACAAGATGTGTCATAAAGATTCCACGTCTGGTGTCACAAAAGATACTATATACAGCACTTCCAATCCTACAACTGTCTTCTTCAAAGTGAGCAGAGTGTATTTGAGGGGCCACTTGATGGCAATCTCTGGCTCACAACTCGATAAGATGTAGGATGAAAAGATTTGAACTACTTTAACAGAATAAGGAGGTATTGCAAACAAAGGTCAAAGATCATTGTTATTACATTTTGATGTGCCCCCTGTTCTACTAATAAACCTATATCATGACCAGGAGACTATTTTCAATCCAGCCATGTTACGCACATTCGTTGGCATTTTCCACATCTGCAGTCACCAGAAGCAGCCCCATTAAGAAAGTGTTCATGCAGTTTACAGTAGTGTTGCCTTGTTTGGGGCACAACACTGCTCCTGTTAGTGCTTGAATTAAATTGAAAATGGCACTTTGCACAGCTTGTCCATGCAGCTTTTATGGGGATGTTTTGTAGTGTCTTGTTTTATCGCACAAGTAACCACATATTCCTTATATGGAACAATACTTTTCACTAAATGAAGACAATAACCGCAGAATTTGTTGTCTGTCATTGAATGTGAAAAACAAAATAAAACTTTCACAATAAATGTATAATATACTTGAGGTTAATAATAGTTCAAGAAAAATATATGATGTATTTTTAGAGGACATCTTATTATCCTATGCTAGTTGCCGTTTGTTCCAAGTTCCAGCAAAGAATGTTCATTTTATTTCATTCCTAAGCAGGCGCGATAACACTCCAGGATGTTGCGCTTGATCTGCGATGCATTCACTGATAATGTATCCTGTCAGGCAACTTATCATATGTTCTATGGTTTGACGGTGTTTTCTCCTGGGGCGAACACTGAAATACACACTAAAAAAAAAAAAACAGTGTTCTGTTTCATGTGGTATTTGACTTTTAAAATGGGCTTTTGTGTGTAAATTGTTTTTCATTTACGGGCAGACGTTTGGCCCAGTGCAGTATGGCGTATTTATCTGTGACTGCGTTTGTGTGCACGTGTGCGCATGTGTGTGTGCAGGTGTGTGCGTGTGTGTGAGCGTGTGCGCGAGGAGAGGGAAATGATCAGCCTTCCAAACAAAACTGTGAATTATAATCGCAATGGTGATGGGATTTGTGTCACTGAGATTTAAGGGAAAGCATCAGATTATTTTCCAATTCCTTTGTAAGTGAAAGTGAGCTCGTCCATGAAAGCTGCCTCAAACTGGCCTATCCAATATGTGATTGATTTGACTTTTGGTGTTGGGAATGAAATAAATAAATTGAGTTTGGTTGGACAGTTAAGCACAAATACTAAAACAGTCTGCCAATAACAACCGTCAACCAAATAGACAAATTTGAACAATCAATCAATGCAAAACAAATCTATCATAGTAGAAGTAGAGCCTCTGGATCTTAGTTCCTCATCGACAAAATCATTTTTGGACAGTTCTGTGGTGAATGCCCAAGGTTCATAAAGGCATGCTCGGGTACATTTGGTTTGCAGAACTTGACATTTGGGATGAACTCGGGGAGACACTATGAGCCGAAATCCAACATGGTGACCTTTCATGTCACAGATGTTCTTCTGGTTGAATGCACAAAAACACTCGAGAATTTTCATATATGTCCCGTAAGAGTAGAAGCTAAAATAAATGCAAAAGTGGGGATGGCATCCTATCATTACTTTCTGATTGGTGCCATTGTACAGTTTTATAGATCGGGGTTCGTGATTGGACAGCATAGTCTTCTCTGTTTCGCTAAGTGCTTTGCTGTCATCGCGTGACATCTCTATGCAGTTACAAACCTCATTTGGAGAGGAGGCAACAATTATTTGCGGATCGCTCCGTGTCCCCACGGATAGCGGGAGGTTCATTGTAAGTGGAAAAATGTAAATGTGTGCAGACTTCAAAAGGTACTTGGAGTCATCATACGGTTTAAAATCAAAGTGTAACACGCCTCAGGTAAGACACACCATCAAGCATGGTGCAGGCACCACTTGCTAATGAGGATGAGGTACAGAGTTAAGATCATCAACTAGCATTTACTAAATGTTTAACACACACACTTGTTTGCCTTAATGGTAACATCATTATGTCACAGTAAATCAGACTGTCACTAAGCCGCATATCTCCATTCCTTCAGATATATTGGGAGAGAGATTTAATTACCTTACACACACTCGCCACAGGTAGAGACATGGACCTAGATTATCACTTTTTTTTTTCCTCACACACACACACACACAGTCACACACATTCATAGGGAACAAGCGGTAGACCTTGAATGTGGCAACATGATGTTGCCAAAGAAATCCAAAAACAGCTACCCACACCTCAGACGGTAAATCACTTAGTATCTACATATACACTGACGTGCACACAAACACACACAACCCCACACGTTTATATTGCGCCTTCTGCTGTATATACTAAAGCTTATTGTCCTTACAACCCAGATGTCATCCCGCACCAACTCTGTTAACCTGGGGCTGGAAGATTATTGCAAAGAGCACATGTATAATGAATATGTAAAAGACTTATAAACACGCCATACGCAAACATACTGACTGACACATACCACTATGTGTAGCTTTTTAACATTTCAGCACAACACATTACACAGCACTCAAACACAAGAGACACTCTTGGCCATTCATTTGGCTGCTGGCTCCTTTTTATCGTCTGAAGTCAACACAACACCTAGCTTGTAAAGAATCCCAGAGGAGGATTATTAACACGGACCATTTTACAGCATGATGGCCTTAGAACGAGTGCTTGTTTGCTGATGCAAAGTAAATGAGACATCAGCGTGTCATTTATCATCTCTGGAACTTTGATGTGTTTTTAGAGGCGGGAACAAACTTTTTTTCTGGCTTCTGCAGTCAACATCGAGGCAGGAAGATTAAGAATAGAAGTTTGGCAACTATTTTTGAATTAATTCATTTTCATTTAATTAGAAGTAGTGTACAAAATTATTTTACAAAATACTGAACCCTCCCCCCTCTACCTCACCCAGTGATGATATGAGAAGCCCACGAAATAAAAATTCAACCCACAAATGATGTGTACAGAACACAACACAAAACGGATGCACTCATAATAAAGATTACATTTCCTCATCATTCATTTTATTTCTTCATGTTTAAGCTATGTAAGACTGGTGGTGATATTCACATGGTGCTGCGCAAGCAGCAACAACATTACGGACCATGTGATGTAATACATATTCATTATTAAACTTGCTTAAATAGCAAATCGGGAGAAAGAAAATTGTGTTGGTACTGTGCCACACAACCTGCATTAATGAACATAAATTAAACTCCGTTCTTTATTAGAGATAAGGGGAAATTAGTTTTCAAGTGCCCACATTGTTGTTATTGGCGCAAGAAAGGCAAACTGATGGATTGATTGATGGAGGGCAGTGGATAAAGCAGTAGTTTTCCAGGAAACATTTTGCTGTTGGCCTAAAAAGGTATAAATTGAACAATGTGTACATCATCAGTTAGTTTGCGCAGTGTCATCTGCATGGTAATTGTCTCTCGAAGAAATGCTCAATTACTGAATCGGAGGGGAGAGGACAGAAGGAGAGATCTTAAGAGAGGGCAGCACAGGGAAAAGAGAGAGGTAGGGGCTGGGTAGGGCATGATCTGATATCACACCGTTGTCCCTGGACCAGTATAATTAACTCGCCTCTATCCTTTAGCCTAGCCACAACCTCTAACCTGACAATAATGAGTGTGTACCAGGAGCAACACCAATACGGCAATATTAAATAAGCCACTGAAGGAGTATCTAGAATCAAAGAGGGAGGGGGGTAACTGATAGCATTAAAGCAGCTCATTTGCACTGACTGAAGCCAAAATGTGCAATAGTTTATCGTTTATATCATTACGTTTGCATAATTATTCATTAGTCCCAACATTAGGCAAGCTTCACACTGCACTTAGCACAGCATGCCATCAGCCAACCCATTCTTTGTGTGTATGTGTGTGTGTGTGCGTGTGTGTTGCTTCGTCACAATGGCGCAATGACCCGTGACATCTCGAAGCATCCGAACTGTAGTGGAGTCATTTCAAAGTAACAACAGTAAGGGATTTCGGTGGAGCTCTACAATAAAACAGCAAGGAGGTGAAAATTCGGTTATGTATTTAATATTTGAATTTGTGGGTGAACAAACCCATGCTTGGTTTGAACTCTTCTGGCTTAGGCCAAGGCGGCTGTCCTTTGATTCCTGCTTAGCCACCTTGGAGATGTTGCTCATAGATGAACTGAAACTCAGATCAAGCTGGTGCTCATCTTTTCCCTTTTTATCCTTATTATAAGCAAAGACAGGCCTGATTAATATATGTTGGACCAAGACACCAGGCTACTTCCTGGTTGGTCGCTTGAGAACCATTTACAAAAAAAAGTAGAAACACCCTCACGAATTTGAGCCCGAGACATTTTTAACATATTTTATAATTTAATATAATAACAATCAAAGAGGACACACATGGTCCCTATATCCGTCATGAATTCAATCAAATTAAATGAAAATATAATTCGCAAAGGTAATTGGAATCATTCTTTTCCAAGAAGGACATTTCCCCTTAATCAAAAAGGCTTCCTTCATTTAAATGTTTTATCTGTCGAGTGGGGAGAGTGTCCCTAATGAGGTGTTTTGCTGCAAGGCCAATGAACAACAAATTCGTTTGTAGGTCGATTGTTTTGCTAATCATGCCAGGGAAGAAAAAAAAAAGAAATCAACAACATTCTATTGTTGGCCATCTCCAGGGGGACACGCCCACCGAGGCATAAACAAGGAGACTCTACACTTAAGAATTTAAACTGAAGCCTTTTGGATTAAAGTTGTAAGGTTTTCAAGTAACAAGTAACAGTTGCTTTCATTGACAAAGCCAAAGTTCACCTTGCCGTATCCATGACGTTTCAAACCAATGAGTGACTCGATGTGTGGACAGGATCACATCTTTGTGATTAGTGAGTGTTAGTTTGTGCAATGTGGATAATGATGAATACTGCACAGAGCATGCGAGCTTGCTGTTTCTACCACTCATTCATTCTCAGAAACTACAGACTGGGGGTGGGGTGTTAAAATTAGGGTCCTGGAGGACAGGTAGCAAATGGAGGCTTTGTGTGAACAAGGCGAACAAAGGGCAGGTGAGCTGATCTATGAGTTGAGCAAAGGTGTGTCTTATCAGTATGGGTATCCACCCCACACATAAGCCCTCAAAATCCCCTTTAGTAGTGAAACTGAGAAAAAGACAAAGATGTCAAGGGAGAAAGAGGGCGAGAGAATCCCCTGCTCCAGTAATTAGTCTGTGGAAAGTGAGCTGGACTGTAATTCGGTCAGTCAGATGGATGTCTGCCCTCCAGACAAATGTGGCTTAGCCATTATCTACACTCACTCTTCTACCGTCCATCTATCCATCTCTCCTTCTCCCTCTGTGCCCCATCCACCCTTGCACCATCTCCCACCAACCACCCATCCATCCATTTGCCCCCTTTCTTTCTTCCCTTAAGTCTCTTCACACTCCTCCAAAGCCACGCATCATTTACACCTCGACTTTGCATCGCACTGTTTTTCTTTCTTATAGCTATTTGCAGACATAACAGTGCTCACTACGCTTAATCCAACAGACAAACATATTCCCCTCCAGACATTACCTAGAAGAGTGATTCCTGGTGCTTTTCACAAAGCACTTGGTTTTCTTGTTATTTACCACAGGGCAGGGCGCCGGGAAGAAGACCCGGTGCAGGGTTGCCCATATTTTGAAGTGGTTAATTAGTGGCCTACCAGGAAGTAGCCTGGGCGCTTTTCTTGCTGGTTTGTAGTCTTGGCTTTGATTATTTCAGGAAGAAGGAGAAGAGCAGCAACCTTGCAATGATGTTTGCAGCACATTCACAATGAGTGAGTTTGTTGACATTACACTGCACTGTGAAGTTCAATGTGGAAAGGCCTCACCTAAGTCATGGGTAACTCTGGGTAACATTCACATCTGGCAGCCTTAAAACCCGAGGACTTTAAAAACTTGGACATTCATCCTTGGCTCAGTAAGTCTATTACTCCCCACGCTTGGCCCAGACGTCAGTTGATTTCACGAGTAAAGTCAGCAAAAAGTGGATGGAAATCTTTATCCATTCATCCAGAAGAATTGATAATGGAACTGAGAGCGGGGGCCCGTCTCGTTCACTGTTCTCGTTCATCCCAAAAGTGTTAAAAGGTCAGCTTTCTTCCAAAACAAACTGATCCAAAGATTCTTTTTTGGATCTATAGCTTTGTGCACAAAAGACAGAACATTCCCTAAAGTGTTTCCACAGAATATTGCAAAATCACATCCTTCTACGAGAGTACAATTTACATTTGGTAGGTCACTCTGGGACATTCCCGATTGGCAGATGACAAGAGTCAGCGAACAAATATCAATCCACACAGCCAACATACACGTAAAGCTAGCTAGTGCTACTGCGTTTCCTGTCCATTCTTATATTCGTTTTACTTATCTCTCTACCCGACAGAAGCCATTATCTATATACTCATTGTCCCACTCTTGCGCACATAACCATTTGCACCATGCAGTCGCTGTCACTTCTTCTTCCAGACATTAGATTTGAGCCCATTATCGGTGTCCTCTCACACTTTCTATCCATCTATTCATCCCCACGTGTCCCCTGCTTTACCTGTCGTCTCTCCCCTCCCTGTTCTACCTCTCCAATCTCTCGTCCATCCACCGGATATTATGTCGAGTCATTATCCACACTCCCACCGCTGCGTCAGGCCATCCATCTAACCTCTCTCGCCTCCCGCCCCGTGTCCACGTCTCTCACCTCCTGATAAAGTCAGCCATTATCTGCACCGATGCCTCCATCTATCAATCTATTGTTTCATACATGCAAAGGTTCACAGTCAGTCACATATGTCGGCACAATTAGCAATTAAATGCTGGATGGGCATGGTGCGGGTTTAACCAATCAACGACAATGGCTTGCCTGTCTCGGCGGCATGGGAATAGCTGCGTGTGACAAAAAAAGTGTGAGACCCCACATAATCCGGCAATGCTGTAAACAATAGAGAACAACTAGTGTTTGTCTTCTTTCTTTTGTGGATGTCCATTATTAGACCAGCTTAATTTGAAAAGGGCATTTTACATGTACTTGCCAATTCTGGAGTTGAATATACATTTCTTTCAAACCATGAGATTGAACAATGGCAAACTCTTTGAACTCTGATGTCAGTGGCATTTTAAGATGCTTATTGAATTGAAACAACAAACTACAACCACAAACCAATAAACAAAGGAGCTGTGTGCTTTTGATGGATTGCACATATTAAGCAATGCTCAAATTTTATCAAGCGCCCAGTAATTGAGTCTCATGTTAAAATGAAACCCAAGTCAGTCTAGATGTTCAGAAATGAATTTACAAAGCGTCAGATTGATTTGTAATTGGCGGCATGTAATTCCGGTTATTAATCATTTGTAGTAGGGAGGAAAAATATTACGGCTCCTTGATAAAAGGAGGATACGTTGCTGTGTTTATCTCAAATTACAAAAGTTGCTTTATTATTCAACGCGACCTCAGCTCCTCGACTGCTTCTGTCAGTTGTCTCGACTGTCACTGTCATCCTTCGCATTTCAGATTCCCTCCTTATGCCCTTCCTTCCATCCTTTTCTCTGGAATCTGTTCTTAACTGTCTTTTCCCACCCCTCCATCTCTCCTTCCTTCCTTCTTTGACACTCGTTCACATTTACCATTCATCTTGCCATCATCCTCTCTATCTTGCCTTCATCTGCCTCATCTTCAGGTCCTCAGCGCCCTCATCCTTGAAGTCGATCATAGCTTTCATACTGCCTCCTTGTACGGCTCTTTTGTCTTCTCCACGCCTCTCCAGACTCCTCCAGGAGCGCTTGCTTTTCCTTTTTTTTTAGGCAAACCACTTTTTGCCTTTTCTATTGTTATCGCTCATTCCTCCTCATCTATTTTTTCTTTCCTCACCACTTTCACTCCACTTTCCTTTTGCTCGTTATCAGTTCTCACTGCAATGGGAAATGTTTGGGGGGAAAAAAATCTCATCTGTATTCATGCTCATGGGAAGGATGAACTCCTATGTGTATATGGTTTGGACTTGAGTGCAACACTTCAAGCTCGCTGCAGTGAGACCACACGGAAGCCACGGTGCACACGGCCAATGTCATTTCTCATTGCAATTCACTTACACTCATGGCATAATCACCAAAACAACCCAGGTTTGCAATATTATTACTTTTAGAGGTCGACATGATTGATATTAGTGACCTCAAAAGGCTAGTGATTGGTTACAGTTCTGAAACGATATAAAAATAAAGTGCAGACTTCTACCAAGGTTGAATAGTCCTAAATTGGATCAGCACCAAAGTGTGCTCGTCATAGATATATAACAACCTCTCCCTTTGTCATCATTAAAATTTATGAATTATTCATAGGGAAATCAAAGAACACACCTTGCAACATTTTCCAATGAAGTGCTTTAATTTACCACTTCATTTGGAACAACAGATGAAAATTAAGATCATGCTTTAAAAACAAGTCAAAAAAGTGAAATTAAGAGAATGACAGCATAATATGACGCGGCAAGGTCACTATTGTCGAAAATGCGTGTTTTATTTTTGCTGGTTGAACCGTTGCATGTGATTGCAGTGGAATCGTTTTATTTTACAAACTGAATAATTCCAAGGGCTTTAAATGTTCAAAATGTACAGACAGGATATTTTTTAAATATTTGCCGTCCGATGTGATTTACACGGATGGATGCTGCGGTGCCAAACTTTGAGGCTACTTGCGGCTGTTTATCACAATGAGCTTAGATTCATTACAGGTGACACTTTTAGAGCACATTGTTGTACGTATGTGTGAAGAAAAGAGAAAATACGGCCTGTTGTTTACGGAGAATGTTGTATCTTACAAACAGCATTTGTCCAAGTCACCTTTTTTAAAATTGGGAAAATATGCCATTTAGGAATCGGGACAATGTGTGCTTATCTATTTAGTCTTAAACTGGACACATACAAAAACAATTGCATAATTTCTCATTTATGTACGGTAACACGGAATTCGGTGGGTGGTCTATAATCCATAGTAATGAATGGCCATATTGTGCAGCATAAGCAAATCTTTTTGCGTGGATTCGATGTACTATGAATAAATAGACCACCTAGCGGGCACAAGTGTTGCAAGTGCGAGTCTGGGTCCGTAGGTGTAATTGTTTGTTTGAGCACAGACGTACGTCATGCTGTGCAAGCTTGTTTCCCTTGATGAAAGCACGCAAGCAGGCGTGCGCTCGATCACTCTCGCCATCGGACCAAACAATGGGAGCTGGCCGCGTGATCCGGGTCCGCGCTGGTTCCTAAGAACCTTGTTAATGGTTTGCCGATAATTTATTTGGTTGGCACTTGGTGTAAATTTCCCATAGCGGTTAGCATTGAATGTTTTCTGTTTGGCGGGATCAATTGGGCCTTTTTCTTTTGTAACTGCTGACTAGACTAGACTGCCTTGGATTTTCTACTATGAAGAAAGAAGTCCTTGATTGTGTTGCCGAGTCAGAAGCTTGGATGCATCTCATGCTTATTATTTGCAAGCCTCCTAATTCAAGGGTATTGTTTTTGATTGCATTAGAAAAAAAAAGCACCTGCTCGCTCACAAAACAGTTCTCCAAAGAAAACGTGAATGCATCCTTGAAGATCCTGTGGCTTATAGTTCCATGTTCTCATTGTGGATGCGTTTTATAGTTTGGCTGCAGACAAAGTGATTCCTGCACAGCTTCACGGACATTGACAAATGACTAAACATTCTTCATATGCAGTTTGTCATTTTTCCTACATTTATTCAATAATATTTCTATGTGTGGTGTTATTGTCTTGATGAAATGGAAGCTCAGTGCACACACTGAGGAAAAAGCATACATTTTAGTTAGATTTTGTTTTTCACAGGATATAATCTAATGTGTGGAAAAATTCAAGGTGACATTTTTGCTTCATCGGAATACATCGTGTGTGTGTGTGTGTGTGCGCGTGCGTGAGCGTGTGCGTGTGCGACACACCCAGCCAAATGCAGACGCCGCAAACCAGTCATCACCCGGTGAAGCAATTCAGTTACTCCGTTTTGTTTCGCCCACAGCCAATTAGCAATCAATGAACGTAATTGGTATATTTCTTGCAGCTCAGGCATCAAAGGTGCATTCACACAAATGACTGTATCAAAGCAATGTAAACAATAATACTTGCACTTTCCTGCAGTTGTATTCATTGAAAGACAACTTGCAGTTTTTTTTCAAATGAATTGAGCCGAGCTGAGAGACAGAAATAGACGAGTGAAAATGAGTGTGAGCGAAGGTGTGAAGCTGGAATTTCTTTTTAAAGACGTCACAGGAAGCCACAAAGCATCCCCTCTTTGGCTTAATTGAACCTTTTTATGTCAATAAGCGAACACGCGTATACGGGTGCGCTTGGGACATTAAGTCTTGTAACGCGTTCTGACAAGTTGGTTCTCTTCTTTGAACACTTGTGCAGCAGCCCTAAGCACATCATCGGCGTGCTTGCGTGGCGGGGAGCAGCTCGTTAGCATGCAGTTTAGCATAACCGTGCCGTGCAATATGAAGCCCGTGACTGTAATAAAGTGGCGGTGGATCAGGCTTGATAACCCCGAGCAAAGTAGGTCCATGTCACCACTATTTGTGGGGAGATAATGTCAAAAGAAAAATTCATTCCAAAGGAATGTTTCAAAGGGGAGAGTAATAAATATCCATTTGAGATCACTGCTACCACACAGCGTTAATATCTTCAATTTCTACTCGCAAGTCGAAGCATTTAACTACTCAAACGGCTCATATCTCAAAAAGTCCATGCCGCTCGTGTCTCAAGGCCCCACCGTAAAATATCTTTTCAACATGGTTGCCTTTTTGTGCTGTTTGCAACTAAGCACAAAGTTTCAAATATACCCGATGCACATTTTTCAAACACCAATAACAGGGTACAGAAAGTTTCCATCAGATGGGAGGAAAGACCGCATCAGAATAAAGGCTGTAATGTTGACAGTATAGGTAAAATATGAGGTAATAAATGGAATAGATTCTTCTTGTTCTCCTTTGGGCGTGTTGGCAAAAAGCCAGCAGATCACCGTGAACTCCGTTGCATCTACGGGCACGCTAGTCAAGGTCGGAGAAAATGGGTGAACTCCCCCTCAGATGACAGCCACATTATGGGGAATTAGAGCTCACACGAGGATGTGAGCATCTTTTTCTGATTGTCCTCTCTGCTACCCATATATGATGTGTCCTTTGTTCCTATGCAAGCACGTCAATGCTTTTCTACTTTGTACCCTTGTTTCCAGACGCACATTCTTCTTTCGGGGTGCTTGAGTGACAGATTGACAATAGAATTTTTGTGGTGTTGATTTTATTCTATCACCATTTTAAATCACCGCCCTCTCCACAACTTGATCAAGGACCTTATTTATTTTTTTAGTAAATGCAATGGCCTTCAATTCTACCTGCGAATGTGTGCGGTCGCATGGATGTGAAGAAAATACAACAATTCACTTTTAGTGCTATTGTTGCGTAATGTGTGTTGCCTTGAGTCATTTGTTGTACATCTCAGCCAACTGCCAGGTCGTACAAAAGATCCTCTCGTCTAATGAGCACAGGAACTCGATAGGTTTGTTTGTGTCTCATTAGAGCTTTTTTCCTAAATGTATATTTGAAAAGAAACATCTCAATTGCCCCTGCTCGCCTTGACTTGTTTCCTACAGCATTGCTATTTTACCTCTTAGCCAGCTTTCTCTCCTCTACCCTGCGCCCCCACCTCAACTTTAGACCCCGCTATCTGAGGCAGACGTATTTGCATTTGCGAAATGGGGCTGTCTCTGCCAATTTACAATTTTTAAGTAGCCTAATGAACCAAAATGCCTCGGGATGCAGGTGGCTCGCCCGCCAGCCAATCATGGAGATGCAGCGTATTTGCTGCTTTACTGTTGGCACACGTTTCATGGAAAATGTCATTTTTCTAAAGGGGTAAATCTAATCTCCAGTCATACTAAGGTGGCATGTTTGCGGATTAAACAATCTGCTCTGCATTGGAAACCATTTTGGACTCGCTCTGTTGGTCACAACCTCATATTAGGTAAATGGTTGTCACTGGCTTGTACAATTTGGGGTTGCATTGAAATCTAATGCTGCTTTCGACTGTGCAGTAGCTCTGCTCAAATCGCTTTGCCTCGGTTTAAGGGGAATGGTTTTCTTTTTCACAATGGTATGTTCGAAATTACAAAAACAAGATCACACTGAAAATATCTGTTGATATGAGACACGCTAATAAGAATAATGAGAATGAGGATCTCTAAGTGGGCCATCTCGCATAGTTTGTGACCAAGCTAACAAACCTAGCAACTGATAAGGACTTGAGGTCCAGGTTTTACCTTCTTACTTCTGACTTAATTGTTTCATCACCATAAAGCAACAAGATATGCATTCAGTGTGAACACAGACTTCACTGTCAATGTGTGTGTGTGCGTACACGTGTGTAAGCGAGAGAGAGAGAGCGAGTGTAACTTTAAGTGCATGCTTACAATTCGTTTAATATTCTCTTTTATTCACTCTCCTTTTCTTTCATGTCAAGACGCTGTCAGATTGTGCATCTGTGAGGCTCTGTTTTTATGTGGCTTCCCAGCAGTTCACTCGTCCTCCTCGCTTTCTGTCTCATACCAACCACTCCTTTCAAAAAAGAAAAAAGAAAAAGTCTGACCGCGTCTTGTTCTCCCTCACTTGCTCTGCCTTCTCTGTCAACATATCCAGCACACTGACAAGAAGACCACTGGAGGTTATTTAAGAGGTAAAAATCTCACCTGGAAGGAGGAAAACTAATAGCAATTTTGGAAGGGAAACCAAAACTCACATCAGCTCATTTTATACACAGTCTCTCCACAGGTCACGGGTAAAACCAAATCATTCAGAACGGTGGAAGGCAACATTTGTTTAAAAATTACAACTCAACATGCAAATGCAATGCACAATACAGAGTCAAGAAATGCTATAATGTTTTAAATATATATATATATCGGTAATAATAATAATAATACATCTATTTTATAATAAAATAATAATAGTAATAATAATAGTAATAATGTGATTGGCTGGCAACCATTTCAGGGTGTACCCCACCAACCACCATTTATTTGTTTGTTTGTTTAAGCACTTTATATCTGTCATCTCTACATGGCTTTGCCTATGTGAATAGTATTATTTCCTATAATAGATATTTGAAGTCCTGATTTCAATGTTGTTATTTTTAGTCACATTTTCTGAATGTTGTTGCTTCCCCGTTGTGGAGTCTCCTGCCAATCGCTCCGATCCAAATTGTTAGAAGGTATCTCTGATATGGATCCAGTTCGTTTGGTTTATCCAAATGGCAAAGATTTTCTTCTGGACTCTTTTAATAGAGAAAAAGCTTGATTAATCTGCTCCACCGGGATTATTTATCCAACCTACATTTAGTTCCACAAGTATAGACTTGTATATTTAGCACACAGCATTAACTTTATGTAAATATGCTCAGGCTCTTGCTAGATTTCTAAAAAGCATCATTGACTTGAACTGACTGTTAAAATTTGTATTAAAGTAATCCCAAAAAAGTATGAAAATAGAATATGAAATGAAATCCTTGCTGGAGCTTCATTTACAGTTCATTGCTGGCAAACACAATTTTGACCTAATTGTCTTATTAACGCCACATAGTGTGCACTGTCAAAATAGCATCGCCTATTTATAATATCCAGATAGATTTAGAATGACAGACGAGAACTAGAGAATACTCACACCATAAATGAGCCAGTTTACATACGTATGTTCTGCATGCACATGGCCTACAAGGTGGCACTGCACAGCAGGGTGCTTCAGCCGTAAAATTCATCTACATACGAGCGCACACGCAACTCCACGTACATGTACAGTACACACACCTCAAGATGAGATTTCTACATTTGCAACGAGGCCATTGTTGCACTTCTCACGTCGAATATTCCTCAGTGGCTCAGCGAGGTGGTTACAAGCTCACACTCGCACAGGCAGATGCAAAGCGAAAGAATTAAAAGGGCTTGCAGCGTTGGAGCGTTTCGCACATGTTTCTCAGACAGCAAGCCACACGCGGAAAGCGCTTGGAGAACTACACGACTTGCCCACCTCCATCAAAGTGGGACACAGAAAACTCTGCAAAGGGTTAGCGAGGAATGAGTAAAACATCTAAGACAACTGTTGTTAGAGAAGTAAACACACCACTACAGATTCAAAATATGTGAGTTGCTTACATTGCAATATATTTAAGTCGATTACAATCACCTTCGGCAAGGTGGAAGGAACTCAACATTTATTGAAATAAATGGAATCTGAAATTTATTTTAGTACTGATCCGCCATGGCATCTGTCGTTCTTCAAATAAGACACACATCATCTTTGCATTCAAACAGCAGCGGCTGTCTGTCAAGCCACACAAACGATTCAATGCATTTTCTTTAGTGACGTACTGATCTCATAACATAAATAGTATATAGCATTTATTGGGTAGGGGAAAAGTTTCCATCCTCATTATTATTGCTTCCATCTTCCCGCTGCTTCATTATCTTGTGATCCACTTATTCCCCGTCACCCTGCCCATCATTCTATCCATCTCTGGCGGCATTCTCGTCCTCACCGTGTCCTAGAGTGTCAAGTCACTCTGAGGGTAAGGCAGTAAGAGCTGAACAATTCAATGTCTTTGGCCTGCCAGACGCTCTTTGATGGAGCTGAAGTTATTGATTAAGCTGTCTGAGAGCTCCGGCCTTCCAAGCCCCGGACACTAGCTCTACCTTCATTTTTTCTTTCGCTCTCTAATTTGCTCGTTTGCTTATAAAACAAGCAGATTGTAGTCTGCCAAATACAATATGTTCCCCATTGTGTTTGCCTTAAGTGTCTTTTGGCCATAATTTGTCATCTGAATTACAAGATTTTTAGTGCTGCAAGTCTGTCGCTTGTCCAAAAGTGGTAGGAGTCATCATTTTGGGGGACATTTTGGGGATAATTGTCCAATTATGAACGGGATACAATGCTTACCCTCCTGCAACCTTAGCGACTATAAATTCTCATTAGAACACTTGCCTAAAAACGTTTCCACACTTTAGAGTTTTTTTTTTTTAATTGCTCCTCCAGTAGATTCTACTTCAGCACAAGTTCAGATTTGCTGGGTTGAAGTAAGTGGGTTGAAGTGTCATTTTCAATGGGTTGAGACACCTAATTAGATTAGAGTGCATTTTATATGAACTCTATGTTGGTAGTTAATGTCTTGAGACCAACAGTAAAGGGCTGGCTAAATGGCCAATTCAAATTTAAAGACAGCATGAAATGGAAAGTGGGCATTACTTGCCAATCACCTGAGAAAGAGTGCAACAGAGGTAAACAAAATATTTATTTTTTTCATAATTCTGTTCAATTTATTTACTTTGATCATGTCAAAATCACTTCCTGGGGGAAACATGTCAAATTACTGCATTGGTAGTAGCCTTTTGCACAGTTTCGTAAATGTTGTCTGCATTTCTACTACGAGCATCTCAGTCACTTTAAATGTGCTCTTATGAAATTTATATGTTGATATATGGACCAAACATTACTGCCGGGCATGCACTGTCAAAGTGCTGTTGGTTAACAAATGCTGACTCAGCAGTTGCGGATGCATCGAGAGAGGAAGTAAAGGTCCTTTTAGTATATTTATCTATCCATCTATCAGGGACTGATGTGTTGCTAATACACATTCAGGCAATTTACTGGCTTTTTTTGTTGTCTCTTCTTATTTGGGCTTGATCGAGATTTTGCAACAATTCACATTACACTATACTTTGCTGTACACATTATATCATCTCTTCAAGTATCTATAAAAGCCTTTGCATTTTAAATGGTAGTGGCATTTTAATGCACTTGGTCAGCTTCAGAAAATTACTTCCTGGCATTAAAAGTCAAATTGGATACAGGAACAATTTCGCTTTTAAATCTGCTCCATCTGCCATATCAAGCATCCCAGGGAACCCGCTGCTGTTCTGAGTGGACACTGACTGTGTTGTCTTAATTCTCCAGCCTGCCTAATGCCTTACTTATGGAAACTCAGCACGAATAAGCCCAGTATGACACCGGTGAACTTTTGAGCTGTTGGAAAAGGTTCACAAAGTTTCCCTGCAGGATTCTTTTCTAAAATGTTTCAAGTTAGCGTAGATGTTGGTGTACAGCAAAAACAGTGGCAAGGACTTGAACTCAACTGCATAATCTAACCAGCAGTGACTGTCATTTGAAGATGGATTTGTATAAGAGAGAGCAAGAGAGAGCATGAGAGCGCATGAGAGCGCATGAGAGAGCATGAGAGAGCGAAAGAGAGAGGAATTAAATTTATAAGTCATACAAGAGGTTATGGGGAAAGGTAGTGGTTAGAAGCAAGAATTTGTGAGCAGCAGTATGGTTACATGCCAAGATTGATGACAGAGAAGTACGGAGTAGGTCAGAAGGAGGTGCGTTGCGTTGTTTCTTAATAAATCAGAGCCTATGACATCGTTCCGGATCATGGTACTGCATGAGTGGCAACAAATTATGTTAGAACAGCACGGGACATGTATGAAAGCTGGAGGACAGTAGTGAGGTATGCCTCTGATATGACTGGAAGAATTTAAGGTTGATGTGGGACGCATCAGGGATCAACTCTGAGCCCCTTCCGGTTTGCAATAGTGATGGCTCGATTGACAGATGAGGTTAGACTGGGAACCCAGTGAACCGTGATGCTTGCAGCTGACAATGTGTTCTGCAGTGAGAGAATGGAGCAGGTGAGGGAGCATTCGAAAAGGAGATGGGGATGAAATTAATGCAGAAGATGGTCATAAACGGAAAAGGATGACTCACTCTGACGACCTCCGACAAGAAAAAGAGAAAGGGCTGAAAGTCAGCTGTCATGACGGCATACACTGAACAACTCAAGGTATGTTGACGTGGAATCAACTGTTCTGATTAGAAAAGGTCACTTGCAAGCATCATTAAAACAGATACAATTGACATATTTGTCTTCATGTTTGAACTTGGCCAAAAATATCAACAATAGGTTTCAATGTAATCAACAAAAAATAATGTTTTGATGCTGCACTACACATAAGTAGCTATAGCGGGTTCTTTGAGGTCATCATGTTGTGCTGCGTATAAATAAAGGCTACACATATTTAGTTGCGGTTTGCTGATACATTTCAAAGTAGCTAGATTTGTTGCTTGTCACTTTTCAGAATTCATTCGTGCTGGTCCGTAAATCTCCTGAAAGGATGAATGATGGTTGAAGCAAATGAAGGGAAGGAAAGAGAAAAGAAGGCAAAGAAGAGATCACGTTCGGATAACAGATGACAAGTATTAAAAGAATAAGGTATTATTGCGATAATTTATTACAAACCAGGGGATGTACGTTTAATCTAAGCCATCTCTGAACCTGTCGTGCACATGTTCCTGGAAATATAGCCTGCCTAAAAAGCAGATTACTTCAAAGTATTTTCTGTCAAACTTGCTGTAGCGTTTAGATATTTCAGCCCTCAAAAGTATTGGTAGTTCATTTGGTTGTCATAAAAAAAATAATAATAAAATAAAAAAAAAAATAAAAAAAACACTGGTGAGCGACATTCTAAAAGACCTTTTCTTTGCCACAACTCCTTGAAAAGTCCAATGTTTCCTTCTTTTCAAAGGGTTTAGACTATTTTATGCTTTTAATCATCAGAAAGATCTTTTTTTTTTCTCCCCTCATCACACCTGACGACCATGACTCATAATAACATAATGAATTATTCTTCCTTTATCGAGTCATCAAATACAGTTACAACAAGAGAAAGATTTTCCTTGCCATTTTTTTCCCCCTCCTTAGGCCACAGGCATTGAGCAACTGAAGCAGCATTGGCTTCCCATCAGCATCTACCACTGTGCTGATTGTCTGCTATTCACTGGATAAAGCCTCTCCACGATGGCTCGTTGAAATCTGCGGGATGCCAATAATACCCTCAGGTCATTTGATACAAATCCTATGAGAAGAGTCTGCGTATAGGACAACTCACTCCAGTTCAGCAACTCTTGACATGAATGAGGAAAACGTACAGTGATGAGATTAATCCGGTATCATTTTTTCATTGAATTTTTATTGATTGAATTAATGGACCAGGCAGCTTTTCTTTACACCCAACTGTGTTGGAAGATTAAACATAAAGCCTCTCTAGGAAGCATTAATCTTGGGTGGAATCTTGAATGATGGAAATAGGTGGTCACAATGACACGAGAACCAAATGGGTGACATAACGATCTCTGTCACCACTGACAAAAACATGTAGAAATATTGTCACTTTCATTTTTATCTTTTTTTTTCAGAAAACATGAAAATCGGAACCAATAAATGACTATTTTTGTGAACGATTCCCGGTTAAAAATGAATGTCTTTAACTTAAAACTATTTTATCAAATGTTAAAGCTGAAAATCATTTCTGTCAAAATATAACTTGGGCCATTAGTTTGAAAGTGACCAAATGTAGAAATTGTGTGTTTTCAAAATCCTTGTGGTAAAAGTTGCACCTAAATTGTCATGCCCAAATGTAAATAAACCAATAGAGATTAAATAATCTTCAAACATGATCACAGTGTAAGCAGGCAGATCGGCTGCACTCTGTCAATGCTAGTCGGATATCTTCAAAGACGTCGAGTAGACACACAGCCGTCTACCGGCAAATTAAGAAAAACACACACGGATGTGTGCACGCTTAAATAAGGAAAACATCATCATGCCTGCAGCAACAAACGGGTTTAATGCTAAAGTCAAGTAATCTACGATATCCAAACCAAGAGGGAAAATAGCCATTTCAGGCCAAACTAAACAGTGCATAATGATTAATGGTAAATATTTATTTATTAATATTTCCTTCCACGTTGACAATCATTATACTTCCAATTCAATGCTGTTGTGTACAATAATCGATTAGCAAAGTGTGGGCTGCATGCAGGTTGTTTCAAGTGTTCAGTAACTGATCTGAGCTATTTCGAGGTAGCTGCAAATGGAAACAAACACAAGTGGATAAATTTGACTTGGGTCACTTACATTTTGGTAGATTGAATAGATGCATTACTGATCCAGAGGGACATTGGTCAACCTGCATTGTTAATCCAGAAAACCCTGCACATATGGGGTTTTAGCCTTCCAATGTTTACAGAGGCCAAATGCTCGGTGCAAACGCGGCTCTGTGAACCCGACCGCTGTGTGAAGTGTTTTGACTCACGCACCAGCGGCCACTTCTTGATCACGTCATGAGTGTTAGCGATACATTGATGTTACAGCTTGTGAAAAGGCCGAGGGGGTGACATCATAACCAGTGGTGCGTGACTACATGCAGCTGATGTGTAAAGATACTGAGGACTAATCATCATGACCCCTGTGCATGATCGGCAATTGCAAAGGTCACTCCCGATTAGCTCATATATCAGAGGCTGGAGAGGACGGAGTATAGGGATGAGGGAGCTATTGGATATGAATATGAACAGTTGTCCTCTGAGTCACAGATCAGCTGGACAGAGGTGTTGGTCTCTTGAGATGTGGGGTTGTTAGAGAAAAAATAGGATGGGCAGGTCTCCTCATATGCTGGATGTGGGTTTGAATTTTGGTCTGGCAGCCAGTCCAGGGTTTAAGGAGCCGCGAGTATGGAAAATGGATGAAACCTGCATTTGTGCTTTTGTTGCTTCTAGGCATGATTCATTAACAATCAATTACACATAATTCTTAATGATTCATTAATTGTAATGCGCATCCGGAGTTAATCAATATTTCTGGTGTGCATCCCACATTGTAGTCCAGACGTTTAAGTCTAAATTAATTCATCAATTTTTGATGGTTAGCAATTATGCTAATCGTGTGGAATGAGATAAACCTAACATTGGTATCCACATGTCTTTACTGCGTCTTATAGCATTGCTGCATTTCTCGCGCCTGCAATTATGTCGGGTAAAAAGACACAATGGCTGGCTAAGTGACTGCAAATGTCTCAATAAAACAAGACAGGAATTTTCAGTTGCATTTGGCATGTGCATTGATTTCCATTAGTCTGCTTCCGCAATTTAATTGAGAAATGCACATTTTCTACCCTGCCATCTAAGCTAATTATGCTGTATTAGCACAGTAAAGTCATATTTGATGTAAATAATTGAAAATATTGACCAACAAAAGCCTAGCTTATCCCTAGTTGGAATATTTAAAGGGATTAGATAATAACAAGCCTGGTTGAAAAGCCCGTGTTGATTTTTATATGTATTCTATTTTATCCATCTCATCCTCTTTAATTAGTCATCATCAATGTGGAGATTTTTCAATAGGTCGAAATTTGACTGATTGGTGGCTGAATGTTTTTGTTACGGCCTTGGCCGGAATTTGTATTGTGTTGTTAGTTGGATGATTTTTGTTTTCTGCTAATTGCAGATAAACACAAGGCGCAACTGACAACAGAGATATCCAATGCATTAAGAAAACCACAGTTCTAATTAACAAGATAGCTAATCAAGTTGAATCATAACTAACTTTTGATTAACAGATCAGTCAGGCAGAGCAGATTGAGTTGATATCAAATTGGCTGCCAAAACAGACTTTCCAAATTGCCTCCCAGGTGAGAGTCTGGATCCCCCCCATAGAAGTGATTCATATATCACCCTGGCCCTATGTAAGGAACATGCTGTATCTCGGCTGCCTTTACAGAGTCCTGTTCCTAGAAATAGAAAAGCTGTGGTGTGCTAACAGGGTGACGCCAAAGCTTTTACCATCGGAGATGTTTAACAGGGAAAAAAAAAGCCTCGTTTCTCTGGCGAGCGGTTCAGGATCGCTATGAAGTGAGGAGGTGAGGGGAAAAAAGTGAGTTCCTTTGATGATGTGTGTTTAACATCAGCATGCTGTGACTTTGAAAGTAGTGAGCAAGTTTGACCAACGGAGCAAGTGAAAGGAACATGACAACTACCAAGTAAAACCCGGGTGTGAGGGGAGGGGGACATTTTTTTTGAAGTTTCCGAATGTTATGCTTGTACAAATGCCCGGCAAATGTTCACACAAACAGGAATGGAAGCACCATAGGAGGTCTAACAAATAGTATCTAAATGTTGGTGTTTAAAGACACTTTAAAGAACAGATATTTGAACACAACACATTGCAGCAACTTAATATAGGTGAAACTCGTCATTTTTTAAACGATTGCATTACACTGCCACCCGGTGGCCAAGTCTGGCCTAACGCTACTACGGCGTTGTGTTTCACCATTTTGGAAAGTTAATGTGTATGGAATATTCCATGTTTAGTGGAATTAACTGTTTTTCATGTGAAATATTTTTTAATATTTTGTCAGAGGATGTGTTTGAGCAAAAATATTACTTTTTCTTGGTTAGAGGTTATGGTTAACGAGAGCAGCTTTACTCCTGTGGCTTGCATGAGCAAATAAACATGCAAATAAAATCTTCCCCCTTTAAAGTGGCAGTGGTGAGAGAGAAAAAGCACAGTTGTGTTTTTGCGATCTGTTTTTTTTAAAGTTCAACTTGACATTTTCATATTGATCAAAGCAAGATAAAATATTATTTCTAAAATGTCAAACGACTATTGAGTCAAACTCAACTCGTAATTTAAGTCATAAACTGTCACCAATCTCAATAGCTTTTCGCTTTGTGCTAGGGTAAAAAAAGATAGTGAAGCAAATAAAAATTGTATGACGGAACGTTGACATGAACATATGGTATGACATGTTCGAGGTCATAAGTGAGCTGAAGCTTAGCCTACTTGACTTTGGGATAGAGGCTTCCCCAGACGAACAGGTCACTAGCCAATCACAGGGCACATATGGAAAACCAACTTTTCACACTTGAATTCACACCAGCGGGCATTTTAGAGACTTCAATGAACCTAACAAGCATATTTTTAGAACGTGGTGGAAGTATGGCGGTGAACTTAAGAGAAAACCTCAGCAAGCACATGAGAAAAATGCAAACTTGACAGTTTATATTGCATAGAGGTCCTACTCAAGTCCCTTGGAGTACGTACCCGCCCAAAAAAAGAAAACCAAAAGTTTAGAGACATTTGGAATAGATGCTTGTTCTATTTTTAATCATCTTGAGCAGTTACGTACAAGTGGAGAAATCATAAATGTGCAAATAACGTGAGAATAAAATGAAATGATGCGACTGCGGCAGAACATATCATATTGTGACTTAATTATATGGCAAGACTGCACACGTGCTAATCTAATGAGTGATATATATATAATTCAGCAGTACTGCAGAGTAGTTATTAGGGAATAATTACATCTTCCCAAAGATGAGCTTGTTGGTGTGCCGAGTCACCGTTGACAGATGATTTTTCACACCGATCTCCTCGTCCCATTTTGTGACCGTAAATCCCAGGTAAAAAAATGTCCACGCTCTAATTAATCACAACTTCCAATCAAAACGTATTAGTGAGGACAGCAGACATAAAAGCAAATCAATGGGACCGACACAAATCCAATTGCCTGTACGTAACACTAAAATGAATACTCCGACATGGCCGCGACAAAGATTCCGACGCAGAACAAGCTGATAACGCGACGAAAGACATTTGCAGAAAAGGACGAAGATGAAGAGTGGGCCAAATGAGCTAAATAAAAAGGTAAAAGTTTGCGCCTATTTGGGAAAGGGAGAGGGAGGGTTTGAAGTGAGAGCGCGAGAAAGGAAGGAAGGAGGAAACGGGGCAGGAGTCGCTCAAAAGGATAAAAAACATGAGAGAAGGATCCAGAGAAAGGAAGTGCAGGGGGGGGGAGAAAAAAAAAAACATTAAATCAGACGCAAGTGGAGGAAGTCATTTAGTTAAATTTAGCCGTCGTTTAGAAATGACAGCTCAGCTCAGCACCAACTAGCAGATGCCAAGGCGTGCTTGCCGACATCCACGTGAGGAAACGAGTGGAGAGGGTAGGAAGGGAAGGATGCAGAGAGGAAAGGCGAGGAAAGGAAAGGCGACAAGTAGAAGAGAAGGCGAGGAAGCAAATGACAGAAAGGGGAAAGGACACTAGGGAGCAGGTAAGGGAAAGAGAGGAGTTGAGTGGAATGGAGAAGTAGGCAAAAAGCGGAACGTGAAGGTGAGGAAAAGAAAGGCCGACCTTAAAAGAGGAGGTAGAAAATAGGAGAGAACGAAAAGTGGAAGGAAATAAAAATGGGTGAAGAGCTGTGTGACTTCTCACCGTTGAGTCTCAGTCACTGCGGTGACGTCAGCTTTTTAACAGGATTGGTGTCAAATCTGGCCTCCCTCCTGTTTCTAGCTCAGGATGTTTATTGCGATTTGTTTTTTATGCCTTTACAATATAATTTGCTGATCGCTAGGATAAAAAGATGACTTGTCAAAGATCATAAATAATATAGTGCTATTTTTCATAAATGTATTACAAATTTGGGGTAATGTGTTTTGTTTTTTGGGTGGGTGGTGTCTGAAGTCACCACTCAATCAATCAATCAATCAATCAAATCATCAAAAGTATAAAGAGGCTTAACAATAATCTTAATAGGCAAAGGAGTGTCACCCACTGAAGCCCAAAACAAACGTAACCAGAGAAGGAAGTGTAGAAGTTTAAAACAAATTCACTCTTTGCTGTAAATGACCGTGCAGCAGATTCTGAATTAAATATTAATCGAAGTGTTAAGCTTCACAGTCACAATCTCGAAAAAAATTATGCAAAGCCTAATGTAGAGGGCAATTGGGAAACAGTTTGTTTCTCCGGTGAGCACACAGGAGGACCTCCTGTACACACTTACAAATGACAAATCACTTTTCCCCGAGAAAGAAAATGACCGGAAAGGGTATAAATACAAGAGGCCAAATTGCCTTTATTAGGAGATGTAACCTAACCACTGTTGTAATTAGGCCCAGGGCAAAGTGAGAAATCACAGCAAAGAGATGGCCATTCCATTACAGCCAAGTGTTGATGGCCATCTCATTTCGAGCAGAGCAACCAAGAGCCACATTAGCAGTTCAGGCAGACATTTTGCTGCAATGCAAACACTGTGTGACAATCCACTGGATCAAACTTTACGGGTTATGTCAATAGAACATTAAGCAGCCATTGACTTGTCATTATTTATATGAAAACACCCAACCGGTATTTGCAGCTAAGGTTGTGTCACATAAGGTTAGCGTTATCAATGCAGGAAAAAATATGTGCAGAGGATATAGATATTGTTGAGTCTATAAATGAGGCCTTTCAAGAAATAAGTTTTAGAATCAAAAGGTCACATCAAGCTGAATGGAGATAAGCTGTAATGTAGTTGCTATTTCATCACTAGCACATCTTTTATCCGTTTATGAATGTACGCAACAGATTAAAAATATTATTAAGTGTATCTACCGTATTTTCCGGACAATAAGCCGCACTTTTTTTTATAGTTTGGCCGGGGTTGCGAATTATACGCAGGAGTGACCTGTGTGAAATTATTAACACATTATTAGATAATTTCACGTTATTTGCACACTCAACCGAATTTAAGTATACAGGATTACATTATTTTCTGTTTTTGTTCTAATAGTGTATAATTTCATTTGGTAAAGATTCAAATGCGTCTTACATTTGCAATTAAAATGGAATTCAGAGGCCAAGACTAAGAATGTGATTATAAAAAAAAAAGGTTTTCATCGGATTCGTCGATTAAAAATTGACAGAATCATCAATTGATAAAATAATTGTTGGTTGCAGCCTGAGTTGATATACTGTCTTGAAAAGATTATTTTGCGTGGGTGTTAGTGCATGAAAGGTACAAAGGTGCCGAAACTCGCTTTTGTCACAAGCATCAGGCAGCAGCTAAGTCCAAGTCTTAGATAATGTCTTATTGTGTGCTTCCTCTCAACCGTTAAGAGATTAGAGGCATGTAGACACAGTCTCTTCCTCTCTCCCCATTTACCTCCAAATTTCTACTCCCACCTGTCATCCCACCTCACCCACACTCTTATCTCATTCTTTCTTTTGAATAAGGCGGCTCACTCTCTCACAACGCATACACTCAACCTCCTGCTGTTCCATATCGTTTACCAACATGTCCTTTATATTCCCCAGACATCTACTCTCTTCCTTATGCTGGAAAAACATGAAAAGTGGACATTTTAGTCTAGATAGAGCCACTACCAAAACACACACAGACGCACACATTGCATTCTCTCTCCCCAGACGGTTCATAGTCACCGGGGTGACATTTTTTATTTTGCCAGCGACATCTGACATTTAGATGGGGAGAAACTGGAGAGGACGAAATGACAGCTGAAAGTCATAATGAAATAACAACTAAGGCAAATGTAAAGAATGTGTGCGGCGAAAGGTGATTGGGAGGTGGTTGAAGACTGATTGATAGAAAGGGGGAGACAATTTTGGATGGAGAGAGAGGGGGGATAAAAAAGGATAGACATTGATGGGAGGTGGAGGACACGAGGGGAAAATGAAGAGACCGACGGAAGGTGTACATAGAGGGCAAACAGTGACAGAAGAGTTATTTCACTGCTCATATAGACATCACAATGAAAATGCCAACAAGCTAATCAAAGGACTGCAAAGAGCAGAGAGAGAGAAGGGGAGAGAGACATCGAGTGGAAGCAGGGAGGAGAATAAGCAGAAGTGAGGAGGAGGAAGTTTACGAGAGGGGAAGTACAAGGAGGGATGAAGCGCCGGACAGGGGGGGAAGAAAAGAGTTGGGAGTCATTAAGAGAGGAAGGACAACAGGGAGAAATGAATGAAAACATGAGGAGTGATGAGTCATGAAGGGAAAAGCTGTAAAAAAAAAAATATGACGGGGGAGAAAAGAGATAATCTAAAAAGTGTGAGGGGCAGAATGCGAGGGAAGTAATGTGGTGCGAAAGAGGAGAGGAAGTGTCTGCTGCTTTAAAGTGAAGAGACGGCAAAGTGCAAGGAAACATCACAATACACAGTGTGTGGGAATAACACTCGCTAGCACAATGCTGGATTGTCTGATAGTACAAAATGTACAGAGAACGCAACTGGTATGACCCACTTATGTATCGTCCATCTGATTGCTCGCTTTTAGAACAGGTTGGAGTCATATTTCTGCCTTGCTGGTTTTATATATATGTGTTTAGTCTTTCATGCTTATTGTACAAGTTTTAGTTGGTCATTCCGTGCTGTACCTATCAAGTTATGTACTTAGCAACCGTTGTCAGGAAATATCTCCATAAATAACTTTTACAGTATTTACATTCATACAGTAATTATGTGCCCGTGTGAGCACCCCTGCAAATGCATATACTCAAACATGGTAGACATTAACTATTCCAAATGTTATATCTTGCGGAAAAATCTTTACCATTAATTGTGCAATCTGGAGAAAGGTAAAATGATCAGTCGATTACTAGTTATAGTACAATGATAGTGATGAAAATATACTTTCAGCAAAGCAACAACTGGTGACTTAAAAACGCCAACACATGATCAAACATGACAACTAAATGTAGCAATGTGTTTTTCGCTCCCACCTCCTGCTGATACAATGCAGGGAGTGAAAAATTGGCCAGTAACAGTACTGCAAGAAAATGCAGGTCAGAGTGGAACAATGCATGTCGATTGATGTTCTCAAAAGTGCCAGTCAGACACTTAACAGAGCTTGAAAGGCAAAAGGCATTGCAACTAATGTTACTGAGATTCTATATAAAGCCCAACTTGTCTTCGAGAGTGCCTGTACTGAAATCACCCCCAGCGCTGGTAATTGTTTTACTTGTCATTTAATTTTTTTTTTAGCAAGTTTCTACGAGAACAAATTTCATTTCAAGCAAGCGCTCAATCAGATATGGTTTGTTGTCAAGATACTCTTTTCATTCCATGTTTTATCCTTTGTGTTTCTGATTACAGTTTTGCGCCTATCTGAAAGCAAATCACAGTGAGCATCCCATTCCAAAAACATAGGCTTTGAGGAGTGTGTGTTATTTGGCTATCACTTGTCAAACTGTAAGCAAGCATGGTTTAGATTTAATGGCCTGTAAAGAACAAAGCAACAAAGCGTTTGTGTGAGCTTGAGATTGAAGGTTGTAGTTGTGTTTTGTTTTGGTTTTGTCCAGACATTTCGTGGAACAGCCTCTTTGGCCTTTTGATATGTGGGATTAAACAACTGTCACAATATATAAAGGTGGGGACGTGCATGCATGAATCTTTTACAATTATTTTCTTTATATAACAAATTTTGAGACTGTCGCTCCCCTTCCATCTTCATCGCTTCCTGAACCACATCCCCTTTATGCTTTACTCGCTTCTCTCCCGCTCTCCATCATCTTTGACAGGGTGATAATACTCAGGCTTTAGACATCAGTGAGGCATGAAAACCCCGAAAGCTTCCATTTTAACGGATATTACTTTTTTTTTTAAGGGTTTGAAATCATTCCCCGGCACACATCTATCAATCCACGTTAAGCTTATCCTGTTCAGGGTCATGGGTGGCCTGAAGACAACTGTATCTCAGCTGACTTGGGGTGAAAGGTGAGGTACATTCTGGACTTCAGGTCACCAATAAATCATAGGGAGCGACAAACAAGCATTAACGTGCATTATCTTTTTGTTTAATTTAACATAATTTCAGGGAAACGTTAGCATAATTGTACATCTTCAAGAACACCACACGCAAGCAGGAACACTTTAACAACTATAGTATGCCAAGTCCATTTTCTTGTCCTCTGAACCCCTAAAACTCTTTGCAGTCCCTTCTTGTAAACACACAACCTTTCTCGATCGCCTCCCCAAAGTCGGCAAATCCGTCACTTAGCCACGTAGCCCAGTCTGTATCACAAGCGATTCAGTCAGCAAGCTAGTCATTCAACTTAACAACCTGTCAATCATTTTGTCAGCAAATCTGCTGAAATCCGAACAGTCAGGCAGACTCTTCCTCTTCCATGTGGGAACACACATCGTACCACAGGACCTTCTCAACAGCGCCGTAGAGATGTTTTCACAAGCTAACATCTATTAACACTAGGGGTGTAAATCGCGGGTTTTGTCACGATACGATATCATATCGATACAAAGAACTACGATACGATATTTGCCGATATCTTAAAGCCTGCTGCGATTCATTCACGATATATCGCGATATAGTGCTCTACGATCGATATTTTTTTTTTTAATAAAAAATATAGAACAATATCCTGATTTATAACAATTCATACGCAAAATCAACAAGGTACTGCAAACTCTTTATTTAGGAAATTACAAGAGTATTGTAGTATACAAAGTGCTTATTTTAACACTGAACTTTGATGTCGTGTTTTTTCTTTAAATGTGCGGCGAGATTTGTGCTCTATCTCTCACGGTCATTCCATTATCTCCTCCTTCACTTTGTGTTTGTTATTTGTTGTTGTTTTTGGTTTTGCCGTGTCCCCAATCGGTTTGAGACTGCTAGCGACCATTACCGATCATTAAAAATGGATAAAACAACACACTTGGAACGATTGCCTGTGGCGTATACATTTATATGGAGATGTACGCTCCACACACACATACGCACGTTCAGTTCACAAAACAACAAGGCTGCTAATGCATTAAAATGATCACATAACGCCTCTAACAATAAACACTTGTTTTATGCACGTGCTCCTGAGAGTGGAGTACACCATGTACACATGGGCAGATGAGTATATTTTCTTGATCATCTACAGGGAGCATCACCATCAATTTCACTGGGCTGTTCTGTACTCCCCTTTTGGTGTCGAGTCGCAAATGAAGCTCAACTTCCTCTTGCTGACATTGCTTTTGTTTGGCCAACAAACGAGTTGAGAGCAAATCTGTTGCCTACTTGCAACCAGGTATTGTACTCTATTTACTTGCAACCAGGTATTGTACTCTATTTTGCCTTGAGGGCTTCAAGACATGATTAGTCTAACTGGGTTCCTTCTACATTTTACTTTCGGCTTGTTTGTGCATACAAAAAGCAGAGAAATACACACCACTTCCACAAAGATATTTGTAAACAAACAGACAACACTCATTCAAACATATTCCATCTTGTCGCATGACATGAATACAACATGCTCAGTTACATCTTGCGTGGATGCACTCGGAGCAGAAGATGCGCATAAAGCTTTACATGGTCATAGACTCATTCATGCACTCATACACTCATGCACACACAAAAGCATTCATGCATCAAACAATCCTGTAACTATTCCCTTCCAAAACCCACACACAGATCCAAACCTGACCTCAAGCACTTCGCCTTTGAAGATCGAAGCAAACACTGACGCTTACAGACTGCTTGTCCTTTAAATGATTCATCTTCTGTCAAAGTTTCCCACTAACAACACACTTTGCAGTCCACTGACACAGATAATGTGGGAGACAGCCGCTTTAAAATACCAGACAATTCGGGTAAGTGAAGTCCAGGTCAACTAAATAAAAATCTGCATTTATTTATTTATTTATTTATTGTTATTTACTCCATTTATTTAGGCATATGATTATTATTTAAATGTATTATTATGTTATTATTTATGATATTTATACTAAGTGGTCCAAATGAGGATGTGGCAGTAGGAAGTGCTCGTCAATAACCACCAATATAGAGATGCTGAGGAACAACAAATCTCCTGCGAACCCAGAGTTTAATAATTACTGTCGCTCCGTGTATTTCCATCTGCATGTTTTACCATCTCGCTTTCTCCCTAAAATCACATTAATGGGTGAAAGTAGCTTCTGCTGCTGCTGACTCATTGCTTTGAAATGGAAATGTAACTTATTGCCTCCATATGTGGCAAGTGCAGACACGCGCACACGAGCATACACACACACACACAGCATAGGTGTGCTGAGAGTGTTTCACTCCTACACACACATGCACATACAAACACACACGATGCCCTAAAACCATGGGACTAAGTGCGGGAAAAGCTAAAATAACACTAAAGTGACATTAACAGACACATTAGCCTGCTTAATGCTGGCCCGCGAGCCAGCCATTACCCTACAGCTTACATCAAATGCCACGCTAACAAAGAGGCGAAGCAAGACGGCTAAAGCAGCAAAAGTGCAAGCACATCAGCCCTCGCCTTCAGCTGCACCGAACACTCTCGCATTCAAAGCTGCAAGATGATGCCGCTGTACATAAAATCACATACAAAATGGATCCAAAGTGTCTTTTGCCAAAGCACCAACTCCATATCAGGTCTTTGCAGGTGACCCCACACGCTCATCACTTGATCAGTAACTACCAAATGATTTTTATCTGTGTTATTTCAGCTAGCTGTCCCCAGGACAAGTCACAGGAGTGGAACGGTGTGTTAGAATGTCTGACCTCATTGACAGCTCGGGCTCTCATTTGTGTGAAAATTTCAGTACTTAGCACCTTTACACATCATGAAATGGATACACCAATGACTGCACCAGATAAGATATCCCCATACGTTCTCGGAAAGTCTTACAAGTGTGTGCAGTAGCCACAAGAACAGCTGTTATGCTCACACCCAGAATTATCTCCTTCAAGTGTTTCTGTCAGTTGTCTGTAATGCATGTGTCAAAAATGTTTTTTTTTTTTTTTTTATATTTTGTATACTTGAAATTATTTGGTGCTATTTTTCTCATTTAAAAGACATATTACACTTTTTGAGGAGTTTTTGGGGGCAGCTTGAAGGGATCGATGGTTTCTCTTTATATTTTAAGTTACAAGCGTGAGCAAGGAATAAATTAAGCTTATCACTTTATTTGATCAAATGGAAGAAATCAATCAACAAACCATCACGATTTTAGTTTATATGTCCTGAGAGTAAAAACCTGAAAGATGAAAACAATTTAGTAAGAAATCAGGAATGTGGTAGCAAAGCAGCAAGTCATTAAAAATACAACAGCAATAAAACACATTGATAATTTAGTTGAGTTATGAAAGGTTTGTGTAGTAAACAAAGTGCAAGAATACACATACTATAAAAAGTAAAAGACCGAATTATGTGTAATACAGGATGAACCTGAACATTAGAATCGTGTCGACATCAATCTATGATGCAGTTGCACTTTTATTAAACGTAATTTGTTACACTTGCACACAATGTCCTCACTCCTGATTAAATTTTTTCATACCTGAGCTGAGTCACCTGATTTTAAGTATCCTAAAACTTAGTTCAATCCAATGGAAGGCTATGGGTAGAAGCTAGATCAGACAGACAGACAGACAGACAGACAGACAGACAGACAGACATGAGCTCATTTAATTTCGGCCATCATAACAAATTTAAATAATTATTTAGAAGCATGTGTCTAAATTAAATGTATGACTCAATGCAGCTGCATAATTTATGGGGGAGTGTTCAACTCCGCTCATCTAAAAACAACACTATCGATTAATGCCGTTGTCAAGAATGCCGTTACATTTGCTAGCTTTCGATATGATTGCAACATCTTTAAACGTTTATCCTAAAGGATTTGCTCAGGCAGGTTAGCAAAACGTTTCAACATCTTGCTCCTTAGCAAGCCCCAGATGAGAGAGGAAGCTTTTGGCCATTCTGAACACCGCCCACTAGCGAGAACTGTGGCTGCGGAGCACAAACAAGCTGCTGCATTCAGTCAGCTCGAGTAAAAAGGCCGATGACATCTTGTTGAGCTATGAGTCCACGCATGACTTCGATGTGCAATCAATTCATTGCCAAAAATACAATTGTCATTTTTTCACGCCAGAATTTATTGCAGCTATCAACGCTGTATTGAGAATGATGGCGCTTGTTTATTAGAATTGGTAAAACACACCATAGCTGTTGATGTTCTGGAACAATTTGTCAAATTGAATTTGGATATTACTTTTCATGGCTATCTTGTAGCCATACGGACGAATCTTTCATTACGAACGCCAGTCGAGAGGTTCATTTCATGCTTATTTTTAGAGCTGGCTGAGTAATCCTGCGTTATGAAATAACCCTCCGCTCCCATTGCACTGAGGCGTCGACACCAAAAAGCTACGAGAGAAACAGCAACAAACTGCAGTGTCAAAGAAGCAACATTAAAAGCTCCCCGCTAGCCAATTACAACAACTTTCAGGCTCTTGATGTGTGCTTGCAATTTGCAGCTTGCTAGACATACATTTGGAGTTTTGGACCCATTTAGCAGATTTTTCATTTTGATGTTGAAGGTATGCAGACATTGCTTCGAGGCAAATTGGACTATGTACTTCCTGTCAAATTTCAGTGAAAATCCACAGGGCGTGAGCCTTTTTGTTGATGGAACCACAACAGAATCTGCTGGTTGTCATACGGCATTGATGACAAATATTAAACATTTCTACATTGGTATTAATAACAGATGCGATAAGCCCGCTTGCCGAGGCTTCGGGCCACCTCAAAGTGTTTCCCTACAAATTTGAGGTATAAATTCAGGATGGACAGGGTTATGATGTCATTATTTAATCCCAGACATTACTAGCAGACCAACACAAGATGGAAAAGTCATTTGTGATTAATCGTGTCTGCTGAGGAATACATTTTCATTTTCTCCCTCACTTTGTCTGTGGCTCTAACCCAATCTCTGTTGCCAACATTCTTGCTCTTGCTCGCTTTGTCTTCACACACACACACACACACACACACACACACACACAACCAACTCTTCCTACGTTATATTCTACTCTATGTAGGCCAAGGCTCTTTTAAAACTTCTGTCAAAGCACTCATTTGAAAGCCAGCACAAAGCAGCAATATGTCTAAGAGAGTCATTTGTCATTGGATGCTCAAAATCTCCTACATAACAATTGCAATGTTACTTTTCAAACATTTTATAAAGTACACGTATTGGGGCACCGTTATTAATTAGCCAGAAGTTAGGCTAGACATCTTGGGCATTCATTCTTCAACTTCTCAAGACCTTTTTGAAAGTTGCGTGCTTTCAACTTTTTGGCTACAATTTGGGGAGACAGCTACTGGCTCCCAGTGCATGAGATCCATAAAAGCATGCTTAGATGAGTTTGATATGGAAGAACCTGAGTGCAAGGCCCTCACTTGAGTCCAACATCACTGACGTCTGACTGTCCCAATACATTTGTTCTCATTGTGACTTCCAAAAGGGTTGTGCATGCAAAAACTGGCACAAACTGGAGAACTAATACAGAAAATGCTGAAATAACAGGTGGGGGACGTTTCTGCTTGTGTAAATATTTTAAGAGGTTGTAAGCATAAACTACCAGCTTGATTCTAATATGTGTGATTCAGAGTGTAAATGGAATTTTTTATTTGCATTTAATTCAATGATTCTTTCACATACAGTTAGAGCAGGGGTCACCAACCTTTTTGAAGTTGGGAGTTACTTCAAGGGCACCGAACAATGCAAAGGGCAACCACTTTGATAATACACTTCTGAAATAACAAAGTTACACAGTGTACCTTTAATTTTATATTTTTATTAATGATATTCTATGTGAAGACACTGAACATTAATGTTAGTGGGAAGCCTGGCATTGCATGCTCTTCACCAGTGTACTCTAAACTATTTTTAGAACTGGCCTATGGCCGACTGATGTGGTCGCTGCGGGCGACTGATGTGGTCGCCGCGGGCGACCTGGTGCCCGCGGGCACCGGGTTGGTGACCCCTGCACTAGAGAGTGCCCATCGATCACTCTTTAGGAGTCACTGTGCTTGAGTGAGTAAGGCCACAATTTTACGCCTGCTGAAGATCTGGATTAAAAAAAAAAGTCTGATTTAGCTAAAGTTCATATACGTCATAAACAACAAACTATTAAGTATTGAGAAGTATGCATATTAGTGCTTTTCCTGAACGCAGACTTAATATAATTGTTTGAAATTGAACTAATCTGGTGTGAATCTGATTTGTGTGGATATATTGTGGATAAGAAAAAAAGAACACGTGTTAAACAAGTGGGACAAGGGTAATTAGTAATAGGCAGAAGGCCCTAGCCTTCTACACGTTAAGATTTTCCAACACTTCTATTCAGGATTATTCAAGTGTTGTAATTCTAGTGCTAGTGGAAAACAGCAAAGCCAAGTGAGTTTATTCTTGTGAGAAGAATGCTCAAGGACAGACAATAATTCACTCGAAGAGATGGCCCACTCTTACCTGCGCATGAACAAGCAAGGTCTTACTTGCTTTTCTTCTACAACCAACTCATTGTTAGATTTGTTGGCTTTCAACTACCATACAAGGGAAAACTGTGGCAATGTCTAAGATCGAGATTACAATCGTGGGCCATGATGACGTAAATTGCAAAGCTTCATTAAAATGGTGTATTGTCTCAGGAAATGGCCCATTGCTGATTTTCACCTGGGCCCATTGCTGAAGTTAGCAAGTAATTAAATGCGTGCTGAAATGTTTGGATGTTACCATTAGTAAGACAGAGACAAATGAATGGATTGTTACACTGTAAAGATCACGACCACTGGTGAAGTTTTCCAACCAAAAGAGCTAATTACCAGCATATTGATACACTAGCATAAAAGTTATTTTTATTTTGACATTTAATCATTTGTTATCTGTGAATTTTAATGCCACTAGGGTTGTGAAAGTTTCTTGACTTTTCATAACATTTTAAATGACATTTCAAGACAATCAATAATTAGTTGCATCTTTGAATTTAAAGTGCATCATCCACATTTAAAGGTGGTGACCATCTGGGGTTTGCGGACACACCAAATGAATTATTGCAATCCCCCTTCTGTCTTTCCAGATGTCTGTTTGCCCTTTAATTTCCTTTAAATCCATCCCATGGTGGATAACTGTTAAATAAGTAAATGTAGCTGCTGATCTGCAGTAGAGCAGTGCAATAGGTTGACTTCCCTTTTTTTTTATTCATGTTATAATATGGAACACTAACTAATCTGATTGTGAGGCTTTGCAATGTTGAAGGGGGTAAAAACTGATCAACAGTGAGGGAAATATGTGCATCAACGTGTCAGCACAGATTGGGAGATGAATCACAGCTGAACGGATGGCAGAAGTTGCTTAATTCGTAAACGGCTTAAACGAATCAGCAACATGATCGTCAATGTGCCAATCTCTCACATTCAGTGATGTAGAATGGCTTGGCAAAGTCAAGCATTGGTGCGATCAAGACCGGTGGACACGGAGCACTTCATCAGTCCACCAGGCTTGTTCTGAGCCATTGGAGTTGTTGATGCACATGGAGGCCAAACAAGTCAGCGTATGTAACAAGCAGTAGTGGGAATTTCCATCCATTTTCTGTACCGCCCGTCCCTGCGGGGGTCGAAGCCTATCCCAATTTGGAGTGCTCAAATCAGCCTACCGTGCAGGTTTTTGGGAAGTGGGAGGAAACCGGAGTGCTCGGAGAAAACCCACGCAGGCGGGGGGAGAACATGCAAACTCCACACGGGGAGGCCCGGAGGTGGAATCGAACCCGCACCCTCTGAACTGTGAAGCGGATGTGCTCGAACTGGGAGCGTATCTTTGACCAATGTTTGATGATTTTTGATGATGTCAGCATTTTTCCTTCTCTGAATGGTTGGTCAGGCAAATGTTATTTTCTTAAATTTGAACAATTTTATTTTCATGTTTTATGTTTTTGTTAGCGTGGATAAATATTGTTTCAGAACTGTTCCAGATGCACGTAGCACAGTTGCATGCTATTATATCCCATTTTTCTATAGTAATGATGTCGCTATGATTGGACGGTGATAGTGGTGCTATTAAGCGGTAAATTAAATGTCCCCACCCCCCACTGAAGGCCCATTGCAAAATGCACAGCACAAATTGCACTGGGAACAAGCCATCCTGTTTGTAACGTCACTGAAAAGGATAAAGGAGGGGTATAGGGGCCACCCCAATACTTTTACTGATATCTCTTTTTTGGGAGGGGGGTTTGCATCCCAACAAAATTGTCAATCACAGTTCAAGTATCCGCAGTGAGACTATTAAAAGCATTTCACTTCCATATCACACACGTCAGAGTAAACGGTTAAAAATACCACATGGGCTCCCTCCGGATCAATAGGAACGTGCATAAACTGACGTTGCCCTGCCGTTCTGGGGGGACGTCGCCATAGAACATTTGCTCCTATAGTGGCAGCCTTTTTGTGACAGGTTGCTGCATGCGTCTGAGAGAAGATGAGAGTGACAGGGATGGAGCTGGCGAGGCAAAGAACAGGACAGAGAAGCCATTGACGAAAACAAGTCAGTTCCCTGCACCAAAAGGAGACCGTTAACACTTTCCTCCCACCGAGCTGCATCCATGTTGGTCACCAACTTCCCACTAGCACTACAAGCAGCGTCAACACTGCAGGCCCGCTGACACGGAGCATCCATACCCTCTGAGGGAATCTCCACCGCAACAGAGAAACTCCAGGAACACGGGAACCAACTTCCCAGATGTGTGCAAGTTGGAGTGTTGTGTGTGATTTTACAGTCAGCTGTCACCCACCGTACCCCCGGAGCAGAGGTGCACATTTGGGATAGCGGCACGGAGTGAGGGCTGAAGTCTTCAATGATTCATTTTTTAACTACTTTAACGCAATTAAGGTGACTGTGACTTCCAAGATGAGCAGTGTGTGCACACACACACACACGCGCATTTCTGTGCATGCACACGTCGTTCTTTAGGGGTGGGAAACTCGCTATGCCGAACACGCACGCACACAAGTTAGGCATAGCACGATCTCGCCCCGACTTGCGATTATTTGAGGGCACACACACAGACTTAAGAACTCACCCCCAGAGCAGGAGAAATCCCCGATGAGGAGCCCCGTCAGGAGGAGAAGTGAGAGGTTGTGTCTTAGTCGGGCCATTTTCCTCACAATCAGCCTCCTCCGCTTCTTCACCATCATTGGCATCTCCAAATCCGTCATGTTGCTGTTAAATAAATCCAAGCTGGCTGCGAGCCTTCCCCCCACCTTGCCACTCTGCTCTGCTAAAGGGAGCGGAGGGGGGTAAAAGATGACAGCCGCCCCCCCTCCTCCTTTTCTTCTTGCGTTGTTATATCTTTTCAACAAGCTAAACAAAACACTAAAACAAAAAACAACGCCAGTCGAGGATCAATCGCGGCTTGTCCAGGCGCACAAGTCCATGTTGGATGAGCGGTGTCGGGCTGGCGCAGGCAGCGCGCAGCTGGTGTGAGATGTCATAGCAGAGGAGGAGGAGGGATGGAGCGGCTCAGTGAAGGTGAGAAGACGAGAACGGAGGAGAGATATGATGCTCGCTAGGTCCTCACAGCACACTGTGCAGCAACGACTGAGAGGCAGGAGAGAGGGTGGGAGCAAGAGAGACAGAGAGAGAGAGAGAGCGAGAGACAGAGAGGGTGGGAGGAGAGAGAGGGAGAGAAAAGCCTTTAATACACAGATACATTTGAATAAAAGTAAGACTTACACAGTCAAGCAAAGTGTGTCAGAAGTTCCATGATAGGTTTTGCAAAAACTATATTTGAAACCCAAACTACTTCCAGTTTTCTCTTTCAGTGCAGGTCAGATGATCGACCAGCATGTCTGCAAAGAGACCCCTGCGGTATTTTGGTTCAGTGCAAAGGAACAAGTGAAAGAACTGCGACAATGACTAAGGGAAACATGCCAGCAAATAGTTTCGATAGGGCAGTGCTATAACGCTTTAAGCGATCGACATTTAAAGACAAACGGCGGATAACACTGACAACATACTGCAACAATACTCAGAAGCGTATATTCTTTATCCTCTCGATAAAACGGCTAATAGATAGATAGAGCTTAGTGAGGACTATCTCCATGTTTGTATTATACTGCCCCTATATGGCCGAGGTCAGAAGGAGCATTTGCTGCATTTCTATTCATTTGAGTAGAAAAATTATTTTGAGTTGCAAGCACTTCACCATCTTATTTCATAGGACTCCGTTTCAGACAAAAGCAACAAGAAGGAAGCTCACTCCAAAGGAGCTCCAAAACCAAATGAAAGTGCCATAATATGCAAGGCAGGCCAGTGACTGGCGACTGCTTGTCTTTCCTCACCTTGAACTCCATCACTCAAAATAGCAATTTAGCTGGGATCGGCTCCAGCTCATACGTTACACAAATGACGATAAGCGGTATAGAAAATGGGCGGATGGCTGGATATGCACGTTTGACACTTGAAGTCTGTTCCATTTGTAAAGGACAATTGCTTTGAGTTAGGGGTGTGATCGCTGAAAGAAATTAACTCAAATCAAGGCACCATTGAATGTAAATATGATGATCTCATCTTAATTTATTCACACATTTATTTGGTGTGAAATCTGGGTTGAACACAAAGTTATTATTCTGTTGACTGAATGCAAAAGGGTACTAACTTGCACCATCTACTGAAAGACCCGTTAATTGTTCTGCCTGTCACAATACTGGCGAAGATACCCCAAATGAAATATACATTACTTGGAGTAAATAAATGATAGTCAAACCAATTAAGTAAAATCGGAACCTTTCCCAGTGGCACACATGACTTCTCACGGCACCCTAATGTGTTGTGGCACAGTGGTTAAGAATCACTGATGTAAACTAATGCGGTCCGAAGGGCTTTTTATCGGATTGAAAATGCAACTTATGTGCCTTTTCCAGGGTCCAAAATGTATAAATGAAAACAAATAAGTACTTTCTCATGGGAAATAATGTAACGGCATAATATTACAGTACAGGCCCAAATTGTGGGCATCAAAAATATTTTGATATAATGAGAAATATTGCAAAAATGTTCCCTTTCTTACATTGTCTTAATGAGGAAAACAAAACTATCAATAGCTGAAATGATGGAAAGAGAGCAGATTAGCCAAGTAAAATTGTAACGGGGTCTCTATTGTAGGATAGCGGAAAGTAATGTGAAGATAGGGGGAAAGATACATACAGAGACAGCGTGGAAAGAAGAACACATGACAAGGGAGAGTGGGAAGAGGGATAAAAGGAAAGATGCTTCCCGTGGGAAGGAAGTGTAGAAGACGGATTGCAGGAAGCCTTCCGGAAGGAAGGAAGTGATGATCAAGATGCAATGGAAAGATAAAGTGGAAATTATTAACAGGACAGGGCCACACAATTAGGTACACCTTTAATATTAAATACATAAAGCACAATTTAAAAATCCATGATAAATTGAACCGTGATATAGTGAGGGACGAATATAGAGGAAAGTCTGAGATAAATAATACCGGCATCATCGTCACCCTCCAGTTACCACAAAAGACGTCTGCCAGGGAATTGTGTGTAATGCATTCGCACCCAAACCAGAGGCATGAGCCAATTATTGATCCATGATTCCCGGTGGTATGTGCAGAAGATCACACTAACGAGATTACAATGCTGCAAACACGACGTGGAGACTTATTAGGCCACTGAGCCGAGAGGTGGCTGCTGCAATGGCAAATGCAAATTGCGTGTCATCCCAAAGTGGTCTATTACAGTGTTTTACAGCAGGTGGCATCCAATATTCTCACCCTAAAAAAGAACAAAAAATTGCCACCAGTCAAGCGCAGGTGTCAAACTTGACTTTCAATAGATGGAAATTATGTTTCAAATTGCCTTGTTTTATCAATTAGAATGTTCCATCTTTAGGTCTTCTCATCTACTGCTGTAAGTACAGTGATCATAGTGTTGCTTTTTATGTGATTAATGTCACGCATGCTGCTGCAACATGCAAACATGATCAAAACTAATCCTTATTTACAGCTGGAGGCCTTTCAAACAGCCTGCTGGAGCTGTAGGTCTTACTTTTCGAGCTTCGGGCCTACGCACTACAGCATTTTACCATGGATTTTATTAATATTGTCTCATCACTTTGTTCCTAATCTGCCATCATATTAATCCACACTATTTGTTCCATTTGGGAACGCCCATTCTACTCTTACGAGAAGTTGACTACCTCAACATTGATTTTACAGAATGTGTGTGTGTGCATGTGTCATTTCACAGTGTGTTCCTCTGAGTCATTCAAGCATCAAGCTGGTCGCTCCCGGTGCGTCACACTGGTTTAGTCAGATACAGGATATATTTCTACAAAAAACATTTGTACATCCACTGGTAGGAGGGAGTCTATGTTGTGGCAAACAAGCAAAGAAGGAGAGAGTCAAGGAAGATGATTCAAAAAGAACAAGCAGGTCGATAGAACAATCGTAAGATGGATTCTGAAGAGCTTGTGTCTATTACTCAGTGTAGTAATGCTGCCATCCATTGGTGAGGAAGGTCAATGCAGGAGAGTAAAACGGCTGACGGGGAACACTAAATTGTTGAAATTAAAGTAATATGCATAGTTAAAATGACAAAAGATGTTCCAGCAAGAAAATAGATTCTTGAATGAAAAAATAGCTAGGCAATTTCCTTCTATACTTTGCAACCTCCCCAAAAAAGGAATCATGTGTCGAAGTTAAAAAAATAAATAAAAAATCTGAGGCATGAGATCTCAATCAATATGATACAATGTGATAAATGGAGTCGATTGTACCTGGCCGGTAAGAAGTTTTTTTTGGTCTTTTTGTGAGAGACTCTCTTTACCAAAACCAGCAATAAATGATTAAGTGGTATACACAAAAAAAAAAAAAAAAAAACATTATTTATTTATAAATTTCTAGCCAGTTCATAACTTTGCCATTATCTGTATAGTTTTCATTTGGGAGACAGTTAAATCAATCCATCAATTGTCTATAGCGTTTGTACAAACATGGAAGTTAACCAACACCTTGAAAAAGACTGTGAAAAACTTTAGTTGTTCAACTGTACGCCAACTGTTTCCTATTGTTTTATTGGGTTCTTGCAGTAAGTGCGGAATTCCTGGCGGTGGCTGGCTTTCTTTCAGACAAATGGTCACCTTGCAGCGAAGAGCGGGACAAATGCTTGCCAGTGATTTGTTTGCCTCGACGTTAACTGAAAGCAAAAGCATTTTGCCGAGAGGAAAGGCTGCTTTGCACTGCAGAGCTATTTGTTTTCTCTTTGACCTCATTATGCAAAAACCCAAAGTACACAGAGCTAAACTGTATGACTTTTTAATGAGAAAAAAGATTGGTGGCATTAATACCACTGTGAGATTTTCTACGAGCTTTTGCCCTTTTTCTTTTCCCCCTATTTGCATTTCCATTTTTCAAACGACAATATTTTCGCCTTCCCCAAAACTACAGCCGTTTCACCTTCATCATTTGTTACCCGTATGACAACCATAACAGTAGAAAAACATTCAAGAAGTCGCAGCGTTTACTTAACGTGCTGTGCTTTGTGGAAATATGACGTCACCACCAGTTACCAGAAATATAACCATGTAGTCGAATTGTGTTTGCACCAAGACTACCCCTAACAGACCAATGAACACTTTGATTCTGCTAATCATAATTAGCATACTTTATCAGATAACGTAAAGCAGCCCTGAGTAACATCATTGTGGTGGTTGCCATGGTACCAACCATTTAGTTGATCATAACAACCTGACCGAGAATCAAGAAGTATCATTAAAGCTGTTTGAATTTTAAGAATATAATGAAACATTCAATGGACATAAAGTCTACACACCCCTGTTGAAAAGACTTCATTAATATGACCTAATCTATATAATAGGACAATTACACTGCGCTGTCTGCCTTTCTAAATCTTGAGAGAACGTAGAAATTAACAACTAAAATAATGTGCACAGCTCTTATAAATGGGATGTGGCTGTGTTATGAATTACAAATTTTGGCCAAAAAGGACCATTTGCCAACATATTTGCGAGATTTCTGCTAAATTCTAAAATCTTAGGCTGATTCTAGGTAGAGGTAAACAATGTCTTGAATTCCACTTGAGCAGAAGTAGCCAAATGAGAAAATCTCCTCTTAATCTGTCTTAAATCTTTATGAGTTTGATCTTACTGATGTCAGCTTGTGTGGAAGAATTAATTGACTCGATTGGAGTTGTCTCAGGTCAAGAAAACCGACACATTTTAATGAGCAACAGACTCAAGGTGAGACTATTTATTTAACCTGACTTGAGGGAGGAAAAAGTTTTAAAAAGTCTAATTTGCATAAGAGCAGAATGTTGAACTGATTTGCTGTGCTGGACAAAACCCAAAACGTCCTCTGACAAAAGCACAAGGGCCGTCTAGAGGTGAATTATATTCTTTGTGGAGTGTATGTAACTGTATTTTCTATGGCGGTGTGTGTGTGAGAGAGAGAGAGAGAGAGGGAGAGATTTAATAGAGAACACACCTGTTCTCCTTAGAGAGCTGAAAGTCAGACAGGATGAAAATGAAGGAAGGGCAGAGATGATATAAAGAAGGCAAAGGAACACAGACAGACTGGGTCGCCAACGTATAAAGACAGGATTTGTGGAGGAATAATGATGTTCATGACAAGGGAAGGCAAGATCCGAATCGTCAACTCGTGTCATCCAGGTAAATCCTGTTTTATTTTGAAAATATTTACTGCCCCTAGTTAGTGTTTGCTGCTTCCTTTAGTGTTTCTCACTTTTTTTTCTGCCAGCACCAGCCTAATATCAATATGTCCGTTGAAGTAAAAAAAAAAAAAAAAAATCAGAACCAAAAGCAATACAAATCGCCATGTGGTATAATTAATCAAACATTTTCCTTTCCGTTTGTCGGCAAATTAATATACAAAATACTTAAAAGGACAGTTCAAAATATGTGACAGAGATGAGGTGCAGTTTGAAGAATCCCTTGCGATTGCAGCAAGCGCTCATGAAGAAAAAAAAATCTCTGGCTTCCTGATTAAAACTTAAAGCAGCTCTCTCTTCTGTTCTTCCACATTCTTTTCTTCCAGGCAGTGATAAAATGAGTCCATAGTGGCTTATCAACCTTGGAGACACCTGCTGATTTTAAATCTGGCATAAAGTCCCTAATTAACCGAGGGGGAGAATTACTATCAGGTTTGAAGCTGCTGCTCCCTGTTGAATTATTCTTGCCCTGTAGGTTTGGCTTCAATCTGGTTTTATTGGTGCCAAGACTCTAATATTTGATGCCTCGAGATTAGCTTGGTGAATATGAGACGTGGATTTTGTGTGTATCATGTATGGGAATGTTTATTTTACTTCCAAAATGTATTACATTTCTATTTCATCTATAGAATAAATTAAATGATATTAGCATTTTTTGCACAAAAAAAATCATATCTTATGTTGACGTACGTTTAGTAGCTTTGTTCAATTAATTTTTTTAGCTCAATATTTTCTTTGGCTAACTCCAATGTTTACCCTCATGTAGTTTTAAAAAAATAATAATAATAAAATAAAAAAAGCAATAATTTGGTCCACTTTGTTGCTATATCCAATGCGACATCCAAAGCCATGTAGTGAGACATCTTACCCCATTGTGGGGCATGCTCACACGCTCTAGATCACTTATAACTGTGAAAATGAATATAAAATATAAAATATTTACTTGAGACTTTGGCCTTACATCTGGTACACCTTTTATTTATACACTGTATGATGGATTAATTCTAAGAAATATTTATAAGTATGACTATGAACAAGCTTTTTTTTATACATAGACCTATAATAGCTACCCAACCCCCTTAGTAAAATTGGCCTAGAACCGCCACTAGAAGGTTCACTTATAAAAGAAGCTATAAGGTTAATGGAAAATTTAGATGTATAAAAGGACAGTAGAGTGCATTGCAACATGTCAAGAATAATGTCTCAGATGAGGCTCTGATTTAAAAAAAGACGTCGCAGACAAGCGTGGGAATCAGGTGAGGTGAAGAATAAAGCCTTTAAAAAGAAGTTTAAGAGAGGAAGAAATGTTTCAACTACAACGTTTGCTCCCTGAGCTCTCTGGTGTCAATCCTTGAAAGGGAACCAGCTGCACTTCTTTTTGAAAAATGCTGCATTTAGAAAATAAGTGCTCAAACAGGGAAGGAAAATGGTAAACAGTGAATTAGGATGCTATACAAAGGTAAGCAGAGTCAAGCGCTCACAAGGTGGAGGTGCTCGGTCAGCAGAACCCCTGGAGGGATAACGAGGAAAGATGAAGTGTAGAGCGCGTGAGTATGTATGCTAATGTTGATGCTAAGTGCTGATGGCAAGATGGAGCTGAAAGAGAAATTGTTGTCAGTATAAGGAGGCATCTTTCACACGAAGATGCGGCTTTTAACGTAGAGGAGAAGCGTCGAGGATGTGCTTGATGAAAGAGAAGAGGCTGTTGGGGGAAATGAATGGAAAAGGAGTGGCGGCGGAGAAGAGGCGGGTGGATTGTTTGAGGCAAAGAGCCGAGGGTCGCGCGAGGCATATGAGCACACACGACGTGCTATTGACTGAAGACTTTCCCTGTTAATTGCATATTCGACGTGATTGCACTGCAATGGCTGAGCTGAATGAGAATAAGTTCCACTTTTCTTGAAGAAGATGGGAGACAACAATGAAGGAATAGCAAACTTTGAGATGGGAACTTGACAACATGGCAATTTGGGGCCCAAGAAAGACAGACGTCAAAAGAGTATCAGACAGGTTCCCCAACAACACGCATTGTCCTCTACTTTCAGGCACAGAAATGTGATTATTAAATATCCCGTTAAAAGCCTTGAAATTTGCATTTCAATCGCAATCATGCCACCATGTTCTCCCTAATTGTTCATAAACCAGCTGACAAAAAAAAACACTCCATCTTTCTGATGAATTGCAATCATGAAATTGGTTGTTGTTTCCAGTGCCATGTTTTTCATACAGTAGCAGTGTTTGGACATATGAACGTACAATGTCATAAAGATTGAGTTGATTTCCATAAATGAGAAGCATGATAAGATGACGTCGAAATAACCATATAGAGACCACGCGTGGACAACTGGATGCCAGTGGGTGCGAGTAAGTAGGTGTTATATGAATCATGTCCAATTTGTAATGATTCACCTCACACACAGCAGGAAAGTGAATTATGAGCTGGCAAAGACCTATTCATATTTAAAAGAATCTTTGAGAAATTATTTGAAAAGAGGTGTTTTTGAAATTTGTTTCATTGCGAGATGCTCCCGAGGTCATCAAGAATGCTGATATGTGCCATAATGCTCTGAAAACAGTTTCTAGCTTTTAACTTCTAATTTAGCATTTCAAAGTTGCCAATTTGACTTAAAGGGCCCAATTTATGTAGATTGTTGTAAAAACTGGCACATTTATTGAAAGATGAGGTTGACACAGTTACAATGTTGCAAATTCTTATGATCATAAATTCAAAGTACCGTTTTTTTCCATGTATAATGCGCAAAATTTAACTAATTTATTGTCCTAAAATCTGGGGTGCGCATTATACATGGGTACAAAAAAAAATATTCTAAATCCGGATATGATACTGAGGCCGCCATTACAGATGCGCTTTCTTCTCTGCTGTTCACTTCAAACACGCTCCATACGAACACAATGCTCTCGTATCAGACGCTTGCTCGATGACCTGCTCGTTTGCTGTCACAATGTACCCTACACAAATCCAAAACATTTCTTCGCTATCGAGTTTGGTAGCGCATGCGCAGTGATACTGACCGGCAGAATAACATCCGGTTGTTCCCAAAGATGATCTTTTTTCTGAAATAATTTTACGTTTACGGACTTAAGTAGGAGTCAAAATTTGGGTGCGTATTATACATGGGTACAGGCTTTTTTCCAGCATCAACATGCCATTTTTAGGGTGTGTATTATACATGGGGGCGCATTATACATGGAAAAAAACGGTAAATAAGGAACACTGGGAGTCAAGTCGGCAATGTCTCACAACGGCGCAAACATCCATTTCTAACTGTGCCCTGCTACGAAAACGACAAAAATCCATGCATAGAGCTAGCACTTTGCGATACACTTGCACTGGATGCGAAAACAGGGACCATAAAACATGTTGCCTAAATTACTTTTACCTTCGTCGTCTTTCCCGGTATGTAATGTGGGCTTCATTATTTTATTTCCACACTGCAGTTGATTCATTACACTGCCAGACGCTTTTTTCCCGCACAACCAATACACAGCTGAAGCCAAGTCGGCTCTTTGGGGTTGATTTCAACATGCAGAGAGCGACCCACATCACATAATTTCCTGCACTCGAGAGGAAAGGAGATTCAGTCGGAGTTAAAAAAATGTTTGACCCTGCAGTCCAAGTTTATGAAACTCAAAGAGAACGTGACCCAGTAGTAATGGCTATTCGGAATGATCTGACCCTTATTAAAAGCGCCTCTGACCGAAATGTATTGGTGCGTGATGTTCAGTCCTCTGCCTGTTTTTACTTCAATCAACCTCCGCTACCTCTCTATTACGGCTGCATGAACACACAGCACACACACACACACGGTTTAGGCAAAAATACACATCTGTGTCCTCTTTAATCTTGTGCATCCTGACAGGCACACACACACACAGACACACACACACACAGGTTAGAGATCAATTTCAATTCTGCAGTTAGGGAACAAGTCAGCAGACAGCCTTTCATCTCCTCAGCCTCGGTCACTTCCTCTTGCTCTCACTCTGCCCACTTCTCTCTATTGATCTCTGTCAGTCTCTTGCTGTCTTCCTCTCCTCCACTCTCTCTTTCAAAACTCCTCTCTTTGCATGACTTTCTCTCAATCTTTCATGCTTTGTCGCCGCCTCTCAGATGTCCATCTCTGATCTCGAGCATCTCGTCTTTCACCCCTCACTCTCTTCCACCGCAGAGAAGCATGCACATCGTATCGAGTCGAGTTAATTTCTAATCCATGAAAAGTTATTGACCCTCCGCTACGCGCCACGGAGGTTGCGCACATTGTCAGTATTGAGCAGGCGTCATTTGAATGAGAGTCCAAGTGTCTCTTTGATCATACGCCCAACATCTGCCTCGATTTACGCATGCCTCACATAGTCTCATGCCTGATTCCTGGTGATTGAAGTAGAAGTTATTTACCTAACCATGGTAATCCCCAAGTCTCTGTTTGATTTGGGTATAATCTGGGGTGATAAGATGTCGTCGCTGTGATGTTTACTCACAGCAAAGTCTTTAGATTAGCCATTAGTCAGAGTGCTGGTGGCTCCCAAAGGGATTAATGTGAACTGCACTCCCTTTGCAGTTGTCTGGATGAAACCTTCAAATGGCTTAGTCTCAGAACACCAACTTTAAAAATGAACATCATGAGAGTGTGACATGTTCTCTGAATGTGAAATGGTTGTTAGGGTATGTAAATGCATGGCCAGGCATGTTTTTTAAAAGATAACAAAATGCAGTTGATGTGGTATGCGTCAAGAAGCAATAGGAAAACATTTTTTTACAAAGGATCATTATGTCTAAAGTTAATTGACATATTGTTGGCAAACTAACATTTTCCCAGAATCAGTAACAAAAAGGTTTTAACACAACGTGATCCATAAAAACATATCATAAATATTCTTCATAAAAATAAAATCATACAAGTATGTTTTCACAGCCATCGTTCTGTCATAAGTGTACATGTTTTATATTGATACGTTCAAACAGACAATCAGCGCCAGCGATTTTTTTTTAACGTATCGTGTTCTTCTCTGATAAAGCATGCAATATGTTCATCTTGAAACAAAGTTAGTGAGTTTTGCTATTCAAAAACACCTACAACTGAGCTGAAAGGAACATAAAAGTTAAGACTTAATTAGCGGGAAGGTATTGCAAGACATGTAAGCTAAACACTCACAATAAAAAATTGTCAACACGGTACTTGAAAACAGAAGATGGCTTCAGCTTTCCTCTTCAGTGTCTCGTGTCTTCATTCCATTTCAATACAATGTGATTACATATGTGGGCTACAAGGACAGTGTTGGCAGTGTTTGCAGAGCTACATTAAGGACACAGATAAAAGTGAAGTTTTATTTTATTTTATTTTTTTATGGCTTTCTAGCCAGAAACATTTTACAGGCTAAGCAGGAGAACACAGAGAATTGAAATGATCTTTGAACATGTCAAAATCAGCACAAAATGAACATCTCACACAATCCAAGCAGTATATTATTAGATTTTTAAGTATAAACAAACAAAATCCAAAGGTAATTATTTTTGTTAACTATTAGTTTTGTCACACAAATAGAATATTCCTCTTAAATACTTGATGAACAACTACTCATCATTGCGCTCATTGTTCCTTTCAAGCACTGGGAATGAACAGTCCTAGCTTCCATTTGAGTTTTTTTTTTTTAATCAAATTTTAATGTGTATTCTAACATGGGTCGATAAACCATCATACACGATCACAGTGAGTTGGCTAAGTAACCTTATTAACCTCCTTGGAAGCGTACTGCAATCATGTCCTGATTTTGTTCTGTTGATCAGAAAGCAATTTACACTCATCTACGAAACGGCAAGTCAATGAGTAAAAAGTCATTGTGTAGGCTAATGGGCTCTCCATGTGATTTTATCGTCTTAGACGACTTTCAAATATATTTAGAAGACACCTTTGACATGCCATTTTGGAGCGATGGCCTTGGTGAATGTCGCATGATTTATAATCCAGACTTGTTATCTATATGGGCCCTTGCCGTTGCCAGTAACTTGTAAGTCGATTTCTCGATGACCCACCGAACCAATGAAAATGCAACAACTCAAGACAAATTAAGAGCATAGTCGACCCCAGGTATTTTGTTTGAATGAACCGTCAATCATCAGCAGTCCTGTCAAACAATTAAGATACGTACATAATATGTACGTGTCAGTGTGTGTGCGTGTGCGTGTGCATATATATATTTGTTTTTTCTCCCTCCATATACATACACACATACGCGCACACACGTATATATACATGAAAGAGTCACTGAAAAGCTTTCCCTGAGTCTTCCTAACAAGATTTTAGTAGGTTATGGACACGGCTTGGGAAATCTGGACCTAACCCCGCTTCCAACGCGTTTGATCATTTCTGCACTCGACCGAATTTCTGACAGGCCAGACATTCATCTGATCTCAGTCAAACGCTCCTAAATCTCCCCAGTAGACCACACGAATAACTCTGCTGTTTCCAGAGTGAGTCAGCTGAACTAAACACAAGCTTGAAACTAGCTTTCCTTGCAAATTGTTGCATTCAACAGAACATCCTTTCTATAAGTTACTGAGCATATTGTTTGCAACGGAAACCAAATAGCAAATTAGCTCATTTAATGCGTATTCATGAATATGTTCTGTAAGGTGCTTTGTTATGGCAACAGCTGTTGTGAACGCGCTATATAAAGATGTATTGGATTGGATTTATAGTTGATCATATTCATCTATGTACTCACATTTATTTTGCAACAATGATTTAACAAGGAAGGAAACAAAAACCAGAAGGCAACACTATTAAAAATCTCTGGAAGTAGTTCAATTTTTAAAATCTAATTCTATAACCTTCCAAAGAAAATCACAGCGTCCCATTACTGGTGAGCTGTTTTCAGATGAGCTACACATGGACAAACTGATTCTACACTTGCCTCGTAAGAATCAGGACTGCAGTAGTCACTGGATGGACTAAGGTCAGCGAGGTCTACAATATAAGAGCTGCTCCTCAGCCGAGTGAACCAGACCAGAAGATGGGAAAAAGGTAAAATTGGGGTGGACTGAGGACAAGATTCAAAAGGGTAAAAACAGAGGGAGGACGCAGAGAAAGAAATAGGGAGTTAAATTAACTTTGAGAAGGTTAAACTTGAGTCTATGCCCTGAAGAGAAGAGAGGGGCGCAGACATTTTATTAAATAATAACAGGATTGGAAAAGTGGGGACCCTCTTTTATTCCTGATCTAATAAGTGAGTTATTTTCAATATCCAAAATCTAAACATTAAGTAAAATATGACTGAATATCCCATATTTTCTTAGTGTATATTCTCTCACTGTCTCTTAAAATGTTTTTTTTCTGGCCAAAACCGATGACAAACTCAAGATCTTTATCAGTTAAAAAAATCAGGACTGTTCGATCCACGATAATATGAAAGTAGAAGAAAGGGTTTAAGTATTTTCTGTGGTGACATATGACTAACCTAGTATATGTCATACAAATGGAAGCACAGCTGTGGCCATATGATTTATTTATTACTTATTGCAAAAGCATTTACTATCACACCCCAAACCCACCAAATAAACCTCTTGCACATGCATGTATGATTTATATATCTGGATGTTCAAAAATGACCATACATTCACCCAGGAAAAGAGGATTCAAGTAAAATGGGATCATTCCTCTTCATCCAAAGTTAGTCATGCTTTCATACAAGGTTATGCCAAGCCCTGACACGACTGACCTGTTTCCTTTTCATAGCTCCACTTCTTTTCTGACTGCCAGTGAATTGAGCAGCATACCTGAGCCACAGAAATATAATGCGTATATAAACCGTGTATCACACAGACACAAAGGCCAGTGTGATCCCCACACGCAACTGCACATTGCACTTTTGACACTGCCGACCAAAACTATAAACGACCTTGACCGAATGCTCTTCCACAAACTTGGCTGTTCTCATTCCAGTTTTTCAAAATATAATGTAATTGCTGTTTGGGGAGAGGAACAGGATTGCTTTTTATTGTATCACATTTTCATTCTATTTAAAAAAAAAAAAAAAAAAGCCTATCCACAAGTCGCAGAGTGAAATTGAAATCGATTCATGTTTTTGTTGTCTGATAACGCCACAAGCGGTTGCTTGCCTCGCATTTAGTGATTTAGTGTTGCTGCTCCCTCCGTATTTTCGTTTAGAAAATTATACAAACACAAATATGGTGGTCACGTGTCATGTTGCTACTGTGAAGTCAATTGATTTATACAGCGCTTAATCACGGAAACATCTCAAACGGCTTTACATGCCCACAGCAGGCAAATATTAACGACATTCTGATCTTAACCCACAGGAGGTCAAGGAAAACTAAAAAGAAAAATCTGGGGCATCGAGTTGGGGCCGCAGATGGGAATCCCTCTTTAATGACATATCACGCAATATTTGAATGAATGAATGAATTAAAAAGACTTGCATCCAAAAAGCGTATCCACCTTTTCAATTTCGTTTTAAGCTCTAATTGGATCATAAATTACAAGAGGTCAAGACGTGTGTCGCGTCACATGCTGCTGTGGTAAAGTTACATCACCTGCGCAAGTGAACTTTTAATAACACAGTGCTTGGCAAGACAACTCGACCCCTCAGCTGTGTCTGGCAGGACTGTCAGCTTTGTATGGTAGACCTGTGCCCTACTCAATAGATCATTCTCTGACACCTCATTGAGCTTTTCTGGGAGGAACATTATGACAGAGGAGATCGTTTGCAAATGCAACTGCAATATCAAGTGACTGCCAGTGGTCAAAAATGAATTATGGCATACAGAGTAGTGCTCAAATAACTCATTTTAGCACAAATCTCACCTACTATGTGTTTCCACATGCGCTTCATTATTCGAATACTGCAGCAACCAGATACTCCACGATTAAAGACTTCATGTATTTGCTCAGTCTGTTCACGAACACTGTAGACACATTTGCTTAAGGAAAGCCCCATTCAAATCGGTTGTGCTGGATTTTTGTTGGTGGAAAATGGAAAGGCAAATAAATTGGGACTCCTTCAGTGATGTTGAAAAAGAATAATAATATGTTGTATCTTGACAGTCTGATACCGTTGCCCAAACAAACACAGACGTGCATGCAAAACATGGCCGTGTGAAGCCAGAAGCGTGTAAACTCAAATTGAACTTTCAGCCAGGCTGAATAAGAGATGCATTTCCATCCGATTACTCATTTTCATAGCTTCCCTTCTCCCAGGTTTACAATAATTGACTTTGTGGGACTACCCCTTTCCCTTTTTTGTTTTTACAATACCTTGGCCATTAATCTTGTATAGAGGCTGAGATCCCCCGGAGTCAAATTCCTTGCTTGGCATGCACAAACTTGGCCAATAAAGCTGTTTCTGATTCTGAAGACAAGTATAAACTTTAGCATCAAATTACAAATTTTAGCTGGTCCGGCTTATAGTCCTGTGCGGCTTATAGCCTGAAATTTACGGTATTACTTTTGCGCATATCTTACCACTGATGCCTCCGTCTTCGAGTTTTATGCTAATTTAAACTTAGAATATCATTTCATGTCATGGTCTCACAGGTTATATTTTTTACCCCTTGTTTTCAAGATTATTATCAAGTCACTGATCAAGAACTGAGATTTAGAATTTCGGCACTGTGCGTAGGGGAACAAAAGAGGAGGAAGGCGCAAACACGACGTCAACTATAGAAAGGCAAGATACTGCTTGGCAGATTATTCTGCTCAACGTGGGATCAAAACTGAAATTTAGAGAGAGATTACCCCTATAACATCGTTAGCAAAGAGGTGTAACTGCTGTGGAAAAATGAGCGTCAAGTCAGAAGAAGATCAGATAAGCATCACAGTGTCCAAGAGTAAACAATAAACCCAAATCTGCCTCCGAGTTCCTGATAAGAAGCTTCAAAGCACTTTTGGCTTCTTTTTGAAAGCCGTTGGACACACCAAGTTATTATTTCGCCCACACTGGGCTTTAGCTGAATTCAGACAAGACAACAAGCAATTGCAATCTGCCTAATAATACGACATGTAAAATTAATGCGTGACAAGACTGGGAACACCTATTGTGATGGTGCAGAGACTTCCTTTAGCAAATAAAAGCTTCACGCTCAAAGACAGGGAAAGACAAAAAGAAATGAGTCATTGGAAGAGCAGGCAAAAGGATGAACCCCATGCCATTACAGAGACGGTCACTGTGTGCAAAATTCAAATGTGATTCCGCTACAAAGTGAACAAAGAGTCACCGAGGGACTTGATGAATTTTGCAAATGACAGAATGGAAATTATGCTTACGCCTGCTTTTAATAATAAATATATCACATTTCCAGAGCCCTGACTGACTTTAGCATTTAGTTATCATGTTTGGTCAGGTGGAAGAAAATATATGCAATTGCATTTGAACAACGAAGTCTTTCATTAACTTAATGTTCGGGATAGACTGACATAAATATTTGTTCCAGGGCCGATTTCTTGTCACCTGCCTGTCATATCGCAGCTCGCTCTCTCATTCTTGGCTCATAGTTGTGTGAAGTTCAAGCTCTTCCATGTAGAAGATTCTGAACCATTATCTTAGAGCAGCTTATGTCATATATAAAGCTTCTACTGGTAAATCAACAGGAGCAGTGAATGCCTCCTGCAGTAAGCACTTATTTGGTGTTAAAATGACCGCGAGGAGCCTTTGGAGGATTTTTTAAAAATCCATATGAATTAAGTTTAAGATTTACTTCACGCGCCTACTCCCTTGTCAGATGAAAAGGTTGTTCAAGAGTAAACAGTAAGCAGTGATTCTTAACATACAGCCCATATGGCTCCTAATTATAGCTTGGCTCTGAACAATTCAGTCAGCTCAAACCAAAGCCAGGCGCAGCTACCTTGTTGCTATTCTGACCTTTTTGTAAATCTGAGAGGCATCAGCTGTGTTATGACAGTGCCCTCAGTGACATTACCATTGTGACGTGAACTCACTGGCACGGGAGCAGGACTCCTATGGCTGCCAAATAAGAAGGTCCCTATTGTGGCACACACAAATTTTGAGACAGCGTCCATTAATGACAAACATTTTTAACTGACTTTCAAATGACCTTCCTACTACATGTTAAAGCTAAAAACTTACTGCGTGTGATGATTATGTGACTGCTTTCAAGATGAAGGGGTGTGCTTGTGCGGGGTACCTCCATGCCGACCATATGGCCAGCTGATTATGCGCTTATGAGGGTCCATACCTGACAGACATTCTTTTCAGTATGCAACGACAAACGTGCACAGCAGCATTAAGGTGTGCGTCCCCGTCTTCACACATTTAATCTCATATGATGATGCTAAATTGACATTACCTGATAAGAAACACCAAATTGAAATTTAAATGAACACTTTCAGCTAGATTTGTTATATTACTTCATCACACTCGACTGTACAAAGATCTGGTTTGCCGGGAGTCCGAGTCACAGCTCTGTAGTGACACCCAGTGGAAACAACCACGTACGAGACCTGACCTAGAAGGTGAATGTTTTCATCTTCGGAGGTGGAACATAATCCTTCAACCAATTTTTTTGGAAACAATTGCTCTCATAGGAAACAATCTTTTCTGAGCAAAATTATATTAAACACTAATACCATTCACTGACATACATAAAGATGTTAATTTATAATACAAATACATATGCTACATGAAGCCTGCTGACATATTAAAAGCACCACCCTGCCGCTTCATTGTGTATTTAATGAGAGTCCTCACTTATTTTGTCTATTACCGCACCGGCAAAGAGCAATGTTAATCTCGGGTCACGTACGGATCGCTGTTTCCCTTTCTACACTCAGATGTGCCTATGCTAGATATAAGTTTGGCACATTTAAAAGGAATCAGAGGAACCATTTTCATCTGCGGCAAACAGAGTTACGTGTGTTCACACCCACAACGGCGCAAACTACTCTGGCTCATAGAGTCATGTCAAGTCCTGGGTTTGTTCTAGTCACTAAAAAAAAAAAAAAGAGCACTTCGACTCCAAAACATCAAACCCTAGCTGTCCCTCGGATCACTCATCACTGTCTTATAAACATTCTTTTTCCTAGCAGTGATGTGGGAACTTCTACCATTCATTGCTCGAGATTATTTCCAGTTGAGAGCACCAAACAAGGTGTTGGCTCAGTTAATGAAAAACTCTTAAGAGTCATAGAGAAGGCGTGAGTATGTGCAAGATGATCCTTGTACCTTTTTATGACGCTGAGATTTTGTTGAGTGGGTACAGTCCACGCTTTTACAACATCCCTCACATGCTTACCTAACAGTATCTCTCAAAAGACACGGGCATACTTGGTGAACCGCAGCACTGGCACACTGGTGTGAGTTGCGTGGAAATATTTTTTTCTTTGTTTCTTACTTTCTTAAACTAGTGTCAACAAATAGGTGAAAAACAAACTACAAGACAGCCAGAGGGGTCAGATTTGGGTTGAATTGTAATTTTCTTCTCTTAATTTCCGACCACTTTATCGCTTACTGGTTTGGTTTTGGTAGTTATCGCAGGTGTGATTGGAGAAAATTACAGAAAACTACAGGACAAGGACGGGAAAGCTCAAAAGAAGGTACATTTTCTGCTCAAATTGTATCATTGTATCCATGTCGCAATATAAAAATGACTCAAAGCTTCAACAGATCTGGCATCTGGACTAGACAAGCAAGATGGAGGAAGTGAAAATCAGAGGGAAGAGTATACAGGAACGACTCAAGTAAGAAATATACTTAAAATCTGTCAAGTAACTATTTTATATGATGCAAGAATTTTCAAGAGACAAAAGTACAGTATATATACATATATACACGCACTTTGGATATTTATTTAGACTGGTTTTAAAAATCATAAATATAATCATAGTTATACAGTACCGTAAATCTGATCCTGTTATTTTAGATTTTTCCATGCTGTGTGGATTATATCAAATTTTTACACACAGCGTGAAATATACACAGTATATGCACCGCAGCAAATATATTGTTAAAAATCCTGTAACAAGCAGATACTTCAGCCATTATCTTTCTCATAATAATCCTGATTACGTAGATATTGACTCTTAAAAGGGATTGGTAGAGTATCACTTGAACTTCCTTGTGTTTGGATTTATTTTACATAAGTGATGTATTAATCACAATAAACCAAAGGAATTTATGCACTGAACACGCTGACAAATATGTAATTCCCCTTTTTTTTTTTTTTTTATCTAAGGTGCAATAATAACCACCCAGTAAAGGCGATTGATTGTATTATCAATGCTATAAACTGAATATGGTGGCCTGTGTGTGTGTGTGACTCAGGGAAAGATGGGATCCGTTTCAACTCAACCCAATAGGAGCTGAGAAGGAACAGAAGAGAAGGTGCTTCGAATTGGCCCAGTACCTGGTGGCTATAATTGTGGGTTTAGCTGTCCTGACCAGTGCTGTTATTGCTAAGGTGCGATTCAAAAATGCCGCTTTAATTTTAATCACCTCACAATCATCTTTATTTTAGCTTCTCCATACATAACATTGAAATATATAGGAGACGAAAAACTATCAGGTTTAACGTGTTTTGGTCTGTCCAATCAGGGTTCTCTTTTGGTGCTGTCAACGTTGTCCAGTACGAAAGACGAGTCAAAGTCAAAGGAAAAACAGTTCTACATGCTGATGCTGGTGTTCTGTCTGGTTTGCCCAAACTTCTTGGTGTTCATAAAATCACTGTGGAGGTGTGCCTTCAAGAGCTTCGTACAGCCCAAACTGAAGACCATGTTGTGTGTATGTGACGTTTATTAGATGAGTCCACGACTATTTGTTTATCGATCGCTGCCGTTTTCTGACTAATGACCTGCGTGTGCTTTTCCTTTTGCAGATTTGTGCCATTGAATGCATTGTGTCACTCGGTACTTCAGTCTTGGTGCTTGTGGTGATGCCCCAGTTTGACATTCTGACAAATCTGTTCATCAGCGGAGGTGTCTGTATTTTGTCTGCACTTCTTCAGATCGTCTTTCGACTGCAGGCAGAACCTTGGAAAATTTTATTCCCAATGTGCTCCCTCATTCTAACATGCGCTGGTAATTGTACTATATATTTAAATCGACGCTATTCTCTTAAAATCAGGTGACTAATTACAAGTCCACCTTACATTCATGCATGTATCTCAACAGGATATTGCCTGCTAGGAATCGACTACTATGTCCGCGTATCTTCGCATGTGGATAGACAGAAGGACGACTGCTATGTCTACATAGGAATTGGAATTTTCTCCTCACTTCTCATCTCATTTTGTTGGTGGGAGAATCCAATGCAAGCGACAAATCGAATGCAGGTGTGTTTCTCTTCTGAAAATTGATGGATGGATGGAAAAACCTTGACTCAGCACTATTTGACATTGTAAAATGGAGAATTATGTTAACAAATATCCTGAGTGCTTGTCATTCAGCGTCTACATTTCTGAGTCGAGATTAACCCATGTTAAAACTATTTTGTTTTGGTTTTCATATAATCCACTGTAGCGTTTACTGAAACTGTTTTTTGTATCTCCCTATAGGATAGATTGTCAGAACTGGATGGTTTCAGAGACTTTGTGTTTGTCATAAGCAGCCTGTTGAGGATAATTGTCATAGGTAATTGTCTGCACTCACGATCTGGAACAACACTCACAAAGAATTTGCTAACTATATTTAACACTGTAATTGATACCACCTCAAGATCCCTAATTTTTTTATTAAGGCGCGTTCCTGACCTTTACTATAGAGACCAAATATTTAAGTAAAGATGTTGATTTCAGATGTATGAGAATGCTTTCTCGCTATGAACGGAATATTTCAGTGAAAACACTTGTTTTAACTGTGCATACGTATATCTGTTATATTTTCATTCAGCCTTGTAAACAATTTATAGTTTTCTTTTTCCATTCGTAGGAGCTGTATACCTTGTCTATCATTGCCTCATTAGGGAGTCCATCAAGTGGCCAGACTTCAATTTAAAGAGTGACGATTGGGAATTGTTACAAAATGGGCTGGGGCTGTTTTTCTTACAGGTAGGTGAAGGTTAGAATCAAGCTAACTCACCTTTTATAATCAAAGTTGTCCAAGTTGATTAATCAAATCTATTACATCAGAGCAACAAATGAGATTCATTGTCTTCCTAACAAGGCTGACACTAACTCCCCCATTGTTTCTCGCCTAAGGCCTTCTGCTCGGCGGCGTGCCACTGGTTTGGGGTGGTAGCTTGTAAAATTCATGCTGTCAGGATGAGTTTTGCCTTGCCCTTAATTAGCACGGGCCCCTCGGTGCTTATATTGGGACTTGTACTTTTCATGACCCAAGTAAACGGATTTGACGGACCAGACATCAGGGGTGAGTTATTTGAAACCTGGTCATTTCTTACAAAAAACTTACAGGTTTTTCCCATTGCAGAATTTTGTGACAGCTTGTCCACCTTGAGCCAGAAGAACACAACCCCTGTGGTCTTTCTAGAAATCACTAAGAGCATCTGCCGGACATCACTTAACAAGTATAATAATAATAATACATACAGTACAGTATAAAATGCAAGCATCCGCTTACCTTTATATCATGAATGTAACAATTTAATCATTTGACTGACAGCGCTTACATGCAATGGCCTTTTTTCATGCTGGCACTTGAGGGCGTATGTATGTGGTCGGGATTGGTCACATGCACTTACTACGTATGGAAAACAAAGGTAAGCACTTATTTTTCCAGCAGCTTCACAATAGATTTTATCCATTATAGTCATTTTTTGAATTCAGTTTTACATGTTTACATATAAGATGACATGACTACATTTATCTTTTGTTGACTACCGCTTAGCTCCAGCGTATAGAGAGAACCTCTCAGCTCTTTGTTCGGCGGCTCTATGAATCTGCTTTCATAGACTTGTCTTTGTTGCTTAACACCAAGATGAAGGTGTCTCGGGCTCGAAACCAAGAAAGGTGAGAAAGCTTCTACAGGAATTATTTCAGTAGCAATGCAGTTAGTTGGGTTGGTCCGCACACCTACATGGTTGGTGGCAGCCATGCACCTTAACATTTGTTGCCAGCTGCCATGAAATAAAATTATGCCTGATATCGGTTTTGTTTTTTGGAGTCTGATGCCTTCTTGTTCCACAACTCAAATCTCAGATCAGTTTTATTTTTCAACCTTGGCCGTGCTATGTCATTGGTCTTTTGCTTAGCGTTGTTGTGCTTTCAACAGCTACATTAGTTGAATTAGAAATTACATATTCGAGATGATGCATGCAAAACTGCCTGTGTAAGTAAAAGGATCTCTCACATTACCTGTAATGTATGTCGTGATTTGATCTGAAAGACTTATCAGCTCTCTTGTCCTTGTTCTAGCCCCGATGACATCCAGAATTGTGTGATCTATCTATGTGCCACCATGTGGCATGAGACCTACGATGAAATGCTCAAGATTCTGACCTCCATGTTCAGGTTTGTATTGCCGCAACACAAAAGACCACAGCGCAGTGAAATGATCCATTTTGAGTCATGTACAGAGGTACCAATTTGTTTTAAGGTTGGACCGTTACCGAGGTGATCCAAAGGAGGAACACAAGGACTGCTTTGATTTTGAGTGTCACATTTACGTGGATGATGCGTTTATGACTGAAGAAGACACAGGGAAAAGGCTGGTTAATTCATACGTTAATGACTTGACTCAAGTTGTCATCGAGGTTTACAGGTAAGGTCGCACGATAATTGATTAATGGATTTTAAAATAACTCATCTGTGTGGAATTAATTGATTGAGTCTTGAAAATGGACAATCATTTTTTATCCAGGGTCTTTACCAACAAAGAGCCTGACGACGTAGCCATCGTGGAAACTCCATATGGTGGCCGACTTGTATTTGTTATGCCAGAAGGCAACATGCTCTACTTTCACCTTAAAGACAAATTTCTCATCAGGAACAAGAAGAGATGGTCACAGGTATGCGAATTTGGTTCACTCCATCAAAATCAGTGTGTGTGTGTGTGTTTGGTAAGCAAATCGTTGACATGGACATGTCCAAGTAGGACACCGAAAGAAGATAAATCATAATTTAAAAAATGACATTGAGTAACAAATATTGTTGTCTTTTAGATTATGTACATGTATTATCTACTTGGCTGGAAGGGCTACCTTGCCAAAAACCCTCAGGCCAAAGTAAGACTCTATAAACACCTAAAATCACACAAGCGAGGGGACTTTCAGTGCATGTAAATGAATGTTTTTGGAAATTAATTTGTTTTGTAGCGCCAAGACATAACCAGAGAGTCTTTAATCTCTGTGGATGGTGAGATATACCTCATGCCCCAACATGACAATGACAACAAAAGAAGATTCATCTCAGATGACAACGTATACGTTCTGGCTCTGGACGGGGATACCGACTTCCAGCCGAAAGCCGTGATCTTGCTAGTAGACAGGTCAGTAACAGACTCTAGCACAGCTTTGGGGAATCCAGTATTATTGTCAATACACAATAAATTACACTAGAGAAAGATTATAATAAAGAAATAATGTTGACTTTTTGTCTATCGTGGCTTTTATTCAACAACACAAATTATCAAGGGTGATTAACCTTCCGATTGATGACAATTTACATTTTGATTGACAGGCTGAGGATGTATGACAATGTTGGGGCGGCCTGTGGACGAATCCACCCTACCGGAATGGGTAAGTGAACGTTTCTGTCCAAAGTACTTTTTGACCAATGTTGTAATAATCAATGTCTTAAAATCATTGGCGACGGGCCAAAAGCGGATGCTAGGTTGTTGCGCCCTGCCACTCATTACGACCTAAAATAAATGCATAAAAATGCTAAACAAAATGAAAATAGTTTGCTTTGATGCTATAGCCCATCCACATTTGAGTACTTTACTACATGGGTACACGTGTTCCCCAAAAATATGTTCCATTTTTTTCAAAACATTTCTCTGAATTCACTTCACAGGGCTTTTAATGGGTGTTCTCTATTATTAGCTCATGACCAACATGATGATATGACAATAAATGATATATTTTAGTAAATTCAGTCTCGGAAACCTTCAGGTCCCATGGTGTGGTACCAGAAGTTTGAGTATGCAGTGGGTCACTGGCTACAGAAGACAGCAGAACACGTGTTTGGGTCTGTGCTGTGCAGTCCAGGATGTTTCAGTCTGTTTCGAGCATCGGCCTTAATGGATGACAACGTGCTGAAGAGATACACGACGACTGCCACAAGGGCTGGAGAATATGTCCAATATGACCAAGGTCAAGATTCTCCTATCACTCTTTCAGTTATGTCAGCCAGCTGTTTACAATTTTCTTTTTTGTCTGTTTTAAATATTTTAGGGGAGGATCGTTGGTTGTGTACTTTGCTACTGCAACAAGGGTGGCGTGTGGAATACAATGCCGCATCGGATGCCTACACCAACTCACCGCAAGAGTTTAAAGAGTTTTATAACCAGAGGAGACGATGGGGACCATCCACACTGGCTAATACATTGGACCTACTGCACAGGTCAGTTAAGCAAGTGATTTTTCAAAACACTGCGAGATATTTCCTCCAGTGTGGTTGGCAGAATTATCTTATTCAATGCAGTCAGATTAAAATAAGCTCTTTTGTGCTGATGACAACAGTGGGGGAGAGACTGTGAAGAGAAACCCCTCCATATCCAGACCTTATATTTTCTACCAGATGTTCACTGTCGGTTCGTCTATTCTCGGGCCAGCCTCCGTGACCCTTATGGTGGCAGGTAGGTTCCAAACCGTCTACTGGTATGACCGTGTCTTTTATTTTTTACCTGCAATTTATATGAACCTACACAATTTTGAATTCCGTTATGTCCTTTCCCGCAGGTGCTTTCCAGTTTGTCTTTAAAATCTCGGGGACTCTTTCCATCATCATTGCGAGCATCCCACCTGTGTTCTACATTATCGTTTGTTTCATTGCCAAAGCAAACAACCAGATAACAATCGCTGCCATTATGAGTGTTCTGTATGCCTTCCTCATGACGGCGTCCTTCTTTTCAATAATCGGTGAGCATCTATCAGCCGGAGCTTTGCGACGTTACAAAGGTGTCTGCAATTTTTTGAAGCACCGCTATGCTCTCAGGTGATATGGTGATGGAGGGAACGTTCCTAACCCCAACTGGTGTGTTCCTGGTTTCTATGACAATCATGTACTCGGTGACTGCTATCCTTCACCCCGAGGAGTTTGGTATGTCAAGATTACATAATCATTAGCATTCTTATTTTGAGATGGTGTCATGAAGTGCATTGTGATGGTATTTCTTTTTCGACAGGAATGATCATCTATGGCCTGATGTATTTTATCTGCATTCCCAGTGGCTACCTTCTCCTTACCATCTACTCACTGGTTAACATGCATATTGTGACCTGGGGCACAAGGGAATCAAATAAGTAATGCACCAACTTTCAACATTAGTAGATTTATTACGTAATGCATGACCAATGGAGCTGTATACTGTACTTTCTTTTTTTTTTTAACAATTGAGAAATATGTATTTAATTAACTTTTTTTTCTTGCCTGGTTAAATTAAAAGATTTGGTGTACCGACTGCAGAACGATGTTCACTATTTCCAGTGACCATGATCAGATGGTAGCTCTTGCTATTTTTGTTTCATCTTTTTTCCTGTTCTGTTAGGGGAGGAACCGAGGTAAAGAAGAACCATAACGTGCTGTGTGACCGAAACTGCAGACTCTGCTGCTGGGACATGAAGTTTCAGGTGACATTAACTTCCTCAACTTTATTGATATGCTTTGCACCCGCTGAATGAATTTATAACACTTCTGGTTGGAATTGACAGGTAACTCAAGAAACTGAGAATTTGATGATTCAACAAATCACGGGACGGACTGGGCAGCAAGCAGCTCCCCTTCCAATCACAGCCCAGGAAACGAATGAACACCCTGCTTTAACAATGGAGCTGCAGCCTCCAGCTGACACCAACAAAATGGCACAGCCAGGAGGAAAGACATTACATATTGATAAAGAGAGGTGAGAGTTGAGATGCTTTGACATGTCCAGAAACACGTAACTGCATTTTTTTCCATTATTATTACTTTGATTCACCTCTTTGTTAATGACATTCAACAAGAGGAACCGAGCACAATTCAAATGTTTATGATTCGTCCCACACACAATTATTGAACTAGATGTTTAAAATACTCTATTGGAAAATAATAAATTATTATAGAAGTGTTTCTTGTCATGCAAGCGTAAAAAGAAGCTAAAAGTAACTGTCATGGTAAAAATTCATATGTTATAGATTTATCATAATACCTTTTACACAAATAAAGCCAAAAAAAATGGCAAAAAGCACTATTTGCCATACCTTTCCAGTTCTAAAGGTCAATTGCATTTGTCGTTTTGTAAAATTATCCCAAGAATAATGCACTTAATGTTGCAACTGCTGCAAGACTCACCAATGTACATGTGTGTAGTGTCGATAGCATGGAAAAAGCAAGTCTATCAAGCGCATCTGAAGATGACGACGATGAAGATGGTGATGATTATGACAACAACAACCAGGAGAATGCAGACCTTCCTATTAGCGGTAAGACAGCCTATAACAAATGTCAGCATGATGAGATTTCAAAAATCAAAAATTTTATTTGTACACATCTGTCTCCTTAGACTGGGTGAGTCCGGTGAAAGAAGAGTTTCTAAAGAAGTTGACATTTGCCAACTTGAAGAGGAACTTAAGAGAACAAATACGGTATGGAATTTTCTTCATGACAAGAAAAAAAAAAAAAAAATCTTTGTCATATAACGCCAGTTGTGTGTTGCAATGACTGTGAATCTAAAAAGGAGTTTCTTTTCCAGATCCTCCCTCCGCAACAAGAATCACGATGACGTGTGTGACGACTTGATATTAATGTTAACAGACACACTCACTGCACAACTATACGGAATAGGACCTGAAGATGTTCTGACAGAAAGCCAACTAGAGGAACTACAACAGGAATTGACGGCGCAGGTATTCACAAAGACCGGCAGAACAGCAAATATATACAACTTTACATTAAAGCTAATTTAAAATTTAGTCAGCCCTAAATTTCAGGACAGATTTCATCAACGCTTTGACTCGATCACATCTAATCCTTCTGGTTTTATTTCTCTCACTATTAATTAGGTGAATATAATCCAGTGGCCTGATTCTCTATTTTTTTTTGTGCGTGTATAGGCTCGGCGCACACTGAAGACCAATCGCATGGAAAGATTAGACAGAAAAGTCAAGAGAGCCATTGAGAAAACTCTGACTGCACCTCAGGTGCAGAAACTAGAAGAGGTAAGATAGAGATTTAGCGATTAGATCTGAAAGAAGAAGCTGCTGACGGGCTGGCACAAATGAGACAAAATTCAAACAAGCGCTGAGCCAGATTGGGAAAATATTTGTATCTTGCTTTATGTGTGTACGCATAGGACGAAGATGATTTCTGGAAGAAGTTGATTGAGCGCTATTTGAAGCCCATTGTTGACACAAAAGCACATCTGGACGAGGTGACCAGAGAGCTAAAATCGCTACGTAATAAGGTCAGCAGATTTCCTTTCATGTTTTGTATTTTATATCTAATTTTGTGTGGTGCTCCAATGTAGGAGTTTTTCGAGATGAGTTCCTCGGATGAGTTTTTTTCAACACAAACATTTCAAGTACCAAGTGGTAGCAGGGAATGTCACAACAAGCATAAAATAGTGATAGATTCTTACAACAACAACAAAAAGAGGCCAAATGGTTGAGTTTTGGTTTTAATGTCCTCTATTGTACTTCATTAGGGTCAACTTCATTTTTTCCATAATATTAAAACATTAGATCATTGGCCTGGAGAGTCGCTAAAGGTTTGAGAAAGACTAATTCCATTTTGCAATGGATTATTTTGATAATATTCTTTTTATGTAAACTGATTAAGTCTCTGGAATTCCAACTGCTAAAGTGATTGTTTCAAACAATGACTTCTGCTTTTCAAAGGACTTTCCTTCAAGTCAATAAGGATGCAAAAAAAGCATCAAACACATGCTCAAGACTTTTCCCTAGAAAATGATTGCTAACTGTTCTTCCTCCACACCCCACAGGCAGTATTCCTCTATTTTATCGTCAATGTACTGTGGGTGGTTGCTACCTTCTTCCTGCAAGCCATTGGAAATGACGTCATAAGCATCAAGATCCCGAAATTCTTTTCAAACGGAACACAATCTGGAGAGTACCTCAAGGTTGGTGCACACAAAACAATGTTGCATTTAATACATAGCTGTTGCCATCCTGAACAATGTCATTGTGAATTGTCCCATACATTATTTTATATTGACAGGTGGAGCCTCTCAGCTTAATGTTTCTGTTGTCCTTTGCCATCCTTCTTCTCGTCCAGTTCCTCGCCATGTTGTATCACAGGTACACACAAACATTTTGTATCGTTATATTTACATAGTTGATAAGAAAGGGGAGCGGGGGTCCGTCAATTTGGCGGCATGCAAGCACTGCTCGACTTGAGTTTCATTTGCTTACAGGGTCTACACTTTGATCCATGTGGTGTCATACCGCAGCACCGAGAAGGACTACAAACTGAAAGATGCCGTAAGTAACACACAATTCACACATTTAAATCCACTTTGACTGTCACAGATCCTTATCAAATACTAAAATATCAATTGGCTGGAAAACATCTAGTACCAGTGACAAACTAGAAAACAACTAGTTACGAGTTGATAACATGCATAAAATAAATGTTAGCTTCGTGCCATTAGACAAATTCCACCTGTAAAGCGTTGGAGATGCTGCAAAAATGAACTTTATGAGACCATTTGATGATCGGGCTGCACAGTGGAGCACAAGTTAGTGCGTCCACCTCACCGCTCAGAGGTGCAGGCTTCAATTCTGGCTCTGATCTTACTGTGTAGAGTTTGCATATTCGCCCCATGGCTGCATGGGATTGCTCCGGGTGCTCAGTTTTCCTCCCACATTCCGAAAACATGCATGGTAGACCGATTGACCGCAAACTTGCCCCATCAATTCACTTACTTTTCTCACTCAAGAGTTTAGCAACTGTGAACGAGATTCTGGTTTGTTGCATCCTAAGCAAGTGCATCTCGAATTATTAAAACATTGAGTAATTAAGTAAATCCCTGAACCCTTCTTCCTTGAAGAGACAATTTTTGCAAACAACCGAGAATATTGGGTAAATGCAAGACTGGCAATGCATCATTTGGAGCCGCGCGTCAAAGTATGGAACATCTATCCAACCACGAGGGTGATAACAGTGAAAAGCAATAAATATTACTTACATGCATTTGTTTCTGCCTTGTTTTCGATCGCCAATGTTGTTGTCGCCTGATCCCGATGAGGCGGAAGTATTATTGTCTTGGAACATCGGGGTCTGTTTTCGTGCTGGAGGGTCAAACGTCCCTTTTTCTGTGGTCCTATCCTAAAAGTTTAAGTAAAACGTGCATTTCTTGTGGGGAGGAATAAAATGGAAGGGGTGATCGTGCGATTGTGCAAAACAAACTTCAGCTGATTCGCAAAGACGTCATGACGTTTTTGTAGGCAATCAACAATTACGTCACTCAGGGTGGGTGGAAATAAATTAGGGCGCAAAACTCTGTTAGAATGGAGAACATAGTTCTATTAAAATGTGCATATACACATGTATTTTTTTTTTTATTGTTAATTCGCTATTGTTTATATATGTGTATGACTTTTGATTTTGTTAGCACGGCTCCAAATCTGCAGGTTCAGATGGTTTCCATTTCTTGTACACTGCTTGTATATCAACAGATTATTATCACTATCTAAATCAGAGATGGGCAAAGTTTGCAACATAAAGCAAGCTCATTGTCGTTCACTTTAGACTGTCAATAGCGCTGTAATTCTATTTGTTGTGTTCATTCTCCAGGACGACGAAGACGATGGCTTGACTTTAGAGAACCTTAACGTCGGTGGATTGAGCATTACAAGCGATGACATGTAGCTGATGACTATATTTGTGTGTGATGTAATTTGATTTGTTCCTCATTGCTGACCTTCTCTCTAATTTACTTATCATACTGTTTTTTTTTTTTTTATCTAAAGCCAAAGTCCAAATTTAATCTTTGCCTGAGTCACGGTTGGGGTAATATGCACTCACGTGTCAAAGATCTCTCGACAAAGCTGGATTGTATGTACATAAAATAATATGTTTGCCTTTTCTGTGGGACTTAGTGATGGGTTACAATCTGGACATTCCATCCTTGAATGAATTGCAACTTTTGCACATAAATGGAAGAAATATTTATGACTTTGTATTGTTTAACATGCTTTTCCTCCCCATCTGGTTTGAAGACAATTTAACAATAGTTTTAGAGCATTGTACTGCAATAAAAGATGATAAAACAATGCGGCCTTTGTTCTTGTCGCTGACCTTACCATAGATTCAAAAATACCTGAGGGTTTTGGCCTTGCTTTTGTTTTTATATAATGGCAGACAATACAATGCACATGGGGGAAATAAATCCCCTCTAGGATTGCTGTCAGTCATTAACCCTTATATTTGCTGTCAGTCATTAACCTTTATATTTTCACTGAACCATCTCGATTCTGTTTGATCCGCTAATTCCAAAGGTGTAGATCACGATTTAGGCCACTTTAAAACAGCCCCATTTTTTATTGTCATTTGCGGCATGCTTTAGTCTGTGCTTCGGGTCACACTGCCCTGCCAAAGGAGTTGACAGTACAGCTGAGACCAAGATTTTAGTCACTTGGCTACTCAGAATGTGTCAGATGCCTTGAGATTTCTTTGTATCCTGCAGATACATCATACCCAGCATAAGAACACTTTCTCCTCATCTGGTGTTTTCTTAATAGTCTTCCTTTTTGTGTTAAAACAATATTTCAGTGACTTGCCATAATGCTTGAGCTTTGTAGCCTGTCAAAATATGCAAATTTCAGTCATATCAGTTAAGTGGTAATTGTGTGTTTTTATTTAGATGCGACGTAGGAATAATTTTGCCCAAGTTTATAATATACACTTATGTGGTTATGTTAAATAAAATGAAGATGCACAGCATCGATTGACCTTTTTTTAATGAACACATTTCACTCAAAAAAGAGAAGCACTCAAGCAGGCAGTAAAATTAGGCAATTGCAAAACAATCATCCGATATTTTGGGGAGAATGTTTCATGGAGGTAAGGCAGCAAAAGAGACTCCACCACTATATAGTTTGACAATCTTAATCATTCTACAAAAGAGTGGGGGCAAAAACAATCAACCTCACAAGACCCTCGTGCTGCCACTATTCCCCAAATGATAAACAAAAAGTTTCGCAACACTCATACTCACTCCTGCCTTCTTTAACGTTCACTTTGTATTCCAGTAATGTACTGATTTATAAAGTGAACACTCAGCGTGTCAGTTGAAGAGTCAGAGTCAAGCCAGTCCTTACAAATGGCTGCCATTGGTCCGATAAGTGATTCTGGGAAACAGCCACCAGAAAAACTAGCTTTGCCCTTTATTTTCACAAGAACCTCCTTGTTTGTTACGTTGAATATGAGCTTTAACTATAGATTGTGAATTCTTGACATCATTGAAGCATTAACAGGAGTTTCAACTGTAAAAGTGGCTTTTAACTGACTGCCAACAGACAGCCCAAAGGCGAGACACTAAGCCGGTGAGTCTAAAAGCTTGGCAGTTGAGTCGTCAAAACGATTGGTTGAAGTAACGTTTGGATCCGTTCCAGCCGCCACTTCTACCTGACCCACCGCGACCGCCACTTCCCCCAAAACTCTGGCTACGTCCCCCTTGGAATCTTCCCTTCCAATTGCCTCCTCTACCTCCCCCAAAACTCCGGCCACGTCCGCCTTGGGATCTTCCACCATCACTTCGGCTGTCCCTGTCCAGCTGGGGGAGCTCCGTGGCCACGGTCAGCTGCCAAAAGCTATCATCTTCCCAGCCCTCCTATTGAATGAGCAAGAGGCAGGATGACAATTGTTAATAGCAATGCAATGACTAAACCACTTGACAAAATACAGCGGTGCTGTGAATAACAAGTTTCGTTCAGTGGTCCCTGAATAAAGGAAATGCCATCAATCTAGTCTTGCACTCCACCAAAAAGTTTCTTTTATGAAAAATTGCACACTAGGATACTGTACTTTATGAAAACATAACTACAGTAAGTATTGTAAATAAATACTGTAAACAGTTTCTGTAATGCAAATTGACATTGCTCTCCTAGTGTGCATGCCATGCCCACCAGGGAGCAATATCAAACAAGGCGAGTGTAAATTAATCCTGCATAAATGTAACATTTGCCATTTTCATCCTGCTTTGGTTATAATTTAGCAGACATTAAACATAGAGGAATATATCTATTCGTACCTCAAACTCCTTCACTTTGTCATCTGGAATATCGAAACAAACGCCCTACAGGAAACACATTTGATAAAAATTATGACATATGTCAGTGGGTTTCATGGTGTGTGTGCGCGTGTGCAGCCTTTAATTAACGCTTGCAAAGCACTTAGAACATACCATTTGGCCTACAATGAAGACCATTGCACTGATGTGATTTTCAACCTCCTCTCCCAGTTTTTCCTTGAGCGTATTCCAGGCAAGACCAAGATTATACATTTTCTGAGAGCATATCAACTGCATGGTGGTATGACCCTGGGGAACAAACAGCAACGCCTTATATTGAGAGCCACACAAAAAATGTCCAGGACATGAGCAGGTATATGCAGTCAGCCCATTTTAACTTACAGGTTTGGAGGTGAGCAGTGACCTATTTGTCAAACTCGTCAACCCGGACATGTGTGCCAAGGCCGCGGCCAGCGCTTCCACTGCTCCTTTCTCCTTTATCAGCCTCTCAGCAGAAACTCTGAAATGTTCAATGGCTGCCGTGGAGACAGAGTCCAGGAACCTGGGCGGTAAAAACAAAAGTAGATTTTTATTAGCCAATTCCACATAATAAAGTGTTACAGTCCAACAAACACTTCCTCGGAACACGGTAATACAAGTATGCACACGCTAAACATTTGCCACCCTAATTGGGGAGGCTCACTCGCATTGTGCGCTGAACTCACGTTGAAACATCCTTGCTTGATGACTTGATGAGGTCATTGGTAGAGGGAGCAGAGACTCGTTTAAACGTAATGCCCTGCATCAAAACAAACGACATTCAACTTTAGATTAAAAATTACTATCTATCTTGATACTTTTGGTTTAACAAAGGGCACCTACAGCCGATTGTTCCACGTTGCGTAGCTGATACGCCTCACGCTGCACGTAGAAACAAATGCATATTCCCATTCTTCCAGCTCTGCCCGTTCTTCCTGAGCGATGGATATACGAATCCACATCCTAACGAGTGTAGATGACAAACATGAAAAACAGTTTCATCAAACTGAACTTTAAAGAAATGAAAATTCAGTTGAGCAGCATGTCACACCTTGGGCGGAGAACACTGTATGACGAGGTCAACTTCAGGGATGTCTAACCCGCGGGCTGCCACATTGGTAGCCACCAAAACATCAAAGGTCCCCTTCCTGAAGCCTTGCAGCGTAACTTCCCGCTGTTGTTGGGGAATGTCGCCATGGAGGCACTGGGTGTTCTGAAAAGATGTTGTACACACACACACACACACACACACACACACGACAACAAAAATCACACTTCTGAAACTAAACACTGCAAATGACTAATGAAATAAAAAAATCTATCAGCAACGACTCCATCAGAATAATAAAATAAAATCATAGATATGGCTGGGTGTAAATGTGTGTGTTATGTTTCTCTCAGCATTAAAAAATGAAAAAAAGTTTATCAGAGACCGTGACACTCTTTGTCCACCACCAGTGTAATAATTCTGAGGTGCAAACTAGTGGCTGCGCATTTAGTGCATGTGACTTACCTGTTTGATGGATGTACTCGTGAAAAGCTCATTGACCTGTCTCTTGGTCTCACAGAAAATGATCGTCCGCCCGCTGCTGCCGCTGTACACCTGGATCACGTCTCCTATCACCGTGGCACGCTGTGACCAGTGGCATTCCATGGCCAGATGCTGCAAAGGGGCACAAAAGTGTGGCCATATAAGTACATGCCCTCATTCAAACATGGGGAAAGCTAGTGATCAATTAAAAATAAAATAAATAATAATCAGATAAACCGACACTTACCTTTACAGTTGTTGCGGCTCTCTGCGTTTTCGTTCCAATCAGGTCAACACGCTTGCAATTGGGCCTCATGTATTTCTTGGCCACTTCGTAGACCCATGGGGGGCAGGTGGCCGAAAACAGGAGCGTCTGAGGATTAGGGTCGTCATCTGGTGCGGAAAGCACACGGAAGTAGTCACTGTTGTCCAATCGAGAAAATTGCAAACAATTCAAAGAATAAAAGAATACTTTGCTTATTATAGGAGGAGGATATAATTTCCTCCACTGCCTCAGCAAATCCCATGTCCAGCATTTGGTCTACTTCATCAAGAACCACATGCTTCAGTTTTGTGAGATCAAGGCTCCTTTTCTCGAAGAGATCTTTAATACGACCAGGGGTTCCCACCAAAACATCAATCCCGTTACGGATGGCCTCAACTGTTTGAAAAATAAAAAAATCACAACTGTTATTAGGGTGACGTTTTTTTTTTTTTTTTATAGCAGAGGCTTTGGAAGAGAGGTTTGGACACATGATGTAGCAATTTTTCACACGTTTGAGAAAAGTGTTCAGACATTGACATTGGACTTACATTGGGGCGGGTATGGGACGCCTCCATAGAAACAGGAGATGTTCAATTTCTTGGCAATGTTTTTAAAGTCCCTAGCGACCTGGACGGCCAACTCTCTGGTGGGAGCCAAGACCAACACCTGCAGAGAGATACGGGGTGGACTTAGAACAGGTTCTCATCCGTCGGTGATGAGGACACAGTGAAAACAAAACTACAGCTTTAATGAAGCGTGCATACCTTGGGGGGACGTCCTCTTGGTTGTGTCAATCCATCCGACTGGAGTTTCTCCACCAGTGGAATAGCAAAGGAGAAAGTCTTCCCTGTTCCTGTGCGCGCTTGGGCAAGTACATCATGTCCATCATATATGTGATCAAATGTCTGGACCTGAATGTCAAACAGGTAGGAGACTCCTCGAGCTGAAAGAGCGAGCAAAAAGACAAGAGTTGGTATTTCCACAGATGCCACAAAAAACTGGCAAAATATTTGTTTCATTAAAAAAGACGAAATGTGTCTGAATGGGTCTATAGATATACTGTTTAAGAAGTACAGGTAAGAAGAAGCACTGAATCAAACTGCAGCCCAATGAAAGTAAATGTTTAAGCCATGTACCACAATAACAAGTTGAGTGCTGCTATCTAGTGGTAACAATTGTTGCAGCTTAAAAAGGGACGTGGTTGGTTTATATTTGCTTGCTGGACTATGAATTTGAAGCCTGGTTGAAGACATGCAACATGCCAAATGATCTTTTGACAGCAGTTTGGTGTGGTGTGTTTGTGAAAAGAAACGTGATTGGTACCGTTGAGTTTTTGAATAGTGCCATGAGCGATTCTGAAGTTGGAGAAGGCTCCGGCTTTCTGCTCAGGTGTTTCCTCCTAAACAATGGGAAAGCATAAATTAAAAAAGAAAGAGCTTTCAAAATGTAAAAAGACTATATGCAAAATAAATTACCTCCAATTACATATTTAGGTGAAGACAAAAGCAGTGTGACAACTGTAACAGTACAACACGTTAATATAAACATATTGTTTTATAAATAATGATCAGCCTTACTATTTCCTTTTCACTCTCTGACCCATCGGATTGAGATGGTGTCTGGCTTGGGGTTGGAGCAGGTGTGTCTGGCATGGAATGTTCATTGATTTCAGCTTCAACAACTCCTATTATTTTCTATAATTTCATCCAAACGCAAACAAATGCAAAATTATTAACAATTTTAAAAAGTTACCAGTAAGACACATTAAAAAAAAAAAGATTACATTCGTACTAACCTCCTCAACTGCTTCCTTGCTCTTTTTTTTCTTCTTCTTCTTTGGTGGCTCAGTAATATCAGTAATGCCAGCCAAGTCGGTTGCTTCATCTATGTGACCATTGACTTCGTCCTCTGCTAGCTTGTTTTTTCTCTTTTTCTTTTTTGGTGGCTCAGTAAGATCAGTAATGCCGGTCAGGTCGGTTGCTTCATCTATGTGACCATTGACTTCGTCCTCTGCTAGCTTGTTTTTTCTCTTTTTCTTTTTTGGTACAAGACATTCACTGTCCGGCTCCTCTTGTTCCTCAAGCTTCTTCTTCTTCTTTAGTTTCTTGGCTTCCTTGGATTTGATCTTTAAATTTTGGAAAGAACATTGAATTGTTTAAAAACCCTTACCACACAAATTTACATGAAAAAGCATGCATATGTATACACACTAGTACAATTAAGTACCATGAGTACTCCTGCACAATCTAAGGAAATATGTTTTGACCCCTAAGCAAGGCACGACAGCTTCATTTGTAGTGTATTTTAAACACAGGGTAAATCAATGTGCGTCACATAACAAAAGTACTGTACGATTTTTTACAAAAGCGTTAACGTAACAAAATAACCAAGACATTTAAAAGCAAATAAATAAAAGGTAGCTTACTAAATACTAAAAGTAAAAATATGAGAAGTAAATAAAGAGAAATTATGAAATGTAGACATTTTTACAATACTAGGCTTTATAGAGTTGATTAAAACAATCAAAATATTTTTATTTAAGTTAAAAAATGTGAGGTCTGCAAAAAAGATTGGGTTTGTTTTCAAGACTCCTTGTAATGCATACCACATGGATCTTTTCAACAAGGATGCTTTCAAGATTTTGCATCAAAGGAAACAAAGGACACAACAGACGATCTCAAAACATCATGGTTATTGTTTTAAGTTTAAAAAATTTTTTTGCGAGGCCTGCAATATTTACAGTGGAAATCAGTCGTATTTTCTTACGATCACGTTTTGATTACATTTGAGTCGATGTAAATCACTTTTTTCGATTACGTTTAGTCTACGTGTTGAAACCAACGCAACTAAGAATGGCCAAATAATCTACTACCTGACGTTCTGCTTCATATGTTTTACGAAATATAAAGGCCGACGTCACAAAGTTGCGACAAAACGCAGTTCCGCATTGCTTAAAAACCGATCCGGCTCACGTGGGCTCCCAACGTGCTTGCTAGGCTTGATAGCTTTGCTAGGCTATCACGCTAATCTGGTGGTTTCTGACTTTGTATCGTAGTTCTACTCGATGATCATTACATTTACCAAAATGTTTCACTTATGTTATGCGATTTTTGACAAGCGTGTCACATTTGGACAAGCTGCTAACCCACATTATCACGCAGCATCGCGTGCCACATGTCAAGCATGGGAGCAGTCGTGAATACGATGCACTTCACCAGCTTTTTAGATTAAAAAGTCAGTCCGTCATTCCACATACCTTTAACGCCTCAAGATCCGCGGCGGTGTCACTCTCTTCTTCCATGGTTTTGACCTCAACGACGCTTTTAGACGGCATTTTTCTCCCGAATGGAACCCTGCTTTGTGGACACACAGGCGATCTCGCGGCCACGCGGATGGAAAAGAACGCGAAACGTGCGCGCGCACAAGAACCGAGGATATCAACGCGAGAGATTGTCTACAATGGGAAGACAGCGCACACTGTAGATTTAATGAACTACAAAAAAATTACATTTACTGTAGAAGTGTAGAGAAATGTATACTGTATTATAAAATGAGAATCTACACAAAGAAAAACACAATTTTACCAAGATCACCTGTAGTTTTTATTGATATTTTTATAACAGTAGGAGAAAAAAAAGACATAAGCAACTGTACTAGCCTATTAGATTAAAAACATCAAAACATAGTTCCATTTTTTTGTGAATCAATCAAGGTGATTGTGTTGTGCAATGCAGTGGCTGACTGGTTAGCAAATCTGTACTCACATTTCTGATTTTGAGGTTTTGAAGCCAGCTTTGGGGTTGTCATGTTCTCACCATCCCAGGATAAAACAAGCATGTAGGTTAATTGAGATGTACGTGAGTGCCAAAGTTTGTCTAAATGCGATTGGTTAATGACCAGTCTGTAGTGTGTACTGCAGCATTGGCTCCAGGACACGCATAACCCTGAGGATATGCAATGTAGGAAATGGAAGGATGGTAGTATCTAAATATCCCATGATAGAACTGATTAATTGAAATCTTTTATCATACTGCTATCTTTACTTATCACACTATATGAATTATGAATTGCTTTCAGTACTTGCTTAAAAACTAGAATAGTTGAGGATAAAAGAGACTAAATGCTTTGTTTTTGTCTTTTTATTAACTCAATGTAAATCCGCTGTAACAAGTGTAGTGAATGCCACAACTTTGTCACAAACTGAAGACTCACTCACAAACATGAACCCACAGTGTCCTTAAGCGTAGTACTGCAAGTTAGCCTTCTTTTTGGCTTGCACCTCCAGGATTCCCTCCATGTAATCCTCGTGGTTCAGCTCTGTGGCTCCACGCCGCAATGCAATCATACCAGCCTCCACGCACACGGCTTTGCACTGGGCGCCGTTGAAGTCGTCGGTGCAGCGCGCAAGCTCTTCGTAGTTGACGTCAGGACTGACGTTCATCTTGCGGGAGTGAATCTGCATGATTCGGGCTCTGGCCTCCTCGTTCGGCATGGGGAATTCGATCTTCCTGTCCAGACGGCCTGAACGCAGCAGCGCCGGGTCCAAGATGTCCACTCTGTTGGTGGCGGCAATCACCTGCACACGTGGACACGATGTTATTGGACATTGTAATTTTCCAAGAATGCTGTAAAGTGATCACTTAAAAATGTCAACAGTTAGAATTTTGGAGTTGCATTCTCTGTTTCCAACCTTGTAGAATCATTGTTCATAATATGCAAAATCACTAACATGATCGTGTCTTCACATATAGATGAATATAATTAACTCCAATATAGGTACATAAAGGTAATTTGAACAAATGGATTTTTTTCAAAGTGATGTATTAAAGTGGCAGCCTTTTTCTTCTTAATCAAAACCCAAGAAGTAGCTGTCAGTTTCAGAAAAGTTTGTGAACCTAAATTTAAAGGCTTTCCTAAACCTAAAGTGGCTTCACTATTCTGAGAAGCATTACCTTGACTTGCATGTTGGGTTGAAATCCATCCAGCTGGTTGAGAAGCTCCAGCATGGTCCTCTGCACCTCCCTGTCTCCCGCCTTCTCGCTGTCAAATCTCTTTGTACCAATGGCATCCAGCTCATCGATAAAGATGATGGACGGGGCCTTCTCTTTGGCCAAGGCGAAGGCATCTCTCACCAACTTGGCTCCATCTCCGATGAACATCTGCACCAGCTGTGGGCCAGCCAACTTCAGGAAGGTTGCTTTTGTCTGAGCTGCACAGGCCCTGGCTAGGAGGGTCTTCCCTGTTCCTGGTGGTCCATACATCAAGACTCCTTTAGGTGGTTGGATGCCCAGGTTTTCAAATTTCTCCTTGTGGTTCATGGGCAGGACGATTGCCTCCACCAGCTCCTGGATCTGCTTGTCCAGCCCTCCAATGTCGCTGTACTGCTCCGTGGGGCGCTCGTCAACCTCCATAGCCTTGACTCGGGAGTCATACTCGGTGGGTAAGGTTTCCAGGATCAAGTAGGAGTCTTTGTTGACACCCACCAGGTCTCCAGGCTTCAGCTTCTCGGCGTCCACCAGCCCGATCACCGGCAGGAAGTAAGTCTGCCGGGTGGACGTCTTGATGACGGCGCATTTTCCTTTCCTCTGGGAGTCCAGGTCCACATTCGCCCCATCTTCCTCTTGGTCGTTGGGGTCCACATCCAGCAACTCGATCACGTTCGACACGAGATACGGCAGGGTTTTGTTCACCTTTATCTTCTCCGTGTTTTCCTTAATTTTATCTTTCATAGCTTGCAGTTCGTGGGTCACCCTCAGAACTTCGCTCTTCATTATTTTGATCTCGCTGTCGAGGAGTCGAGTTCGCTGAACTATCTCCTCCGTAGACATTTTTAATACCTCTTCGCCGATTCCATCTTCCACTTCGTCCCAAACTGATTTGTCACTCAGAGACGCCATCTTGATTCTGTCTGCCGTGACCTCTGACAGCGGAAGATAAAACTTCCTCTTCCGCAAGTCGCAGACTCACAGCACTTACTGGATAAATCTGTGGGCGCTACGTTGAACATGACACCGACTGCACGCTAAAGACAATACGGTTGTGTGTCGACATCGCGTATGTTGGCCGGTTTATTTGAGGGCTCATGCTCGTTTTTAGTAGGTTGAGGCTCCAGCACGTTTAGTGTAAAGAGTGCAGTAGCTGTTGCTAACTGTAGCTTGGCGGGCAGCGACCACCACCCGAGTCGAAAGCATAGATAGATACCCTTTTTCAAACGTCGAAAGTAAAACTAAAAAATCGTCCGAAAAAGAAATACTCAAGAACATTAAAAATACTGCATGAGTACAGTAAGTAATTAAGTGTTTGATGTCCTTACTTCTGGCCACTGGTTGTAATTTTGATTCCCATGCAAACGTGTTCACGCAGAGTCCAACCAGAAAGTACTTCTTCTGTTCATCAAATCATTGGACACGCAACTAACCCTAAACAAGCGACCGAGCCAGTGTGTGCGTCTCTGCTCCTTGGGGTGAGGGATTACGAGGATGGATCAGAACAACAGCATACCAGCCTTTCAGGGACTGGCCTCCCCTCAGGTAACAATTTCTAGTGAAACGATAGCTAATGTTTTAACTGTGCCCTGATCCTTGTAATGTTTTTTTCCCTTTGAGGCCTTTCATGATTTGTGTGAAGCACTTTGGATTGCCCTGTTGCTGAAATGTGCTACACAAATAAACGTGCCTTACCTAATGATGAATTGTGCCATTTCATCCTCTGTTTTCTTTTGCAGGGGGCCATGACACCAGGAATGCCCATCTTCAGTCCCATGATGCCTTATGGTTCGGGCCTGACACCTCAACCTGTTCAGAACACAAACAGTTTGTCGATACTGGAGGAACAGCAGCGGCAGCAACAGGCGCAGCAAGCACAGCAGGCCAATGCAGGTACATGAACATTTTTTGCATCCCCTTGGAGATGTACGTTTATTTGGTGTAGCAGACAATGAACACGGGTAGTACAAACGCTTTCCCTACCCGTAAAGAGGTTCATAATGCTGAGAGGAGAAACTCTTTAACAGGCCTTCCAGGAACGTCGGGGCAGGCTCCTCAGCTCTTCCATTCCCAGGCAGTCACAGGCTCAACTACCACCGCGCTTCCGGGAAACACCCCGCTGTACAACAACACCCCACTGACCCCCATGACTCCCATCACACCAGCCACACCAGCCTCAGAGAGCTCTGGAATTGTGCCACAGTTACAGTACGTTTCAGAATGAAGAAATGTGTCCATGCTGGAAATAGACCTAAATAGAATCTATCTATGATCAACTATTTTGTCCGTTGTTAAATCTCACGTCCAACGTTTTGTCTTTTGTTACCATCAGGAACATTGTGTCGACAGTCAATCTAGGTTGTAAACTGGACTTGAAGACCATTGCGCTGAGAGCCAGGAATGCAGAGTACAACCCCAAGGTAAATCTCATTTTGACTTCACTGCTGTAGAGGAGTATTCCTCAAGCTTTATTGGGGCACAGATTTTACAATTAAAAACAAATCTCATCTCTGACCACAAATATGTATGTCACAAAATGTGTATATGCCAAAATAATGATCTCGAAATCTGGGTCAGTTTAGTTCAACACAAAGGTATTATTCTGTTGTGTGGATTGCAACAGGTGGCTCTTCTGCTGTCTTGTGAAACAGTCTTTAATTGTTCTGCCTGTCACTCTCCACCACTGGCATAGAACAAAATATTTTATTTTTTGTAAATAATCAATTTGCTGAACAACTAATGACATTAAATTGGGTCATTTTCTGCAACACGCCTGCTCTCTCAAAGCACACAAGTGCCGTGGCAGTGGTCAGGAATCACCGGGAAAGAGTTACTTGTATAATAGCATTTTTGTCAAAGTTAAATTGCTTCCTCTGTTTTAGCGTTTTGCTGCAGTCATCATGAGAATACGAGAGCCTCGCACCACAGCTCTTATTTTTAGCTCCGGGAAGATGGTCTGCACGGGAGCAAAGAGGTTAGAAGAGATTATCTGTTGAAGTGCACCAAGATACTTTTTCCTATTCCTTCCGCTGAATCCCTACTCTTGTGTTCCTAGTGAGGAGCAGTCGCGATTAGCGGCCAGAAAGTACGCTCGTGTGGTGCAAAAGCTTGGCTTTCCTGCCAAGTTTTTGGACTTCAAGATTCAGAATATGGTGGGCAGCTGTGATGTGAAGTTCCCTATTCGTCTGGAAGGCTTGGTACTCACACATCAACAGTTTAGCAGGTACATTTAAGTGGAACATAATATTTGACAAAATGAGGCAGTAAAGATTCCAGACAATGACAAAAAAAAATTGACAACTTATACTGTAGCATTAGATTCAAACCTAACAATTGAAGTGTTCATTATTTCCATAATTGATTTGCTCTGAGCCTTTTTTAAACTTCCAACCATTTTCAAACGGAATTGTTTGATTTTCTTGCAGCTACGAACCTGAACTGTTTCCAGGCTTGATTTATAGAATGATCAAGCCCAGAATTGTCTTGCTCATCTTTGTTTCTGGGAAGGTTGTATTAACAGGTAAGAACTTTAGCAAACGTCTTTCATCTCGCTAATCTGGAGATGTAGAAATTGACAGTTTAAAGACATGATGGATTTGTTTTACCATTTATTCTGCATTTGTGTCAAGGTGCAAAGGTGAGAGGTGAAATCTATGAAGCGTTTGAGAATATCTACCCTATCCTGAAAGGTTTCCGCAAGACAACGTAGACCCTTACCACCTTCCCCCCCACAATTTTTTTTGTCAATCTTTTTTAACTGTTTTGACATGGCCTTACCAGTGAGCTGCAATTCAGACAGTTGTGAAAATGTGAGACTTTTTTTTTGGATCATTTTATTTACACTTTGTTCACACAATCATTTCCACATTTGTTTCCTCCAGTTTTAAAGGGTTTTCAAACCCTTGTACATAAGTCTGAAAGAAAATGTTAACTTTTTTGTGTTCAAGTGGTTTTAAATAGTTTTTTACATTGTATTTTTTTAAATCAAATTCTGCTCAGTTATATACAGTTGAAATAGTTTCTTTGACCCCTTTTATGCTAAGGTTTCAATTTACGATGTATAATTGCGGGCAGATACAGGATTCGTGTGTTCGATTTTGGGGAATGTTCCATCAAACTGTTCTTCAAGGTTTCTCTATCAAAAGTGTTTAAACGTAACCTTGATAAATTACAATTTTAAATCACAGTTGAATTGCTTAATTTTTGATTGATCATTCGGTAGTTAAGGAGGTGATTTATAGCAGAAGCATCTTTTCATTTGGCCAGTCGGCTGACTGTAAAATCTCAAATTTCTGTTGGTCAATAATTGAAAGAGACAGATAGTGTGCCTGCACTTGACATGAGCACCCAGTATTGAAATGTTAGCATTTGCTTTTTTTTTTTTAATACCCATTTGCTCTTAACGTGTTTCTAAATAAGTTAAATGCTTTATCTGAAATGTGCAGAATTGACATTTCCCCATGTACAATAAATCTGTACATAGTGACTCTTCAGAAAGTGGCCTTTTTATATTTTAAAAGAACGACTGATCATTTTCTCCATCCATCATTGCTTTTATTTGTTGTTTTACCGCTAAGCAGGTTGTTCCTTTAACCAAACAAACTCCAGTCAAGTTCCGTATCTTAACTATTATATATGTGTATATTGATTGGGTTTGCTGAAAAATCCAGGTAGAGTAATATAGGGAGATAAGGCACACGGCCTTAAGCTTGGTTCACTAATCAGTAACTACGAATGCTGTACAAACGACCAAGGGATGGAAGCACTGTAAAGCATTTGAGAATGTGGCCAGACTGGACTCACATTCATAGCAGTACAAAGGCACTTGTGAATTCACATTTACACAAGAGGTCCTTTAGTTTCTGATCATTTTGTTCCAACAGCAACGATGTACTAACAAACTTACTCTGTTGCCTGCATTTCATAACCTCAAAGTTTAGGTCCGTATGAGCTGTGCGGTAAAACAGTGCCGCAATTATAAAATGAATATTATTCTAGGCAATAGAGATGTTATGATTGTTCAATTTCATTTTGCTGATCTGAGCTAAAGTCCTGCTTCCAAATGAACTCAAGGCAGTATTGGTCACCTTGGTTACAACTGACAGAGCAGGTGTATATAGCCAGAGTCCCCCAGTCAATACTGGCACCTGTGGAGTCCACACGAAAACTGTTCAGAAGCTGGGGCATCACCTTGAGAAGTGCACACAAAACCCAAAGGTGAGAATTGGAAGAGGGCTAATGAACAATTTTAACATAAAAGACAAATTAGAAGGGAAGAAAAACCTGAAATTCAAAAGTCCTCTTGCCGCCACAGGTGCATGCTGGGATATCTGTATCTGAAGGAATATGCTGTGAAGTAACCCACAAAGGAGAGCCACCCCGGCTGTAGCGCAACACCTGTACAAACCAGGGGAGGAAAAAAAAATGCTCAAGCAGTGACGCCTTTGTCTAACATGTCACTAGAGAGAGTTTCAAACCTGCTGCGGCTCAGGTGCAATCTTTGTTTTAAAGCGCTGGAATACTTTGTTGTCCTCAGTCTCATGCATTGCCATGGCCTCCAGGTCAGTCTCTGCTAGCACTGAAATCAAATGGAAAAACCCTTGTGAATCCTCAGAATATAAAATTATACACATTCACATCTCAAGGAGCAAAATGGTCGTCGCGTGTAGGAAACAGATGTGTCCAGAATTCAGTCAACTTGTTTTGCGATAAGAGTTATAAAAAAAATCAAGTCAGTTGCCAGTCCTGCAAAAGAATGTGTTCAACTAAACAAATTTCATACTGATAAGCAAAAACGAGATCATTATTCCACTTTTTAAGATATTTTTGTTTGATGGCATGCCATGAGAGTTTTATAATAGTAAAACATTTTCCTTGTGTTGGGAAACAAATCTGAATAGCGACTGCATCTGTGGCGCATTTGTGCAATATGAAATTATGCAAGTAAGAAAGTGTTTACTTTCTGTCAAGGAGGAACAGTCTGCACTGGTCTGAGCTACTCCCATCTCGTCATCTCCTTCGGCACGCTTGTCATTATCCTCTTCTGGCTCGGTCAAAAGTTCAAACTCCGGGAAGAGAAACGGGGAGGCTGTTGGTTCTTTCGAGCTGCCGCACTCCTTCTTGTGCGTGTGCTTCCAGTGAAGCGTCTGGTGATGCTTCCCACAGTATGTGATGGCGTGGCAGCGAGAGCAGGCTTTGTTGCCGGGGCAACCGCACACCCAACACAATTTCACTCCAGATACAGGCAGCACGCTTTGGTCTGGGTCAAAATCACTGGGGGGTTCATCCTCTGAAAATTAAAGAATTAACTACTGAGCCCACTTGAACTCTTGCTCATCAAAACAGTAGCATCTACTAATACACGTTAACCTCAGGAATTCCAATGAGAAACGAGTCAGACAGATTCTCTGAGCAGTATTAAATGTGGTCTAAGGTTTTTAATACTCCAGTAGACTCCAGTTTTCACGGTCATGTCTGACTGCTATCCAAAGTCCCTTTAATTTAATAAAGTTATTTATTTATTTGATATGCAATTGTCATTTGAAAAACTTGAAAGGTTGTTTCATATTATTGCTCACAAAAAAGTTTCTAAATAGAATGAGAAGATCATTAATGAGCGACATTATGAGTTGACCAGTGTTCCAAAGTCACTAACTTTTCCCATTTCAATCCACAAACCTGGTGGTGGGTCGTAGGAATAGAATTCATTCCTCCGAGGCAGCTGACTTCTGAAAACTACAAGTAAGCATAGTCATTACTCTGGGAGGCGATCAACGAGGTCCTAACCCGACAGCATCTACGTACCTTTCACACAACGGCTGTCATTCTGAGTGTAGCACTCTGGAGTTTTACAACAGAATACATAGAGGGTTCTGTGGAAACTTCTGTCCTGACCGGTGATTGGAGCGTACACCTGAGGAAAACATTGACAAAGGCCGATCCACGGTTTTGGTTTACATTAACATTATATGTGAAATTTTAATGAGGAAAACAAAATCCCCACGTGGTCCAGATCTGCCTCTTGTTTACTAACCTGCACCAGAAAGGCCATCGGCAGGCTGCATGTCTCGCACTCTAGTCGGGCCAGCGCCGGCGGGCCTCGCTGGCAAAGCCACGCCGGCTTACCGCCGACTTTGCTGGGAAACTGCGGGGAGCGAAGCCTCCAAGGTTCCGCGTCGTCCAGGAAACCCAAAACGACATCTGAGGAAGACATGACGTCTTTTTGCTACAATAAGAACTGGAGTGCGCTAAACCTGAACCACGGCACTTGTCAACACATCTGTGACCCAACACAGAAATGCGTTCGTGTTGAAACACGAATCATCCTTTATGTTCCGCTATCAATGCACTCCCTTGGAATGATTGTGATCAGTGATCGCGCTTACTATAAATGTAAATCTTTATATTAAGTGTGACCAGAAAATGTTCATATAATTTTAACCATATCGTGATGACAGCTATAAATTTTGACAGGCTAATAGTGTCAGTTTATCAAATGTGAGGGCTAACGAGGGGGAGGGGGGAGAAATATTATTTATTTATTTATTTATTTATTTATTTATTTATTTATTTATTTATTTATTTATTTATTTATTTATTTATTTATTTATTTATTTATTTATTTATTTATTTATTTATTTATTTATTTATTTATTTATTTATTCTGGTTGTTTTTAATACAAAATGAGAACGTTTATATACAAATCAGCTGAGTGGAAAAGTGTTTAATAAATCGCTCTCGCCTCTCTCTCTCTCTCTCTCTCTCTCTCTCTCTCTCTCTCTCTCTCTCTCTCTCTCTCTCACTCACACACGCTCAAGCGCAGGCGCGCGCGCACACGCACGCACACATAGCAGTGATGTCATTTGAAGGGGAGTTTGGGGCTTTGGGTCGGACTAACACTTTCATTGAATCTCTCCCCTTTCAAATGGACGCAAAGTTTTGAAGAAGACAAAATCATGTAGCTTTAAATAGAGACGTTGTCATTTTGAGACCAGGAATAGTTCAAGGCGCTTAGTCATGGAAAGTTAAACAAGAAGAGTTCTCGCCCAGAAGATAGCAGAAAATGGGCGAAGCGAAAAGCGGCCGTCGCTCCGCCGGCACCTCTTCGTAGGGCGGCTCCATGTCCCCCTCCTCGCCGTGCCAGATGCCTCCGAAGACAGCGCCCGTGTCTCCTGCTCCCCCCGTCCCCCCGAGGAGGCTCCGGGGTCGGGACGGTGGCTCGGGCAGGACGCGGCGAGCCGGAGGAGCGGAGAGGCGGGTGAAGTGTGTTCTGGTGGGGGACGGAGCTGTCGGTAAAACCAGCCTGGTGGTCAGCTACACCACCAACGGGTACCCCACCGAGTATGTCCCAACTGCCTTTGACAACTTCTCGGGTAAGATGACGATTTTAACCTGCTCCACAATATATTTATATTAGGCGTGTCATGAGAAAAGTCTGACAGTAATATTTCACTTTTTCATGGGAATATATTTTTGGGATATACAATGAAATAAAATCGTCAAATTAGGACTAACAATCAAAGTGGGACCTAATTAATAAAGGAAAATAACTGCTGGAGATTGTGTCGGTTTAAGATCAGAAAAGACCAGCTTGCAATGCCAGTTAGCTCATTTAATGTCAAATAACAGTTTGACTCATACATTTGTAAATCTTAAATGTCAGTGTCTCACCAGCCTTACTGCGTGTCATCGGGCAATTTTTCCCTCAGCTGGAAATATTTTTGAAAAGGCCGTGTGAATATAAGCATGTTTTGATGTTTCATGCTGTGTGTTTATGTTTGTAGCGGTGGTCTCAGTGGATGGGCAGCCAGTCAAACTCCAACTCTGTGACACAGCTGGGCAGGTAATGGACTCCCCACCCCACACACACACACACACATACACACGTTTCCTGTAGCTTTATTTGTAATCAAGACAATGCCCTGACAGTGAGAGGAAAACCGCAATCCGTCTTTCTTTTGTTCCAAGGTCTTTTTAAAACTCATAGATTACAATCTATCTTCCTGTCGGCTTCTAATTTTGTATGAACACGTCACAAATACTTGCATGCATTTTAATCGAAAAGATTTGAGGCTTGGTCTTTCTCAATACACCAGCTGATGATGTGTGCTTTTGCTTGGAATTTATTCTCTGGCTTGGCGTTTGCAGCTGTTTGCCTGACTTCAAGTATCAAATAGCACCGTAGCATGCCGAGTATTCATCGTGATTAGCTCAAAGAGGAGCTGTGCTAATCAATCCACTGTGACCATTGAATGGAGAAAAGAGAAAACATCATTTTAACAATGCTTTGTGTCAATCTACTGAATGTGATCTGTGAGTAGAAATAGGCCACAGTTCTTTCTCAAAAACCAAAGGAGGAAGCTCATCATCATTGTCACCTTCCTCCTCTTCCTCCATCTGTTCCTGCGTTTTCCTCTCCTTGTCAAAACACCCCTAAAAGTACTATTGCACTCGTGTGTGACCACAATGACCACTGCTGTAGCTCCTCGCCTCTGAGTTGTGTGGGTGTCCCCTTCTCTGCAGGATGAGTTTGACAGGCTACGCCCGCTCTGTTACACCAGTGCTGACGTCTTCTTGCTGTGCTTCAGCGTGGTCAGCCCTGTCTCCTTCCAGAATGTCCCGGAGAAGTGGATCGCCGAGATAAGGCGGCACGCCCCCTTCGCGCCGCTCGTTCTTGTGGGGACTCAGTGTGACCTCCGAGAAGATGTCAAGGTTGGGCCATTCTGATCAATTAAGTTCAGTTCCACTAACTGGCAACTAGGGAATTTTGATAACACATTAATAGCATAAAAGGTGCCTGGGTTGCCGTTGGTAGATTGATGTTATCAAGTCATAGTGAGGTCCCTGATTGACACGGAAAGTTAGAACTGTATTTTTCTCTATAGATTTTGATAGACCTGGCCAAGTACCGAGAGAGGCCAGTGGATCCAGCGGACGCTCGGGAATGTGCGGCTGAGATCGGTGCCGTAGCCTACGTGGAGTGTTCGTCACTGACCCAGAAGAACTTGAAAGAAGTGTTTGATACGGCTATTCTGGCCAGCCTGCAGAACCAAAGCTCCCAGAAGCACTCCAAAGGAAAACAAAAACGGCGAACAAAGCAAATGCAGACGCCTGACAAGATGAAAAGTTTGTCCAAGTCGTGGTGGAAAAGGTACTGCTGTGTGGCGTGAAGCACTCCAGAAACTTCGAGACAAACCTGAATTCAAACCTTCTCCGGAGTGTTGATGGAAACCAAAGTTGCATTTGTCTTCTCACGTGGGACATTTACGCCTGAACCCAAGTGTCTTTCAACATGCACTAAAAAAACAAAGAGGACATTTTTGTCCTGGATGGTCTGACTGCAGTATGAACATTTGCTGGGATGTCTATTTTACCCTATTGGATCAGTGGATGAGGCCCTTTCAATAAGAAGAGAAACATTGTTGAGGATTTTCATCCTCTGTTGGAATGTGAAGAGATTAGGTCTCGTTCAGACCACCGTCTTTCAGCACCTGAGTTGCACAGTGTGTTTACATGGTGTTGGAGCTCGGTCCAGTTATTTGATTAGTGGAACTGGACGTGCCTGACAGCGATCGCACCAAATAGAAACTCTGCAAGTCGCAGCATGTAAACAGCACATAGAACCAGACCAAAGTGAAACACACAATTCCAACCCCTGTCCAATGTCTTTAAAGAGAACCAGATGATAGTGGACCAGGTCATTGGTAAGATGGTAAAAGTCTTAAATTGTAACAGGAAGTAAGTTGTTGCCGTTGCATCTTTATCGGGGATCTTCACGGTGACTTCTAGTGAAGATAACCATGAATCCTCTGCTTGTTGGCATGCGCTTGACCATGACTCTCATCCATTTCCTTATTTAGACATTTGGATTATCAAGAGATCATCGCTTCGGTTCGGTTGCCAGGTGCAGAATGTTGAGGCTTTCTTTATCTCTTGGATTGTGGCACACCGTATGAACAAAAGTATGCGAACATTCCATAGATAGGAAGTGAACATGCAAGAAAATTTGGAGTTAGGCCCGCTTACACTCTTCTGACAGACTTTTACAAGCTGTTGGCGTGTGTCTTGGGGATTTTTCTGTTCATTCATCAGGCTGTGAGATCAGCAATGTTGGACCTGAGAGCGGGCCTGACAGCTCACAAGCTCTTCATCCCAGCAGTGATTGATTCCTGTATGGGGTTTGCATGTTCTCCCCGTGCCTGCGCGGGTATACCCCAGCTACTCCGGTTTCCTCCCACATTCCAAAAACGTGTGGTAAACTGATTGACCTCTCCAAATTGTCCGTAGGTGTGATTGCGAGCGTGAATGGTTATTTGTCTCTATGTGCCCTGTGATTGGCTGGCGAGCAGTTCAGGGTGTACCCCGCCTCCCGCCCAAACGCGGCTGGGATAGGCTCCAGCATGCCTGCGATCCTCGTGAGGATAAGCAGTTCAGAAGATGAATGAATGAATGAGTGTCCCCACAAAGTTGGAAACAGAATTGTGCAAAATGCCTCGGTATGCTTGTAGAATTAAAACTGTCTACCAAATAAATCCCCATATGTGTTTAATTACTCTTGTTTGTAGAGTATGCCATCGTCCACGTCTAGAAAAAGAGGTGACAACTGCCCCGTAACTTCTTCTGCAACCCATTGAACTCCATGTTGTAATCCAAAACACAGCGAACCAAAGCGTGCATCAGCCACACCTTCTTCTGTGCATTGTTGATACAAAAGGAAGGTCAAAAGCCCAGAATTGTTTCTTTTCTCCAAGGTCCATTTGTAAAAACAGGTCTTTGTGTTTAGTGTGTCAGCATCAGAAGGAATAAGGGTGTGTGTAAGTTTGTCGTACGGAAAGATTTATAACCGCGTATTATTGAAAGCACATGTAAGAAGAAGGCAAGCGTGACGACCTCGGAATATTCTTAATGTGTCCATCTGCACAAATTAAGATAATATATTAAGATAGAGTAAAACGGATTATTTTAGTGTCGGAGTGCCTGGTCAAAAAAAAAAAACTTTTCCTTTCGCGCAAGACAGCAAGCTTGGTCACAAGATGTAAATCAATATTGACAAAACCAAGTTTCGATTTTGGTATCAAGCTGTGATTATATCATCGGAATTGTTTGGTCACTGAGATGTTCCGGCTGCCGATGAATGGCTCCTCTGTGTCCATCCTGATAGCAATACATTGTTTGTGGATGGGGAAAGGACGCACAAAGAGGCCTGTCTTGCGCTTTATGTGCAGACTAGCAGAGTGACGGCACATGGAAGTAGGCCAAAGGTCACGCTGACCCTCTGCTCGCTTGACAGTTTCTCTTGTCAGCTTTTTCTACTTTTACTCAGATGATGATTTAAAAAAGAAATGATTCATATAGATTCAATGGTGATTTTAGATTGTTTATACTTGATTGTTTTTTGGCATTTAATCAACCAAGCAAACAGATCGTGTTCATGTTCCTCTTGTGGAAACCTTTTTGACCTATGGGCTCACAAAGTATGACGTTTGACAGTTTCGGTGATTACTGTCAAATACCATCATAGTGACAAAATGTCCCACGAAGGACGGTGTGATCCACTTGAGGTATAAAAATAAATATGTGTGTGATTGCGCTCAGATTTACAATATGGAGTTATGACTTGAACACAATGTTGTCCCTGTTTTTTTTTTTTTTTTTTATAGCTCGCATACTGAAGCAGGCTGCCTTGATAGATGTACGCATGTACTCCACGTAGACAATGGATGTTTTCTTTATTTGTCATGAAAGCATTTGGTAACAAATATAACATGTCGCTGCGATTGTTAGCTTTAATCAAAGATGTTGTACTAAAGTTTTATACTGAGAAGTAAAGGACATTTGCCATATTACTTGCGTGGTTTGAAGATTTTGTTGATATGATAAATAACGGTGTGATAAGAGAGTGTGATGCAAATACTGACCCCCCCCCAAGAAAAAAAAACTCTAAGATGACCCTGAACCCACCATTTCATGTGCAATTGACTCTGGTAATGTTTTGATTTGGGTTTTGCAATAACCAAGCAGAACAACAGCCAGCTGATGCACATCAGAAAAGAGCAGACGTGTTTTATATGAGGAGCATAGGCAATAGTTCTGCATCTCCCAGCCAGATCACTGTAAACACTCGCCCCTGCCAGAAACTCTCCACAAGTTATGCAAGCGCTTTATTTCGAAAGATGTCATGTGAGACTTGCTTAGTGGCTCTGTTCTTGGGTGCGGTGCAGCAGTGTGCTGCAAATGAATTCTGTCTGCGAACCAACCTGGCCCCTTGGCGTTGCCGTGACGTTGTTAAGGTTGGGTAAGATGTTCAGCTTTGAAGCTGGACAATTACGCTATTGCGTGTCTAAAGTCACAGGATTCAGGCTTGGGAAAACACCGTTAGCCACAAATAAATCTTGCACTTCTGACGTGTGTGGAGTCTAACTAGAATATTATTTACAAATTTAACTAAACAGTCACGGATTACTCACGTGGTGTTTCATAATTATATATTTTAGCAGGATTAAGGTTTGACCAGACTGTGCAAAACTGTGCCAAAGTCAACACGGGTTTTTTTGTTGATCACCTCACAGCTGTTATTTTGACGTAAACAATTTGGTAGACGTGTTATTGCCTCGTACTTTTTGTTTTTAAACAACAACCATAGCGGTGACAAAAGGAATTTATGCCCAAATGTGCCATCATCAAGAATACTTAAGGACTTAGTTATCGATTGCATGTTATTCTTTTTGGATATCAAACTATGTGCTATCCAAACAATACAAAACTATTTCATTTCCACAGAGAAACAAGAAACAGATGCATGTAAAAAATTTACGTTTTTGTTTTGGTGTTTATTGCTGCAAGATGTCACTTGTGAATATACGCACGAAAAGTGTGTGTGTGTCCTTGTAGCCTGCGTTTGTGTCTAAAGTGAAAGGAGTTTGCCTTAACCCCTTGATACAAAATTATTTATCACGGGCTCTCCCTCAATACTGCAATGCCACAAACATTTTCCCTGTTCTTTTTCTTATCACTGTTCCGATTCCTGTATGTCGTTATGAAACTCTCCGCTCTCTGCAGACCATCACCTCATCCATTGAGTGCTGTGTGTGATCTCATCCGTGTTTGCATGTGTGTTCAGAGTTCACATAGCACGGCATGTGACATTTACACAGCCAGGAAACAGTTTAAGGCGTACACTTGAAGCATCCCTCCTCCCCCCGGCCTCTCCTGTCTCATCTCCCGACACATCTCCTCCCTTGCGGACGCCTACGACAGCTGACCACTGTGTTTACATAAGCACATTAGTGAGCCACATCACACCGTGGACATGACTGCCAGGGTCAAAATCCATTTCATTCTTCTGACCACAAACCCTGTACACAAACAAAAATAGAATTTAGCAAACAAGTATATGTATAAATAGAATAATACATTTAAACATAGTGATTCAACTTCATTTAAAACATCTTAATTATTTTTAAATGATTAATTTGAATTTATTATAAATGATTAATTATTGCATGTTCTCACTTACTAGTTTATACATATCTTCAAACAAGGTGCTTGTTTCAAGCTGTTTATTCATCACCCCCAGTTAAATTTTACTGTTAAACTGACATGTAAAATAATAGACACAGTCCTTTTAACCACCAGTTCACCTAGTGAATGTCTGCTAGCTTAATACTAACATAATTTAAAACACCACAGACAGGCTAATTATACATGTTCAAACAATTGCTACTTTACACACGATGGAGCAGTCATACATATAAAATTAGCATTGAGTACAGAATGTGGGCGAGTCTTTTGTATGTTGTGACCAAAAAAAAAATGAAATGATTGCCTAAAAATCCACAATTGAGCTTTAAGCCTGGAGAGCACTGTGTAATTTATTTGATTAGACATAGATTTATCTCCATCCAGCTCTTTTTCTCTCTCCTCCTCCCTTGTACTGTTCAGCTGTGTCTCATCTTGTTTAGTCTGTCTCTTAGTTTCCTTTTTTCAGTTCAGTTGAGATTTGTTGTTGTTTCATGCTTGCTTCCTGCGTTCCACAAATGTATAGGCCTATGTGACCTTGACAATGCTGTCTCAATCCCTCTGGACTTTACTTGGGTCAAGACAATCGCAACTTAGTAAAGCTTTGGTTTATATGACCCAGTTGCGAGCAGAAAGAAAAGAAAAAGATGAAAGTTACAACTATTCACATATGTGTGATGCTTTGACCAACAGGGCAGCTTGGAAAACACATTCGGAGCATTTGCAACATTGAGAGGAGAATAGTGATAGGACGTTTGTATCGGGTCTGAAGAGTATCTGATTGAACGAGCCTCTCTGTGTAAGAATAGAGGAGAAGATGACAACTCTTAGTAAAGACGCCCTCAGCGAATAGACCCAGCTGGGACTGAAAAAAGCAACGGAGATCAGAAATGACATCACTTAGCTGACCCTTTTGTTTCTGTCGATGCGTACTTCAGTTCCAAAAACATTTAATAAAGTCTTACTTTATGATGTAATGGTTATTGCTCGGCATAAATGACAAATGTTTAATGATATCACCTTATTAGTACAGTGGATTCAAAAAGTCCCGATGGGTTTTCGTGATAAGGAAAAAAATGTGACCGAGATAAATCATTTAAAATTTTACACCATGTATGTGACCTATAATCTGTACAACTCAATATATTTTTAATAAATAGCTTTTCAGAAGAAGTAAAAAAAGAAACTGCCAAGATAAAGCAGTTGCATAAGTGTGCACACCTGCTTCGAGTTGCGGCTGTGTTCACAATAATCCAAGATACTCATTGAAAAAAAGAGTCACCACCTAACTACAATTCAATGTGCCACTCATTAACCGCAAATAAAGCTTATATTTTTATTAGGCTTTTCTTTCATTCTCAGACAGCTTCACCTTGACGAAGGCCAGAGTTCCAACAGAAGAACCCCGAGCATGATGCTGCCCCACCACTGTAGGTACGGACCGGTGCTGTGTTTACACCAGACACATTCCATTGAAAGTTTGGCCAAAAAGTTCATACTTGGCTTCATCACATCATAACAAAATCTCCTAAACGCATGTGAGAAAATGTGTTATGGCATGTTTTTGGAATGTGGGAGAAAGCCGCAGGATCTGGAGAAAACCCATGCAGGCACAGGTAGAACATGCAAAATCAGGAAGGAACATGCAAAATCAGGAAGTAGCACACATTAAAATCCCAAACTTCAGACTGCTCTGGGACTGAAATTACGTAATAATCTCTGCTCATAAATTATGAATTCCATCTTTTTCTTTACAGTACGTGGCAGTGACTGATTTGTTGGGACATGCACGGCTATTATCCAAAAATCATAATCATCGTTCTTCTGTGAGCTAACGCGTCACCAGACTGCACTCCATATGATTCGAGAGCTGCGTGCTCCATTTCCGTGTCAAGGGTGCTTGTCAAACTCATTTTTTTCACCGGCCGCATTGTAGTCATAGCTTCTTTCGGAGGGCCATTATGACTGTCAACCCAAATAAATGTATGAGCACCTCATATTATACACAGTAAAAGCTACAAAACAAACTGACAAATAACTCGTTTTCAAATCAGACGAGTAATAACTGGTCAAATGTTAAAAAAAAAGATATTAAAAGTGAAGACAATTTGCAATTCTAGTAATGACTCTAATTTGATGCACAATTTGTCTTTGCGGGCCACATCAAATGATGTGGCGGGCCGTATCTGGCCCCCGGGCCTTGAGTTTGATAGCAGTGTCACAGCTGCGGCCGCCGTTTTCAATCAGGTCACGAGGCAATTTCCCCCAATCACAAGCTCTTATATTGACAATGGATTACCAAACCATGTTTCCATTCATGACTACAGATTGTGTTGCCAAGTTAATACTTTTTCAGTGTTACAAGACTCTCTCGTGAAAAACAACGCTGGATTATGTGTGACATGTGACCGTGGAACAGCTGCGCTTTCACTCGTACAATGGGCACATATCGCTGAGGAACCAAATACTCAAATTAATGTTCCTTGCTCCCACGGTGACAGTGGATGTTTTGTTTAGCGATGCTAACAGTGACAATGTGTCATGATAGAATTCAATTAGCAACGTGGCTCTCAAGAAGATTGTTTCTGGAGCCGAAGCCAAGTGTTGAGGTGACAATATCTGGCCGAAAAAGCTCAACTTTGCACGTTCCACATCCCGAGAACGCTCACACCGCATGTGAGGTTTTAGCCCATTCCACCAGCGTTGGGTAGGTTTTAATAAATCAGAATTTTTCGATAGAGTATTTTATTTTGTTTAGACTTTTGGTTTGTAACATTTCAATACATTTTTAAAGGGAACTCAACCCGAAATTATTTATATTTCTAATTATGTTTTTTATTATTTATATTGATAATGATATGTTCTGTGCAGCCTAACTAGTCAAAACACAGTGTTATGATTAATGTCTTGTTTGTGGAATATGAATTTAACAGGCAAAATTCACCTGTTTTTATCCGTCTCATAGGGCGGCCATTTTGCCCCTTCCCGTCGACTAAAGATGACGTCGCAGTTGCGCAAGGTTCAGGTAACGACCAATCCCCTCCTCATCATTTTTGTGAACTGAAACCGGTGATGCTTCTTACTTCGGTGAACTGCAGATTCAAAATCGTGTGACTAAATTTGCCCTTGGCAAAAGCGGGAAAGAAAAGGGATGAATAAATGGAAGAAAAAGAACGTTTTTTCCCCATGCCCATGTGTCACTTGCCATAAATGTAAAATCGCCTCTAGTGCAGGCATATATTTTACTTGAAAAGTGTCTTCTCTTATCAGTCTGTGCTGGAGTGAGTAAGAGAAGTCTGAGTGAACCCAGGAAAAGAATATTTTTTTTCGAAAAGGCTCCAAATCCGTGACTAAGTAAATAAAGGAGATAAAGAGGGGAGGAAAGGCCGTGACGGAATCATGTGCAAATGATTACAAGTGAAAAGGGAGAGAAAATGTTTTTAATCAAATGTTCTTGTCTCACAATGAAAGGCATCCCCTCATGTGGCATAAACCGTTTTGTTTTTTTCTTAAGTGTGGTTTCAGAGCATTTGTTTTTGTTTGAACATTTAATACTTTTTTGAACGTGGCCCTTTATCTGTCACCCACTAAGAATAAAACATGCTTATGGTGCATAATGTGCAAGAAGTCATGAACAATGAAAAAAAAAAGTAAAGTGATGTAATCTTGTAGCAGTACATCAAACAACTGCTTGTTATGTCTGAGTGAGTGTAGGCCAAGTATGTGTTTGTATTTGTACCTGCATACACTACTTTGTCCGCCTGCCCTCCTCCCCCCTAAATCTAGAACTTCAATGTAAAACGTGAGGAAAATCCTAGACAAGAACATCATAGCACATACAGTGCTTTGAATTGATCATACTATTATAAAATCTAAAGTTATCTTTTTATATATACTATGTTCCAAATAGTTGGTTTTTTGATTCTTTCAAACATCACCCTATATTTTCAAGCTGGCAGAGTTGGAATTTGTTTCAGAAACGTTGCAGACAGTAAACAACTCTTATGTTATGTTGGGGTTATTTACACTCAGCAAGAGGAGAAAATATGCGGGCTGGCGTAACATGTTACTGGTTCGTACATGAGAGTGAGAGGAAGTGACACAATGAGAACAGACAAAGGCATCACTCAGGATGGAGAAGAACAGAGAATGCAAGTGCGGGTTAAAAATGAGAGGAAAAACTGAGGCTGGGGAGGGAAAAAGGAAGAGATGTAGTTTTCCTGTTTTACATCGGTGAATGAGACACACACACACACACACATGGCTACACAAGGGATGTCTGGAGCTGACATGTTGCGACATCCTGCCAGCAACAGCTGACAATGGCATGTTAGCATGCGTGTGCGTGCGTGTGTATGTGTGTGTGTGTGCGTACGCGTGTTTAGGCATGCAATATTTTGCTATTTAAAGAAGATAAACGTGACACGTATGACTTGTTGTATGTTAAGGTGGATAGAGGTCAATCAATGCTTTGTTTGGCTCATTTCAAATTTAAAGAGCAACAGCAAATGCTTTACATTGAACTCAAATGCAAAACAACAAATAAATAGAATTTCCACGACATCATGCTTTTTAATGAGAATGCGCTGGCTTCGCGTCATGTCTATTTCAACCATTTCCCGGTTATCATTGTTTCATGTGAGGAGTGTGTCCCGAAATTTGCCTTGTGAACGAACGCCATTTTGTCAACTCATTAGCAAATTATTACAATTAGAGTTTTTATAATTTAATTCAATGTGTTAATTTTGTTGTTTTTCTGTGCAAACTTTAAAAAAAAATCTATTATACAGTTGCTTTTTTTTCTCCACGAAAAATCATGGAAATCCAAGAAAAATGCTAAATATGAAAAACTAAGTGCATGCACCGTAATAACATAGCAGGAATGCAGATCAAAGTGGCTCTGAAAAGCACACTCTATGCCAAGTCATTTATTTTCATTCCCATTTGATATTCTGACTGCAGGTCTTCGACTGCTGGAATGTGTGTGAACGTGTATGTGTATGTGGTGAGGTGCGTGCAATGTGAGTGCGACGAGCGCCGGTGACCAAAAAAGACTTGGAATCATGATGAATGCTCCCACTGTCTAACTACAACCTGCTATTGTGGTCTACAGCACACTACATTGGACCGTGCCCCCCCCCCCAACACACACACAGATATGTGCAATTCTAGGTCTGCCCCACCACACACACACACACAGCTGGACAAGGTGGACATTGAGTTACAAAGTAGCCTTTCGTAGCATTTGTATATTCTCAATATTTCACTGCCTAGTGCATCTTCAACATTTTTGTGGTTTTCAAGATACTTTTGGCCCGCTTCAGTGTTTGAATTTACTTTGGACTGTGGCAGCATGGCGCACTCGTGGTTAGCACATCCGGACTTCCTTTGTGGAGTTTGCATGTTCTCCTCATGCTTGTGTGGGTTGTCACTGAGCACTTGGCCTTCCTCATACATTCCCCAAACATGCTTGTTATGTTTATTACAGACTCTAAATTGTCCATTGGTGTGAATGTCTGCCCAACCACTTGCTCAAAGTCAGCTAAGATAGGCCGCTTCAGCTAACCTGTGACGCAAATGCGGATACGCTGGAAAGAATGGATGGATGATTCATTACTACAAAGAGCAGCATTACATTCACACTGCCCCTCAAGGTCTTTCCCACAATCTGGGAGTCCCTTAATTGTATCAATGAACAAAGCCGGCTCAATGGGTCCACTACTAAAACTTTAATCTACATTGTGAGGAAGAAAAAACATCCTGCCCTAAGTCAAGCGGAAGTGCGTGTGCGCGTGCGTGTCCATGCTGACGTTTTTAGAATCCAAGGACAGTACATTTCCTCTCACGCTTTCTATTGTTCCTGCAGCAGCAAAAAAATAAATAAATAAAATTCTTTTAAAAGGAAAAAGCAGCCAATAGGAAGAAAGCGGCAAGCATGCTGAACACTTGGCAACTTAAAGTAGGATGGAAAACAGGGATATGCTAATCTTTGTGCAGATACAAAATAGCTTTTCATAATAAAACAAATTGGTGGTGTCTAGTTAAGTGTGTACTGTATGTCACCTCCACTCTTTAAAAAAAAAAAAATCTTGTGTATTTTACTTATTTTGTTAAGGCGCAGTTTTGGGATCAGCAGCTGTTGCGTTTGGGCCCTCTTGAGCGCTCCCACCCTACTCATTGCTTTGGGAGGTGATGAACTGTCATTCAAAGATCTGTGCTGCCCTCTGCTGGATTTCTGCTTCCTTCCGAATGACCTACAAGTCAGCTGAACAACGGTGGGTTGTATTTTATCCAGTCCCTGAATTTTCCATAGCTCTTGTCTAAAGCAGCATATTGCAAATTGGTATTATCTAAAGTTCTAAACAACAGATAACATAATTATGATTTGTATTTGTGTGGAAACGTAGCTGAAGAATTCAAGGTTTTATTAGTTTTACCTGGATGGTAAACATCATACAGTCAGACTTTTGCTTATTTAAAAAAATTTATTTGAATGTACTTACATACTGGAGTCAAAAGAGAATGCACCAAAAATGTTACACTGACTTACAATTACAAAGAAAGTGATTTTTATCTTCACGTACAAGGACAGGAGGGAAGAAAACTATGTACAAAAGGGAACTGTGAGACCCCAACTTCAAGTCACAATGAGCGATGTGGGTGAGTCAGAGAACCATCGAAAAACCGAATCCAAATTGTACCACTCAAAAACAAACTTCGCCTCTGCAATCTTAGAGCTACTGTTATTTGGGCACAAATGGCCTTCACTTAAGATAAATCCTATTCTAAAAAAAAATGATATTGAAAACAGAGATATAATGAATGTCTGGATGGACGTCTAATGTTTTGGGAGATAAAAAAAATTCTTCCAGAAATTCATTTAAACAATGCACATTTGTAGGAATGAAGAAAAAGAAGGGGCGGAGAAATGTTGACAAACTGAAGAAAATGCATGCAATGCAGTGCAGAACCCAAAACACGCATTTGGTCTCATCACTGCCTGTGACGGCAAACTTGGCCTCTAAGCTCTGCCTCCAAACAGTCTAAAGATGTACAAATAGATATAAATCACAACTTTTATGGCACTTGGCGGAGGCGTCAACTATTCCATAACACCCAAGGAGCATTGTGCAGCTCTTGGGGAAACTCCCATGAAAAATAAAGCGTGAAAAAGCCAGGTAGAGAAAAGGGTTTGGAAAAAGTCAGGAACGCGTTCTACAAATGTAGCTTGGGAAAAGATGAGCTGCTCTCGGTGCCAGTCATTAGTGAGGGGGGGAGTGTGCGTGTTTGTGTGTATGTTGGGGAAGGGGGGCCTGGGGGGTCTTTCTGATATGAGCGAAGGACAGAAACAACTGAAAGGGTGAGTGTAAAGTGAGGATCCACCTAAAACAGAAAACCTTCTGCTGCATGGTTAAAGTGAGCATCATGTGAGGTCAGGACTTCAATTCTGGTGGACCAGCTACTTGGCGCACCCAAAGAGTTCCTCTTTACTTTTGGTCACTTTTGGGCTTTTTGCTGTCATTCCCGTTGTTCTCGGGCTTGGCTCCTCCCTCCGCCTTATTCTCCTCTCCCTCCGGGTGCTTCCGCTTCTTTGTGTCATCTGACAGGGTCTGAGCGTGGCAGGGGTGTGGTTGGAAGGTGATGATCATGCAGGTCATGTTGTCGCACCCTGTCCCATCTCCAGATGTGTCTGGGGCCAAGCAATGGTCCAACAGCTGAGGGGAGGAAAAAGAAAGTTAGTTGGGGAGGGGTGGGTGGGGGGTTGATGGTTTCGTCACCTCCTCCACGATGGACGAAAGAGGTCTGGCGCTGCCGCTCTGATCTGGCTTGATCCTCTCGCTGATGAAATCGACCACCTCCTGACTGCTCAACACATTCCTAAAGATCCGATTGAGGAAAAACGAGGCTCAGCGACGGGTGAAAAGTAACGAGTGCAGCGACGTGCGCCGACAATTTTGCAGAAAGCTAAATCCCCCCACCAGATGCCGTCGCAGGCGATGACCATGAAGTCATGGTCATCGTTGAGTGTCAGAACGTTCACGTCGGGCATGGCTGAAATCATCTGCTCCTCTGGGGGCAGAACCTTGTTCCTCTTGTAGAAATGATCACCTGGAGAGAAAGAAATCAGTACAGTAGTTAAGTATTTGCACTAGCAATTCGTATTCGTTCTCAGGTGTATATAGTTTTTATTTCTACAACTGTACTCAATTGTGTTCCATCTATACCGTTGAGCAATGAGCACGTACGTACCGATGGCTCTGGAAAGGTTCAGACCACCGTTGACCCGCCCGTCCACGGTCACTTTGCCTCCGGCCTTTTTAATGCGAGACAGCTCCACCCAATCCTCGGGCTTGTGGTCGTAAGACATATCCACAGCTTTCCCTGCAGCGAACCCAGAACTTGCATTATATTTCTAACAAATGAATTCAAAGATCAGATGAGCCACACATTCATACGTCTAATAACAAAAAAGCAAATATCTGTGCCATAAAACTAGCTTTAGATAACCAATGTGACACTAATCAAAATACGGGATCGTTACCTCGCTCGGAGACCACGCAGCGGGAGTCTCCTGCGTTGGCCACAATCAGCTGTTTGCCTCGGATCAGAGCCACAACGGCAGTGGTGCCGCTATCTGAGCCAGGCTGGAATTCATCCCCCCCAAAAAACCACAAGTGTTCCCAAATTGGAATTACAAGAGACAAAGGGTATCAACCCGTCACTTATTTAAGTTTAAATCTTTCCACTAGATCCACACCTCCTCCTTGCCGTCCATCCCAGGTAGACTCATTTCTGTCTCATCTTCATCCTCCGAGTCTTCCTCCCCCTCTTCAGTATCCTCTTCTTCTGGGTCACTGCTGTCAGCCTCCTCCCCTTCTTCACTGCCGCCCTGAACAACAACATCTGCGTGTGCTTCTACTGGTGACCAACCCAACCCAACAATTTGTTCCCTCACCTCTTCATCACTTGCCTCCTCTTCCTCCTCTTCTTCTTCCCCCTCCAGTTCAGACTCTTCACTGTCATCAAAGAATTTGGACTTGGAATCGCCTTCGGTTTTGGAGGACGACGAACACGAGGGTCCTGCGTCGACCTCTGCAATAGCGGCCTTTTCTTCGCCATTGGAGCCCCCCGAGCCGTCGCAGTCAGTTGCTGTGTAGGCGAAAAGGGCACAAACGTCACCAAGATTGAAACTATTTTTAAACGAGATCCTTGGAGATGATCATGTTCAAGTAAACTTACCAGAGACGCAGCCTTCATCACTAATCCTTCGGCGGCACGCCCGCAGCTTGGACCCACAGTCTGCTCCGTTGCCATCCTTCGTTCCATCGCCGTCCTTAGTTCCGATGCCGTCCTTCGTTCCGTTGCCGTCCTTTGTTCCGTTGCCGTCCTTTGTTCCGCTGCTGTCCTTTGTTCCGTTGGTCTCCTCTTCCACCTCTCCGTTCACAGCCTCCTCCTTCTTTGGCCCTTCCTCACCTTCCCCCTTGTGTACAGAGGCTTCCGGAGACCGGCCCGGTGCCTTTTTAACAGTTGCGCTGGAGTAAAAAAAATTAAAAGAGGAAGAGGAAATTAGACCATGTATGGTTGGCAACTGAATATTTTAAAGACAAAGACATTGAGTTTACCCGCCAGCAGTGGCTGGCTTGTTAGCATTTTTATTCTGTCCATAACGGAGGAGCAGTTCCTCGATGGTCATAGTGGCCTCCTCATGGAGTAAAGCAGCCTCTTCTGTGTCCACTGGATAGAAAGCAGAAAGAAAAGGGAAATGTCAGCAGCAGCACTGGACAGCAATATATTGAAAGATGGAATTACCCTAGGATGACTGCCATCGGTGACAATATACTCACCATCATCCTCGTCTGCCACTTTTTTAGTGGGCGGCTCTTCGATGGGACGCCCGGCGATCTGCACCAGCTCCTTGATGACATCTTCTGTGGTGATCTTGCAGTCGATGGCCAAGAAAGCATCCTCCAGTGCCTGGGAAAAAAAACACACAAAGCCTTGAGTGATCTCAAGTGACGAAAGGTACTCTTCTCAGAAACACGCCCAACCTTCTGTAGTTTGCCATCTTTGTAGGTCTTCTGCTCCTTGATGACATCAGGAAGGTACTTTGAGCAGTAGAGAGCCACCTCTTCTCCTAAAAAGGAAGAGTAGAACACAAAAATGTCAGCATTGGTGCTAGAAGCAGGAAAAAGACAAAATGAAATGGTAACTGAATATGATTGTTTCTTCATATTTAACAGCGTCAATTCATTTTTAAATGAACAGTGTTCAAGAACACTTACCTCCATGACCATCATAGACAGAAAACATGGCGGTCCCCTCATCAAAATCTGGGATACAATTGTGTGCATCCTGTTACACACACAAGCACACTCAAATTAACATTAATGCCATTGAGTATTGCTATAGACTAAGACTGCAATCAGATCAGAATCCACTTAAATCTCCTTGATTATAACAATTTCAGTCCAAATGATAGCAATCTGTGTTTTTTTCTCATTAAGCAACATTAAGCTGTTGTGAGCAGCTCGAGGAAAACTTTAATGTCCACAAAATCCCAAATACTGCTTTGATATATTCATAGATTGATGTATGCGTAAGTAGACGTGCATATGGATTATGATGATGTTTTGTCATAGTTTTCCAACATAGAGTGTTTCAGACAAGTCCTTCCTTTCGTTTGGCTCTGGAGGCTCACCTCCATGGAAACACGCCAGCCCTGCATAGCAGAGAAGCCGTAGCTCATGGTGCTGTTGCCGCCATCTGAGGAGGTTTTGGTCGTGTTCGGTTGCGACAGATAAGCCCCCATGGTTGCAGGTTTCTCTGGCTTCACACCTGGGGAGAGAACAGGGCGCAAAAAACATTTCATTTAGCTTCACAAGTCTGGCTCGGTGAATTCAGTCTAGCCCTTTTTACGGTAGCTAGCGTTAGCAACACAACAAAAAGTGGATGCTCATCGGCTAGCTAACAATGCTAACAGGAGCCGGGTAAACTTCCACAGCGCAATCTTTGCCCCCCCCTGTCATACACGCAGCTAAACACAGAAGATCTGATGATGACATACAATCGCAAACATTATTCTGTCAACGGGCTGGGCTTACACGTGGATTCAGGAGAGGGAGATTCACATAGGAAAGACTACACGTGTGGAAGCGATAAGCCGCTATGAAGGGAGAAGCCGAGGAAAGGAGCACGGAAGGTGTACGAAGTGACACAGCGCATGTTCCCTTTTCCGGCCAACAGGAGGCGTGTCTGACAGCTACGTCATGCGCGACACTTAGAAAGCTTGCCGCTAGGAGACAGCGGATCTTTCTTATTCTTTGTAGGAAAGCCCTTTGAGAAATACTGTACTGTGGACCCTCCTCCCATGTTAATGTCCTTGGTTACACGGGCAAAATATAGTGCTCAAGAAATCAGACGTCATTACGCAAGAGAGAAAGTCAGGAAAAGCTAACTGCAACATCAGGAATGTATTTGGGGTTAATTAAAGAAAGGCACTTGAGGCGCATTCACTTTTATTCAAATGAGATTGAATGTGATGACTTGATTTTGAATATACTTTATGGTTTTCACTTATTTCGATTAGTTTCATAATGTCTTCTGAATGCTAATATTAGATAGAGATAACGAATGGAACAAGGTCACTTAAAAGAATAGTCATATCACTGATGTCCATATTGATGATTGAAGAATTTTATTTCGGACAGGACTGAAACAAAATTCCAGAGAAGACACGATATGAGAAATTCACTTGTCTGTCTCCCAACAACCCAAAGACGAAACCACTTTGTTGAAGAGAAGCAGCAAATACATTCAGCAAAATCGTGAGTTGTATTTTAATCATTTGTTTTGACCTTTTTCTTTTCCAGTTAATAGCACTTTATGCGAAACCTGTCTATGGGGCAGAAATTATTGATGCTACCTCTCAATGTGATTGGGAATGGTTGGAATTTGGCGCCCTCTGCTGGTAATTATAGGGTCTTGATTTTTTTTATTGACAATACTGTACAATACAACATCGTTATTAATTGTTAAGAAAAGACTCTGGACATGGGTGAAGATTTGCAGAATCCCATTCCTCTAAATTTACATAATGAAGACAGTCTTGGAATAACAAGTAAACTAACGTACAACACTATGTTAAGTTAGTGAGAATCCTGCGTCTTGTTGCACACCCCCACAATGACTTGCTGCAATTTCTTCATTGATGTCGCCACTGGTTTGAAATGTTCCTCGAAGATGCCATTTCCATCCCTGAACCTGGCCAGGAATCCATCCAGCTGCTTCTGTACCTCAGCTTGCTCCTCGAGTTCAACCTGCAGTGCATGTCGAGCACACACCTCGGCCTCATGAGCCCTGTGGAGTGCCTTCAAGGATGTCTCCAATCTGAGGATCTCCTAGACGTGGGAAAGTATTAGTTAATAATGTGAGGTCATGAAAGCATCAGTAGAGGAAGGAATTAACATTCATTATGAAACACGGGCTGTTTCATGTTTTAAAAAATCCCATGTTTGCGCCCTAATAATTAAAATAATATCTACTCGCGTTATTAGAGTCACTCGTTGACCTGCTGTGACTTGCCTGTGTGTCTGGAGGATGTTTTCTGTGACACTGGTCCTCCTTCAGCAGGACGTTGGGAGGGACGGAAAAACAGAGAGTGACCAGCACCTCTTCCATTCGCTCCGATAGTTGCTTGAAGCCCTCTCCCATATACGCTTGCAGTTTGCGGCTACACTCTCTGGCCTGGACGCGGAGCTGTTCCTCAGTCGTCGCGTCCGAGTCACCTTTACTCAGTTGTCGCACGCATACTTTCTCCACCACGTTCAAGATGTGGCACAGAGAGTCTATGAAGGCGCTGGAGAGACGAAACATAAGCGTCTGCGGCGTGAAGCCGAAAAACTGCGACTCGTATAACTCTAAAGACGACACGGGAAGCATGTCAGTCTCTACGCAGGTATCCTCTCTAACATCCATTTTTGTTTTTATTTCTCCCGCTTCGCGTCAGTCTTCTTCTTATACAAGTTAGCAGTAGGTCGACAACTATATTATGTTTTACTGCCCTCACGCGGCAATAAATGGTATAGTCACTGGGAGAGTCATATACTTCTGCAGATAAAGAACTGTTTAAAAATGATTCAGATGTGTGTATGTATGTAGTTCCATAAAATTGAACTCAAAAGACTAAAAAGGGATTCGAGGAGTGAACTAATCCAATCTTTGTCACAAACGATAATTCAGAACACCCCTCTCTCTCTCTCCCTCTTTCTCTTGTTAGATTAGGCCTCATTTATATCGCTGTAACCTTTCTCTTGCTTCATTGGCTTTGCCTTCTCTATGACACTCTTTGCACGTACGTAGGAGTTGCTCTCGGTTTTGACTACAAGGTCACACATTATCACACAGGCGAGTCGCCCCCTTGCAGGAGGGCGGCCAAGCATACATAGTATAAGAAAAGGAACCTTGGTGGGTGGGGGTTAGACCTTTTTCTGCAATCTCGCAGAGAAGGCTCCACAGCTTTCTATCGATCTTTCTGACATACATTAAGTAGTTAATGTATGCCTGGTAATTACGGTTAGCATAGCGAGCATTAAAGATAAAGAACTGGGGCAATATCTAACAACGTGAAGCCTTGCTCTTTCCATTGGCATAACTTCACATCCCATTCAGCAACTGGCCTGCCTTGAGAGTTTGCCGTGTGTGCTATTGAATACTGTGGTGTGTACCTGTTGGAAGGTGTGTGTGTGCGTGTGTGTGTGAGCGAGAGAGAGAGTGTGTGAGTGAAGACAGCATATGGACAGTGCCCTCCCTTCCTGTTTGGAGGGGAACAACGTGGCTGTCTGTGAACTGCCGCTTGACCCGTGACCTCATAGGATCACACGTACACTAAGAAAGAGAAATGCAGCTAGATACCTTCACATGTATACTGCCAGCCAGCTGTCCCCTCTCAGCCACTGTCCGGGATGGAGACAGCGAGGAACGAGAATGACACCAAGCAAAGCAGACACGATTGTTTTCTCAGGCTGCGTGAATGAGTCTGGAATTCGCTTGGATTTTTTTTAAATATACACGTGTCCCAGCAGGGAAAGCGACACACACACAGCAGAGCGGACCCCTCTTCCTGTTTCGGTCATCTTTTCCAACTTCTTCTCTCGCAGAAGGGTAGAGGGTCACTTGAAGCAGCTGTGAGGGGCTTGTACCACATCAGTGTTTTGTGATCCTCCTCAAAGTTCTTATGTTGATATGTTTATTCATCTTTATGATGATATACATTTTCAGTTCTAGACCAACCCGCAACTAGTAAAAAAACTGCGATACTGAAATACCATAGTTAAATTATTAGTGTGATGGGATCTATTGATCAACAATGAAATTACCCCTAAAATAGATCAACTTTAAATTCCCAGCCATTATTTCCTATTTCAAAAACAGTCACGCAAGGTAAAAATGACTAAAGCAATTCTGCTACAAAAATAGAGAATGAACATAGTAAAACCCACGACTGATTGACTTATTCGATCAAAAAGAATTTTTCAGATCAGTATTTCCTAATCTTTGAAACAAGACTCATAGATATTTTCTGTAACACTAACGCTGTAACAGCCTAATCGTCCCACTCTTTCAAAGTGACGCAGCTTCTCCCTCCTCCAGGTTGAAAGGGATCCTCCACATACCTTTAGCCCAGAACAGTAGTTAAACGGGGAGTACAAAAACAGAGCAAGTGAGGGTGCAAAGGAGAGGATAGGTTGAAAGAAGAAAAGAGGTGAAGAGTAGCAGAACAGCAGCTGGCAGGTGTCAGGAGTCACAAAGGACCATCTGTCCATCGAGTGCCATCTCCATCTAGCCTGTACCCACATTTGCACATAAACACACACACACAGTCACCTTCCATTTCCCTGTGGCAGTAAAATACAGGTTTGCGATCCAGTCCGGAACAAATCTGCACCTGAATGTAGTCCGATGGGAGTGTGAGCATGTGCCCGCCCGTGTGTGTGTGGCATGTAACGTGCCATGAACTCCTAAAACTTCCTCAACTACTGACCGATACGACACACCACTGTGTTGACCCCTGACATTTGACCTTAAGCCCGCCCCCAGGGGAGTTTGTATGATTACGAGCGCTGCCTCAATGTCAAACATCCATGCAAGCAGTGTGGACAGTGTAGTAAAGGTGTGTGTTGGGGGGGGGGGGGGATCAGCTCCAAGCCCTTTTGGAACTTTTAACTGGGGTTAAATGATTTTTAGATAATAATGAGTCTTAGTTCAGCTGCTGCACAGGAAAAATCAAACTTTAGAGCAATGTGTTGATGTATTCATTAAGTGTCTATTTTGCAACGTTAGTTTCCAACTACAGCAATGAGATTGCAGTCTGATGGAGTAATGCTTGATTTGGGAGAAAGCCAAGAGGTGACCCCTCTGTGGCAGTCATCCGCAAGAATGTCCGAAAGCTTCCTGTATGCAATATGCAGCAAATTAGCTCAATTCCTCTTTTTCCAGATAATTTCACTTCCTTTTTAACTGTCGCTCCCCCTCCTCCCCTCCCTTCTTCCTTCCACATCCAGTAGACAGAGGGCGGATGGAGGCAAACACTTCCTCTCTCCACGAAGTTACTTCCTGTCTCTGGGAATCCGTTTCCTGTTCGCTGTTACTACAACATCACTGAGAGCATTCCTCGGGACGTCGGTGAGTGTGTGTTTTCTTTTAAGTGACAAACTGTGCGTTGATTGTTATTCCAATCTCAGTATGAATAAACATACAACACATCCAAAACAAACTAAAAATACATTTAAAAAGGGTATTAGTTCATTAAAATGTGTAGTTTCTTAATTGTTAGCTGCAGTCTACTAATTCAGTGAAATTATTTGTAAAATTTTTTTAGAAGGTTACATTAAAATAAAAACCACATGTGACACGTTGCAGTGATTGAGCGAATGAGGAAAGAGAGAAAAATAAAAAGCAAACTTGGCAGGAAACAGGCACAGTTTCCGTTAGCCTTAACACAACCAGGCTACATTACATATGGACACACACACACACATAGTAGTCTGGCCTCTAATCAGTGACATGTTATCAGGGAGGTATTTGTGCTTATTCAGAGGGTTGCACCCTAACCCACTGACACATACCCACAACATAGTCACTGGGTGAACTTGAAACCTTTACATATTATGTTCAAATGTAGACGTTGTACATTGTCAAGACTGAACATTATCGATTTTGTTTCATTCACTTCTTGTGGTGGATCTCACTTGAATTTGCTGGCGTACCTAATTTTGACGTTTTTAGTCCGTCACAGTCATAAACAAACAAGCGGCATGGCGGACGAGTGGTCAGCACATTTCATAGGTTGAAAATTTGAATCTGGGCCCCAAAAAATCTGTTAACTTCGTTGTTTGCACTTAGCACATCCCAACATGCACATCAACTATTGTCGAGAATGGTCAAGTAGAGCCCTGTAATCATCCAACAGGAGCGTCTGTAGTAAGGCTGCTGGTGTGTTTGTTCATTGTTGGTGCAACCACCTCTCTCCCATCTGCTGCCACCCATTAGCATGGAAACAGGACCCGGAGCATTTTCACACATACACACACTGGCCATTAATCAAGGAGTCAGACCCTAAGTCCATTCCCACACATACACACCACACGGATGAAGACAAAGAGCGTACACACGGACGCAAGCATCTAATCACGAAAACATCCCAGTGCACACTTTACTACGAGTCACGACCACACCTCTTCTTTCAATAGAGCCGACCTGGACAACCCAATTTACTTACTTAAGGGACAACTGTTCCCTCGCGGCACTGTCGCAAACACAAGGGGATTTGTTCCCATCAGCTGTTCAGTTTTTCTTTTTTTCTTTTTTTATTGTGTGAATGCGGTGTCTAGCTGGTTGCGACATCATGAATGGGGACATTGAGTAGGGCACATTTTAAAGAAAATAAAAATGCAGATGGTGAACATGTGAACATGTAACGACTGAATTTAGCTGCGGAAGATATCTCTATTGGAACAAAACAAATGATTGAGACACATTAACCTGGCTATTACAGCAAGTGAAAATCTGGATTAGTCATGTTAATGCCTTCTTTTCTTCTGGGAACCTTCGGTACAACAATTATTTTCTTACATTTACAAAAAGCCACACAATAGCTCAATGTTTATTCAATATGACAATTAAAAGTTTTGTCAGGATTACAGATTTTGACAAGAATCATGGAAATTGACACACATAATTGCTTTTCCGGGCCACAGAATATGATGTGGCAACCTGGATCAGGTCCCCGGGCCTTGAGTTTGACACCAGTTCAAGTCATGATATATGCTGTATACAAATATTGTATATATATTGTTATTAGTATTTCTAATTTCTCATCTGACTGAAAAAGTGAAGTGAAGAGAGTCTCTGTTGCAGAATTGAAGTACAGTGAAAGAGGCGATAATTTCTAACAGGCTCTCGAATATGCATATCATTTTTAATACTCACCAGTTTTCTCTGTGTGTTCTAATAGTGCAACGACTGCAGTTTTCCCGCTGTGTTCCGTGAATCACAATTGTCACGTTCAGACATGTTTGGCTCGCTTGGTGTGTGGCCAGCTTTCAAAGTCTTGGCCTTCATTATAATAATAATAATGTAGCCTAGAAGTGAGACAAATAATGATTTTGGTTCTGTTTACTTAATTTTATTTAAGGAACTAAGTCAGGGGTCACCAAACTACGGCCCGCGGGCCGGATACGGCCCACGGGACAGTTTAATCCGGCCCGCCAACCCTGAACAAATTGTATTATTAAACTTTTTTTTTTTTTTTGCTCATTTTGCCTGCAATGACTGCGTTTGCCCAGTAGATGGGGAAGCGCTCGCCTGCGCATTTACTACCGGAAGCCGTGTCAGAAAGCTCGGTGCACACTCACAAGTGCGTGTACGTACGGACATGGCGCACTCGCGCTCTATTTGTATCAGTCCCGAATTTAGAGCGTGGGCTGTGACGACAGCATTCTTGTAATTTGCGCGCTGAGCTTTCAGATGCAGTTTTGCGCTAAAGCCACCCACAAAACTTCCCCTGGAATCCTTCCATTAAAATGAGTGGCCCGAAGAAAAGAAGTGAGTGCCGAATGTTAAAAAAGAGTGGCCAATTTGGCTCGACGTACGCGACGTGACGTTCAGCCACATGAACGTCAACATCTACCCGTCAAAGATCGAGGTAAACGGACCAACACCTCGGATCTCGCCTAAGAATTGCCACAACAAATTTTACTCCAGACTATGACGCACTAGCAAACTTTAACAAAAAAGACAGCGGTGTCGACAAGCCTACTGGAACCTACAAAAGGATTATAAGGGAGGAACACAAGAACTTTAAGAGACTGCTCATATGTGTCAGAGAGGTTCTGCTCTGACAACTGAGCTGAACTTTTATCTGTTAAGATTGTGCATGGCACAACAGAAAGTTAATGTTCCATGGTTTTCTTTCTATGAAGAACCCAGAGAGAGTTATTTAGTTATTATTTATTTCCTGTTTTTTCTGTGAAGAACTCAGAGAGGGTTATTTAGTTATTATTTATTTCATTAATACGTAGTGTTATTATTTGTTTCCTGACTTTTTTTCTGTATAGAACCTGGAAAGGGTTATTAAATAACCGTTATTTGGTTATGTGTGGCTTTCTGGAAAACAATAAATTTTTTAAGCTCCCCTACGATCGTCACACTTTTTCTGTTACAAACTGACACCGGCCCGCCATCAGAGAAGGGAAAGGTTATGTGGCCCTCACAGGAAAAAGTTTGGGGACCCCTGAACTAAGTGGTCTAGCCCAACCTATGACTGACTATTATATCCCAATCGTTTTGTCAAACTTTGGTTTTCACACGTCGACCAAAGGAATAGTCTATGTTGGCTGGAGCAAACGTTCTCACAAAGTAAATATATTCCGTCTCGAACCCCATGGCCATAAATCGCGTTGGCACTTTTGTCGCGGCGCGACCACTCCACTCAGTCATGACTCCGCCCACTCCGGCGGAGTAGATTAGGGCCTTGAGGGCCCTTTTTAGATGTGACACTAACCTCCTATTAGACTTGAAGCCGTGGTCGGTGGTCAAAGTCCAAAGGTCAAAGTCACTTTGGACTGGCAAAAAAACATGTTTTAGGCCATAACGGCCAAAACCATACACTGATCATGACCACATTTCACATTAATACCCAATAAGGTAAAATGATGAGGTGTTAGCATTGTATATCCTAAAGTTCAAGGGTCAATTTGACTGTGACATCATAATGTTCTGGACTAGTCGGCCTTCTTTTCATCACTGAACCCCAACTAAGTACTATTACATGAATTCAAAGTGTCTCAATGGATATAAAGTGATTTTATTCATCATTACAGTAGTCAGCACCATTTTCCGAAAATCTCCGACACTTTCATTACGAGATTGCAAAATAGATTTTAAATAATGTATAAGCATGAGCATACAAAACTTAAACATGTCCATTTGTAGTCTTATTTGTGGTCAACGTGAAATATGTCAAGTACTAGAGATATAGAAATGTTGTTTTATTGTAGGCGGTTTTGTACAGTAGTTGGCTTGTTGGTTAATGCTTGTAAGATGCGGATATAATTCCTTCCAAGTTTGTGTCCAAATGACATAAATCAAACAGCCCATGAAAGAAGCAAAATGGCGGTGGCCATCAATTCTTTAATTACTGTCCCAATTAATGGGCTACAAACAATGGAAGCTACATTTGAAAGCAGATGTCCCCCATTAAAAGTGAGTCTGTTTTTTTGGCTAGGGGGGTACACCGCTGCAGTCTTTCACAGACCACCCATATATCTCAAGATTCTTCCAATCAAACTCAAAATCAAACTCATTTTCTGATTGGTTAATTAAGTGACTAATAAGTGCTTCTGGATACATTTATCACGTCATATGTTGAATATCGCTTTGTTCTGTGATGACATATTTTAAGTGATTCAAAAAAAGAATTTTGAATTAAATTGTTGATTGATTTAAGTTCATCAATTTATTGATAACTGTATACAAGATGGCTGATTAATTAACATAGCCAGTAAATAATCCACACCAGAGAAAATAGAGCACAATCCAGATACTAAGCAGGTATGCAAGCTTCTTCTCACCTGCTGCTCACTAAGAAATAAAATGACAAACCTTAAGACTTAAGAGATAGATAGACATCTGCTCTCTCTCGCTCTCTCTCGCTCTCTACCCTCCTGTGTGTCCTCTGTGGCAACATCTGCTTCCCCCACTGCTCGTTCCCATCATGCAGTGGGCGTGCCCTTTGTGTTGCCTTGTGCAGCTTCATTGTTCTAGCCAATCATTGTCCCTTGCCAAGCTGTTCCCACGATGCACCACTAATGGCCAGAAGGCGCTGATGGAAGCTGGTGTCTCTGAAGGAATGACTCTGTCTTTACAACCACTTTAATCCCCCAGGGAGAGATGACAATAAACAACACTTGAAAAAAGAAAACATAAACTAAGAAATTGAATCACCTCTGGTGTGGACCGACTCGATGGTGATGACGCAGAACGCAAAAAAAATAATTAATAATGATGAAATATACTGCAGATATGAGTTGAGTTTGAGGAAAACAAAAAAATAAAGGAGGAGGGGCAGATCCAGAATCAGTAAGTCAACAAGAGAGATGGAGCTCTGGGAAAAGATCAGAGTCGAGTCCCTGGGGAATGGCGACAGATGAAGTCGCTGAATAAGCTGTCTGTCATTGTGCGACTTGGGCTGCTGTGGTCACTTCGTTTGTTCGCGCGCAACAATGGAGCGCGACTAAGAGCAAAATCTCTATTTTCCCACAAGATTTAGCACTAAAATTCTGGAGTCATTGATGCTCTGCTTGGGGATTTGACCTGGTGACAAATTGTGATGCTAATAAAATAGTATATCTTGGAGAGAGGTGCCAAATTGGTGTGATTCGGCATTGGACTCATCTTTTCTGATAACCCAAATGGCAAACAAGAAAAGAAAAGAAAACAAAAAACTTGAATAAAGAAAAGTGAGGATTACACAAATTAATCAAATATTTTACAGCAACTTAAAAAGAGTTGAGCAATTTTGGATCTCATCGTTAGTTGTGTCAGAGATTTCACAACATTTCAAAACAGTTGCTTTTAATTTGGAAAACAATAAATCAATGTTTCCCAATTTTCTGACATGCTACAAAACAAACCAGTAAGCAAAACGTCAATAAATCATATGTCTGCATTCTCTCAATTGGAAATAATGTTTCTGAATAAAGGGATGAACATTTCATTTTGTGTATCCAATTATTCAAATAATTGACCGATTAATCGACAATTGAAATAAGTCTTTGTTACAGCCATCGTGAGTACGATAGCATTTAGGCCCTGAGAGAAGGCCTTGCAGGCCCTGGCTGCACACCACTACTATTTAAATATTTTTTAATATTCTTGACCTAACTTTCATTGGTTTCCTACCTGCCAGGAACACCTCCTGGCGCGCTATGAACTATCAAGTAGGACATGCTAGTGGTCCGGGACTATCTTGAACTCTGCCTAAAAAAGTAGGTCACCTTAACCAGATGGGCTAAAGGTTCCTCTTTTTGATCAAATCCATAGTAATTATTATCTGGTACAGATTAACAATGGCAACATTAATGCAGCCACTCATCACTGAAGCTTATATGGAAACCCGCTGCTAATGTCAGGGAGGACAAACCTAGTGGCAATACACTCCATCACCTCAACTCATGATAGACCCGCAGTCAATGCATAAGAAAGGGGGGAGGAGAGGTGGCTTTTATCAAACATTTTTGGGGTTCCATTGTCAAATGTGCAAGGAAGTACATGCTCAAACAGAAACAAACGTTAAGTAAGTCATTTGCTACAATCTCAATTGACAGTTAAAAAGAAAACAAAACAAAAAAAACCCCAATGTGTTGCACATTTTAGGGGAGTAGTTCCTCGACATTTTACAACCACTTTGTGGTTCCATTTTCACTGAGAGAAGGACTCACAATGGCCGGCAAATACAAAAAATGTCATTTAAAATTTTATTCGAGGAGAGACATATGAATGGACTGTTAAATCAGATTATAGCAGAGACACAGTTAAACGGGCTGTTGTTTGGATTGGTTCCGGTCCTGCCTACCACACTCCACTAGAAAAGGCGTGTGTGGACCGAGTGAGTATGCAAGAGAGGGACTAACACAGACAAAAAAAAAAACATTTATCACAGTACTTGTTTGATTTGCGATGCTCATAATTTGTGTTAACACTTTGAATACGCTCTCGATGAATTTCAACAAAGCTACACTAAGAGTCAAAATATGTTTTGTGTTTTCTTGTATAAAATAAAGTAAGGTCAAAATTTGTTTTGTTTGTAGAAGAACATGATAATGTAGCAATGCAACAGTAGCAACATTTTCCTGGTAGCCTACCTGCGGTGAATATAAAAAGTCTGCACACCCCTGTTAAAATACCCATTTTTTCACAGAATAAGACCAAAATAAATCATTTCAAAACTTTTTCAACCGTTAATGCGATCTATAACCTGTACATAATAGATTTTTTACAAATATATTTTTAGAAGTAAGATTCAAAATAAGATTAAAATTATGTGGTTGCTAAAGTGTGCACACCCTCCAATAACTGGGATATAGTTGTTTCCACATTCAAGCTTGTGATTAATACGAGTCAACACGCACCTACCACCATTTAAACTGCCTCTGCTATACCCCAAATAAAGTTGGGTTGTTCTTGTAGGCTTCTCCTGCTTTTATTTGCTTTCTACCAGTAGGTTTTGTGCTTACACCGATTGCTATTTCAAACTGTTGCAAATTCTTCCCACCTTGTCTAAGACTCTTGTTCCAGCTCAAGAAAAGAAACCCCATTGCGTGTTCCTGCTATTACCGTGCTTCACTATTCATCTGGTGAAGAGCAATGCTGTGTTTGTGCTGAACAGAGCCTCTGAAATTGTGGCCAAAAAGTTCAATCATTGTTACATGAACACATTTCCCACATGTGTTTTTAAGGAGATTTGTGAGAATATGCAATTAGTCCTCTGCTCGAAAGTAAAAATAAAACATCAGGAAAGACTTAGAATAACATCTGAAATTTATCTGGGGTTCATCAGTGGCACTTTAAATGGTGGCAGGTGTGTGCCTATTCCTATTCAATACAGCCACTGCCCAGTTATAAGAGGGTGTGTATACTTGTGCAACCACATTGTTTTCAGTTTATTTTTACTTCCCCTCTTGAATTAAATAAAAATCGACTGAGTTGAGGAGGTCATAGAGAACTTTAAAGGTGGAACAAGTTTTTTAAATGATTTATCGTGGTCATCTAAACAGATTTTTTTCGTGGACTTTTCATATTTACAGTGGGTAGTTACCCTGCCTTTTTTCCCTCCTTTTCTGTGTGCATTTTAGCATGAAAGATTGAGGCAATGTCCCTCAGAAGTTCAAAGAGGGCTACTCGATATGAAGCATATGGCATCCAGTGACCAGGGCTTTGTGTGACTATTGACACCAGAGGGTGGATGCGAGTGTGCACGGCTGCTCAGGGCCGCAGGACAGCCTAGCGGCAACAAAGGACAGGCCCTAAGCCTGTCTCCTGTGATTTTCCAACTCAGCGAAAAAGCTATTGTGGCAGCGGAAAAAAAAGTTAAGATAAAAAGCTTACCACGGTATGTCCTAACAACCGCCCGTCGCTTGTGTAATACAAGCAAATACTTTTTGAGCGGTCACAGTGGCAGTCTTTGAGAGGCAAAACATCCCCGCTATTGCCCATAAGCGCTGGCCCAGTGACCGCTTCCGCCTGCTGCCGCGTGCCGCATGAGTCACATCATTGTGTGAAGTCCAGCACATCTTCTTTAACCAATTACACACAAACATGAGTTGTTTTCTTTGCCTTTAGGCCTTATTGTTTTCGTGCAAAACTAGGTTTGACACTGGCTTTTTTATAAAACCTATCACAAGATTCTGGGTATTGGATGAACTGTTTGTGTGAAAATAGTTGTTTTTTCAGAATCCGATTTTTTTTGTTGACCAGATCAAACCATGGTCAACTTGAATGATTAAAATAAGGTGTATGAAATAAACAGCTTGTGATTCAAAACATACCACGTAATGTATGATACAGTGAAGACAATGTTATGTATTCACAACTATATACTATATACTATACAACAAACTTTTAAGCCAATGAAAACGTTGGTACGTTGGTAATTCCAAATGGTCACTGCCACCTATGTGTAAAACTTCTTACAGAGGCAACATATGAACAACTGTCACTCTCCTGATACTTCTGGACCTAATTGAAAACATGCCCTTTTTATCTTTCCCGCATTTCTATAACACTTCAAGTCAAATTAATTTCTTTGATGACTAATTCTACACACCCAGTGGTCACCAAATGACATGGGTGCATTAAGAGACACACACAAACATATACATACGCACATCATAGTCAGACAGGGGCCACCACGACTAAATCCAGACTGTGGTTTCCCTCTCTAGCTATAAATACCCATTCGCTTTAAACAAGATCTCACACACATCCACACGCACATGCATACAATTGCCCAGACACACAAGGCATTTTTCATACACACATATTTTTCCTAAAGTTTCTTTAACAAATCTGTCAAGACAAATAACTAATAGAATCATAAAGCGGTCTCTGTGTCATCTGCATCCGCATTCACTCACATACGCACAAAGAGATGACTCTGGTTTTGCAAATTGGTCTATGATTATGGGGTGTATCTTTGTCTCATTTAGTGGTTCCACAAGGAGACAGTCTTCTGCCCTGTTACACACAAACATGCACGCACACACACACACAAACACACGCACACACTCACAAACACATACCGCGACACTATCACTAGGCAATAAGAAATCCCCATACTGTGTATTTGTTGGATTGTCTTGACTCAAGACGAAAATATCTCGTGGGAAATAAATTGTTTCCATTTCGCGTACGTTTTTTTTGGTCACGCATATGACGTTTGAGCCATTACACTTTGGCCAAACATGAATACAGGCATTCCAACACAGATGTCCTAATATTTCCTCTTTTATTATGGAAAAATATGTCACTGTTTTCCAGTAATAAAAATGACAGGCTCTGTACATACAACTTTTCTTTTAAATACAACACAGTCACAGTGGTCTCAAGTGCCTAACAAAAACATACATACATGCATACATACATACATACATACATACATACATACATACATACATACATACATACATACATACATACATACATACATACATACATACATACATACATACATACATACATACATACATACATACATACATACATACATACATACATACATACATACATACATACATACATACATACATACATACATACATACATACATACATACATACATACATACATACATACATACATACATACATACATACATACATACATACATACATACATACATACATACATACATACATCAAATAAAAAAAACAATCAAACTTAAATTACAACACAAAATATCACACCAAATTGTAACACAAATAATAATTAAATTAAAACAACATCTTTGTTCCAATAATAAAAAAATAAGATTAAAAACATAAATCGCATGATGCTAACCAACAATGAGCAAGCAAGGACGATGGTGGCTAAATGATGACTGGCTAGTGGCTAACAGTTGAAAACACAGGTGACCTCATCTGCGCTCGCATACTCTCAAAAACGCACGTTACGAACATATACCCCCGTAGTGCAAGGAGGTCTCGGCAGTTCGGACGACTCCTTCATAGTTTGACATAGTCACACGACAGCGCCAGAAGTTGTGACAAACAACTCTACAGTGGTAATAAAACATCCCATGAACTGTGTTTGATTACTTTCAGTGACTTTTTGCTTGTAGGTTCTGCTTGTAATATTGATGAATAGTTTGCCAAAAACATTGCCCTGTGTATCCAAACCTTCAGGGTCAGGGGCCAGTATGGCCCAACAGGATCCATGTTGAATCAATTTGCAGTCACTACTCTTCAGTTCTGCTGAGAACCAGCTCAGCCGACGGAGCCTGTCAGGGCTGCAGACTTATACGATGTGAAGTCGGAGCACTTGTGTTCTTAAAAGAAAATTCTGTTATCTTTTGTAAAGTTGGCTACAGCTGAGACTACTGCACCGTGGAAAGATTTCCACCCTTGCCATGTCCACACTGTCCTTTGTAGCACTGCACAGAACATGCACTGTCATCCTTGACACTGTACCTTAATAATGAAAAGCTGAAGTTCTCAGTACTCCAAAGGTACTACTCTATTCATTCAATCAGTACTCCACGGTACTACTATTTCTTCATCCAAGTCAACGCTCCCTTGCTTATCAAGAGCAAACAAATGGAGTCCACCTCAATGCCCATAGTCTATCTGGAGCTCGTCCATCGTCTTTCAGCAAAAGTCACTGGATAGCATGAGTACTTTGTCCACCATTGTTTCAAATTTGAACAAGGCCTGCACTACTTTGGGAGCTTGGAAGATAGTGCTGAGCATCAAAGTATGAAGCCGACGTCCTCATCTGAGATCAGCATTGTCCAACATTCACTGACTGGTTCAGTGGCACCTTGGCTCCAAGATCCTTGGGTAAATTCCAGGCAACAGCAGCAAACCGCGGGAGTAAAACCTCCCGGAGACAAGCTGAGCTGTACTGCTCAGGGTTAGCGAGGACCACCATCGTCCAGAGGGACCTGGTTGGAAATTGGTCCAGAAGGGGTATCATACCTGAAAGATGAATGACATTTTCACAAATGAGAAACATTTCATTGCAAAACGAGTCAATGGAAACGACTGGCTGGTTTTACTAAAGTTAATTTCAATGCCAGTGTAAGTCAGTATGCAAGAAATTACGTCTCACCTCTGTAGCGATTAAACACTCGTCTTTCTGGTCCGAGATGACGTACACAGACTGGTATTTGGTGTCTGTGGCGCACTGGTACTTGCTCTCACCACTGGCATTGCAGTGATATTCCACGTCACAGCTTGACTGGTACTTGACATCACTGGACGATTGGTATTTAAGATCACCGGCAGCGTGTTGGTTCAGATCGTAGGACGACCGATACACGGTTTCGCTGCAGCTCGGTGACTCTTCCACTTGTTTCTCTTCTGAGGCGTCACTGCAGGACAAAGATGAAGGTACGGTATTTTAGGAATTGAAGTGTATAAATATTTGATTCATTTCTAAGCTTGATTTTGGAGTTTGACCACAACATACCTGTTTTGTCTCTTCCTGCATATTTCCTCAGTATCAAACTCTTCCAGCAGATCACATTTCACTTCTGGTCCATCATGTTCTTCCTGGTTGCACAGTGACGCCTCCTCAGGCCGCAGCTCATGTACAAGATTGTACTCCACGCTAGAGTAGCGAGTCTTAAAGCCTTGCTTCTCCGATCCGCCGAGTCCATTAAGCCCACCGATCCCACTCAGGCCAGCAAGTGAACCAGCTAGCTCGGAATGGTAATCGACCTTTTTATTTGTGTTTTTAATGGACGTGGTCGTCACGGTGACCAGCTCCTTGTCACTGCGGAGGCAATTGGTGGTGGTCAGGTTGTTCATGGTTTCGTGGCTGTCGCTTCGGACGCTGTCGCTGCGATGACTGTGCCTCTCCTGGAGCTTGACCCGAGCGTAGACCACTAACACTGAGCAACCGATGAGAATCACCAGAACTAGGAAGACGCCAGCGCACACGGCAGTCCAGGGGAAACCGCTGTCATCATCGTCGTCATCGGCAAAGATTTCGCTTTCCAGTGAGGAATATCGTCTGTCCGGTCCATCCACTACTGGCTGACCCTTGGGAACTTCTGGTAAGAGGAACTGGCAGTTGTGCCCGCCGTAGCCTGGCACACAGGCGCACACATAGCGGCCGCCACGTTCGTGGCAAGTGGCTCCATTGTGGCATGGATTGTGAGCACAGCGGGAGATGGGGGAACTGCAGTTTTTGCCGGTATAACCTGCACAAGAATCCAGTTTTAGGAATCTGCTTGTGTACATAGTATACTCGAAAACAACACAGGGAAGTCACTTTGAATATGGAATCATACCTGGAGGGCAGTTGCACGTGTAGCCATTGGCTCCCTCCTGGCATGTCCCACCATTCTGACAAGGTAAAGACAGACAAAGTCCATGGAGGATGCTGCTACTGTCTTCACAGTTGCTACCAGAAAACCCTTCAGGACACTGACAGAGGTACGAGTTCACCAAATCCACACATTTTGCTCCTAAGAGGGAAAAGTAGGAAGAGGTCAGCGTCAAAATCACTGATATTTCACTTGTCATTGGAGTTGGTAATGATGCCGGACTGATAAGCAAGTGGAGGAATGCGTACCATTCAAGCAGGGGTTGGACGAGCAGTGGTCGATTTTTTTTTCACAGTTGAATCCAGCGTATCCCAAGGGGCACTGGCAGAAGTAGCCCCCCTCCGGATTGTCAACACAGCGTCCGTCGTTGAAGCAAGGCCCATCCGCACAGCTACTGGCACTCAACTCACAGTTGTTGCCATAGAAACCAGGTAGGCAGGTGCACTTATAGCTATCATCTTGGTCCTATTTTAGAGAGAAGGTAAATGATTGCTTACTTTCTAGTTCTCGGTTTACGTTTTTATTGACAGCTGTCTTTTATTGCTACTTACAGAGCAGCTGCCGCCATTGCGACAGGGGTTTCCAGAACATTCATTGACTTCGATCTCGCAGCTTGCACCTGTATAGCCGGGGGGACAGGAGCAAGTGTAGCTACCCTGGCCAGTGTTGGTACACGTGGCACCGTTGAGACACGGCTTGTGGTGTGTGCAGTAGTTGAGATCTAGAAACAGCAATTTTAAAAAAAAATCAGATAACTTCAATCTTAGAGGATGAAGAGAAACTAAATGCAAAAATTCAAGAGACTCACCCTGGTTGCAGAAGAGGCCACCCCATCCCTCCTGGCAGTTACACTGCCAGGGTTGTTGGCACGTACCATGGAGGCAGCCCGGGTAACGGATACAGTCATCACAGTAACGACCGCTGAATCCCACACGGCACCTGGAACCCACCATGAATCAAATGCCGTTAGAAACAAAGCCAGGACAAACACACCCGAGTGTGAGGAAAGTGTCTGTTAAAAATGGGACGCCATTTCACAACTTACTTGCATTCTCCGGGTTTCTCACAGAAGCCATGATCTTCATCACAGCCAGGAAGACAAATTGCTGCAGAGGAAAAAGAAAACAAAAAGGTGAGTAAAGCAAAATGGAGCCATCACCTCAGCCGCCTTATCTATTTGTTTCTTCTGTGGGCTGTTTAGTTGCTTTCCTGCCATTTCCTTTACCCGCTCACCTGGCTCTCGGTCTTTCGTTCTACATTTTGAGCCACTGATAGGAGGCCAATAAAAACGCAGCTGCCACAGCGCAAAACAGTCAAACAACAGGAGGAATTAGGGGTCAGGAGGCCATTCCCGATAAAGACTACTCACTGCAGAGTATTAGTTTAGAGTGTGCTGCACAATTTGCTGGACTGTTTACCTTCAGGACTTCGCCGCTACGGTGGCTTTGGACCAAAGCCCCTCCCTCCTTTGGTGTCCAAAGGCACCATAGCAGCCAACAGGCCCTCTCTATTAACATGGTTGCTGTCCAACACAAAAGCATCCTACACAAAGACGCCTTTCTCCCTCTTGACTGTGAATCTGAAGTCTCTTTTTCTCACCCGTGCCCACCCCCCTCCCACCGACCACCACCTACACAACTGTACACCTATCGCGCCCTCTCCAATCTGTTTCTCCCCCCTTCTCCCATCATTCTGTCCTATTTCTGCTACTTTTCCTCTCGCCTTCAGCATCCCTCCTTTCCTCCTCCCATCTCTCCTCTCACCCAGCCCCCCATGGCCCCCACCCCCTTTCCAACCACCTCTCTCCCAGGGCCAGCTGGTCTGTGTGGAGCTAACCACCAGACAGCTGCTCCATTGTCTCCTCGCACCGAGCAGCTGCCCCCTGAACAACAATACACAGCCCCGCTTGGCCAATCACCGGCTCGGGCCACAACAATGCAGGACCACCACTTGGCCAATCGGGGAGGAGTTTTGGGGGTGAGGAGGCCCCAGTGGTCTAATGGAAGGCACGCGGCGTGTGAATTACTGAGGAGCCACTGCGGCTCATTAGAATGGAGGCCTCTGGTGCTTGGGGATAACTAACTGACGCCTGTTGCACACGGGCTCTGCATTAGGACATAGAGAGGGGGGGGGGGGGGGGGTCCTTGAACAGTAGCGACAGCCAAGTGACTGTTGGAGTATCTAACTTTATAAATGGCTAACGACTGGATGCCATTTGAAGCCATTATCATAGGTCAAGTTTTGAGGCATGATTGATGTATTTTGCATTCTTCTATCTACACCGAGCACTCTTAGTGAATTTAAATAGTAAGTATATTAGTAACAGGAGGAACATCATTGCACCAGTTAGATCCAGTTAGAATATTTTGCATTCTTCTATCTACACCGAGCACTCTTAGTGAATTTAAATAGTAAGTACATTAGTAACAGGAGGAACATCATTGCACCAGTTAGATCCCATGCGGGCTGGATGTAAACAAATCAGAAGAGACTTACGTTCAGTGCAGTACTGTCCCTTCCAGCCAGAATTGCAAATGATCTCGCCACGCTCTCCACAGGTGAAGTGTCCAAAGGCATCGTCTCGGGGTCGACAGAACACGGAGCATCCCTCGCCATAATAATGCTCGTCACACAGGAAGCGGTAGGAATATCGTAGCTCCGTCCTCCCGGCTGTCTGCATGTCTTTGAACCATTCCTCTCCCACTGTCAAGTGACGCTGAGTGGTTATGCGGCTGATGAGGTGCTCTGGATTGTCTGGAAAAATCAACCACATAACAACTCGTTGATCATTTCTTTTTAACACGTTTTATCCTGCATATTATTGTCGCGTTTCAAAACACCACCTTTTTTTTTAAAATGGCTACACATCTATTTTACGCTGTGACCATTGTATTTTGCTTTATCACCACACTGCTGAGCTGTGGTCAGTTAGACATCATCAGGACTTGCAGGTGACACCTGCCCAGAGTGTATCCTTTAGCTCACATGTTACAGCCACCTTTGTTTGCCTAACTAATGTAACGGAGTGAGTGTCATTATTATCATGCCCACTCTTAATTCTTTGTCCACTCTCCTTTGAACTCAGAATTAAGTTATTAATCCAGATATTGAATGACAAGTTATTCTTTCCAGCATCAATGACTGAGTTAAGTGAAAAAAAGGGCCATTAAAGAAGAAAACATTGCCACAATTAGCCTGCTGGCGTGTCTTCAGGTTACACTGCTGCTTCGCTGGCTGTCACCCACCTGTTGCCAGGTCGTCCAGGGAGTCTGTGTGCAGAGCCTCAATGATCAGTGAAAATGTCCCCTGGGGTAGAAAAAAAAAAGAGACAAGGAGAGTCAACAGCTGCTCAGCCTGCAGAGCCACGTGAAGTAGGGGGTGGGGGGGTGGGGGGTTAGTGCAATAGTGACGCCTCCCAATAAACTTCATAGCCTCATTGAACGGTCTTGATTAGGGGCCTAATAAGGCTCACGACTACCTGCTTCCCTTTCACGACCCTGCTACTATCGCACTAGGGCTCCGTCGTGAAGCAAACGAGGCGGAATTTCACGCTGCGCTGCCAATGATGTGCCAACTCGGAGGATGTTAAATTTCCCACCACGCCTGGCTGGAGAAAAGCATTTGGTGAAAACACCACCCGACCCAACCCCAAACACCCCCGCACCCCCCCTGCGCCCGCAACACCCCCGACACCCCCTAGCCCACAAACACATACACACTACAATAGACCTTCTCACACACTGTTGACAAAGACCCTCACAATTTTGGGAGCATCTGCTGCGGTTTGCACCCTTTAGGACAAATGCGCTCCGATCGAATTTAAACGAAAGAAGAAATCGCTCTATTAGCTTCACTACTGCGTAAATCTAAAACAATGGCAACAATATTTTTTTTTTTTTAAATGATTAAACCTGAGAAATATCATTACTGTCTGAGTCACTCACCGGCCATGTGAAGCCGAAATTGAAGCGTATCGGATTGGTGAAGGTGTCCGCGTTGGTCTCGGGCACATGGAAGGAGTTGGAACCCAGAACTGGGGTCACCGCTCCGCCGTATGTGCAGGGGGGCTCAGGGGACACGTTGGCCTGGTAGTGCTTCAAACAAATCCGGAAGAACGTCTTGCACTCGCACTGCTGGTGGCCCGGCTGGCGAGCCGAACTGCCGCCGCCGGGGCAACAGTTGTTGTTCCCCGCCACACCTTTCTTGTTTAGAAACTCCTGCAGTTTCAGCTCAAACACCCCCGAGCACAAAACCTAAAGTGATAGGTAATATAAGAAACAAGCAGACAAACAATCATAAGGATGCTGTCATTTAGGCGCGTTAATAATAAAAAACAATTACAGGAAAATCGGCGCGTAAAAACGCAGCCAGTGCGCGCGATGCCGTTAAATCGTTGTTATACAATACCTGGCAGGTGAAAAAGGAGAGAGTGACAACCAAGGATAAACACAGGCGTCCCATTGTGTTGACAGCCCGTTCAAAACAATCGCTCAAAGATCCACAGGTTGGTGCAGCTTGACTCAAAAAAACATGGAGAAAGTTTGGAGGGTTCTTCCTTCAGTCAGAATTCACTTTCCTTCTGATTGTCTTCTATTTTCCCATACGAGCCTCTGTTGTTTAGTTTAGTTTAGTTTTGTCAGTAAATAATCCACAACAGAATGATCCTTGAGGGAAATCCCTGTTTGAAATAATTCCATATAATCTTGCGCAAAAAAAGGTGGGCGTCCTTGTTGTTTCCTCCCTCTTGATTGATGAAATGCGGGTCCCAAGTGAGGAAAACAAGCCTTTCTTGGTCTCACCCGGGTTAACAGTGTGTGTGTGTCTGATGGCTCTACGCTCCTGTACAGGCTTTTATATCAGACCAGTGCGCTCAGGGTAATAAGATGCAAATAAGCCCCTCTGCTCCTCTTTTCTCCCTCCCTCCACCACCACAAGTCCGCCCCGGGGCCATCACAAAAAGGGGGGTTGGGGGGTGCACACAACTTATTTCTAGGCCCACCCCCTCCTCGCTTTTCTCTTTTTCCTCAAAGGAACACACCAAATGGCTCTAGAGAGCTGTTAAATGTACAACAACCTATCGCTTCCCCTCCTTATACCCCCATCCTTCTCCATTTACATTCCGGCATTTTTTTTTAAGACCACGAAACCATTGCGCACGGCTGAAGCGCGGAATGGGCCGACCCTGTACCCCGAATTGGGGTTACATTGTACGGAAAGCCCGCCCGGTACACCCCCGAGGGACAAGCTCATAGTCCGCGTTCACCTCGGACCATCTGCCGGGCCACATTCCTACAGTGTAATAATCTCTGGCGCAGCTTTCACATGTTCACACTCCACAAGGCTTCTTCTAATGGTCTGATCGTTTCGTTTGTGGGCGCGCAATACGCAACTTTACACCTTGTCAAGGTTATTTACCCCTCTGATTGAGTCTGTCGGATTTTTACTCCGTTAACCAATAAACACCCGCCTAAATACGCGCCCCAAACGTGCGCAAATACGCATCCAACAAGTAGGCAAGTCCTCCTCTGTGTTGGACTGCGTCTCTTTTGGTGCAGGCAGTAAAAAGAGACTTGGTGGTGTGTCACTCGCGTGGCTGTCATTAAGGGACTTTGAGGGGGAGAAAAGGGGAGCCGGGAGCGTGCGCGTGTAGTGTGCGCGTGTGTGTGTGTCTGTGTGTAGGGGGGCACATACAGGGAGTAAAGTTTTTCTCTTTGTGCTTTCAGCTGTATGGTAATTGGGCCAGCAGCACCTGCTCTCCCACAATAATACAACACCAGAGAGAGGGTCTGATCAGGTTTGATAATATCACCGTTTCTACATGCAACCACGTCACAGGATCCAATTCAAATCCCTGCACTGCATTTTTGGGAATGCGCGTGTGTGCGTGTGCGTGTTTCCTCAGAGAATTTGCACGTGTTTGCATGATGTTAATAAGAGCTTGCGGCAGCCATTTATCACTGAATACTTCATTTAACGTGAGCCATGTGAAGCATCTAATCAGGTTTCCTTCACTTAATTGATTTATATCATATTGAAATCATGACAAGTATGTGTGCTTTTCAGTCAATAGTCTCTTTCGACTATGTATCATGAATTCTGTCTATAATGAAAAATGATGTGAATTTTATTCACACTGTGAGAAATTTATTTTTGAATTTTATTCACAGTGTGAGAAACTTGTTTTTTTTTTGACAGTTTTACATTGTTGTAGTGGTGTAGAACTCATTGCATCATACAAACCGTTGTGATGCTCTTATTTAGCATGACTGAACATTACAATCTCTGTAAAAGCAGAATTTTTCATCATCATTGATCCGCTGTATTGAATCTTGTTAAGTAAGGATGAACGTACTTACTATTCCATTTTTTTTTACAGTAGCTCAACAATTGCTAAGCAATTAAACTAAATCTTAAATCAATTGATAAAAATAAAATCAATCGCATCTTGTGTTTTTGGTGACAATGCAAAAAGGTATTAATAAAGTGACATCATTGTCATTTTTAAATGCATGATGCTGCAACTGATTCAAATGATCAGCTCACCAGTAAGATCTGAGGCTGAAATCTGTTTGGACAAAAAAAGTCCAATAATATTAAACTAGTAACAGTACATCCAAGAAATAAGTTACATAATGTAATTCTTGTTGGGAATATATTAATATATCATAGAAAAACTATTTAGATTTGTAAATATAAGATTGTGCTTAGTGTTTAAGCCATCAGAGGAGACATTGCTGGCCCTGATCGCTTACCAGTGCCTAATAAAATTAAGATTGACTAAAAATGTTTTTTTTTTTTCCACCTTATGGTCTTACTCAGTCCATTTCGGACCACACTCAAGCAGCCAAAAATAGTTTCTTGCTCAAGGCAAATAAACAATAACTCTGAGCTTCTAGTGTGCCCTTTCATGCGACTTCAGGGGACTTTAACCTTGAGCTTTAACACCATTATCCTTGGCTGACATGGTGCTTCCATCGCAGATACCAGTGTGTGTTTAGCTATGAGGCTGATTTCATTTAACTAGTCAATTTTGGCCTGCGGCATTGTGGAGCGCCTCAAAGGGTTATAAAGCTCCTATGTGGCGTGTCGTCAAATCCCCCTTCGGAGGGAAGCCTTTTTTATTATTTCACCTCATCGCCACTATCGGAGGTGCCCTGTGCACCTCTCCCTCTGCCTGCGTATGCCATCAGTCATGCATCACCATGACGTGGCACACATTTTGCAATTAGGCCTGCAAAGCGTGACTGGGACGTATGGCGAGTTGGAAAGTATAGACCCCCCCTCCCCCGCCCCCAACTCGCCCCTTCCTCCCCACCCTCCAACTCCTGCGCTTACACGACCACGCTTCTCCACTTTCAGTTCCCGCATGGAGATTCTGAAGTTCTGTACTTGGAGCTCCACCCACTTCTCTCCCTATCACGCGCGTGCGAGTTAGTGAAATTGTTTAACTGGATAGCGATTGTTTAACTGGAGTGCTTTGCACATTATTGTCCCATGTGTGCGCGTGTAGCTGCGTGTGCTCGCGCGCGCGCGTGTGTGTGTGCGTGGAGCAGGGGGCTCTGTGACACGCACCAATACAACAAAGGAAGAGGTCTTGCGCCCCGCCGCCCATTCATCCCTTTCTCTGGCCTAGTAATTCCCATTGATTCTTATTTAAGGACGAGTCGCGAGCCCCTCGGGGGGGAAACTGTGTGATTTGTGAAGGGTCGCAAGGACAAGACACGCCCCTCCTCGAGCCCGGCCATCTGCTCCCCCAAACACCACAACACCAACTACCAAATGGCAACCCCCCCCCCCCTCCACTCATCTCTCTACAAATAATTCCTCTCTTTTAACTCACCTATCCAAACCAGTGTTTACTGTCTCATCTATTATATTTTCCTCCACTTTGATTGAATGCATTCTGAATAGGAAGCAACCAGTTGCATGTTGGGCAGATCACAGTGGAGGCATGCAGTGGTTATGGGGTGGCCATATGGCCCGTGAGTGTGTGTGCATGTGTGTGTCAATGTGTGTGTGTGCGTGCCAAGAAATGGATGGATGGCTGTCGTGGGAAACCCTGCATCATCGCCATCACACACACTGTTGCACATCGCATGGCAGCCTGCAGAAATCAAAGTAAAGGCATTATCACATGACCATGGTGATGATGGACTGTGACTCACTTGAATTGTGTTGTTACATATTTTTTTAATGGGTGGGCTTGATACATACGCTCACAAAACTTAACCTCAACAGCCCCATTCACTATATCAATTCAAAAATGTAAATGTGGGAAAAATTGTTGGAACTGTTGAAGTGACCATTTGAAAATTTAAACACTAGTAGATATTTATAGAAATAGTGTTGCATATTGATATTTGTTTCCTATTTATCGTGAGAAATCATGACAGTTGTTAGTGTCGTCACATGATGACTATCATTAATTCTTGATAATGACATAATTATAATGTAATTAAAGCCAATTTGAGACAATTAGTTATTTCAGAAGTGTAAATCAAACTGTCAGCCCTTTGCATTAATCAGTAGCCAGGAAATAGCTCTCAGTTTAAAAAAAAAAAAACAGTGACTCGTAAAATACACATAATCCCCCTTTATTTTTTTAAGATGCAGAGACCCCCAGAGCTGCCCAACAGGAATGTACCAACACTGTCTGTTTGCCTGAATATACAACAGGATTCTGAGGCTCGTCAAATCACGTGGAAATTTTTGTTTTTGGCGATGACGTTATTTACCTCACTTATAATTAAATGAGTGGGGCTGATTGGATGTAACCAAAGGCCTAATATACAAGTTTGGCGTTTTTGTTTTGGATTGTGTATGACCACACCAAGTGTACATCCATCTGCTTTTAACGATGGTTTACTACTCAATGATTGAATTTACAACCCTCACGAGACACCTTTTCACAGTATAGTCTCGGATACGTTTGATTTGAATCCAAAACAAGCCAAAAACAAACAAAGCCCCCTACATTGGGAACAAATCGCACACTCTCTTGCTCCCTGAGATCCCTGCCCTGCGGCCCCCTGGGGGTCCTTGGCCTTTAGTTTGAGAACTAGTGGCCTCCAGCAGCAGGATTAGCCAGGCCAGCTGCCCAGAGAGACCCCAGGCCTCGGACGCTGACACAAGGCCTGACCCCAGGGTGGCTACTATCAGGGACCCTGAGGGGGATTTTGGACAGCTCTCGGTGTGTATGTATGTGCGTCGTTCATTGAGTTGGACAACTGTTGAGCCAGCGCAGATTTGGGCAGCGGTAGTCTTTGTGTGTGCGTGCTTGTATGGTCAATTCTTTCCGGGGGTTAACTGCTGATCCAGTACAAATGGGAGGTAGGGGGGGGGGCTGTCGTGTGCTCCTGGAACATCTGCCTCTGTTTCTCCTGAGTCAAGCTATGGTCAGGAGTGGAGGGGGAGCACACAGAGGGGGGAGGGAAGGGGAGCTGAGTGGAGGCAATGAAAGAGGAGAAAAGGAAGAGTCTGTCGAAGCTGTAGGAGGAGAATGATGACAAGATCCAATGAGAGCTGGCAGTGCGCTTGCTGTATACACCCCCTTCCACTAGTACTTGTGTTCACCTCACACTCCGTCCATGTGCATCGACTGCTTGTCCACTCACATTATCCAAAACTGAGTCTTGATAGGAAAGGAGATCCGTGGTATCCAATATGGTGGAATTGGGACAAACTGAAAATTTTCATTTGTCGTTTGGTGAAACAGTTCTACTTTCAGCAATGATGACTGAAAAATTAGAACTGAAGATGAGTTGAAACCTGTCCTGATCTCCAGCATCTCTTCTGACCCCCTCATGATCTTTTGTCTTGTATTGTTCTGCACAGTATTTATGTGTCTTGTAGTTTGCGAGTCAAATTCTTAACTAGACAAAAGTGCAACTTCAGCTATGATTGACACACAAATATTTTCACGATATCTCAGCATGGCTGTAACTTTTGAGGGCACACACGGGGGGCAGATTTATAACTGTGCTCCGCCTTCCTTGAAGATCAGTTGACTGTGAGAGGTGGGTTGCCCTCCTCGTCCACTGAGCATCTGGCTGGGGGACGACAGATGCTGACAGCTGGACTGACAGCAAGCATATGCCGCTTTCTTTATTTCTTCCAAGCTCAGACAATAGAATGGAGAGGGCGGGGGGTGTATTGTATGGAAGGTAGACCTAATAGCTTGTGACTTCAGAAAAGAGCCTCTATTCTCCTGGAGAGCAATTAGTCTGCCTCTGATCCCAGCCTGTGGAGTTTATGGGTGGACCAAGGCCACGAGACCACAATGGTCCATTCATATTCATGCAACCTTGAGAAGTTTATACCATTCAAATGTAATCTATTGTATCAGCAGCTATTCTCTTTTATATTAAGTGTGTATGTTTGGATCTGCATGGTGTTTTATCAGTGAATTGGCATCCCAGATTCAGTCAGATCACCCCGTTTCAACAGAGCCAGTGTAGCAGCGTGCGCCAAGCACGTGCGCTTTGTTTTGGAGCGCCGTGACGTCACATGTGCGACGCAGGAAGTGGTAGCGTATCAAAACAAACAGGACGCGCTGCTGGATAATGCGAAATATTCCCAAGTAAGTAGTCTGCAAAATGTGTTTTAAAATAGTAGCGGTGACATCATATCATATGCCTAAGGCAGTTTAAAACTATGAGGACGGCGGCTGTATCTTAACTAATAAAACTTGCTGATGGAAGCCAAGCTAATCCTTAACCTTAAAAAGAGGCGAATGTCAACAAGCATTTCGTTCTGACAATGTCAAGCAAATAGATCCCTTGCTACTAAATGAATGCTTTGGTCTGGTCTCTGTTTGTAGAAATGGGGGTAAAGGGTCTCCAATATTTCATGGAGCGCTGCTGTCCAGAATCCTGCGTGACTGTCAACCTGAGAGAGCTCGCCAGACAACATGTTTCCAAAACAACCAACATCTCTTCCAGTTGAGTGCATCTAAAATTTAAGGCTTGTGTTTATTTGCAGGGTGTTCTTAAAGTGTTCAAGATTGTTCAGCACTTTGTCCAATTGGTAGATTAACAAAACACGCCTAAAGTATTATTCCCGACATTGGTGATATAAAATAACGTTGACATGCTTTGCGGAAGTCACTTCATGAATGAAAACAAAAATGCACATTGCACTCAATTGCATGTTCAATTGCATGTGTCCGAAAGCTGCATCGAAGCTTGCTGCACCACTTGAACTGGGCCTTGCTGAAGGGCACTCTAAGAATAGCCACAAAGCAGACAAGCATCTCGCCAACAACTAGATACGATTTGAAAGTATAGTAAATTCTCATAAGGTAATGACTTTTTACCTAGACAAAATGTCTCATTTGTTTTTTTGTGAAGATTAAGATTATCCTTGAAAAAATAGGAATGTATTCTCCGAACATTACGCCAAAAAAATTCTCTAATAAGTGTGAATTTATTATTGGTAAAATTACAACTTGCATTCATTTCTATTTCCATTTCTTTCAGGTCCCACACTGGTTGTGGATGGCATGGCCTGCCTGCGCCACTGGTACTTGTGCAAAAACTGGGTTTGTGGGGGTCAGTGGAAGGAGTACATGAGCATCCTTCAGAGATGGGTGGAGACGTTCACCTCTGCAGGAATCCATCTTGTCTTCTTCTTCGATGGCATGGTTGAGGAGAAGAAAAGACATGAGTGGGTGCGGAACACAACCTTGCAATGTTGTTACTTATAATCTGTGGTGTCTGCTAGAATATATCCCCGTTCAACGTGGGGTTCAAAACGATTATCTGATTACAGGTGAAGCGGCGACAAAGAGTGAATGGGGAGGTGTCTCAAATATTCCGTTACATTAAATCAAATGGAGTGCAACCAGGCAAAGATCTTTTCAATCTGCCCTCTGGCTTGGCAACATTCACACGTTTTGCCCTCAGGTTTGCAATGTGGGATTATAATGTGATATTATTAATGACATTATTGATTCATTTTTTTTTTTTTGTGGCAGGTCATTAGGTCAGGATGTATTTTGCTCAGTGCAGGAGGCTGACTATGAGATTGCCTGTTATGCCCGTCGACATGGCTGCATGGGCATTTTGGGACAGGACTCAGATCTCATCATATTTGACAGGTTGGTTCACTTGAAGCTGTTATTGGTTAGTCACATTTAATGTCATGTATTCATGACAGAACGCATATTTTAACATGAAATTCTAAACCTTGGTTTCTGATATGTCAAAATGTTCCCACACCTAAGTGTAATGAAAATGTGCTGTCCTTCTTTTAAAAGCAAATACTTTTCCAATGTGAAAAGTGTTTCTTTGTTGTTCAGATAAAAGAAGAGAGGCAGAAAAACCTCAAGACGTTTGGAGAAACGTGTTTAATTCAACGACGTAGAGTCGAATGAATTTGAAAAGAAGCCAGCTTTCAAACCGCCTCATTCCAAACACACACAAATTTCTAGTTACAATAATGAGAAAAACATGACGTGCGACTTAGAAGATTTTGTCCAGCCTTGCACAAATATGCCTTGAGTTTGGCTTTTTTGCATCTTAACTATCTATGGTCACAGATTCATCCTGTGTGTCATTCGAATTGGCTGTAGAAAAATGAAAATATTGATAAGACGCCAGATTTTGAATATATCATTTCTGTTCTTTCTCCAGCGTTCCTTACTTATCAGTGGCAAAACTGCACTTAGGCCGCCTCACCACTGTCCTATATGACCGAGAGACGCTTTGCCGAGCCATTGGACTGAATGTTTCTCAGTTACCGCTACTGGCTTGTCTCCTCGGTAATGACGTGGTGCCGGAGGAGCGTATGCAGACGATCAGGAACGATGCGATGGCAGCATACAGGTGTGAGGCGCATTGTCTGTCTAACCATCATCATAGAAATATGAATATGTAAAACATGTAACATCTACTTTTTCTTAGGAAGCCACATGGCACAGCCCACTGCAGTGCTCCTCAGGGGCAGAAGGTGTTGGCTGTATCCCAGTTTGTCAGCTCTTTGTGGGGCAAGGAGGAGGAAGAGACTCATCTTATCCCTCAGAGTCTGAAACTACCAGCTGCAGACAGAAAGCTCTTGGAAAAAGGAATTTGCTCCTATTTACTGGCCGGGCCGGAAGTTCCTCAGCAGAATTCCCCACCTCTTATTACCGCTACCTTTGAGAAATATGTCAGTCCAGAAATATTAAAGGTACGTTCAGCGCCATATCTATGTTTGTCATCTAGAAACGTTTAGCGGAGTTTCACCCATTTGTTTCTCTTTGGGTCTTCTGCAGGCTTGTCGAGAAAAACATGTATCGGCTGAGGGGTTTATGGTTTACAATGTCCTGTGCGAAGGGGTGATTGAATGTAGTAATAGTCTGGAGGATGAGGAGGATCGCGAACTGTTGCCTCAGGCTGTTGTCTTCAAGTCCTCCAGACAACGCATCTACGGTTTGCTCCTGCTCAACAGGCACGATGGTAAAATAGCACGCACAAGACATTCTCGCTTGTTAAGTGTCTCTCTCAACCTTGCGTGTATTCAGACAGCACTGCGGAACCTCCAGCCATCAGAGAGTGGTTTGTCTATCCAGGCAACCCTTTGAAGGAGCCCGACATGGTCCTCCCCGTGCCGATCTGCACCCCATGTACAGTACCTACAGTCCCTGTGAAAATATTTATGCCCTCAGCTAATACACTCTTTAAAGACCTTGTGGAGTGGTTTCAGGATTTTGTTTCAAAAATACAGTTTGGAAAATAATTAAAAACCTGTCAAACCTTGCTTTATGTAGTAGAACCAAAACACCCACCCCTACAAAAATAATTAGTATTCAAGTGTGAGTTGTTTAATGATTTGTTCAACAGTCAGAGTCAACTTGAATTGTTATTCACATGCAACATGCCACATTCCTTCACTATTACGGAATCCCTAACCAAACCTAAATATTTTATCCATCTGGTTTTGTAGGTGAACGGCCCAATCTGGACTTGCTGTGGTTTGGTTCTGGTCCTGATGTTTCCGGCCTTCGTCTAATGAGCTTTTTGTCAATATTTGACTGCCAGGAGTTTGCCGAGTTGTACGGAGTGGTTGAAGACTTTCTTCTGACTGCTCTTTGCCTGGTCACCTATATTGTCCTCCAGGTAAAAGATTTACACAATTTTAGAGCGGTAATCTCTTAAATTACTTGTCTTTGTTATTTTAAAGTAAGTTGCTTTCACATCTGAATCCACACTTTTACAAAGCAGCAAGTGAAAATATTATATATCTGATCAACATGCTGGATTCATTCTGCTCTTTTGTCAACATGTGATGTGACGTTTAACATTTCTTGTTAATGGCGTGTTCTGTAGTTTTTTTTCCGTCTTGATGGCAGCCTTTATCACCCAGTGTGACCAGTTTAGCTATTGACACGTCAGCAACTGCTCTGATAACCACCCAAGAACTGTGTTCTTTCAATTACCTCACCACATTGTTTTTTTATATTGGCTTTCAAGTGTTAGCTTTTTTTAATGTAGCATGACTATTAGTATTTTTTACAACTTTGCCCTAACATAGATTAAATGGTTGCAAGATAGCGATCCTTTGATTTTTGGCACGACTGTTAGATGTTTGCGCTTGCGACCGTGCAAGAAGTAATTAAATAAAAACTAAAACAAACAGGCAAGCATCACAACAGAAACACAGCTTTGTCTGATAGACGGGCAGACAAGCAAACAACGGGGCCTGTTGTTGTCTGACGTCTGCAGCATTCACATTCGCTCACCACTCGACTGTTTAAATTGCTTCGGGGTTTGTTTGTTTTGAACACGCCACGCACACACACACAAACACACACACTGGCTGCCTCCTTGGCTGCATTCAGGATTGTTGCTTTCCCTGTTGAGGTCAGACCAAACCAACAGACCCAGTCAGAAGTCACGCCGAGATAGGGTCGAATTTGGAAGTCATTTATTATACGCAACCATATAGTCAGCTATCTTCCGACTGTTCTCTTTGTAGGTACCATCTATGTGTTCAGAGGACGTGGATGCTTACCTGAGTCAGGCTGTGTGTCTGAAGCTCAAATCTCTGCAAGAGCTTCAACAGATCAAGGTCAGCAAAGTACTCGCTTATTGCAACTAGCTCAATTCGTGATGCAATGAATGAGAACAATGGCCTCGTATATACTTAGGAGTAAACATGCCTCCAGTCAGGGAAAATGAAAAGAAAAAAAAACCATAAAAGAAAACCCAAATAGGGTTATGAATGGGGATCTTGTCGAGAAAACAAACATCACAATTAGAAGTGGGCTTGTTATGTAAATGGAGTTGTTTTTATTTTTTTCTGTCACTTTAATCATGTCTGTGTCTGTCTGTCTAGACAGTTACCAACAGTGCTTACATTAATGAAGTGCAGTTGCTCACCATAAACCATTTTAAGTGATACCTTTCAAAACTGAGTATGATCTTTGCAAAGACGGAATCTCCAATCGGACTTTTGTAATAAATGACAACTTGTTCAAATGTACCCAATGTAATGGCCGGTGAGTATCGGTAACAAGTTTAATCTTCCACCAGCTTGAAATTGCTGTCATTGGCTTCGCAGCAATATTTCTTGTTGACTTTCTTCAAAAGCTCATGTAACATTTAAAATCTCATAATTTGTCCTCATTTGTTGTATACATAATTATTTAGTTGTTTCAAAAGTCTCCCCAGCTAAATAGCTTAGTGTGTCTTGCCAGCTGTTCCCCAAACTAGTCATTGCCTTGTTGTTGACCCTTTTATTTGCACTGTCTAATTACCGTACTTATTTTGTGTTTTGCCTCTTGGTCTTTTTTTTTTTCCTACGCAGTAATTAGGGTAGTGTCTTATAGTTAATAGGTGATCTCTGGGAGAGGTTGGAGGCGCTTGGAGGGTGTAGGCCTGAAAATGATCAGTATTGATTTACCTGCACCAGCACGCAAAGACAAAAAGAATCGACTCGCATAGGCTCATTGGAGCGGATTTGTGTGTGCTCGTATGTTTGTGTGTCCATTATTATGTCTCTGTTACACATTCTGCTTGGAAATGTTTATTTAGAGAAGTCACTATCATGTGGTGTGTGTTCACATGAATGTAAAATGAGACCGACCATTTGTGTTTGCTTTACGGAAAGAGGTTGTGGGTAGGTTTAGGGATGCCTTGGTTGTGTTGCAGCATTCCTCCCCATGGAGTTGCATGCTTGTGTGCGTGTGTGTCTGTGGGAGAGAGTGTTCTGGCGACACTCACCCGTCTGCCCTGGCTGACGCTCACCACATGGAGCTATTTACATCACGCACATACGCACCTCAATGAACAGCTCATATACATGCTCACACGCACGTTTTTCTGTCCGTTGCCTTCTCATATTCTTTTTACTCTTTCAGTCTTCTTTGCCTTCTTTGTATCCGCTTGTTTGTGCGCTTCAGGCTTTTTGTGCGTCTGTCCAGCGCTTCATTGTTTCCAGTGTGTGAGGCTGTGTTTGACTGGAAGCAGGTGACAGGCAGGCCTGCGGCAGCGTGTGAGTGCTGGTGTGTGCGTGTGCGCGCGTGTGTGTAAATAATCGCCGTTATCAGTGCTATCTGCCAAGGGACAGGTGAGAGTGCGCACACAGTGAACATCTGCCTGCTGTCATTGGCTTTTTGCTTCAATGATTAGTAAAAGATAATGTCGGAACATAGAAAAGTGTTGCAAGCCACATTACTTGGCTGGATTCCTAATGATATCTAATGCAAGATAGTGTGTTTTGCTGCATAAGTAATTTTTCACCTCAAGTAAAGCAAACAAAGCATCGGGCATTTAATTAAAGATGGAATGTGTGTGACCAAGCAGGCTTGATTGCCTTTTTTGTTTGTTTCTCAGCCGCCATTCCTCTGCAGCCGAGCAATCCAACTGGGCTCTCTCTACGTCCGAGGACTGAGCTACATGCTGGGAGCCAACTGTGCCAGCGGCTACCCGCTGACCAACGCCGCCCTCATGCCTTGGCAAAGCTTCGATGGACAGTTGTTCCACTCAAAGTACCTGCTGGCACATAGCGGCACTGAGCAAATGGTGCTGCTGGACAATCATGTGAGTGCCGTTTCATTAGGTACACCCTCCACAGTTTAACATGAGCTGCAATGATGACCCAAGCATTAATTCCAATTACTAAATTCAAATAACAATGTACTGCTCACATCATGATTCAAATGGATCATGATTATAAACACAACAAAAAACATTCAGCCCAAATTTACATCTATATTTAAATGAATTTAATAAGGTTCTTCAGGTGCGTTCAGTTGTGTCCCCTGTGTTTTAGGGAAAATGATGTCACGAGTCAGGCTCATTTGTTATTGTCTGCTCTCCTTCCAGCCATCCAGTCTTGCCTTGTTTCTCCAGCTGAGAGAGAAACACGTAGAAGTTTGCAAGAAGAGAAACAGAGACCTGCAGTCTCAACCGAAAGTTAGCATCCTCGAGGAAAGTCAAAGTTCCTGTTACAGAGACGAGCACACAGGTGACTAAGCGACATATTTTCTCTTCTGTCTTTTTATCGTCCACCAGTTTTCTCTTTCTGAAGCATGTTTGGACTTTTGTGGCTAATACTGATTAAAGGCCTTTCTTTCGTTTGAGAATAGTCTGAACAATGCACAACCATTGCATTTGAATCTGACCATCGATCGGTGGTTGTAGTTCTCTGGTCGTTCTCTGTGAACCACATTACCCAGAGGGCCGTGCTGTAACCATCTCCATGTGTGCTGTGGTCTTGATCACACACACGCGCACACGGCTGCAAGCACATGTGCACGCCCGAATCCAACACTTGCTTTGTCAGTACACTAGTAATGGCATGTTTCTGTTTATAGGCTGAGAGCACTCTATTTTAAGACACACAACAATGATTACAGGCTTCGCTCTCTGTCTCAAACCCCCCATCAAGCCCCACTCGGCCGTCGGCTCCCCTTTACCTCACTTGTTCCCATCCTTTCATCTTCTCTGTCCTTTCTTTACCTCCTTGTTTTTAGCAGCATTTTTACACCTCATCATCTTTTACCTTCTGTATGTATAATTAAAAAAAAACAGTTTTATGAACGACATGGGACTGTTTTAACGCCGCAAAATGATACAAACTGTTATTTTGGCCCCCTGTTTGTTCCTCCCAATTGTTTATGACACTGTATCTCAATGTTGAGTTGGTAGGTTTATCTGTTTTCAACAATAAGCTCAGGAGCCTTTATTCTAATCCTGTCCCAAGTCCCACCCCAAAATGCACTTAATGCCACCCACAACTCAAGTGAAGCTCAAATGAAGCTGTAAGTGGGTAAATAAATGGAAAACTTCCGCAGTTCAAATATAACTGTGACCCGTGTTGAGTTCACAAAAATGATTTGTAGGTGAATTCTTGAGGGCAACGGCAGTGGAGGTTTGTTTGTAATTCTCCTCTTTACAACATTGACGTGATTGGGCTCTTTGGTGCATTTCAAATAACTTCAATTTGTTGTCCAAAAGGTATTATTATGAATGAATAGACTTAAACTCTCCGCCACTTGGTGGTCAGTCATCGGGCACGAGTCAGCAGCAGCCTCGTGAAATATAAACCCGTCGATTTTGTGCAACCCCTGTGACTTTTGGGGAATGCTTTTTTTTTTTTTTTTAAAGCACCAGCGTGTGCCAGATTGGTTTACCCCAAACTGTCTGCTCTTTACTCAAGTCAAGCTCTGTGGGCCTCAGTAGGATGTTTCTGCTTGCACAAGATGGAGGGCTGTGCCCTCGCTATTCCCATCATTACTTCAGATGTGTGTGCGTGAGAGTTGCGCGGGCGCTTTGTGGCGTCGTTGCAGCCCTTGCTTGGCTTGTGTTTGTAATCAGCACCGATATTTAGTCTCCTCAGCAAAAATCTCTCGACATCCCAAATTACTCTTTGACCACAAATCTCTTGTTTATATGCTCTCCTCTTCTTTTGCCTACTAAGGACAAAATGACATCTAAATCGATAAAGTTGTTTTCAGAGTAACTATCACGCATTTTGGGCATATTCACATATTTGGGGTCTCATTTGACAGCCGTTGATAGTACCTTGGAGTCTTTTATCTACAATGTTTCCAAATTGGCCAAATATCAATATCTAGCTTTTACATGTATAGCATGTACAAAATGGAAGGAAAAAAAAAAAAATCAAAATTGTTCCTAAAGTTTCCAACATTCCAAAAGATGATGTCCATTTCTTTGTACATTTCAACTGAGCAACCAGTTTGCTAAATCATAGGTCACTGATTTTTGTCACCGTCCCTCTTCTCATTCATTCTAAATGTGTCCATCCACACCAAACTATTCTCACCAGTTGGAAGCATAGAATTGTGAAGATTAAAGGTCTTCTTCACGCTGCACTTAGCAGAGCGCAGCGCATAGTTGACGAACCCGTCTATTTGCTGCGACAGTGTGGCGACGCCACGTTGTGTCACGCCATGTCAACACGCAAGGTGATTGTTTACCGTTATGGTGCCACCCCTTAAATAAAAATTATTAAAAATCATTTCAGGTGCAGTGTCGCTGCGACCCATCCAATAGGAGAGGGGCTAGCGAAGTGATTCCGAGTTTCTATACTTGTTCCATCAGACGGCGATGACAACTGCAGGGAGAGGAGCGAGACGTCATTCAGAGGATGGAGGAGGGAGAGTGGGCGGCGAAGTGGTGGAAACAGCAGAGCCAAACTACAGGAGAGACCTGCACACGGAGGAAGAGGAGGAGGCCAATATTCCTACTTTCATCCTCCCTCCGTGGATGAAGGCGCTCGGAACATCAGGCCAGAACAGACAAGGAGTCGTCGGCGTCCCAGCAGGGGGCGGTACCAGCTGGCTCCCAGGTAACTTTGCTGGAGGTGTTTTAACGGAAGAATCATCTCATTTGGTATTCTTCCTCTCAGATGGTGTCAGCCTCCTGCTCCTGGAACGTAAGTCAACCCTGACAGAGAGGAGCAGAGGATTAGAGTGCAGGACTTGAAGAGTAAAGAGGGTAGGAAAGAGCTGATGAAAGGAATGACACAATCAAGTTTGTCTGAGCAAACCGATTAGCTGTCAAGAATGTTTGCCTAAAGGATGCTGCATCTGAAAATAGGAGGATTACGCAGAAAGAATTGAGAGATTAAGGACATTGAATTTTGTCATTTTGGAGATGTTTTTTTTTTTTTGAAGAAGAAACATGTCCAGTTGCTGCTGTTCAAACTTGTTGTGACTGAAGACAAAATAGAAAGTGTCAAGAAACAAACCTAGCCCTTTTTAAAAAAAAATTAATTACGATTTTTAAAACAAGCACTGAAAAGAAGATTGGTGTCAATTTCTATATCTAGAATATTATAATCTAGAAATACAGTAACTGTAAAATGTATCCTTGCAGGTGTGTTACAAAAATGGGTTTTGCGCAAATGTGACGCTTTGTTCCGTTTGTCGGCAATGATTGATCGGCGTGCTGCTTTTCCGTGATGGTCGGAACGGAACCTCGTTGTTCTGTACTACAAGAAGGCACACAGAATAAAACCCCGCCATCTGAAGCGTGTAGGATTTAGTTTTGCTTTCACAGGAGAGGTCTGTGGGTGTGGCAGCATAGACTCCTACAAGTGAAGTGGCCATGTTTAGATACTAATCGGAAGAGGCAGGATGTATTCTGTGGTGAAGCAAATGAGAGAAGGCTGACTCAAGAAGAAGGGGGGAAAAGACAACAGAGGAAAGGAAATTTAGGGTCGTCGGAGAGAGGTCAAGTATTAGGTTCGAGGAGTACCGTGGCAGAAAATGCAATGGAGGAACTACTAAGAATAGACAGAGCAACAACAAAACAGGAAGGGATGGTATAAAAGAAGCCAAGTTGGGAGACGGGAGAAAACGGACAGGTTTTCAGTTGATGGTCTGTTGTGTTGTTTCAACCACAGGAAACCCTGTTGGCTTCCTCTTTCTATATGTGTGTTCGTGGGTGTGGTTCCTCCAGCAGCGGGGACACATTGGAATCCTCCGTTCTGGGATCCGACTGTTTTCCCTCTTTCGGTTGCTATTCAATTAGCTGTCTACTATGTCAACATATTCTAAAGCGATTGGAGCCAAGACAACATCTTGAATAAAAAGTGGAATGAGAGGGAATTAAAATACTTCGACCCTAAATGCATTTATGTCACACATATTTAGAGACTGTCACTCAAAATAGAGCAATACAACCTGGTTGCTTTATTGCCATGTCTGTGCTCATATTGGCAAATTGTCTCAGTCATAGATGGATTATTATACAGACACGCACACAATGCTGACACAAGCATCCAAAAATGGGTGGAGAGATTAAGTCACCTAATTTTAAAAGAGGTCTGTAGTTGAATTGATGAGATCTGATCTCTGCTAATACTGTATTGACTATACATATAAGATCAATAAGTTAGCTTGTGATGGATTGTTGAAGGGTGTAACGAACGTTTCTTCTCTTACCTGTGACATTTTTACCCTCCATCATCACTCCCTCCCTCTGTCCTCCCACTCTGTCTTTGAATGAATGCACTTTGACGAGTGGAACATATGCTGCTGGTTGTTCAATACCCTCCCTCTGAGCAGGAGCACATCTATGCGTGCGTGTGTGAGAGCGAGAGATGGAGAGCGAGAGAGAGAGAATGCATGATGTGTGTGTGTGTGTATGTTCATTGAAACGTGCCTCCTGTTGCACATCGGCCATCTGTTCCTTGAATGGACTGATGGAGTTCTGCTGTAACCATGGCGATAGGCCATTCAGTCAAATGGCACCATCAAGCCAGCCCTGGCTGTTTTGTGTGTTTGTGTGTATTTATGTTTATGTTCAGGAATGGAACTGACTGGCGGAGTGGAGGAATTCCCATGTTTTGCTGAAGACGTGTGGTGGGAGTTTGACTAGATTGTTTACCACTAACCCGGGCCACAAACATGATTCTCTGTGAAGAGAGACCATTCAGACATATTTTGTTCATTCAATTGATGATTCTGCCATACTAGAACTTTATTTTTATTTATTTTTTACCACAAATGCCTTAGCAATCTGACACATTTTGAGCTCTTTTGTAAGGCAGAGGGTACATTTTTTAAAATTATTTTTGACAGAATTTGTCGGTGGACTTGCACAGGTTATTCCTATTTTTATTTGTGAGTTATTTTTAACATGTAAAAAAAGTGCAATTTTAACACGATTCTTCTCAATATAACCACTGTAGTTTCTTCTCTTGTCAATTTAAACCCTTAGGAGTAACATTTGTATTAGTACATTTGGTTGAATTCATTTTGCAATCATGTAACACACACACACAAACAGCATCAGTGCAACAGTGAAATGAATATTGAGTTTCAACTCTCTCAAATCACTGGCCTATTCAGCTGCACCCTCAGACCATTCAGCAACCCCACCCGACACACATACACACACCCTGCTCCACCCAGTGGTCCGTGGTCTGCTGGCCATATGTCAGCCCATCGCTAGTGAGACACCTCTCCCGAGACCCTGAGCCCTCTTTTGTGTGCGAGCATGTGTGCGTGCATGCATGCACTAATGTTTTTGCCATCTTTGCTCTCGATCCATCTTGAAACCACTGTCATCTTCCAAGTGTTTGAGTGCAACTGACCGCACCACATCTGCATAGAGCCAATACTTGTCAATACCAAATAGGAGAAACAGTATTTACCATTATTCACATTTAAACCTCCGGGGTCTTGCAGGGTATCAGTAATACAGTATGCCAAACATAAATTGCTCATGATAAGAAGATAAACTTAATTGAGAACAAGAGGAAGACTGACCAGCAAAGTGGAGACAGTGGAGTGTATATATACATGAATGTACCCTCTAAAAAATCAATATAGGGGAGAGATGGAAATGTAGAAATCAATACCCGGGAAAATCATAAAATACCCAAAAGTCAATTATCTGGCCTGGCACCTGGGAGGGCCATGCATATTTCAATGGAGCGCTGCGGGCCCCCGTCTAGATCCACCAGTGATCGACACCTATAGAGAATTTAGACTCTTGTCTAACCTGCATGTTAATTGGAATGCGGCGGGGAAGCAAAAAAAAAAAAATAATAAGAATGGAGAGAACATGCAAACCTCACACGAGAAGGCCGGAACTGCTCATCAAACCCGTCACGAACACATACCAACCACTAAATCACATGGATGTGCTAATGTGTTCTTGATTTAATTGATTTGTCACGCCAAGAGAACGTTCCTGTGTTCCCTTGTGAGGAATATTTGGGACTGATTGGCTCATCTGGTCCTTGGCAGACAGCAAGCGGCCCATTCCATACTGTGGTGTTTTGTTTTCAAGTCCTGTTATGATGTTGGTTTTAGGGTCAACCGAGCTAAATTCTTTCCCTTTTTGTCAGCCTTTCTCACCACTATCTGGCAACACAGACAGGCAGATCACACACAGATTTGTCCCAAAAATGCACTTGGGTCATTATTTTATTGACATGTGATTTGCCGTTGAAAATTGAGTGACTTGAAAATGTTTCCTTTAAAGCCGGTAGTCAGCATATAAAACTTCTTACCTCATCATGAAACTTTGGGGGATATTTTATGGGCCTGTTTTGTAAGCTCTGTTGGAAATAAAATCATCACAATCGCTTCAAATAATTACATGCATTATGACGACAAAGGTTTCAAAACATATCGACAAAAATATTCAGACACCTGACTATAGTATTTGACAATTTTTTTTTTTCTTTTTTTTTTTTGCAGTTTGATAGACAGCCATGAGGCCCTGACCTCATGACATTTTCTAATCCTCATTCCTTCCACACCTTTAATTTCACTTAAGCAGCCACTCCATCTTTGCTTTTTAGGGATGTTATGTCAACGGAGCCGCAGTGCGCACATGCACAAACATTTACCATTTGCCAGTGGCATCCTCACAGATGTCTTTAAGCTCTCACACTGTTGTAATGCTTCAAGGTGTGAAAGTGATCTACATTCTATTCTAGTAAGAGAACACCAATGTGTTGACACGGTGGCCTTCGAAATGGTTTTGACGGCCTCTTTTGTTGAAAAGAAAAAAAGTCATGTATGTAAACAGGAACTTTTCTTACAGTACATATGCAAGTTAGCAAGACAACAGGCTATTCTGACTCATTCATATTTATTGATGTAATCAATTAAATTTTAAATGTGCCTGTGTTCCAACAGATTACTGCGACGGCAACACACATGGATCTTGTTTTCCTGTGGATTCTTCCTTTTAAGCAGGTCATATTTTGCACACACTGAGACACCAGTGCTGCATGTACGCCACCTCTCACGCCATTCCTGTGTTGATGCATGAATCATGAAACTTTGACTCCACGCGTCTCTTTCTTCCGCTCTCTCACTTATGTCTGCGGGCCGGTAACGCTTTAAGGCTGCACAGATGTCTTTGGACCGCTTCTGTCTCTGAAGTGCTCCGTGGGTCACATGCATGAAGATCCAGGTTAACTGACAGACAGATTGGGGAGGTGGCTAAAGAGGGTCATGGTCAAAGGTCGGGATAATCGGGAAATCTCTGAGAAGCTATTTGGATCTTGTCCATGTGAACATCTTAATGTTGTCTGCCGAATGCAGTCCCTCCTTCATTCACTCTATTTCCTCAAATGATGTCTTTCGAGCTTGCAGTCACTTGCAGTTCCTTTTCAGGAAATAAATCTATGAATCAATTTCATTTACATCAAAGAATTAGTCCATGATTATCATGTTGCTAACCAAAACAGCAGTGCCTACTGAGGTGCTGTGCAGTCTTACCAGCCACCACTCACAATATCCTTATATGTAAATTTTCAGTGCCTTTTTTTTGTCCATTTTATGTTATACGGGTCATCTTCCAAATTAGAATTAATTGTATCTGACAAGTGTATATTTTTAAAATGAAGTAGATGGAACACTAACTTGTTGCTTTCTTGTGATCTTACACAGGCTTCCAAGTTTTTTTTCCTGTGAGGGCCTGGGGAAATTCTTCTGCAGAGCTTGGTAAGTTATTTGACCTACACACGCACGCACACACCCACACACACGCTCGCGTGCAAGGTAGGGGGTCACATCTTAGTAAAAGAAGTGTTAGTGCTTCAGCAGGTACATGTCACCTCATCCTGCTCTTTGATTTGCACAGACACTTCCCTTTAGCATAGGATTGACAAATACACACACACAAAGCCACACTCTTTGGTGCGTTCATAAAATAACCCTAACTTGTCTTTGTAACAAGTCATGCTTGATTGAAATGCCAGATTGGTTGCAGCTAAAGTTTTAGTTTGGAACTAGTGGCCACACAGGAGAAAGAAAGACCATTTGGAATGAAGTTGATCAATTCAGATACTCACAGGAGGAAGCGGGACTTGACAGAGAAGCCTTAAATAGTACAAATGAGTCCTAGTGTCTATTTAGCGTGTAACTGTCAAAAGCAGGACAGGATGCCTGTGTGAATGAGAAGAGGGAGCTCACAATGTTGACTAGTCCATTTTTTTTTTTTTTATCTTTCATCTACTCCATCTACTGTGCTTCGAGAAGCTATAAAACATTTACAAATTTCCTGCTAAAAAAAAAAAAACAAGTCTAGGATAATTAGAATAGAATAATTGCCAAAAATATGTCGAAAGAAATCACAAAAGACAAGCTCATTGATAGCTAAGCCAGGTTTTAATTCTCCATGCATGAAGATAAGTAGCGACTGCTCTTCCTAAACAACAAGTTTAGGTGTTGCACAGGTCGGTGCCGCAGCAGTAAATTGAGGCGACGGAGGGCTCGTCCTTGATGAAGTTGCATTCAGGGTAAGAAGCGCAGCCTTTCATGTAGTCTGGAGCTGCGGACAAAAAATAAACACATTATGTTAGGGGAGAGTCAAAAAAGTATTGTTTTATTGGCAATGAAATTGTAGTTTGAGCAAAAAAAATAAGCGTAAGACTGCAATAAAAAAAACTCTTGTGAAAAAGGTCAAATCTGAGTTTGACAAAAAAATCTACAAGAGGAAAAAAACTCTAATTTTGAGGTGCATTGTTTTTTTTAAATATGAAACTAAAGACAAAAACAAGGAAAGTCCTAATCACGAATACAAAAAAAGATGTAATCTCTCAAGGATAACATTTTATTCCTTGGACTTTTGTTCATACAAACAAAGACTTCTTAAGAACATGAACTGTGAATGAAGAAAACAGACATAATAGTTTAAAAAAAATGTAATGTGAAATATTACTGCAAGAAAGTATGAATAGAGAAGTCATGATCTTCTCGGTACCAAACTCTATTTTATAGAAAAAACAAATTCTTTAAAAAAAAAAAAAAAGTAGGCCCAATCTTTGGAAGGTGAAAGAATATTCTTAAGGGTCAGGAACTACTCACAGGTGCCATCATTATAGACGACACTGGCACACAAATGATGGGAAGTGGTGCAGATCTCCTCATTTCCTGGGCAATTGTTGCGTCCTCCGCAATAACACTTGAGGGCCTCGCCTAAACAAAGCAACATGTTTATCAGAAGCGCAACTAAACACTCTGAGCACCAACGAAGCGCGCCGCACTTACCCTGGCTGACTAGCACAAAGACGAGAAGAGCAACAAGGAAGGTCTTCATGTTGTTCAATCGATGATCCCACTGGATTGGAGCTCGTCTATCGCATAGCCTCCTTTATATGCAGCCATCTTAACCCAAAATTTCCCAATACAAGTTTCAAAATAACTCCTTCCCAATTTTAATGCCAGGAAACTATTCACACAACGGTAACACAAATGTGTTATGGTGGAAAAACAATCAATTGTGACACATTGCTGACAGTTAATACAGCATGACGAGCATTTGTAATCTGCAGCATACGCCTTAATAGGCGGGAAAGTCACAAGTTTAAGATGAACTCTTCCAATTTTATTGGCTGGACATTATTTAGAAACCAGTACAAAAATATGTGTTACGGTGACAAAATGAAATAGATTGCAGCAAATTGCTGATAGCATTTTGCTGACAGTATGATGCGCGCACGTCATACACAGCATACGCCTTAAGTGAAACATCATTTAGCATTTTATTACCATTTTTGGTAGCATTCAGACATATTCGCTTTTGAGGCACCTTGGAAATGGCCAAAAACATACACTTGAAACCAAAATGGCAAACTTCCTTTATGTTTTTGGGTTGAAGTCTGGAGACTTTTTTGTGGGTCCACTCAAATCTGATATTGTCAGTAGGGATGTTTTAGTACATTTAGATTATAGGGAGGAACTAAATTTTTCATTTGAGTGTTGAGCTGAAAATGCTCATATCTATGTATTTTTTCAAAGACTTAAATGTTTGATTATAGCCTTCATCCATAATTTTTAAGTCCACATGCCTCACTCTCAGGCAGTACCAAAACGGCAATCGGTTAACAATAAATACTTAGCAAATTAGCAATAATAATGGAGGGAAAAAATAACAAATTTCACCAAATCAAATTTGTGACGCTCATTGGGACTTTAACTTAATAATATATATGATTCTCGTATTCTGCATCATGGTGTGCCATCAAATATATTGATTCTTTTCAGGTGACCTCATTATGTTGAGAATAAAACAGAGCATGCTAATCCTTAGCCATTATTTCCCTCAAGACGGCCTGTGTATTAGTTAGAGGTTCATCTCCTACTGTCGCTTAGGTGTGAAGCCTGGATTTTTCATGTCCTCCTACACCCCCTACCAATTCCCCCTTTACAGCAGACCAGGTGTCAAAGCCCCCACTGAGGTGACACTTTTCACCAGTGTGAGAAAGCGCTTCCCTGCAACAATGCACGTCTCCTCTCCTCTTCTCGTATCAAAACAAGAACTTTTACAGAAAGGAAGAACCAACTAAAGATGTCTTATAACACTTGAATACTCTTACAGTTTGTCTGTGCTGAGATTCATTCATTCACTGAGTATTTATCTCGACCTAATGGGTGTCTGTCTTGTCTTGTCCTGCTCTTCCTCCTTATTTCCCTTTACAGATAAATATGTCACTCACACTGTGTGTTTGTCTGGTTGGCGGGGGATGTTGAGTTACCCAAAAATGACCTAAGGGCCGAGGTTTCAGTCGTTTTGTGTCAATGAGCTTTTCTTAGACAACTTTTTAAAAGCTTGCAGAAGTTACCACGAGAGGGCGCCCGCGTACCACACGTTGAGAAATACTTGTCTAAATTGCCTCTTAAGTATCTCGAGATTCTGGATGCCAAAATGATGCTCTTGGATCTCACGCACACCTCGTATACTTGTAGCTGTATCTACAGATGCATGTCACGTAACTTGCTTGTGATAAGAGCTGATAAAAGTTGTCTCTGTCATTCCTCCGAGTTGTCCTCGCCCATGTGGTGGGAGCAACCGCGCAACTCCCTTCCTCCACCGCAGATTATTTTCAAACATTTAAAAGAACACCGCAAATTAATTACGTTTTCCATCATTCTTTCCATCAGTCAAGTTGTTGAGCTACTGTACAGTTGACAAACAGAGTAAGTCTGCCATCTAGCGTTAGTTTTGCAGAAATACATCACTTTTTTTTATCACTTGATCATACGTTCAAATATGTCCTGTATCAGTAATCCAATTCATAATTAGAGAACTCTTGCTATATTTTCAAAGAAAATGAACGTTCAGAAAAAAAAACAATGACTGCTGTTGCGAAAACAATAAACACCCAGTTTTGAATAACAAAGTAAAGCAATATTCATTTTATTTATTAATATTGTGTAATGTAGTGTGGAACTGTACTGTGAGCACATTCTAATCTTATGTTAGCTACTATGTAAACAACAGTATCCTTGATTATGGCAGTCTGCAAGTCATTCATGTCTACAAGGTCTTTCCAGATCTGCCCAGTCAGTCAGGAATCAGATTCAGCACTACTCAAGCACCGTTCACCAATGTGCATTATGCACCCATTCACGTCTTCGTGTATTTATAGCACATGAAAAGTAAACCTATCCACCCCTCTGTCTCCTTGAGTGGATGGATCTTCCAGTCTCCATCTCTCTCTCCCTCCCTCCATCCTGTCGCATCCCTTCCTGACTGTAACCTCCCCCGTCTCTCATTGGATGCTGTGTGGGCTGATGCTCGTTGCTTCATTCCGTGATGTCTCTGCCACAGCGTGGACCCGGCTGACTGCATTAGATAGATAGATAGATAGATAGATAGATAGATAGATAGATAGATAGATAGATAGATAGATAGATAGATAGATAGATAGATAGATAGATAGATAGATAGATAGATAGATAGATAGATAGATAGATAGATAGATAGATAGATAGATTTTTCCACAGTCATTGCAGGAGTGTAACATATTGACATTTGCTGAGCTCTTGAGGTAAGATAAATATGTCTTATGGCATGATACATAATGTAATTTCAGGCATGTGTGCTGTCAATGCGGCATTCATGTTAGATAGATATTCAAGTACATGCTTATTCTTCACTTTTTATCCACAACCTTCTACATACAGTAAGTTGCATTTTAGAAGTGGTGCAGAGAGGCAAGTGTATATTGCCATGAAACAGCATGGCCATCCCAATTGGAGAAAAGAGCTTTCACTGAGCAATGAGAGTTTTCCTGATTGGATAGTGGAGCCACGTGTCATTGAAGGCTGTGTCATGTTCATATAGTACTAGCATGTTATTGTGTACGCGGGGTTCAGGAGTGTTTCAGTGAGCACGGGCTGTGAGGTGGAGAAGAGACTGTGAATTCTTTTGCCAGCTATTGTATGAACCGAAACAAATTTCTAAGATTCCTAAGATTTTACTGTAACTTAAATGCCCGACGATACAAGTAGACTTTCATAGTAATTTTTACCTACAATTTTTTCTTTTATACACTGTGACAATCAGCCCTACCCAGCTCACACATTTGAACTTGTTTATCTACATGATCAGAAAAGTAACTAGTTAAAAAAAGCCAAACCAAACACATTATAAAGCAGAAGTGGTCTATAAGCCAGAGGGCGTGAACATTGAGTCATGACCAACATTTTTTTCTCTGCAGGGACTTAACACAGTGAAAAGGGATCTGGAAGTAAACCAGTCATATGATCCATGGTCACCCATAAGCTATTAGTGCGAGAGAGAGAGAAGGGGAGAGACGCCTTAGTGCGCAGTTGAGAATGCAAATGAAGAGGAAAAGTGGCAAAAGATTGTTTACTATTGCTTCAAGTCATAGGTTGTGTTGTACCGGACGCTCCACCGGGTGTTAACTTTGATAGATCTGCTCATGGGTGCTTGTTTCCAAAGCTACAACTTAAAGGTAAACTTGAATTTGATAAGGAATACCTTAAAGCAGGGGTGTCAAACTATTTTTTTCGCAATTCTAGTAATGACACACGAATTTGATGCACAATTTGGCTTTGCGGGGCACATAAAATGATGTGGCGGGCCGTGTCTGGCCCCCGGAACTTGAGTTTGACACCTGTGCCTTAACAACAAAAGGTTCTGTGTGGATGTTATTTCCAACAGGGGACGAGGCAGTGAAAGTGTGCATCTGCGCAATAATGTTGTGTTGTATTAATTTGAATAAATGCTATATGTTACAATGTAAATATTGTACAGTTAAAGCGGGCAACTTGGAATGATTCGCATATTCTCCTCTCAAGCACACCACCGTGAGCCATTTAGAAACTGGGATCGGCCTGACCTGCTAACACATTGGCAGTGAGGCGCCGGATCAAGGAGGCTCCTGCTGACCATGTATTCCCCCCAGAGCCTCCATCGCTGGGGCATCACTCACAGCGAGAGTATGGAACGCTTAGCCTACAGCCAAGGTAAGCAGCCACTGCATGACATAACATTGCAAATGCAGTACTTCAATTCATACACCGTATTCTATCCACAAGATTCTCAACAATGTTTGATACACCTGCACAATCTGAGAAATTCCATCACGATAACTATCACAGCCTCAGTTTTTATCGACAGTGTTGCATGTTCTTCCTGTGATGCAAAAATGATTACACAAATTGTGGCTTTTCTTGAGAGGTAGTCATAGTAGAGGTGTTTATTTGCCAATGGGGTACCTGAAATACACAAATGCAATGTGATTAAAACATTTTGATATCCACTGAGTAGATAGAACACGTGTTTAACATACCTCATTTCTATTTTTTAATTAGATTCTTTGAAATGTATATATTGTCACCTTTCTGCCCGGCAGCAAAAAAATACAAAGTACAATAAGTGGCAAAAATGTAGCACAGAATATGAATATTCAACGTTTTTCAGATAACCCTACAAAATAAGATAATTACAAAGCTGTTGGTTTTTGTCCTCGTACATTCTCGCGAGAACGAGCTTTCTGGGGCGGTCATGCATTTGTAATTGGTAGCCTGCAGGGGGCGGCAGAGCCATATATATGACGTAGTGTTTCCTTTTGTGTGTCTCGTGAGCGTGTTGTTGACACCGCCCCTCGGGAGAGAGGCTGCAAGGCGGGCGGCACTGTCACAAGCCGACTGCGGCTAACTCTTGCTCGCTGTAAACACATCTCCACGGCGACGCCATGTACGGTAAAGAAAGCGTCTCCGAGGAGCGCCACCTCTGTGTTTTGCCTCCGCCGGTGCAACGGACCTTCACCATGTAAACTACCGAACGACGCCTAGCCACGGTCGGCGAGCCACAAGGCACACCTTTCGTCATTTCTGTTGGACTCGCGCGTCACCTGTCACTACTTGTCATTGTTTAGCCGATGCAATCGCTGTTATTTCTAAACTACGGTAAACGGTCTCCGGGTAGCTCATTGTGAAGCTCACCCCCACGGGCGTGGGGCCAGACCAGCGGCTGCTTAGCTGCATAGACGTAGCCAAACATGGCATCTGCTGCCGAGCACGACCTGGCTCTTTCTGAGGCCGACGGCAGCAAGGACAAATCTCAGGTGTTCGGAATTTTGAGGTTGCAAGAGGAGAAATGTAACGTCGGTGAGAAATGTATCCCCACCGTGAGGGGAGGCGGGGGCGGAGGGGGAGGAGACGGACGATGGCAGGCTCCCATCTTCGCGTTAGCCAGGAAAGCCTCCGAAACCATTTCGGGGAGCATTCACGTCCTGCCCAAAGTGTCGGAGAACAGAGCATCCTTGCCGGGAGAGTGGACCGCTCAAGGTACAGTATATCCATCCGTATATTTTCTGTAACCCTTGCAGAGGTGGCGTACTCCCCCGAGTGGTCGTCAGCCACCTGCATATTTTTGGAATATGAGAGGAAGCTACAAAAATCCCACGCAATCGCAGGAAGAATTTTATGCCACTGCGCAGCCGAATATCTTAACTCGAAATGCTTAAAAGGTTCGATTTCAGGTGATGCTGAGATGCAGAGTGTATCACCGGGGTGAATTTTTTCTACACAAGTCAAAGAAACATGAGGCAATGAGGAGCAAGCATGACAATCTGACCTTTTATAATGGCTAACATGACCTCATTCCCCTATATGTGCAGAAATCACACTCACACCACCATAACAGTTGACAGCCTAAAGCATCACATGTTGCACTGGTGATAAAGGGGGTTGGGATACAACAATGTGTAGGTTCCTTGAGAAAAACTATTCCATGAATATTGTGTAGGCAGTGTGGGTTTGATTCCCAGCCAGATTCTAATACTTAACCATTACTAGTCCGAAACCTGGGGGGGGGAAGAAATGGGTGGATTGTGTCTAAAAGGGCTCCTGGCATTACGAAAAACAACAACAGTCTCAAATAAATCATGTGAGTGAATTCTTGCTCTCGCAAACTCCGATGTGATAACGTGAAACTTGCAAGACGTTCTCTATTATTATGAAAAATATGACCCGTGTTGTCTTTTGTTTGATAACACACAGACATCACTCAATGGTTCAAACAGTCACGAATGTTTGAGTTGCTTCTCGCTGGTTTATTTAAGCGAAGCACCTGCTAAGATTACCATTGCTCCCTTCGAGTCTACAAAGCCAGGGAAACCTTCAAGAGCTGCTATACCCTTAGAATGCACTTTATTTATTTTATTAACGTGCTAAAAGTCCCGGAGTCCAAACTTCAATAATGGCGTATGTCTGTCTCTCTCTGACAGCTCTGCGGGATCCGATGACCATGGAGCGAGCTAACCTGCTCAACATGGCCAAGTTGAGTATTAAAGGCTTGATCGAGTCAGCACTGAGCTTTGGAAGAACGCTGGACTCGGACTACCCGCCCCTGCAGCAGTTCTTTGTTGTCATGGAGCACTGCCTCAAACATGGTCTGCGAGGTGAGATGATCGCATCTTCCTGTACTCAACATGTCTCCTTTACAATAGTGTGTTTGAAGTATTTTTTGGGGCTGGCACACTTTTCCAGCAAAAAAGTCCTTTCTGGGATTTAACAAGTCTCTTTGGGGTCCTCTGGAGCTGGTGGAAAAACTGTGTCCGGAAGCAGGAGAGATATCAGCCTCTGTACGAGATCTGCCGGGACTCAAGTAAGGAATCAACATGGCCTGTGTTTAGGGAATCAACCCAAAATTCCCAGAATAATGTATCTTTAAACCACACACGTTTAGCATATCTTTTCATTCATTTACAACTGCACAAAAAAAAAAATCACTCATTAAAACAGAACAAGACTGGGTTAAACATTTTTCATTGGTAACTTGACAACCTGCCAGCCTGTGGCAGGATTTCTACTTTCTGGACTTGGATTTAACACCTCTGCCGTTGGTTGTGTTGAGTCAAGTCCAATGCCATTTCCAAATGTTTTTTTTTTTCTTTGTTTTTAAAAACAATTTTTATTCTAAAGCTCTACATCAGGGGTCCCCAAACTTTTTCCTGTGAGGGCCACATAACCTTTCCCTTCTCTGATGGCGGGCCGGTGGCAGTTTGTAACAGAAAAAGTGTGACGATCGTAGGGGAGCTTAAAAAAAATATTGTTTTCCAGAAAGCCACACATAACCAAATAACGGTTATTTAATAACCCTTTCCAGGTTCTTTACAGAAAAAAAGTCAGGAAACAAATAATAACACTATTAATGAAATAAATAATAACTAAACCCTCTCTGAGTTCTTCACAGAAAAAACAGGAAATAAATAACTAAATAACTCTCTCTGGGTTCTTCATAGAAAAAAAACCATGGAACATTAACTTTCTGTTGTGCCATGAACAATCTTAACAGATAAAAGTTCAGCTCAGTTGTCAGAGCAGAACCTCTCTGACACATATGAGCAGTCTCTTAAAGTTCTTGTGTTCCTTCCTTATAATCCTTTTGTAGGTTCCAGTAGGCTTGTAGACACTGCTGTCTTTTTTGTTAAAGTTTGATAGTGCGTCATAGTCTGGAGTAAAATTTGTTGTGGCAATTCTTAGGCGAGATCCGAGGTGTTTGTCCGTTTACCTCGATCTGTGACGGGTAGATGTTGACGTTCATGTGGCTGAACGTCACGTCGCGTACGTCGAGCCAAATTGGCAACTCTTTTAAACGCTCGTCACTGTGTTCACCCTGCTTTACTTGGGCGACATTTTAACGGAAGGATTCCAGGGGAAGGTTTGTGGGTGGCTTTAGCGCAAAACTGCATCTGAAAGCTCAGCGCGCAAATTACAAGAATGCTGTCGTCACAGCCCACGCTCTAAATTCGGGACTGATACAAATAGAGCGCGAGTGCGCCATGTCCGTACACGCACTTGTGAGTGTGCACCGAGCTTTCTGACACGGCTTCCGGTAGTAAATGCGCAGGCGAGCGCTTCCCCATCTACTGGGCAAACGCAGTCATTGCAGGCAAAATGAGCAAAAAAAAAAAAAAAAAAAGTTTAATAATACAATTTGTTCAGGGTTGGCGGGCCGGATTAAACGGTCCCGCGGGCCGTATCCGGCCCGCGGGCCGTAGTTTGGTGACCCCTGCTCTACATTGACGTGAAAGAAAGAAATGAATGAAATCTGATTATGTGATGAAATAATGCTTTCTTTGCATGTAGGACTCCATTAGGTCGGGCCAGAGCGTGGTTACGACTGGCCCTTATGCAGAAGCGGCTGGCCGACTATCTGCGACTCCTCATCACCAGAAAAGACTTACTATGGTAATCACAAGCACCCACACAAACAAAGAAACCCACAAAACATTCTTTTAACAACGAGTATGAAGAATCGTTCATCCAAAGCACATGTGCGTCAGAAAGTGGAGTTTCTGAAAAGCCATTGTCCTTCCTTTGCAGTGATTTTTATGAGAATTCGGCACTGATGCTGGAGGAAGAAGGCGCCGTGATCGTGGGTCTGCTGGTCGGCCTCAACGTCATTGACGCCAACCTGTGCGTCAAAGGTGAAGATCTGGACTCTCAGGTAAACGCAACTTGGAAATTACTAGCATCACTAATTTGGATACATGTCTAAATGTTTCTACTTACTACTAACACAATTATTTAATGACAACAAAATCAATCATCACACGTGATCTATTTTTAGGTCGGGGTGATTGACTTCTCCATGTACCTAAAGAATGACATTGACGATTACAGGAGCGAAGAGAGGTACAGTCTCCTGTTTTTTATTCCGCTCTTTCAATGCAGTACCCTTTAAATGTGAATTTTTGTTTCCACGACAACAGGAACAGCCAGATAGCATCCATTTTGGATCAGAAAAACTATGTAGAGGAACTTAACCGCCAACTGAAGTAAGACTTTACATTTGACCTTAAAGTATGAAATCTCATAGATATCCAAGGAAATTATGCCTTGTGGTTAATATTGTTGTGTCCAGTTCTACAGTTCACGGGCTGCAGGGCAGAGTGGACTCTCTGGAAAAGTCTAACTCGAAACTTATAGAGGAGGTGAGACTTGGCATCTCTGGTGGTAATTATGAAAAGGAAAGACACCACTTAACTTTGTCATCCGTCTCTGTCAACGTTTTGCATGCTTGCAGTTGGCTATAGCCAAAAACAACATCATTAAACTGCAGGAAGAGAACCAGCAACTGAGGAGTGAAAACAGCCTCATTCTTCTGAAGTCACAGCAGCATTTGGAGGTATGCACACACGCACATTTTAAATTCAAAGCTTTTCTTTACGATAATAGGTTTAGTGTGCCGCCTCATTTAAAAACAGTATTGCGATGAATATTGTGTAAAAATGACGTCACAGTACCTGAAGGCTCAACTTGACCAACTTGTTTTATGCAGGTGTCTCAGGGTGACGTGTCAGTGGAAAGAGAGACATACAAACAGTCTCGTCAAGGCTTGGATGAAATGTACAGCGAGGCGCAACGGCAGCTGAAGGAGGAGTGTCAGCTCAGACAGGTGAGAGAATGGGCACCTCATTTTTACTCATGCGCCGTCTCGTGACAATACGTGTGAGTATTGCCTGCATGACTCAATTTCAGGATGTGGAAAATGAGCTGGTGGTTCAAGTGTCAATGAAGCAGGAGATGGAGCTGGCCATGAAACTTCTGGAGAAAGATATTCACGAGAAACAGGTGCAGGATGCATCTCAGAAAAAGAGTGTACGCATACGCCAAGCGAATGTTGACGAGTTATCTCCAAACAGGACACGTTGATCGGGCTCAGACATCAACTGGATGAAGTCAAAGCCATCAATGTCGAGATGTACCAGAAGATGCAGGTACATACAAACGCACACGTCGCTTGACGTACTCAATAGATGAAAGCATTTTGCCAAGCATTCTCGTTTTGTAGTCCTCCGATGACGAAATGAAGAAGAAGAACAACATGATCAGTCGTCTTGAGGAGAAAACCAATCAGATCACGGCCACCATGAAGCAGCTGGAGCAGAGGTGAGCAACACATTCTGTGTCCAACACAAACTAATGAGCATAAGAAAATTATTTTTCCTCTTATCTCCTCAATTCATCCAATCCCTTGTTGACCTATTTTAAAATTGGTCTTATATAATCGCCACTCCTGACCAGGGGTTGACTTTACTTCTCCTCATTGAGTGTGATTTAAAATATTCGCAAATCATGTTTTTGCGATGTTTGAGGATGTTTCAATCTTCTTTTATTTTCTTGATGTATGGGCTGTCCATTTTTGATAAATATGGATTCTTGCTACACATCCCATCCTGCTGTTTGTTTTAAAAAGAATCCTGTAATACAAGTTGAAGGTTTTTTTTTTTTTTTATCACATTAGTGTAGTCTAAAAATAAAAAAAGTTCGAAATAATGCAGCCCCTAGTCTCGACTGCAACCTTGCAGAGGAGAAACCGAAGAAAAATGATTTTGGTCTTCACAGCCCAGTCACAAGTGTCACGCTTTCTCCCAGGGAAATCAGAACATACAGTTTGCATTGTCATGGCAACATGATGCACAATAAAGTTGGTCATTGAAGTGTCACAGAACAGGCGTCTCAACTTTACTCACCAGATAACTATCTCCAGTTAATGATTAAATATATGAACTTTGTCATGTGCAAAAGTAAGTTTCAAAGAATTCTCTTCATTTTAGTGGTGCCTTCTGTTTGCACTTCACATTCCCTGGTGCCTTTATGTGGCAAAGCGAATTTTGAAGATATTAGACTTACCTGTGGTCTAATTCTTATATGATAATATGATGTCATGGTCCATGAACCAAGCATTATTGATCTTTTCACACAGGATTGTCCAAAAATGGTCTTAAAAGCATGCACTGCATATTGGAGCATATTTCAATCCCGCTCAAGATTCTTTGTGACTTCTTCACGATACCCTGGGAGAAATCCACTGATGTTTAAGCTTCCTCGCTTGACACGTTCAGTTATTGTTGCACCCTGTCTAAAGTGATTCACGAGGAATCCGCCTCACTGCATCAGTGAGAAGACCCTCCCATAACGCATCCCCCCCCCCCCCCACCTCCCAGTCACCCAGCCATCAGTTTGAATGTGCTCCATCCTTTGTCAATGTTTTCCTCTGTGCTTACATAGTGACTTATTTTTTGCTCTGCTGAAAAGGAATCTTTCATTTATGGATCAGCAGCTTTGTATTGTGCCATGATTGTATTCATTTTCCTGCTTCTCTTCACATCACTCACGCAATGCAAAATAACCACAATGTACAACTTTTGCCTCGAGTGTAACGAGGGCCAATTAGAATACCGATGTATTGACATCCTTTCTTCCTTCCTTTCCTTTCTGATTTTTTCCCCCCCATTTTTCCTTCTCCCTGCCTGTTTATTTTTTATGCCATGAAATCATCCATCGATCCATTTGACCCACATTGCTTTGCGTTTGGTTTCTTCCTCCCCGTGCGCAGCGATAAAGATCTGTTAAGTCAGACCAGAACTCTGGCCATGTCGTTTGTCAAGTGCGCCAGCACAGACACCGAGCACCAGTACAAGCTCGTCAAGGACATTTCCTTCTGAGCTCACACACCACCTTTGCTTAGATATTCTCGTTTTTTCCTTTTCCCACATGTTTTTGTGGACTGCATCGTTTGGGGGAAATATTATTGTTATTGGCTGAGTAGTTGGAAATCCATTTGCGATGATCAGGTTTGTGAGTTCTCATTGTCACGTCAGCTCGTCTTGAAGATTTTAGAAGGACGTTGTCGGTGGGAGGTTCATTTAACACGATTGTCTGTCACACTTTACATGCAAGCGTGCTGACTTTAAGATGACTGACATTGAGGATAAAGTTCAGGCTCTGATGTACACAGAACAACCCCCGACTCAGAGCAATAACTACATGGTGGGGCACCAACCATACATCATTTTTATTTATTTATTTTTTTGGGGTAAATCTGAGTTTTGCTCTCCGGTTGTATGTACATTTAACCCATAAACAAAAATCCTATACTGTAGTCACATGAAGAAGATACCACTTTAATGTAGAAGAAGTGTGTTGCATTAATACAGATATATAACGTAAAAAAATGTGTGACAGCTTAGGCATGTTTTTATAGCACTTACTTTTTTTTTTTTTTTAGGTCTTTACACAAATTTTTAAAACAATACAAACATATCCGAATTCCGAACACATTGAGAAGGAGCAAAAGCAATACACCGAAATATTGTACAAGCAAAATGAAGTGTGACCTACAATGGCGGGGACCGCACTGCGACTTAATACACTTGACTCATAACGCCCCAGTTGGAAAAGTCACTGAATTGTCTAAATGAGTATTTCATTTTATCAATCAAATCAGAATCTATCTACATTGTGGTACATCTCACTGTCTATTTTTATCATTCCACCCATACAACCAAAAAGTGACATCATCCAGTCACACAATGCCAAGTTGAGTCAGTAGTTAATATGGAATCTCATATTTAGGACATTTTCCCCCCCACTGCGGTTCCATCTGTTGGATCGGGTGGGTCACTTCCCTCTAATTTAAAATGGCCACTGGTCACACCGCTGTCCAGTAAAACGTTTAACTAAGGAGCCTGAATGTTACGCAATGTCGAGACTTGGCGTGCTATTTATTGATTGTCGTGATAGATTGGGATATACTGTCCGTGTTTAGTGAAGCTTACCTGTCGCGGAATTTGTAAAAGCCCATAATATGACTGTCTTTTACCACCTCGATCAATAAAATGTGATGTTTTGAAAGTGCTCGTGCAGGAAGCTCACTTAGTGATCGCTGGCCACCATCGCCACCTTTTTTTTTATTATCTGCCTTGGTTGCACGTTTTAATTTTTTACCTTTCATCCTCTGTTAAACGCCTTGCACATCATCCCGGTTCTTTTCCCCTTTGCCATCATCCTCCATCCCCCTCTCTCCATGGTCCTGAGTTTGTCGCTGGTTGTAATGGCGCAGATTACAGGAGGCCGAGAGCCACCGCAGCACGGCCGAGGAGGGCACCAGGCGTTTCAAGACGGACTTTGCCAACAAGGCTGACAGCTTGCAGCAGCAGATCGACCACAGAGAAAAACAACTGTAAGCCCAGAAGACACGCTGTTATTGTTTTTTTGTGGGGGGGAGATGAGGAAACATTCTTGTATTTTTCTATGTGCGTGTGGCATCTGGTTGGCAGTCTGCAGCTTGAGACGGACTTGAAGATCGAACGGGAGTGGAGACAAACGCTGCAGAATGATCTCCACCGAGAGAGAGAAACGGTGTCTCAGCTCAAGACACAGGCGCTGCAGATCAACGGTCTCAAAATGGTAACCGAAGAATTATAGAAAAATGGACGGATGCCTATTATCCGTGGCAATGACCTCATGAACCTAACAACCAAATGAACTGTGTAATTGAGAATGTAATCCATGTTTTGTTTTTAACAGGAGTTCCATCGCCTACAGGATGAGAATTTCCAGCTGAAGAGCATCTGTGAAGACCAAGAACAAGCTCTCGAGGAACTTGGCTCCAAACTTAGCGAGTACGTCTGCTGTTTAACTCGCAGTATTTTGGCGTCAGTGTCATGGGTGAATTGGATTTCCATTTTTATGGCCATAAATCGACTCCAAGAATGTAGCATCTACGCAATCATGAAGTCATGTCACACCAACTATTCTGCCGTTAAATTATTCAAAACAAACAGACTAATCTCTTGATTATCGATTATTTCTATTGAATGTTCCGTTTCATTTGTTTGATTCTGATACTCGTCATGTTGTCACACAGATCCAAAATGAAGATTGAGGACATCAAGGAAGCCAACAAAGCTCTTCAGGTAAAACATATTGAAGTTGCATTGGATGTACCTAAGCTTCCGCGCGTGGCTGTTGTTGCAGGGAGGCCAGGTGTGGTTAAAAGACAAGGATGCAAGTCACTGTAAGCTGTGCGAGAAGGAGTTCTCCATCTCAAGACGCAAGGTGAGCGAGCCTCCAGTGATCACTTTGGGCACTTTACTCGCTTTGGTTGCCTGCATTGTCATCGTCGTCGTCGTGCGTGCAGCACCACTGCCGAAACTGCGGCGAGATCTTCTGCAACGGCTGCTCGGACAACGAACTTCCGTTGCCCGCGTCTCCCAAACCGGTGCGAGTGTGCGACACCTGCCACGCGCTCCTCCTCCAGAGATGCTCGTCCAATCCCACCTGAAGCGTTAACCTCTACCTCCAACCGGCCCTCTGCAAGGTCCAGCTCTTTATATCTTGCATGCACTTTGACGTACAGTATATCTCACTGGGATTATACTGGATTCATTTGGAAGTTGAGATGTTAAAATGATATACATACTGTGTTTCATCAAAAGTGGCCTTCGCTTGAATTAGACAATGTGTCTTTATTAGGCACCCTTTGATCATTTTGCCACAGTAAATGCCATTACCCAAACTACAGACCTGATATCTGTAAATCTGAAGTTTACAGCGGAGTTTCGAACCCAGTGGAGCGCAACATTTCAATGTTGGAAAGAACCACGTTCTTCTGGTTCTTGTTGTATTTGTGGAATATGAATTGAACAGCAACATTAATCAATCTCCATTTGTCTCAGTGTGTCACCATGTTGGATAATATTATTGTTGACAACTGAAACGACCCTCCGTCAGTCAGAAAACAGTTCAAGAGGAAATACAGTATGTATGTACTGCATATCATTTTGTTCGTCTAATATTATAATTGCCCAAGTTCTTTTTAAAAGGTTTTTGAAAATCTAAATTGAGTTGTATCAATTCACGACTTTGCATGTTACCATGACCTGGATGAGCGAACACAAGCATAGGAATGACTTCTTAAGATAACTGTGACGTTAATTTAAACATGATATAGGCCGTTATTCAACGCCAACAAGATGGAGCCGATACACACCGAGCTTTCATTTCCTTGAGCATTACAAAGTCATGGTATGATGGGACACATAGTGATCGTCTACAACAGTGTACGTATTGTTTTATCTGTTCAGGGTCAAATGTTCCTGTTATCCAATTGTGTTTACATCTTCTCAACTGGATTTGGCTGCGGTTATATATTGTAACTGTCAGTGCCATGTAGTGTGTTTTGGAACACATGAACACTTGAGGCACTTAAAAGATGGGACTGTGAACCTAATGAAAGCACTAAAGACTGACAGTACCAACCACATCTGATGAGTGCCACCACCAATTGAAGATGTACACCGAAACAAAGCCGCCCCCCCCCCCCCCCCCCCCCCCCCCCCAAGAATGGTGCTCATATCTCGTGTTGGTGCCACTTAAGCTTGTGCACATACTTAGTGCCAAATTTAAGCTGGAGTTATTACCTTAAGGCAGGGGTCACCCCCCCCGGTCCGTGGCGCAAAAAAAGTTGGGGACCACTGCTTTAAGGTTCATTGTAGGTACTAGTTCACTAGTCCAATGACACGTTGCTGGTGGGTCGAGGCACAATTGCAGTGAATACTGTTTCAGGAATTGATTTCTAATCCATGGTCAAGTATTCATTCTCTTTTGGACTCTGGTTTGGTACTTGGCCAATCTTGACAACATGGAAGTTGTCCACTTTTGTTTTTCTATTTTCTAATAACCCAATTGTGATTAGCACAAGAGCCTCATTTTATACACTGCAATTTTGCTCTTATTTATAAAAGTCCCAGTTCTCAAGGGCAGCTGCGTTTTTTTGTTAAGTGTTTATATTGTTAACCAAAAGTGAACTTTATCACCACATTGTTGATTGCCAACAGTATGCTGCCTTGACTGTAGCAGTTTTGATTAAATGAAATGATAAACCTGATTATTTTGTCACATCTTTTCTTCATATACGATGTACAGTAAATAAATGATAGGCCATTTAATACAAAAAAAATTTATTGGGCAAAATGTACAACAGCTATAAATGGGAGAATTCAGTTGTAATACATTTTCCACTCAAGATATTGAACCTTAAAACATTTCCCAGTTTGACAAAATTCTAACATACAGGCTCACATTTGCCAAATTTAAAAGCAAAATTAAACTGAAAATGTGTCTCTAATCCATGTGGTAAGATGCCAAAAAAACCGAACTTTTTTAGAACCTTCTAAATCAAATTGCTTAAGAATGTTGGTACAAGTGTACTAGTATGACATTTGCCACAAGCTTCCTACACGTGGTACTAACTGGTCTTGGCAACTAAAACCACGATTGATTTTCACATAAAACCAGACCATAATCCAGCTTCTACCACTTTCAGTCTTGTTAACAAAACTGAATAACTCAACGTAATTTCCCTGTGCTGTATGCATTTTTAAATAAGTAAGAAAGGAAGAAGTGGTGAAAGACCAAAACTGTCAGATTGGAGATAAATGTGACCATTGAGGAACATGAGAAAGGAAGTCAGGTTTTGACATCAGTATGCCCCTCGCAGCCCGCCGCTCCGCGAGCCGCCTCCTGAGTTACTATAGTACCCACCACGACCTAAAAAGAGCAGGACAGCGTTAGGTGTTTAATTTTCATGACAACTAAGCAGAGATTTGACAAACACGTACTCGTTTCGGCTCCGCTGGCTGTCGAGTTGAGAAAGAGCTCGATGTAGCGGTGCTCTGTGGAGAAAACAATCGAAGATCCCTTCAAGTGGATGCACTTTTTTTCCCTTGAAATATTGCAAGATCTTTTCACAAAAATAGGCATTATTTTCATTGCTATGGCATGTAGGGTAGGGTTAGGTGTAATTGGCATTATGATTATGTGGGGGTGCTTGGGAAAAAAAATTCTATGCTGAAAAAAAGAGGAGAGAGAAGACAGGGCCATACGCATGTTGTGCTTGTCTTTGGACATGGCAGCCACGGCGTCCTCGTGGGAGCGGAACTCCACGTCAGCCTCCCCTGTCAGCTTGCCGTTGTGAGTGATGTCAATATGGACTCTCAGCGGGTTCAAAGGTGAAAAGAACTGGAAAGGAAACACAAAATGTGACAGACAACAGCAACACTGAGTCATTAACGCGCTCGGACGCCTTTTTCCTCACTTTAGCGACGTCCATCTCACTGGCGCGGAAAGGCAGACCCCTCATGTGGACAAAATGGCCACCGCCACTGCCGTGGTAACTTGTTGAGCTTCCTTCAGATTGACGACTGTAACTGTTGCCTAGTGACAAATACAAATCCATAATCAGCCAATTATTTATTCTGGCTCTACTATTTATTATCAAGGAATGGGGACACACCAACACATCAAATGAACAACTGATTCATTTTCTGTCATCTCTCGAATGATCTTAAAATAGGAAACATGTTCAATGATAAAAAATGGCCATCAGAACAAGATTAAAATCCAATCCCATTTACATGAACTAATTGAATCCTTCATAAATTTGGGATATTGGTTTTCAATTTTTTATTATTTATTTTGGTTTATCCACCAGATGGCACTGCCCCTTTTGCAACGTTCCTCTACATAGGTGCCTTGCAATTTAAAGTGTCTTCATCCGCAGCTTCATAAACCTTCACTCTGTGACTAAGCGCTCCAGTTAACAGTGATTGCGATCTTGGTCAGAAGGTGTTACCTCTTGCTCCTCGCTCATCTCTTCCGCGCTCCTCATACATGCAGTTCCCAAAGCCATAGTTGTTTAATCCATTGTAGCCATCAAAACTATGTCCATAACCTAGACACGCACAGCAATAACAATTAGAAAAACGGAAAAAAAGTTACTTTTGTCTCACACCCATAAGCCAAGTTTAGACAGCAAAAAAAGCTGAACTGTCTTTTTTTAATGCAACATCCTCCAATGACCTCTCGAGTGGCCACTACCTAAATACAGTGTATTTGCATTTACCTACTTTTTAAAAACATTTACAGACAATTTCTACTTATGTGTATGCATTTTATTAGAATCACTTTTTAAGTATATTGTTTTTAGTTCTCAATGCTAATATGGGAGTATTAAAGAGGAAAGCTGCTCTTGTATTTAACAAACTTCCGAGTTGACTCTCAGTGACGTCTTTCACAAATCTTGTGTGACATCAGCTCAGTGAGCATCTCGAACCTACTTACCTCCCCCATAGCCCCCTACGCCCCTCATGGAATCCATGAGAGAGTTGCTGCGACTTGGACCAGAGCTAAAGTATCCCCCCCGGGGGCCCTCCATCACCGGTCTGTCGTAGGGCCCCGGTCTCTGGCCCCCAATGACCCGTCGGGGTTCGTCCAGGTAGTCTCGGATCTCGACGCGACTGCTCTTAAAGATTTCTATGTACCTGCGAGGAGAGAGGCAGGCAGACATGCCGACCGCGGCGAGTGAGGCGGGTGTGGAAATGGCTTGTGTGGCCAGCAAACAGACAGAAAGATAAGACACAGAAAAGACAGATATGCCTAACATTCTTCTTCTACCTGGACAAAATGTCTTTAAATGCACTTGCTCTACCCCAGACTCGGCAAACTGCCTCTACAATCCCGATGCCCCCCATTAAACTAAGACTACATGTAGGAAATAAGACAGTTCATAAGAGCTGACACACATTACTTGTACAGAATGCATTGTATGAAAGCCCCACTTAAAAGTGTCATTATTCTAGCAGACCCACCCCCCCTTATTTATTTATTTATTGGCATTAAAAAGTAACAGAAGAAATCCCCTAGTACAGTATAGTACAGTATGGACTAGAGTAGAAGAAGCCCAACCCAGTCCAGCCCGCCGTCCCCTTGCCGTCCGTCCCACCTGTGCCCTATCCTTTCCTTGTGTTTCCCCCGAGCCTTTTCTGCTATCTCCTTTGAGGCAAACTGCACGAAGGCTTCCCCTGTGCTCCTCCCCTGGTAGTCCACTGGCAGAGTAATCCCATTCGGCACGATTCTCAACCCTTCAACCCAAGCACACAAATACATAAGTCGGTAGGCAGGTAGACAAAAACCCACTGGAGCTTTCAGCTGGAGAACAATTCATGAGGGCCACAAGCTAGAGAACTTTAACGAGACTAAATTCAAACTATGCATGATTGTGCTTGATGGAATAGGCCCAGAGGATAACAAGAACTGGCCTGGAGTCAGCAAACAATAGTGAGAGGCTCAGTCAGTGCCACACTTGTAGTAATTACTAGGAAGGAAGTGAGAAGTAGACTTTTGTACATGAATTCTAACAATGGGAGCCACCAAAATAAGCATATAAAAAAGGAGCTCACAAATGAATCAATCAAATCAATAAATTTCTCAGCTCGACAGCATTTTTGAGTACTTAAGCGACGTTTGTCACTTGTGAAGGGCAGTGGAGCTGACCCCAGGGCAGTGTCGTGCATCACTCATTTGCCCTGACCCGAACAAGCCCGGCCTATTCCATTGCTTAATCTGCTCTATATAGATTGTAAACACAAAATCATTTGTCAACAACATATCATAACAAGGTAAACATACTACAAGAACAATCAGACGTATGCAGACATGCAATGCAACCTATATCAAGTTTCGGAAAGATTCTCTGTTATCTTTAGGTACTTCATATTACATACAGGAAATCCAATCAAGCAATAGATAAAAGGTTTGTGAAGCATAGTAAGCTAATGGGAGTGTATTGTGTGGAGCTACCTGAAAAGAATTGAACGATTTCCTCCTTGCTGCAGCCAAAGGGCAAGCCTCGGAGTTTCAGCATGCAGCCATTGGAGCTGTCGTAGTCAGCCGGGCCGCTACGCTTCAGCACCCAGTCCATTTCGCTTCGGTTTGACTTGAACACTGTTGCGTAGATTACACACCATACACGATGAGCAGTTCAATAGAGTTTGTTAGTACATTCAAACTATCCCTTACCTTCAATGTATCGGTGTCCCATGTATTTGCGATCTTTACAAAGAGCATTCTTGAAACCGTCTGATGTTTTCAGCTCAATAAAGGCTTCCCCACTGGGGCGGCCTTCTTTCGAGTAGGTAAAACACACTCCGTTGACTTTGCCTACAATGTCACAGTCTGAACACAAGACATTTATTTACATTAACTTTGAAGAAGATAAAAAAAAAAAGAAGAGGCCCAGAAAGGTTCTGAGCTAAAGACAAACACATTCAACCATTTATAGCTATGTAGTTGCAAACAATTAATCATTTTGCACTCCCTGAGATCTTTTTTAGCGTGCTCCTCCCATGTTCTTCCGAATAAACTTTGGTCTTATAGATTAGTCTCCCACTAAAATAGAAGCTAATGAACCATGAATCAATCCATGACATTTGTGTGTCACTCTAAGTCGTGTTTTGTCTGTGTCGCATATGTGTTTTGTTCACATTAGAAACCACATTAGTTTGTAATGTAAACAAGTGCGTGGTAAAAATTGTTATACAAACAGATAATAGAAATTGCATCATGCTGTGCAATGTGAATGTCGAATGGCATAACATTTCTAGAACTGCACCAAATCCACAGTACCCTAGGGTTGTTGTGAATCACTGCTATTGAAATACAATTTGAACTTGATTTACATTAAATTCTGTGAAGACGTGTCTGCTCGGTCTCACCTGAGAAGAAACTGGCCACTTCCATCTGGGTGCAGATCCAAGGAAGGCCTCTGATTCGAACTACATAACCTTCTTCGTTCGAAGACATCCTCACTGGCACACAAGAAGTACAAAAGTAACAAATAAATTAAACTTAAGCCTTACTAGGCATATTTTTTTTGAAAATATAAATATATGCATCATTAACAGTAGCGACTGATAGTCTTCTTGAGCATAACAAGTCACATTCAAGTTCGTTGAAAACAATTTGGAATACTGATGTATAAACTACACAATTTCTAATTATGGGCAACAGTAATCATTCGAAATCTCTACTAATTGTTTGACACATAAGTGTACAATTGTTGGTGGTTATGGCGGAGGTTGGTTACCTTTCATTGGCATATCTTTGTAACAAGGTTGGCAGTTTCCAACAAACCCAAAATGTTCCTATGGAAACCTTAACAACAACAAGCAAACCAACCGCCTAAACTTTACAGTAGTTATATATTTGTGTATGTCTGACGTTTCAAAGAACGCCTCTCCAAGCGCATCAAGAGAAACGTCACTACAGTTGATGACTGTTCTTTGATAACTATACGACGACATTTGTTGTCAGCTCGCTAGGCTAGCGCTTATCTGATGAATGTGAGCTAGTGAAGAGTAGCAATTAGCTTCGGCTAACAGCGGTCAAATGTACACCGCGCGCAAGCACAATTCAAGCCCATCAATGCATTGACATTTTATATCAAGAATTTGGCACTGGTGACGAATGCAACCCAAGTTGCCCATTATATATTTTAAAAAGGCAAAATTGTCTCACAATATCGTTTTGTGGCACCGGTATCTTCCGTCTTGTACCAGCAAGCCTCAGGTGACGCTTCCTGTAATCCCTCTACCGCCATACTCTCGCGAGACCGGGATTTCACTACACTCGTTCACTATTCCGCTGTGTTCTTGCGTTACTTTGACACAACGAAAAGACTTAAGTAAAAATAAAAACGATTTTTTTTCCCCCCTTGTATTTTAGATTGGGTTATTACTTATTAGGCCTAAGATCCCGCGACATGACAGGCAGAACATACTTTTTCACTTTAAGGCACGAGAAACAATAAACCTGTTTCCTTCCAGTCATGCAGCAGAAAAGTAGTGATGTGCATTCCAGTTAATTTAAGTGAACTGAATCTTTAGAATCAGTTCACTCAATTCAGTTCACTTAACTGGAATGCACATCACTAGTACAAAAGAGTGCAGACGGCCAAACGCTGCCAGGTCGAAATAGCCGACTGGTTAATGACAAGGGCTCTCGCTCGGTAAGAACCCATTAACTCGTTCGCGAACGGGAAAGTCCGGATTTGTTCCCTCACTGATCCGTTCTCGCGATGAACTGGAAATGCGAATCACTCACAGATTTGTTCACTCACAGATCCATTCGGTTGTCGAACGGGAAATGCAACTCACGACTCGTTCGAGAACGGGAAGTTACGTCTTTTCTTCTTCGTTTTGTTTTACGGCGAGGTGGCACCAGCTTCAATTCGCATTACCGACACCTACTGGTTGAAGTCATATGAACTGAAAAAAGAACCAATCACTTTAGGAAGTGATTCGTTCACTCTCGTTCAATGAAAAGAAATCGTTCTTTTGAACGAATCGTTCACTCACGAGCCAATACTACAGAAAAGGGCATCGCTTCCCATAAGTACATCAGCTTTGTTTTCAACATAACAAGTAAAAATTCCACACTTGGTAAATTACGAGAAAATAATGAGAAAATCATTTAATATGCCCAATGTTCTTTGTGCATGTGACACCCCTGACTAGTGAGACCAAACAGCCCAGGTCAAAGTCCAAGTAAACATAAAAGGGTTGGATCGGTTTTGCACACAATGGAGATTCCCATTTTTATAGTGGATGCCTTTACCAATTTGCCATTTAAAGGGAACCCAGCAGCTGTTTGTCTTTTAAACCATGTGAGTGGCATTATGATAGAAAATTAGATTTTTGATCATATGATTGATTTTGGTTTTGCGCGACAGTTGTAGAATTTCAGTTCTTTTTTCCTGTTAGGAGTTGCGCGATGAATTGTACCAGAAGATAGCAGCAGAGATAAACTTATCAGAGACGGCCTTCATCACCGCTGTCAAGCCTTCTGCGGATTTCACAAAGGGTCAGATGCAAAAATTGTTTCATTGAACTCTAAAAACAAACATGAATGAATGACTTCACATGCACAGATTAGCATTTGGCAACAAAATAACTTAAATACATCATGAATCATGGCTCAAAATTTGGTTATGCATTTGCTGTCGTTTATTAATTATTTAAAAGTAAGTATGTCATTGTAATCTGTGCATATGACAAAAGACAACAGATATGTCAACTTAATGAATTAATTGATGAATTAGCTCTGCTCGTCAATCATACTGGCACGTTATTTTTTAAACGTGCCAGTATGATTCATTTTTAGTATTCAATGATGTTTCTTTTTGGACAGGTTCGAGGTTCCACCTCCGTTGGTTCACACCGACCACAGAGGTCAATTTGTGCGGTCACGCCACTCTGGCTTCTGCTGCCGTGCTCTTCAAGCACAAACGTAAGATACTTTTCCCCCCACTCATTGCCAACTTGAGCCTTCCTTCACACCATTAGTGACACTTGCGCAGTGGGCAGCTTTCCAGCACCCACAACAACATATCTGAATTAGCTGCTCTTTGCTGGTCATAAAAATTATCCAATAGCACTGATATTATTACATTGTCGGGATACTTTTTGCCCTTTCAGAAAATCTGAATTCTACTGTGGTGTTTGAGACCAGAAGTGGTGATCTGTCTGTGGTACAGCAGGGAGAGGATTTAGTGATGGATTTTCCCCTCAACCCAGCCACCAAGCAGGTACACTATTGGAAAAGATCATTGGAATTTTGGAAAATGGATAGATGGAAGTTTCATGGGATATATTATTTCTTTACTTTAGGTTCCTGATCAATTTACAGATCTTATCAAGGTGAGTAAAACAAACATTTGTAGTTTTTCTTTTAGGTGTGTTCATGTCATGTGTCCTTCAGGCTTCAGTCGGAGACCACCCAGTCCAGGATGTTTATTTTAGCGCCAACACTAAAAAACTGCTGCTCCGACTGGAGGACACCTGTGACAGGTTCCAATCTACACACACTCACGCAAACGCTGTCACTGCAATAAACCAAACGGAGCAACATCCATAAAAATGTTCTGGTATTGCTTAAGTACCAAAGTTAATATGGTTGGTGCATATTGGAGACACTAATATTTGCTTTTAGGTCAGTGCTCACCGGTCTTCAAGTCAAACCCGATGCTCTGTTAAGCAGCGACAAGAGCGGACATGTCAAAGGCCTCATAGTCACCATGAAAGGTATCTTTAATCTCTTAACCTGACCTGTACAAATAGCCTGTGGCTGAATTTAAAACATTTGCTGGAGATCAGTGAGTTGTTGCATTAAACAAACAATCAAGTCTATATAAACTGCCTGCCAGTTTTGTTTTTAATAGTCACCAGAGGATTGCACTCTTTGAAAGCATTAAGTATGGTTATCTTCTCTATTGTAAAATCCATGTTTGCTTGATTTAAGGGTCTCCAGATTGCCAGCCAAGATATGACTTCTACTCCAGATATTTTTCACCTTGGAATGGAATTCCGGAGGATCCCGTCTGCGGTTAGGATTCTTATTATTACAATATACGCTTGTCATGATTGCTGCCAGACTTTGTCCTTGACTTTTTACAGTGTGTATTCAAAGATGTCTAGTGTTCTGTAAAATGACACCTACTTTTGCACATGCAGGTTCTGCACACACTGTACTGGCAAGTTACTGGTCCGAAGAACTGGGAAAGAAGAAAATGCTTGGTCATTAATTGAACAAAAGTTATTTCACATATATGGTCGTCACCTCACCGTGTTGACGTGAACTTCTTTCTTCATCCTGGTGTGTGTAGCGTTCCAATGTTCTGGACGAGGTGGAGAGCTGCAGCTCGAGGTGAGAGAAGATGGAAGACTCAACATTGCGGGGAAGAGCGTCACTGTGCTGCAGGGAACAATTACACTGTAGACACCTGCAGAGACCTGAGGTCATGTTTTATCAATAATTTTATTATTCAAATAGGTGACAAAAAAAGACAAAAGGACAGATAAAATTACAGACGACCCAATTATACAAAAATGGGCGGAAAGGTAAAAAAAACATTTGTAGAATTACATTGTCAGTAATCTTAATTATCATCACATTAGATGTTTGACTTAATCTAATTAAACCTTCAAGTTGAAACCAAAGCATGTCAGTTCTTATTGCCCTTCCTCTTTAGCATCTTGTCTTTTCAAATTCCATATGTACCATTTAAATGACCGAAAATATAAATTATACAGTTACTGTACAACACTTTAACGTTTTTACAGATGAGTGTGTTTCACTCAAATGTATTCAAGTATGAAATAGTGTCAGGTTAACGGGGGTAATCACATTGTAATGATAAAAAAATAATAATTACATTACCCAGTTAAATTAGTTGATTAAAAACCCCACAATGATTCACGATTGTGAGCACAAATATAAACTATGTATCAGTATATTTTTTTTAATTGAAGATGCTAGGTACTGTAAAGACATCTGTTACTGCACTGTGACCGGCGAGGCGGCATTCGATTGCTGCGGACGTCGAGGTGATCACAGGAGCATCATGGGAAAGGCTTTGTGGGCCGACGGAGGGAGCTGGATTACGTGACGTTAGTTAAGGAGGGTCAAGACAGCAGAAAGAATGGACATCTTTGAAATTACAAGTGCATGGATGGAGGTTTTGCATTTGGATTAGACCAAACTTGCTAGATTCACGATGAATCAACAATGAACAGATCATGGCTATAATCAACTAATAGCCTATGAATTCATGGGTCTGTTTCATACACAAATTTGAATTAATGAGAAATAGAATGAATCCAAAGTACTCATACTGTAAACCCAAAACCAGGAAATTGTAGTCTCTAAAGAAACAAAGAAAGAAGAAACCAAGATTACAGTAAAGAAAAAAAAAAAACGCCAATAAAGTCAAGTGTTTCTTACTGCTATTGTTTATGCACTTATGGAATAGAATAAATATGCGTAATAAATGTTGGTGCTTTTGGGATGGCAGTAGGTCATTTATAAGGACTGAAGTGATCAATTCTGGAGGACGGATGTTGGGATTTTCACTACTATTCCAAAAAGCATTATGAACAATAATAAAACTATGACAAATGCTTTGCTCATGAACGCAAACTGTGGCGGGGTGGCAAATAACCAACTAAAAAGCAAACAAACTGTTCTCAGAGAGAGGACAAAGGATATCATGTTCTCCTGCTCCAGATGGCGAAGTAGTTTCTCAATGGGGCTGTATCGTCTGAGCGTGGACGCAGAGCCCACCATGAGCAGCTTGTGTTTGGCCCTGGTGATGGCAACGTTCAGGCGGCGCCAGTCCTTCAACAGCTCTCCCAGCTAAGAAACAAAAACAGGTCAGCTCGAAGGTCACTTCTGCCCAAAGGAGGCCTCCCAATGGAAACATACGTTTTCTTCTTCAGTGGTACTCCTGACGAATGAGAGCACGATGACACTCTTGTCCCGTCCTTGATATTTGTCGACCGTGTTTACCTCCACGCCACTAAACGCAGATGACTTCAGCAGAGTTGAGACAGTCTTCAGTTGTTGTCTGTAGGGGGCGATGACGCCTATGTCACTGGCCTTACAACCGGCCTGAGAGAGAGAAATGCAACTCAGGTTTGGTCGAGAGAAGAATTAATTGAGCTGCTTTAATGTCATGTGACCTGCATGCTTACCTTTATCAATAGTGACAAAAGGAGGTGAATGATGGCCGCCTCAGTGCGATTGCTTATACCTCCATGTAGCATCGACTCCAAAGCTGGCACCTTTCGGGAAAGAGGCCATCTTTGAACTGGGTAACATTCCAACAGGACGCGACGCGTATTCCCGACATACCACCGAGCAATCCAGGAAGCAAACAGGTTTGCTAGGTAACAACATGACCCGTATCCACTCCAGATCCTGCTGGAGGCGCACGTCAGGGAGAAAGCCGAGCTCCGACAGGACAGACGACAGCGAGGGCAGCGAGAGGAGAGCCGACGCCGTCCGCTCCGAGCCGCACTCCAAGCGGCCGTCATACATCAAACAGTTACTCAGGGACATGATCTGCCTGGAAGCAGGAAATAGAGCCGCTTGGATTATTCATTGGTAGAACTTGAATCTTTGGTGACAGTCACAGTTCATTTCCGTTTTTACAATGGCTGTGAAGACAAAAGATCAAAGTGACGGTGCAGGCAAAAGGTAAGGTGTACCTGTTCATGCGGTACTGGACATTGAGGTGGACCACAGCTTCATTATGGCACTCGAGTCGTTTGAACAGACTCTCATCCATCCCTCGCGACCTGGTAAAAAAACAAAAGCGGCTATTTCTGAGCTTAAGAAGTCGTTTCCAATGATTCTCCGAGTTTCCCTTTTTGAATTGAAAGAATGAAGCACGGCAAAAAAAAGGTGGTGGTCCTTTTAAAAACAGTACCTTGCTTCCTGATGACGCACAATTGGGGGCAGTTGCTGGTGGTCGCCAACCAGGACAAACCTATTGGCGTAGAACAGCGGGCCCAAGCAGATGGGCTGGCTGATCTGCGACGCTTCATCCACAATACAGAAGTCAAAGCGCCGTCTTGTGAAAATGGGATGTTTGATGCTCATGCAAGTTGTTCCCACTACCAGCTAGGAGAAGGGGGGAATCTCATCAGCTCAGCAATACTAGCGAGAGAAAATCAAAGTGGCTCACCTCTTTGTTATAAAGCTGCTCCAGTTCTGACAGTGTGTGGACTCCTTTCTTCCTGACGCATTCCTCCGTGTATGGAAGGATATCAGGGTGAACCTGGGGAGAGGAAAAATCTGTTATGACATTTTGATCAATGTACAGTACGACAGTAAAGCCGACCTTCTGCCCTTGGCCAAGACGCAGGAAGCCAATTTGGAAGCGCTTCAGCTTCAACAGGATGTTGTCGACAGCAGAGTGGGTGTAGCTGGTTAGCAACACGCTAAAGCCGCACGCGTGTAAGATGCGAACCTGCAAAGAAGTGAAGTCATGACATTGTGATGCTCGTGGTAAGGTATGATTTTTCATGTTTTGAAGAAGGTTCATAAAGATACCAGGGTGCAGATGGTGGTGGTTTTGCCTGTGCCGGGCATGCCGACAATCAGTGTGTAGTCTTTAGACAACAGCACCTTTTTCATGGCCTGTTTCTGGGGCTTGTTGAGACCTGCCAATGTTAAATCACATACAGTACATTTAGAATAATAATAAAAAACAAAAAATCTGTTTATACGTCATTTTAGAATACGTTCATCCATAGAGAACACAGGAAAGAAAACCTTTGAGGATGTTTGCCACCGTGTCTTTGGCTTCTCTGGGTAGGACATCACTAAGATTGGAAATAAACTCCGGAGAACGATGATCCACAACCAACTCCCTCAGACGATTACTGCGCAAACAAAAAAACGTTTCAGGAGACAAGTCAGGTGAACAAAATGTACTGCAAAATACACAAATCTACCTGTCTTGGCTGCTTTCCATCAGCCTGGAGAGATTGGTGAGATGAGTGCTGAGACCCATCACTCCTTCGTCAGCATCCAATCGAAACGTTTCCTCCATGAGCTTTGACAGATCCCTGCGACAGACAAACGACTCTTATTTGACTGGAGGCCATACTGGAACAATATGTACTCAAAGATATAGATAGAGACACAGATATGCCCTCACCTGTCCAAGGTACAACTGATGGATGTTTTGCTTACATCACAGAGGTAGCCTGTTGCCATGGCGATGAAATGACCTCCCTGGTCGCTAAGGACGACGCGATCGCCGCTGGCCAGGCCGCAACCGCTTGACTCGTGCGTCTCGTTCCCCCGCTGGAAATGATGAAGGAAAACACCCGATGGCTGCACACTTGCAGAGCCGATCAGATGAAGGTTCCCGATGCAGCTTCCTTTCTTCTCGCTGGGGGAAGGTAATTAGGAGTTTAATCCAATACGTCATCCATTCACATATCCATCATTGGTGGAAAGTAAAGTACAGGTAAAACCTTGGGGACTTCTGCTCTTTTTGTGTTCCCTTGTTTTTTTAACATCATGACAATAGCGAAGCCTTGTTACCTTTCCTCGGGCGTCTGAAGCCACACACGCTTTCGGCCATTCTTGGCCTCCATGCTGGCGGCCTCGAGGCTGCACAGCAGCAGCCAGTGGGCGAAATAATCCAAGTGCGTGCCAGTCAGGTGACCTGTCTCCAGCTGCATAAAGTCATCACTGAGATCTGTGGATGTGCCTTCCAACACCCTGGTGAACAAACGATATCCAAGATAGATGGAGAAGAACTTTGTAACTTTGCAAGTATGTATGTACCGGTGTACCTTTCATACAGAGCACAGTTTCTTCTTTGAGGGCAATAATGGCAGGTCTTTTTGTCCGTCACCATGTCAGGAAGTCGGGCCAGGCGACTTCCTTCCACGCCCTTCTGCACGCAGTTGTGGACGTAATGGGCCATGGTGTTCCTCAGCTTCAGCAATTCTATCGTGAACAAAAATGAATGATGCTTTTTCCAGCCTCGCCTGCCTCAAGGAATTTTAGTAGGATCAGACATTTTGTAATTTTCAAGCCTCGTATTGGGTCAAGTGGTTAAGACTGCCCTGCGGTGATCTCAATTCAAATCATTGACTGGAAGAAAATTGCGAGCATGAAATGTCAGCTTAGTTGAGTGTTGACAAAGCTCGAGAGGAAGTGGCAATTTGCCGTTGACCTCCAACATCCCTTGGGCCCAAGGCTATGGTGTAATTGAGCAAAACATACCTTGCCTGAACATTGTCTGCTTGCGATGGATTATGTTTAAAAATGTAATACTACATTTGGGGACCAGATTTGCTTTACTAACAGTATATAAAATGGAATGTGTTCAACGGACAATCTTCATTTTTGGGTACCACATACACATACAGTACCTCGACGGTCCATGTGGCTGGCCACAACAGCATGCAGTTTTCCAGTCTTCAGATAAAGCAGGAAACCGGCTGCGGGATTGTATCTCTCCAACGTCATCAGCGTGTACAGAATCACCTTGGCACAGACAAGACTCGACATGAACCTTTTGAAATCACTCCTCTATCAAACACCCAATGGAATCATGAACACGATCGGTCCACCTGCCCTTTACTCATACGGGGAGTGATATTTGTCTCCTTTGGAGCACTGAAAGCTTCCACTTTTGTCTCGCGTATCTCTGTGGGAATTTGTGAGGTCAGATGTCACTAACTCCTAATCTCTGTATTTGTTTGTAACGGTAATTATTTCTATTCAGAAATGCCAAAACAGCTTTTTTATTTTATTTTAATCCTAGCAGGGGAGATCCTGACGGCTGTCACACAATGATTGCTCTACTTGGCGTCAAACCCACTAATGTTTCAATACCAAACAATTTCTACCAACCTGACTGCGATGTTCTATCGAGTTCGACTCCCTTCCAGTTTTCAGCTCCAAGGGGATAGTCATCACTTCAGAAGGTTTTTGGCTAACGTTTGGGGTCCTATGGATTCGAACCCGTGCCGTCAAATCAATCTTGCCTTTGAGGCCGAATCGCGGCGACCACACGTTCTCTTCGATGTCGGCCAACTCTGCAATCGTAGCGGTGGCAGAGTCATGTGTTCTTCCTGCTACCACCCCGCTATTTCTTGGCCTGAAGTCACAACAACGAAAACATTGACAAATTTAAAAGGGAAAGCAAGCATTTTAAAACAAAGGAAATGTTTTTATTGTTGCATAGTCACATTTTGAGGCTGATGACTTTTGATGTTGGCGAGTTGAGGTATTCCTTTGCCCAGAGCTCCAATGAGGGCAGGTAATCATGCAGCTCCTGCTTCATCTCATTCTGGGTTACACCCAAACTGTACCTACACACATCAGAGTCAGACTTTGCTCTTTTACTATCTCATGTAATACTTTTATAGGCTGGGGGGAAAAAAAACCTACATGTCCCCAAGGTACTGGGGACTGTGCAGAGCCTCCTCAGCCATGGTCGACAAAGTGCCCAGAGAGAAATCTTTCGCTGTGGCTGCTCTCTGGAACACTTCGTGGACGATGGTGCCGTTCAGCATCTGCTTGGAGCCGCCGTCAAAACTCTACTTGCCCCAATAAAGCAGCAGAGGACAAGATACAGTGGAGAGCAAAGAGTGTGAGATCAGATTAAAACATCAAAATGGTGGGGTGCCAACTTAATTTGGCCTGTCAAATAATTTTATGTAATCAACCAAAGCTTGAAATTAATACAATTCTCGTCTTCTTTCTAAATAATGTTCATTTGGAATAATAATAACAACAATGTGAGTTCCAAAGTAAAACAAAATTTGACCTTAAACATCTCCCCGAGCACTGCCCGCCTCATACAGCGAATGGAATTGGAGATGCTGGTGCCTGAAATGAGATAGTCTGGCAGTAAAACCAGCAGTCCGTGTTCTTGGTCCACCACCCAGGATCCAGCCTCAGCTTTGCCCTCCAGGTGGACCACGTCGCCGCAACCAACAGGCGTCATCTCCCTGGGAAAAAATAGGAAGGAAATGGAATTGTCAAAATCATTTTGGAAAGCTAAATGTGCAAGCGTGGTGGAGGACGCCCTACCACCCGTCTTTCAGCAGACACGTCTCGGTGGGTTGTAGAGATCTGGAGTGTGTGATGGTCAGGATTTTTTGATCAGGCCTCTCCTCCACGTTTAAAACCCAGTAGCGGTTGTTTAGACCTCCACAGAGGATCAGGTGATCTGGTAACTTCCTGCAGAGATAAACATAATCACTGACTGGATACGATGATAAAACATGACAAACATAAGAGTTGAATACGGAAAGAAAAACTGGTCAGAATTTACGAAGAACAGACTGTGGTGTCAACGCGGCATTACCAGGCTTTCTCCCTGGGGACAGGACAATCACTTGGCTCCATCTGCTGTGTGAACCAGCTTTCTTCCAGATCCTCCTCCACGGGAAATGCTGACGTGGTCCCATTTTCACCTTATTTATCAGAAAATAAAGAGTGTTATTGCATGTAAAACATAACCATCAACAATTATTGAAGGGGCGCACCTTCTGCTGGCTTCTCGTTGGATGATTTCAGTTTGTGCTCGGCCACATCTGAATACTCCAAAGCTGTTTTTGTCTCTTTCTCCACTGTGTCAGCCTCTTCTTCCTCTATATGCGTCTGTGCTGCAAGTGTGTCAATTTGTACATCAGGAGTGTGCACATGGATCCCTACGCTTTTGCTTTCTGTCTTCTTCTGCTTAATTATGGCAGTAAAAACAGTCTCTCTCCCATGTGTGTTTTCTTTCTTGGGGCTGTGTTCCAATGCTTCAGCAGTTCTTGGCCTCTTTGTTTCAGGGAGATCTTCAGGATTGAAGAACCTTTTGAATGAGCCACAGTTCACGCTTTCACGGTCTGACATTACACTCAGCCCTTTGGAGCGAGGACTTTGACAGACAGGGGACAAGTGGACAGGATTGCACAAAGTAGATGATTCTGTCTTTGGCTCAAGGCTCAGCACTTTAACGTCAGCAATCATCTGACTACTCGGGGTCTCGGGAACCTGGTCTGGAGAGGAGGGGAGAAAGTTCTCGATATCCCCAAGGACGCTTCTCTTTAAGGGAGAGTATACTTCATTGGCGACGACACCTTCATTTTGCACCTGCACGTCCGTCTTGCAAAGCACAGAGCACGTCGTCCCTGGTGACTTAGGACGTAGAGCCTGAAAGCATGGTCAATAATCAACCAATAATCAAACATAATGGTCCTACAATATTTACTGTCTATGTACAACAAAGGCTTACTGGTGTTTAACAAAGCTTTTGACACAATGGTAACCAGATGAACCGTGAGAGATATCAGACTCACATCCAGCTAAATAAACACGTCAACAGAAAGTGGATGAATGCATAAAAAAAGCATTTCATCGTTCCTTCAACAAGTAAAAATTCTGTTAAACTAAATGAGTATTTCTTGAACTTGTAAACTTTACAGAATACCTAAACCACAGGTGTCAAACTCAAGGCCCGGGAGCCAGATACGGCCCGCAAAGACAAATTGTGCATTGAATTCGTGTGTCATGACTAGAATTGCAAATTGTCTTTACTTTTGGTATTTTTTATTTTTTTTGTAATATTTGACCAGTTTTTACTCGTCTGATTTGAAAACGAGTTATTTGTCAGTTTGTTTTGTAGCTTATGGTGTGTATATGAGGTGCTCATACATTTATTTGGGTTGACAGTCATAATGGCCCTCCGAAAGAAGCTATGACTACAATGCGGCCCGTGAAAAAAATCAGGTTTTTTTTTTTATAGTTAGTTTATTGTTTAGCACATATTATTATAGCAATAACAGTGCAAGGAGGGAGACGAAGCCTAGGGCTTGTAAAGAGCTCCACTCATGTACAAAGTGCAAAAACAAACAAAGCAAACAAAGTGCTGTGTCGTCAAATGTCATTCAAGTGTTTAAGAAAAAAAAATATATATATACACATATATACATACACACATATATATATATATATACATATATATATACATATATACATACATATATATATATACATATATACATACATACATATATATACATATATACATACATACACATATACATATATACATACATACACATATACACACATACATATGCACAAGTAAATAAACAAAAGCATAACAAGCTATATATTAATTCGTCATATTTATACATGCATACATACTACGAATGTGTATGTATACATACATAAACAAATACACTATACAAAATGAGAAACAAGAGAACAAAATAGACACTTAGCGATGTTGAAGCAATCAAAGAGACACTAGGTAGGAATAGCTTAGAGGGGACAGAAGAACTTTCTTAAAGCAGCCTGTGAAGATATGGATCGGATAGAGTTTGACACCCCTGATCATTTGTGTTGATGTTTCAGTATAATCACAGCATTATGCACCTTGTTTCCAGAGGTAAAGAAAGTAGAGATGGCTCTCTGTCCTGGTGACACCTGAAGGAGAATGAAATAGAATTCTGTTATGGATAGAAGTTTTTTTTATCACTAAGGAAAGAGCATAGTAGCGCCTATTCAGCACACTTCGCCTTTCTTTACAAGAATAGAATAGAATAGATCTTTATTGTCATTGTCACACATGTACAACGAAATTTAAAAAGTGCCAACCGATCAGTGCATAAAAAATAAATAGAATAAAAAGATAAAAAATACAAGCTAAAAACCCACAGAAGAACATACACAGACATAATCATTTATCAAAATCACTAATACACTAAGGCGATTAGAAGTGTGAGGTTAATATTGATAGCAGCAACGTCAAACTCACCTTGGGAAGTTTCAGCTTGGTTCTGTTCATGTTGGTCAAAGTAATCAAATACAGGGTGTGTAAGGGATAATCACAAACGGCTATTTCCTTGCTAAGTCAGGCACCATCGCTAACGTCCAGTCGGCGCCGGTTAACTTAGCACTTTTACCGACGACGCAATTCAAGAAAACTGAATCTTGTTGACGAGACTGAGTTTTGTTTTACATCGATATTTATCATACTGCGGTTTGCCTTTGCGCGCCACGTAAAATGAGTTTCGCGCAATGGAAATGACGTCACATCGACTTCCGGTATAAATAAATTAAATGGATAAGTAAATAATGCACAAATAAAAGACACATGGTAGTGGTAGCAATATTATTAATAAAATAGTATAGAGAAATATATATTAAGCAATTTTCATCTTATAAATGTTACTGCCTGTCTGAGGAAGACACCTTATATTCTCACGAATTGTCTCAACTCATTCAAACTTTCAAATATTTACAAAATTCAGGACATTATTTTACACATTAAAAAAAAAATCCTACTTTTCTGCCTTTTCCACACAACCCCCTGCCCCCACTGAATATAATGTGACATTCAATTTGAAAACAAAACTCCTCATCTTCCAAGTTCTTTCAGAAACTAAAACCCCACTGTATATTTTATTTGCATTTCACCATTCCAACTGGTCCCATCTCATGCAGCCCGCTGTAAAAAAAAAAAAAAAAAAAAAGCTCGACATCTCTGCACCAGATGGTGCATAATCACAACAAGCATTAACCTTTAATGCCACAAATGGACAAGGCTTCATTTTACAAGTGTTATGTCACTCTTTATAGGCCAGAGAACTATATTTGGAAAGTTAATTTGAACACTTAAGCATCCTAAGACAGTACAAGCAAAACATAACACCACTTTGCCCATTTGAGAGAGTTAATCGTGTGTGTGTGTTTGTGTGTGTGTGTGTGTAAATGTACTGCCTGTTTTGAACATACATATATAGTAGGTGATTTGAGCTATTCCGTGTGTGTGTGGACGTGTGTGTCTGGCAGCACCGTGAGATACAAAGTCAAGAAGAGCAGATCTTATGATTAACTACCTCATTATTTTTGACACGCAGTATAGTGAAAAAAATCCTCATCATAAACCAAACATGGCACAAGGTCTTCTAAATTGATGCCAAAACAACTCCATCAGAATGACGTTTAATATAAGAATTAATTTTGTAATTCCAGAGTACAGTTTTTTTTTTAATTGCTGTCAATGTGAGAAAATTAAGCATGTAGTCACAGTCAATCAAGCCCTTGAAATTGCAGTTGGTTTAAAAGGGTTCAATTTGTACTTAACTCCAGGAATACAGCACACGTGTTTTCTGTAGGCTGCGTGAAGCAGCAGAAGCGGCGTGTGATGATGTGTTGTATGCCTCCAGGTGGAGGCAAAGAATGGAGGAGTTAATTGTTTTCCAGCGCCGACACACTCAGCTTGTCGGAGGGCTTGTGACACACACACATGCATGGTCGGGAGGCTATGATTAGTGGCCCCCGATCCTTTCCTGGGAAACTATTAATCTATGGCGTGGGCTGACTTGTATTGTAAGTGAAATTGAACTCCATGACTCCAGGAGCTTCCGGCCGACAATGTTCTCTGGTAAAAGGCCGTTTTTTAAAGGGTAAGGAAAGCTTCATCAGTCAGTGTTCATGTAGTCTGTCTCCATGAAAGGCTATATTTAGGTTGTTTGCGCAAATTGCACAACTCTAATAAGTCATGTCTGTGTACTCAGCCATTGGTGGGTAGTAACAAGTATATTACATATTATATTATATACACAGTGTATTTTTGTGTGTCCTTTCACTGGCACTTCCTACCCATGATCTTGAGATGTGAGATATTTCGCTATTATCCTTGGATTTATTTCACAGAAGTTATTGGACACAAATAGTTGGGATTTAAAAAAGGTGTTGTCTTGTTCCAGCCTAAAACCACCAGCTTGGAAAATTGTCCAATTATCTACAAACAGGTATTTTTTTATTCATTATTCCTATTAAGCTTCAGTTATCATAATTATCTTAATCAAGCTTCACCTCATCATCTCTCGTCCACCAGAATTCACGTCAAAACTTGCAGTGTTGTACAATTCCACTGGAACATGAGTGCTTTTAATATTTTTGCTCAGCATTGTAAAACACATGACGGCGTCAAACACACACCTCAGTTCATTGTAAATGAGAAATAATGTGATGCCAGAGGGGCATCAAGATGGAAATTTCTTTTCATCCTTTCCAAGGTGCAAAATTTGCGCCAATACAAAGTCAAGTTTCTAACCTCAATGGACTTTTTTTGCAGCCCAGCAGCTCAGATGGAGCCAAGCTGCTTTTCCAGCTCTTCATCTGCAGTCAAAATTTTACAATTCATGCAGACTCTGAAGCGAGATCTAATTCTACTATTATGAATCACGCTCACTTTAAATACAAATTCATTCACACAATACACTCTATCACATTTACATCTGTTGCGTGTGCCTTCGCCACCTGGAGGCAGTAGAATACAGACTTGTGCCTCACCTTCTCAGTAAGATGCGGTAAAAAAAATAAAGAAAATTCTTGCAGAGGATAAATAATGTATGCATGTGTATTGCGCAGAGATGCTATTCCTTAACCCATCTATGGTTAAGGAATGGGTTTTGCATAATGCTAAGCAGACATAAGGCAAAGCTATATGGTTGTCTTAAATAACTAATATTTAAGTGTCTTTGTTTAATTTGCATTCAGCATGCGAGCACAAACCCAGCCAAGCCAATAAAAGGAGTCCCAATCACAGGTCTGATCAGATTTGAATAACCAAGTTCGTCACACTTTGATTAAAATGATCTGAAATTTATGTCTAATGAAAAAAGTTGACGGAGGAGAAAAGAGACTTCTCAGAGGGCATACATGTGCTCATACATATTTTATCGACATCAGAGATTGTTTCGAAAATGTGCGTTAAAAAATGGATGTAATATTAGAACCTGACTGCTCTCCCCTGAGGACAAAATCAGCTGGCAAATGGAATCAGATTAATTTTATCCGGCTCAATATGCAAAGAATGACTTTGTAAAAGCTTCAGCTTCTAATTGTCCTTGTGTTTCACTTCCATGTATTCTCTGCTCAATGTCAAATGTCTTGCTTGACATTTTTCTCTTTTATTACTGGATATTTATTACAAAGATCCTAAATCAGATCATTAATATTTGATGTCCGTTCCAATTAATTTACAGGGACTTCATTTACAGCAGACACTTGTGCTCAGACAGTCTGCACCATAGTGACCAAGAAGGACGAATGGATTGGCAAGAATACAGAGCAGACAGTAAAGCAACTGCTAAATTGTAGTGGCACCATGTTGGGTATTTGTGTGTTTCCAAACAGTACGTGGAAACCCATTGATGCATTTCAACTTCAGTCCTGTGCTAAAGTCTTTTCTTTACAACTTTCTCCACAATTGTTAACGGCTATACTTATTTTTGACTGCTATGAAAAAAAACATGAACCTTGTTTAGGTCAGCCCTCAAGTATTTCTCAAGGGCATTTGGAACTGAGTTTTTCAAGAGCCAACAAGGCTACTGGCCCTTGATCCAAGTGTTTTTTGATTATAGCTTTTAGTTTTTCTGGTTCTGTGTTTTATTTTTCTCTACCATGATATTAGCCACACTGCAATCTCAGTAATAGGAGCTCTGTTTTACAGTCACTGCACTCAAGGGTGAAACTGAAAATGGGATTTCATTTATGAGCAGCTGTGTGGTAACAACTCAGGGATAAAATTTTAAACGGACCCCACATACAGGACAAAATCCATGCGGTACGTGACCCCGCACATGATCATCTTTTCATATTATCTCCCTGGATAAACATCAATTTAACAAAACAGTTTGAAAGTTGTACGCATTTGCATCAGTTTCATAAAAACAGAAATTATTTATGCACCGTGAATAAGCCAGCAAATGTTCTCGTGTGCTGCTTTCCTGGGGACATTTGGGCACTACAGTCTTGGCTGTACGTTCACACTTTGTTTTCATGATGACATTTAGAATGTCAAAAACATTGAAAATGTACTTTCTGATTACTGGATCTGGGGTGGGCAGTAGCTATCTGAAAATGTGTCTGTGACAAAGACCCCATAAATAAATAAATAAATAAATAAATAAATAAATAAATACATACATACATACATACATACATACATACATACATACATACATACATACATACATACATACATACATACATACATACATACATACATACATACATACATACATACATACATACATACATACATACATACATACATACATACATACATACATACATACATACATACATACATACATACATACATACATACATAAATTGTATTATTTAAAATGAATGGATTTTCATACAATTTTGTCCGAGTAGAGAAAGAATAGGATAGTAAGAATTTCTTTTTTTTTTTTTTACTGAACACTTGACAAACATTTTAAAATTTGAATCACTTGAATTGTGAGTTTTAAGAAACTACAGGGGACCACCCAAAAATTAATAAAGTCCATTTTTCAAGATAAATTTCCCCATAGGAAATCATGAAAAGTGAAATAATGTGTTGTGGGCGCAAATTGGGAACATCGTAAAATTTATTAAGTGAGCAGGAATTGTTTTTGTATCTGACATTTTAATGTTCAGGCACCAGTGATCTTATAGTTTTAGCCCATCAGTGCTTGCAAAGACTTTTTATTCTCTAATTTTGTGAGTTATGCATCATGTTGCTTTAGCGTGATGGTTGTTTTTAGTATCAGCATCCAGTTTACTTCTTGTTCTTAATTTGGAAGAAAATCTTCATCTGTTTGAAATGAACACAACCAACACTTAAATAAAAGACCCAAAAGAGAAATCTTGCAAGAAGTCCTATCTTCATTATGTACCGCTTGAGTATCTGCCATTAGGAAAGATGAACTTTGAAAAGGAACGTAGTCGCGCTACTTGCTCCGCTTGACAAACTATTATCGCTTAACGTTGGGTGCTACTCAACCAAAACACACTTCAGTGACAGCTCATATAACTTCTCACTTGTGTGCTAAATAAAGTGTCTTTAGTTTCTCAAGGTTTCCATTTTCAGGCTCAATGGCCACCGCATGCACGCCCTGCTGTGTGATTACAGTCTGTCCCTTCAGGCAGACATTTGATACAATATAGACTGAGGATGCAACAATCTCATTTCTACCACTTTATGCATAACCTTATTTTACCTCAAGAAATAATGTTTACTTGTTGACAGGTCTTGAAGTTCATTAAAAATAGGATTTTATTTTGCTCTTATTCTTGTGATATTCAATCTCTCCATTTGTTCATTGAGCGTTTCCCTCTTGGTTAAATGCCAGCGTCAGGCTACATTGATTAGTCGACTAATACGTATATGAGGGCAATAAAACGTCGGTCGTCAAGTCATAGTCATTTGTATGATAGATTCAAAACAACCACCTGGAAAATTGGGGGCATTGACCCCCCCCGGGGTGCTCCTGTTAGCGTCTCGTATACCTCATGCAGTATGACCCCAGACATCAATCTCAAGAAATAGAAATAATTAAGAGTGTTTATCACAACATGCAATTAAGTTGGGCACCAGACCTTGGCTCGAGGATAAAGCGTTTGTAGGTTTGTATCACCTTAAATTATAAACTGAACCATACGGATGGTTGACGAATGCAGTTGAAGATTAAAAAAACAAAAACTCTCATTTCACATTAACGCAATAATAATTGTTATCACTTATTTCTCAAAGTGATGGGGCTTCTTTGCGCATCATTAGAGCAAAACTAACAATAGCTGAAGTGTGTGCGGGGAATTCACCTTGATTTGAATCTTTTTCAGTCGAGTAACTCAAATGCCAATTAAGATAATGCAGCCTGGCTATTCATTAGCACCTCATTGAATCTGCAGAAATCGGTTGCATCCGGGAGTGTCGGCGATGATACAGGTGATGTCTGCACTTCAAGTGTCATTGTTTATTTCTCACATCACTACTGTCAGTATGTCATGACAGTAGAACATAATCTGTGATTTGTGTCTGTGTGTGTGTGTTGGGGGGGGGGGGGGGGGTTCAGCTCTCCCTGGCCCCATCTTGAGCCTCTAATTTGAGTTCCAAGAAACCACCACGAGGAAAACCAATTCGGAGACAGAAGTCATTACGGAAGATATATTATTTCACCTGTATTATCATTAGAAATATATTTTGTGTAGTAATAACACTCACCAAGCATTCATATGCCTTGTCCATGCTTTGCCAAGTGTCATGGAGCAAGGCTGAAAAATTGGCGGCTATCAAGAAGTCCCTGACTGCAGCCCAGCGCTAGTTTGATAACTTAATGGCTGTCACAGTGCTCCAGCGTGTAGTACAATTATCCACTATCCATTGCAAGTTTCTCCAAACAAGCCAGTTTGTTGACGATACACGCAGCTGCTGCTGAAAGGGCTACGCTAAATTGATCTGCAGCCAGGGATAGAAAAACCTCCTGTTAGGAGGTAATTTTGCAATGCTGCTCCAATGTCAAATGGAAAGCCATGGGCAAAGAGATGCTTAGGAAGAACTGCTAAGCTGAAGATAGCTAATGGCCTCACCTCTACTCGAATGAGACGTGAAGCCAAATGGGAAAAAGGAAGTGAATCACCGTGTAAACATGAGAGAATTGACCAACTTTTCCACTAATAGCAACATCAGCTTTTATATGATAACGTATGAGAAGGTGGAAGTTTGCGTAACTTCTGATATCATATGCTCGGTTCCTGATCACATTGTCTTGTGGCGACTTTGTGACTAACCAGCACATGATCTACTGCAGTGTGGCCAATGTGTGTTTCAGAATTTTTTAGTTTACACACATAGGACAGAAACATGCTTGGAACCTTAGCCCAACAAATAGAATCAAGGGAGACCAAAGCATAAGACACAAAATCATGCATTTGTATTTTTTAACGGAGGACTACTTCCCCCGGAACATTTAAAATAACCTTTTCCTCCTTGTTGGCAATTCAGAGTCTCCTCGTTGCTCATGAAGTGCTAAAATATTAAGATTCCATTCTCTGGGAAGGCCTGCAAGCAGCAGGAACTGTAGTGGGCAAAATATAGGACTATAAATACTAACTGTGCACCTTTACAAAAGCCTAGGTCAGCTGATATTTACTAAATATGTAATATTCTCACAATATCACGTGCGAATGCGGGTGGCTGGACATGTGAAATTCTTATATCTCGAGTGCTGTTGAATGAAAGCTGTATTACAAACTAAACATAATTACAATACTACAATAAGGAATATCTTTTTGGGACATCATATCTCAGGCCAACAGTTTAGTTTGAAACATTCAAACCGATGTTTTATTCAGCATAGAATTTGATCCAAACAGCTTAAGAATGCAGAAATCATATAGAGGTTCTTTGCTCCCAAATTGATTGACACAAAGCATTAAAGTCAAAACCACAAAAAAGCTTACTTCATTTCTTTTCTGCACCCAACCAAAAACAATGATCAACTTGCGTAGATCATTATTATTCAATTTCATAATATACACACACCATTAAAATCCAGTAGCGAGTGTATTAGCAAAAGAAGGAACAACCACCACGAACTCAAATTTAAAATTAAAAAGTTTAAAAATAGAAAGCAAAAAGAATCTTTCTAAAGCTGGAGTATGATCGAGAAGTGAACTGATGAAGTGGAAATTGAGCAAATATGTCCATTCACATTAATTGCAGTAGTCTGTCAAAAGCAGATTATTCAGTCACGAGTAGCACACTCAGCCACATGAACACACAATAATGAGCAAGAGTTCGCATTTGGCAGGTTGACGCAATAAATAACATACCAAAAAGTTTCATTACGATCCTGAGATCCCCAGAGTGTTTTCACCTCTAGACTCTACTGATGAGATGAGCGATTTACGGGTTGCGGCGACACACATCAGTTGATTTGCATTAAATTTGCATCGACGTATGTGCCGCTTGGTGTTGGTGAGAAGTGAAGTAATATTCTACTTCAAGACGTATTTGATTTGTTCAGTGCTTGCTGTTCGGAAGAAATCAGTTCTGTAGACTTGATTTGATTTGAGTCCGAGATCAAATGGGGATTGAGGCCAGTATCCGCTGCCATCTTGCTGCTCATCAGTCGATCTCAGGCATACACATAAACCACTTGGCCATTCGGCCCTGCTTTTTAAGCTGTCTGTGCTGCGCGTTTGATTCCAGAAGTCCGTCCGTGTAGTGCCCGTATTCGCTTTGGGAGTCTTCCACTCGGGTGATGTACAACCAGCTGATGGCTACTCCAAAGAACTAAGGAGACAAAATGAAAGGAAGTGAAGGAACTCGACGGCCACGTCTTACTGTATCAACATTTGCAAGTTTGCAGAACATCTTGTCAACAGTCTGATCGGCATCTGACCGTTGTGGAGAAGGTAGCTGACGATATCTGAGATTTTGTTTTTGACTAATCTGGTCAGTTTATCAAAACTATACATGTAGAAAACACGTCATCATGATGCAAGTTTTTTTTACTTTTTGTCAAGTCGTCACTTATTCAATTTAATGCCCATTTTGATTACTTTTTACAGGTATAAAATACTGAAAATATTTTTAAAAAGTAACATTTTAATCAAGTGTATATTTCCTGACCAAACTGTGTTGAAATGCAAAAGAGCCCGGAATAAAATGCATTTCACTAGACAGATTTGTCAGCTAAACTTGAGCTGCAGAAAATGAAACGTAATCCCACTTACTCATTATTCTGATTTAGACAAACAATTGAATGTGGAGGCATGTTTAAAATGTATGTGCTCCAAACTTTCCAAAAAGGTCCATTTCCTACCGTTACTTTAGGATTTGCCTGACTCACACTATGTAACCATAGAATGTCCACACAGAAAATGAAATGAAAATATTGATACGGTGCTGTGGGCGTGTTGGCGCGTGTGTACCTGAGGCAGCAGGATCCCGAGCAACAGTCCTGCCATAATCTTATAGTTGTCCGTTAGCCAAATGAAGAAGGCGTCCGTGCAGCCTCTGATGTGGATGTTATCGATCAGGTCCAGGCGCTAACGAGGCAGTGACAGAGAAAGAACCAGACCAAAGGAAAAGAACATCAGACGAGGTGCTGCCCGCTCGTTGCTTTAATCTTTTAGTCTTGCAGGTTTTTTTCGAGTATCGTTTGTCATCTTACATTCAGGAGAATTTTTCGCTCCACATATACAGTTCCTCTTCATTAAATTTTCCATTTGGTGACTTGATTTGACATGCTGCCTTTGATTTCCAGAAATGCCTTTCCTCAGTTTGCCGGTTGGCTAAAACGGCCTTGGTTCAAATGCCACCTGTCCCCCCCCCCCCCCCCACATGCCGCTTTGGCACACGAATCCATTTTAATGAGAACAATGTGGTTTTAAGTAAGTTGAGAAAAAGCTCATGTCTGGTGTCACAAAAAAATAATTGAAAGCCAAACTAAAAGTTTTCCCCTTCAAACTGCTTTTTCTGGAATCTAACATGCTTTCCCAACCCTCTCTTCCACACCTTCATGCACTCCTGGAAGTATTTTTTTACAGCCAGGGTCATCTTAATGTTGTCCACATCTTGAGACAAAGCGGGGAGTGAAAGGGGGGAAAAAATAGTCCAGTTGGGTAAGCAGGGACACTTGCTCCGTTGCGGCAGTCCAGCAATGTTCTTGTCGGCCAGGAACTGTCAGATGCTCAGGGCATTGTGAGCTGCCACGGTTTTATGGTCAAGCGGCCATGAATTGTCTCATGCACTCAATTGGCACAGGAAACCTAACAACACCTCAAATGTGAGATAATGGATCTCAAACTAAGCTGAAGGTGCTATCGGCTGGCCAAACTTGGAACGTTTGTGAACAGTAAAAGATACGAAGCACATTTCAATGAGAGGACACACGGGTGCAGTGCTGCTGCGACACATGATTATGATGTTTGTCTTTGGCTGACACTGTGAAGTGATGCTCCAAAACATTCGATATTGCACCTTGAAATAAAGCAGCTTTTTACGGTCATCGGCCTTACCTCTTGTTCCAACACTTTGTAGCCACACAATGTGTTCACGACTTCATTTTGCTACAGAGGAGACAAAAAACAAGGTCGAAAATGAGAAACTTTCGAAGTGAGTGAGTCAAATCAATTGATAGGTTGACGATACCTGCCACAAAGATCCAAATCAATACCCCCAAGATGCGCTACTACCAATCTGGCACAGAAGAGGAGATGGAGGATTTATTTTATATCCCAGCCACTTTCATGAAATTAGCTGCAGTAGTTTGAACATTTGGATAGGATTTGGAGGCGCGTGGGACAAATAATAGCATGAACGATGTTCACCCTCAGTAAACAATTCCAAACGAGCAAGCAAAAAAAACGTAAGAATGAATGATTACATGTAATGTTACCCTGCTAAAGTCATTTCAGCTAAGAGATGGAAAACAAAAAGACATTTCTTATGCATCATTTAGAGGATGATGCAAGACTAAAAGCACAAAATTATTCTGCAATGGGTGCTGAAATGTTCCAAATGTAAAGGGGGTGGGGGCTGAACTTTTTTTTGGGCTTCAATTATAATCGCACCATCATCAATTAAATAATGACCAAGAGAATGGGCCGAAAGTAATCCGAGTGCAGGATAATGGCTTGGCAGCTGACACTTGACATTTGAATTGTCAGAGTGGGAATGGATTACAAGGGTTGAGTTGGTGCATATCGATGCCCCACAAGGAGCCACTTGAGCAAACGTGCTGTCCTCCACACTATGTGCTGATGATATGCACAAATCACTTGGTAGGGTGATCCATTTCCAGACTTAATCTTATCAATTCAGCAGTTCAATTCACTCCGGCATGCCTGCTCGGAGAGCAGCTGCGCACACAGCTTGTAGTAACAGATGGGATGAATTTCCATGTGTGCGTGTCCATGTATGACATTCATTTATGACTCTGCATATGATGGTCATTTGTGCCAAGTCTCCAGGCCAGGAAAATTGAGTTATATAGGGAGAAAACAACAAAAGAGACGGTGGCGGATGTGCAAGTGATAGCCTGAGGTGTACCAGAGAAACTTTGGGAAAGTTAGAACAGGTGTCCTGTAGGGACTGTGTACCCTGCTCCAGCTGAACCTTTGGACCAGCATGTGGAATACGAGCCGAAAACCAACAAGCTGTTCCTTTTTTCAGTTCGGCTGTTGATATGAAAGAGGTCACATTCCATTTGTAGTTTTGCGTGGGCGAAAATTGCCGAAGAGGGGTAGCGTGTGCGACCTGCATGGCAAAGGTGTAATCAGCACTACGATCCATGAGATGTATTTTCAAATACAACAAAGTATACACAAAGTGGACCACGGGTTCTGGACTTGGTAAATAAATATTCAAGAAAGATGAAATTATGCTCTTCTTTGCCACTTTAGGTAATGTGAATGGCCTAAAATAAGACAGCATTGTCAACTCTCGTAATTTTCCTCCTTGGCTTCCCTTCAGACAATACCTTTCCTTGACTGGGTCTGTTTTCCACTTACTGATACTACGTGACCATTTTAACTGCCTGCAATTCGTGTCACTATAAAACATGATACTGATTCACAGCAATATTGCGTATTGACTTGGCCTGGTTTAAGAGTGCGGATGCAATAAAATAAAATAACAGTCATCACTTGAAACTGCTTGAGCATCTGATGAGACAGAAAATGGCCAATTGTGAGTGGACCTGCAGCATGGTTCCTTTTATACAAAATCTATCAACCCACTTGGGGCAGGTGTGGATGTAAATGGTTTGATCCAGCACATGCTAGAAGCTTACGCTGATCTTCAAACCCTGATCAAATACAAAGACACCATATCGTTTTAGTTCACTAGGGAGCGGTTGGGATTCTTGGAGCCAATTAAGCCCCACTAAAATGACAGAAAGGCAAGTTTGGATGAGCTTTATGTGGAAGAACTGATCTGCGCGGCCTGGCACCAAACAGACGGTATTTGAGACGACTGCATCATACCTTTTGCAAGACAGCAAAACCTGTTAGACTTCTTTCATTTTCTCTTCAGAACAAAAGACCAAGTGATAGGCATCGGATGAGGCATAGACATGTTGTAGGATGCAGACTTGCTTTTTTTTCTGGTGTATGGAACAGTACCACTCTGGCCAAGCACACTGTGAGTCCTGCAGCCTCTTAGATTTTTATGAACACTTTTGTGAAAAGAGGGATGTGTGTATTGGAAATTATAAAGGAGGAATTTGGAAGTAGGGCTTTTAAAAAAAAAACAAAAAAAAAACACCGGGCCACGTTGGCCTGGAACGGAACAGCCGTCTGGAAGCTGCCAATTTTGTGCCATACTGCTAAGAATGTTCCAACATAATGATGCAACTCACCTTAGTGACGCAGCAGGTATAAGGCACTCCACAGGCCAGTGGACTTCGTCCAGAACAGTTGTGGTACATGTTGACTGACCAGTCTTTATACCCTTGGCCACCACAACACTTAAACTTTTGAGAGAAAAGACATGTCAGAGAAGGTTCAGTATTCAAAGATTGTAAACAGCACACAGTATTTTGCATGACGCCAGGAAGGTTGTGGCCTGAAGGCAGATACAGTTAAAATAATTTGCATGCAATTATGAGCCTGTGTTTATCCCGACAACAGGGATGGGCAACTTAAATGGGGGAGAGCGCCACAATTTTCCATCAGTGCTACTGGATGCTAATTTTCTGGGGTTGCAAAAGGAAATACGATTTTTTTTCTCTCTCAGTAAACCAAGGAGCCACTCGGAATGTGGTCAGGGACCACAGTTGCCCATCCCTGTGTCCCTGCACTGAATTTTTTCCACGTCCTTGAAGGGAAGTTGAAATCAACATGACAATAGGACATCAATTAAAATGGAGGCCACTATTTTTGGATACATACATAGTGTTTATTTTGATCTAACTAACTATTAACTATTGTTCATAGTAGGGAAGAATTTCCGCCATTTATCCTACTTTCAAACCATATAATATATAATCCAACATGAAAGAAATATATCCTTGTTTCTAGCTTTTAGTTGATTGTGCCAAAACATTTACAGAAATTACAGCAGCAGTTTTCACACATGAGTCATGAACTGTAAGTGTCAAACCAATGTTTGTGATGAGGAATGAGCCGACAACACGTGATTATGTCTACAACAGCCGATCCTTTCAAAGTGCCATAAATAAAGTCATAACCTGTCATTTGGCAAATTTCTTCAGCTGTCCCCAAAATAGCTGGGAGGAAAAGCAGAATTAGATGGACCAAGAAAACGTCCATTCTAGTTTGGTTTGGACAACATAAAAGACAAGACGAATCAAATTGCAGCGGTTGTTTCGATGAGGTTACCCACTCAATGCGAACATTGTGCTTATGGGACGAGTTGAGAACAAGTTAATGGATCCAAGCAACAATTGGACCACTGGATGACTTTTTCAACTTGGCAGCCACATTACAAACTCTGCTTTGTTGCCCTTGTACCAAATAAATATTTGATCACAAGTGGGGAATGTGAGCTGAAGAGGATGCAAGAAAGAACAAATGAGACATACTACCTACCACCGCACCCACCAACCCCTCAAACTTAGCAGCAGTGGGCAAAGACATTTTTTTTTTATCTATTCAGTGAAGTTCCTGAAGAATAACTAGACCGAGTGCGTTTGTTTACCGATGGAATAAGATTCTTGCCTGTTGTTCTGTTGGATTACTCACATTACCCTTTCCTGGGATGTAATCCTCATGTGTCTCTGCGCAGGGAGCAAATTATTTTTGACACACACCCGCTTGACAGACGGACGGATGACTTGCTGTTCAACAGCAGCCGGAACGACTGACTTAGCCCCTAATTGCCCACTTGGCAGCATGTTTGGCATGAGAATTCATGTCATACCTGCCTTTGTCAAGTCATTACGTCAACTGATGACTCAAATACATTTAAAGATTTGAGAAACCTGTCATTGCTGCCATTTTAATAAACTGGATGAAAAGATGTTAATTGATTGAGTTTGCATGAATTAATCCAAATTGTCCTTTAAAAAAAAAAAACGATACCACGTGACACATTTTATATGGCTCGTGGAGTTGTGCTTTGCATATTCGTTTTTTTCATTCGCTGTATTAAATTAGTTGTGTTAAAACGCTGCTGCTGAAGCCTTTCCGCCACACAAAATGCTCAATTTTCACACATTGCAGGTGGGACTCTCTCTGCTTCAAAATATTTCCATACTGCGGACATTGTCATTGTTACACAAGTCCAGCGTCACGTTAGCTTCCAACTACATCTGCCAGAACGTTCCCCACTGGCTACGTCTACTTCTGCTGTTTTGCAATGTTGCATAGTAGACTAAACAACATTTTTTCATTTTGGCAATATCTGGGTACCGCTGGAATAGTTTATTACCCTAACAAATAAAATACTTTTTTTCGGCCTCCATTACGATCAGGTGAAAATGACGTGCCCGATTTCCAAACATGTACTTCATAATTCTGACATATAAATCAGTCTGAGCACATTTGAATGAAATAGTAATAGGCTTAGTGAGGGTTACAGGGACACGAACAATAGATTGTGACAAAACCATGGAGCTGGGCAGGCCTATCATTGTGGGTTTTGTGAACTATAACTTTGCATGGACCAAAACAAAAAACCTGCAGAATGGGAGCCCCAGTAATGCAAACTAACGTATCTGAACAATGTGCCAGTTGAATTGTGTAATGGCTTCTTCCCACCCACAATGAGTCAGCCTCCGCAGACACGCTTTGCAGACTACGCTGATGAATCAAGAGTTCTGCAGCGCATGTGTCTCAACCAACAACAAATGCAGAGGGACTGCTCGGGTCCTCGAAAAACAATCTAACGACTATACACTTGGAACACACTCCTGATTTACTCACTCAATTTAAAGGCTTTTCTATATAGTTCACTGCAAAGGCAATAGAAAGGCTTATGTGTATTTTTCTTTCATGTTGGTTAACGCCTTCACTGCCAGCTTTGTTCAAATGAATCCTTGACCTCTATAGCTGTCCAAATCTATTGACAATTTTACATGTTGCCCGTAGTACACGATTTTATGTTGAGATTTATCTGAATGTAAAAATGTCATGTAAAACTACCAATGCCTAAATGAACTGCAATGATACATACATACATGGCTTCTATGTGTTTTGGGGGCTTTTTTTTTTGCCATTTGTATTTTTAGTTTGACCACAGACTACTTCTTCACTTTAAATGTAGAGTGCTATGCTACTTGTATTATTCCCATTACCGTGTTTTGAACATTTCTTATGTGTTATTGACACATATGATAATTTAGCATTTCAATTTGAAACACAGTCTGAACCTGTGGACAGTAAATGTCACATTTCCATGGTAATAAATGAAGGGAATAGAAGGAAAGGTCATCTCAAAATAACGATAGACTGGGTGTGATAGAAGCTGTCACTTAGGGACAGTGAACACTAAGCAATGCGGTGGAAATTCATTGCCCACATGGTCCTCTATTTGTAGCATTTAAACAACAGTTGATAACAGATGCTGTAATGCGGTCTTGACAACTTTTTTTTTTTTTTAATTAATCTTTTTCAGTGGAATTGTTGTAGTCTGCCTAATCTTAGTGCATAATGAGATTTGGCCACCAGCCTATTCATCTTAATATGCTTGATAAAAGCTGCTCATGAGATTCGCTTCAGGCCGTTACTGGGGCAGAACTATAGAGTGCTTGGAAAATGACGGCTGTAATGTTCCAAGTATCGAAACAAATACCTGTCGATTTGTAATGCTCATTACTTAGCAGGATTATTTGGTGGTATCAAATCTAACCGTACCTCTTTCTGAACAAAATCCATGATGTTTTTAAAGTCCAAGTCATCATAGTAGTTAACTATGCCTCTTCGTATGTTCTTGTTCAGTAGATCCTCCGTCTGGAAAACGAGGAAAGGAAGAAATCAGTCTCTTTGGACATGAACATAGGCAAAGTGTGTTCGCGTCATGTTTAAATCATTGTGCACATTTATGCCAGAGTGGCGAGTTGCATGTTCCGGTTTGTCAAGGTGACTGACTCACTCAAGTAGAAATGCAAATGTGACAGTTTAACAGCCCACATCTGCCAGTTGCAATCTGGCGTGACAGGATTACTAGATCACATCAGGCTAATATGTGGAAACATCCAGAAAGAGACAAGAAAGTCCGGCTATATTAGCAAGCCTTGTCAGCGGTGTGTGAGCGTGAGTAACATCACTACTGAACTCTTATATTTGTGACAATTTGTGGTGGGCGGTAAATGCTACACATGGTGCAGTCAAAGCGAGAAAGATCTTACCTGGTTACGAAACACTAGCGCCAAGATTCCTCCCAGCAACTCCAGGATGAGACACACCACCAGTGTGTACATGAACTGTGCCGAACAAGACAGTAATCATGGACACATCCTGATTCTAATATCGAAAATGTATATAACACTAGAAATTGTATGTACCAGAGCTTCCTCGACGTCTTTATGATCAACACGACAATTTAAGGTGTTACCTTATTGTCATTTTACCCAAAACTAAATGACCACAATATTGTACATCTTCAGGTATAATTCTGGTTGAGTGTGTATTGTTGTGTGGTACAATTGATGAAATTCAACCAGAAAAATATGTCGAATTTCAAACCAATCAATATTAGGATTGTTTGAATCCGCACACACAGTATTTAACGACCAACAGTTTTAATATTACTAGAAGAAAAAATAAAAAGCTACAAGTTTGGGCGACGCTCTCAGCTTACTACTTACCACTTTAAGCAGAAGTAGATTATCCCTGAGTGATGCCAAGATGCCAATGAATGAAACAACAAACATGACAATTCCCAGGAGGATGAGAATGAGAGCAGGGGCCAGAAACACCCCATCCAGTGTTTTGTAGCGCTGCCTTTCCACCTCTGCATATATACCAATGGCTAGGATGAGGGCGCCGATCAGCTGAAAACACAAAATCATACATCTGAATTAGTCTCATAATTTTAGACTGTGATGCAAATGTTTCTTTATTCTTCCAGCAATCAAATGTAAAATTACACAGCCAATTAAATATGTTGTTATCAGCCTATTTCTGAAAAGTGAGATGTTGTGAACTTCCGCCCCAACGTTACATAACAGCAGGGCCGATTTAACTTTTTTTTTTTTTGGGAGTGTGTGCTTAAATGAGATCATTTTATGGCAGAGCACTGCCGAGTTTGGCAGGTAGCTCAAAAACTATGCATTAGTACAACGCGATTTTTTTTTTTTTTACAAAATATTCCCAGGTTAATGCTAGCACACTGCAAAACACACGCCAACACGCTACTTCTGCTGTCAGGAAGATCTGTAGTGCTTGATAACCTCCCTGATCATTTGATCTGATCAGGTGTGTTAAGGAGGGAAACTTCGAAGAGAGGCAGGACCACCTTATCACAAACCATCGTCACCATGAACAAGATGGTGTAATACCATTCTGGGGAGAGGCAATCTCACAGCAAATGAGAGCGAGTAATGGAAATTTTCCAGACTGGAAATAACACAGAGAGAATCGAGCTGTGGATTGGTTTCTTACTTCTCAGTGGACCAAATGTAATTTGTGAATTGAGTCTCTCAAAGCAAGCTGGTAAGCAATGAAGAGTAGTCAATTGATCTGCATTGAAAGCAAACTAAAGTGCACTTCCAGAACAGATCTTTTGCCTTTGCTACAACAAATGAAGAGAGTTTGTAGACTGTTGCACAGACCATTCCTCCAAACTAGCTCCTTTTTAAATGGAGAAATTGTTCATGCAAACAATAGAGACGCTTCAAAATGAAATATCCATCCATCTGTTAATTCATTTTCTGTTAATACTGCTGGAGCTGGAGCCCATTGCAGTTCAGCTGCCTATCTGTGGGCAAGAGACGGAGTATACCCTTGACTGGTCACCAGTTAATCACAAGATAATTAACAAGGCTTCAAGGCGAGCGGATACATCGACATACTCAATCCAATAACAGAGAAGGTCTGCATGTACAAAGTTAATGAATGTTCAAGCTGCAGATCATACAATGTCTTCGACATATTTGAAATTTACAGTCGATTCCCCCGCCCCTTGAACGTTTTACACTGACCTTGTCAAAGTAATTAGGAGGGGCTGATAATTTACGCCTCGCGGCTGTGGCCTTCATTTATGACGCGTCTCAGGTCGCTTTTCATTAGAAATGCCTTCAGTCACAGCAACAAATACTGCACATGGCATGTAAAAAGATATTTGTATTATGAATTGACGCAAAAGTGGGTGTGGGGGGGGGCGCAGCGAGTGGAATTTATGCCTCTCGGCTGTGGCTTTCATTTACGACGTGTCTTAGCTCCCTTTTCATTAGAAATACTTTTAGTCACAGCAACAAATACCACACATGGCATGTAAAAAAAAAAAAAAGTATTTATATTATGAATTGAGACTAAAATGTGTGAGGTGGGAACGCAGCGAGCGAATAACTTTGTTTATTGGAGTTCACAAAGGTCATCAAACACAGATGCAAGTTTTGCCTCTGAACATTGAGCATTTCCAGCAAATGATTAGCAAATGTTACAGTTTAAGTGCTCATAAAAGTGGATGCTTTTTAGTCTGGATAAACATCTGAGAGATTTGTGTAAAGGGTAAATGAAATACAAAATAACACTTGAATTCAATTTCGGCCATTAAGCAAATGATGCCTGTTAAATGTCAACTTAATTGCAGAGATCCAATGCTCATTAGAAAAACAACTATTATTGTGGGTCTCACATTTTGTCTGGTATGATACATGCACCGCTTCTTCGAACATGAACACACACAGCTGCCTCCTTGTCACACACTTGAGCATGATGACAATGCCACGACGCACAATTCTCGTCAATCCATGTGAGGTTTACTTTAGCATTCCTTGTTGGTCTGAAATCATTTGCAAGATGCAAACTAAAAGTTGTTCTTTTTTATAGACCACAACGGTATCTTGGCAAAATGATTCCAACTCTAAGGGAACAATTTGGGAGGGCCGATTTCTGTTTCATCATTATAGTAACCCCAAAAAAGAGTTTTGAGTAATCTAAAAACACACACAGCGGCGGGATTATACTTTTTAGACAGATGGAAAACTTTCCAGTTCTCATCATTCACGCTGGGGGAAAAAAAATATTGACTGCTACTTTAGGTATGGATGAACTTCAGGAAGGAAATGTCAAGCAAAACACTGCTGGGTCACAATGTGAGTTTAAACATTAATAAATGTTGGAAGCTTTGCTTTATTCATTTGTTCGGTTTCCCGAAGGAAGTAACAAAACTGACAATATGGCCTAAAGTGCTCATGACTGTGTGCTGTATCTCGCTAAGAACAAACACACTCTGCAGAGAGCACAAGTGTTGCAGGAACAAGAAGGCGTAAATCCAAAAGTGGCCATCAATCTCTTTTGCCTGCCTTATCAGGAAAGCATTCATTCACCATAAAGTGCGAATTACTGCAGCGCCGCCACTCTCGTGCTCCTCCTTCAAAAGTATCTCCCTTAAGCAAAAAAACATTAAGTGTCAATCAACCATCTGTTTCAGGAACAACAGCGTGTTAGGAGGTCTTTGAAAGAATACAGCTGCAGGCTTTGGCACTTACCATTTTTCTTTGTGTGGAAATGGAGACATCAGGCTGCCTTTGTGATTTTGAGCTTGTCTCAAGGGAGAGTCTGACTGAGAGCGTTTAGTCAGGCAGTTCGGTTTCTGTCTTGTGACTTTCTTCTTCCAAGACAAAGTTTGAAAACTTAAGGAGTACGTGTCGAATCGTTTAAAACAAGACTAAACGGAGGTCAAATCGATTCAGAGGAGGCCAGTGGTACAGAAGACAAATATTGCAAACCCTGACGCCGACTCCCATCTTATCAGATGTTAGGGGCAGCAACACCAAGGAAAAGGAAGTGCCATGAGATCTAAAAATCTGGAAAACCCTTAGAAAATAACCACACAGCAATGCTGTATTGTAAGTGCACCACAATACAGCAGAGATGATTGTATATCCTTTTAGCATGGGCCATTAAGTTATTATTTACATAATAATAAGTTATTTAAGGCCCGTTTCACGCGCCTTCTGTCTTGAGTAATAATGCTCAGTTCTGAGTCGCCATTATTTTACCATGTTTATTAATTATGGATGTAGTTTGCAATGGTGCAGAACTGCATTTTAATCAAAGCAATATCTATTGTTTTGGTTAATAACACTATATAGCATGGATTTATCATGCCATGTGATCAATGTTGGTCACAAGGCATTCATTGCAGCCTACTCTGCTCCTAATCAATCTTTGTCAAAGGGTCTTTGAGAGTCTGTGAGGAAGGGAAGTATAAATAAGCCTCTAACTGAAAACTGAAAACATTTTTATAAATTCATTGCAGCTTTCTGGTGCATGTGGCTTGGCAACTGGGGAGGGCAGTCATGCAGCCAAAAAGAAGTCCACAACTAATGTAACTGACTGCAGCAATGTATCATCTTTCCACCAAGGAGGGTAAAAATATATGCTTTGTGAATAAACTGGAAAAAAAATGCTTGTGAGTCATAGTGAACACCGGCACCATACAATGGTGATATTTGATCATGTTTGCACTTGCAAAAAAATGTGTTGTATCTTGAAAAATTCACGAGTCAGGTCACTTGTACTGCAGGACATCATTGTGCAATGTTCATTTTTATGAACAGCCTTATGTATAATGTAGTATATTCTGACACGACTGAAAACTCCAGTTTGGAAGGTTACGGATGATAGAGTTTCATTTTGATTAAATGACATGATTTAATGTTATGGAATAGTGTCATTATAGTATATTACAAATGTATTACATGTTAATAAAAGTTTAAATGCACTGTGACTTTCCAACACCCTGTACAGCGCCCAGTCAATCAAAATTGAAATGTTGTAAACAAGTGTATTGTCGATATATATTTAATGAAATAAAACACATAGCAAGTTAAAACTAAAATAGAAAATGACGAACAATATCCTTGTGTTTACACTGTCCAGAAGGCGATAGCAGCGAGGTAAAGGTGTAGAGGAGGGCGTGGCCATTTACTCGTTTACTATTCTTACTGTTACGCGCAGGGGAGGGGTCGAATCTTTTTTAAATTTTGCTCAGCTTTTGTCAACTTTTCATAGTAAATACAGCGTCACGCCGACTCTCACGAAGACAGGGTTTAAAAAAAATTCAAATCCTGTAAAGTTTAGGGGGGGGGGGGGGAATGCAAGCCGCGCGGATACAGTATGACAAAAAGAGTACTCACCCACCAAATGATGGCGTAGAAAAAGAGGATAAATTTGAGAACAATATAGGAGCATCTGTGACAGTAGCGTTCTTCATTGTTCGGCATAGCAGCGGCCAGCGCACACTGTCCTGTCCTTCCTTGTTGTGAACACTAACTTCCGCATTGTCATCTTTTTGCACACCTGGAGGCGCGTGCACGCGATTCTACGCTGAGGTGCGTTCATGGTTGTAGTAAAAATGTCCTTTCGTTAAAAAACAAGCTGTTTACCTTCACCATTAATATTCAGTTTCCTTTAGAAATGAGTGTTAAACTTATAATTATGATTTCAGTGAAATTGTTATTTTTTCTGTAGAGCCATGAATTTTGTACCGAATCATTATTATTATTATTATTATTATTATTATTATTATTATTATTATTATTATTATTATTATTATTATTATTATTATTATTATTATTATTATTATGAGAAAAGTTTAACTATATAGTTCAATCTGTTTTAGCTGGGCTTAGGTACAGTATAAGTAGTCTTTCAATATATCAATGTTTGTACGCATTCTAAAATAAATAGTAGTCGTTAGTTATCTATTCTAAGAAAACAATATTAAATGTATTTGTAAACTTTTTTATTTTGTAAATATATTAGTAATCTTAATTTCACTAGTCAATCTGATTCACTATGATTTCCATCCACAATAGGTAATAACAAGTGCAGTTTTCTAGTCTGATTAATAAATATACTTAATCTGGTAATCTACCTTTCAGATTGATTACTATGTGAAATTGTGGTACATGAACTGAAGACGTCGAGTTCTTCAATGTGCTCGTCTCAAGGCCTTGACAATAAATAGGAATCAATATATCTCACTGGGAAACAATACAAACGTGGGAAGTGAACGGTCCAATGATACAAAAGTGGTCATAAGCATGTCAGTTCACAAGTACAATGGACTGTAGACAGCCAGAAATAAAGGACAACATCTTCTTTCACATCCTGTTTGAATGCAATGCTAACACATTAAGCGGTTATGCTTCTCTTCAAGTTGAAGCGCATTTCCTTTTCTCACGGCTTCATCTGACAATATATTTCTCAGCATGCTCATTTTGAGTGCACAAAAACAATCACTGAGGGAAAAGAAAGGTAAAGCTTAGGTCAGCAATCCCAAACCCGCTGCATTCCTTTTCTCTGCAAACACATACAGCAGTTAGTCGAGATTGGAGGAAAAGATTGATGGTTGGAATCATAGACATCAGGTTGCCAAAGTAACACTCAAAATCCCACCACCATTTACAAAATCTTGTCGGATACGTGTCAAATGTTCTGGACTGGAATCAACAATAGTTGTTTTTGTTACCTTCTAAGCCCTAAAGGAAGACAGTTACTGATGCCCTTTTAAACATTTATAGGTTGTGTGAAAATCATTCCTTTCGTTTGTGAACAACTGCAAAACAGACTAGGCAGCAAAAGCATCGCCGGCAAAGTCTCAAGGGCCTTTTTCCTTCATTTGCAAATATTTCAGTTGCAATTGTTCTGAGCAAATATACATAAACACAACAACCTCAAAGAATGCAAGACAGGTATTAACTGTAAATTCACCCCCAAATGGTGTTGTTGGTTTTTTTTTGCTGTATAAAATACAAGATACAACCAAAAGAGACTACTGAGGAAAATAACTTTTTTTTTTTTCTTGTAGAAAACAATAACAATCAGTTGTAAATGATGAAACCTCCCAACACAATCAGCATCATGCAGCATGTTCATTTGATCACAGGTTGTTTGACACTAAATCAGAGCCTAGTTTTAGACTGCCAGTGGTTGAGAGTGAGATTATTACAGCTCTTTGGATGGAACTGCTAAACCTATAGAGATGCAAATTGAAGCACAATCACACAATTGCGCTATTTCATCTTGACCTGCAATTAGCCTCACTTTTTTTCATTTATTTCACTACAACTGCTGAATATGGTTTTTGTTTTGCAGAATATAATTTCTCTTGTGAACAATAAAGTTCATTTCTAAAGCGTTACAAGCTCATCATTGTGTTTTCTTTTTCTCAATGTTGTCACTTGTGACTGTCAGTATTTTTCATTTTTACTTTTACTCTGTTTTGAGGGATGATTTTTGGGTTTGGGATTTTGTGACGGTAGCTTGAAATTCTGGGTTGATGTTTAAGGTTTTGAGAGGAATTTTTAAGAAATGTCTTCATCATGTGTTCAAATGTGATCATTACGTGTGTATTGTTCCAGGAAAAAAATCATGATTCAGATTGTTCAAACAGGTTGGAATGAGCAACAACAGTTGGCAGATCATTTCAATTAAGCTTTGACAACATGCCAAATGTGGACGCGGTTGTTGTCCAATGCTCATCCTTCCCACTTGTCATCTCGCCAATAACCCACTGTGAAAAAGAGCCCCATTGCTGAGTGAGAATGTCACCACGCGACTCAAACATATTACCGCATCGTACGATGGGGAATGATGAATGAGCTGAATGAATGAACAGGCTCAGTCCAGGGCCGGTGCTAGTCATTTGGATGCCAGTGGTAAACATAATCAGAGCCCCCCCGCCATTATTTTCATTTCATAGGACACTTTGCACTCATTTTTAAATGACAAAACCTTTAGTATTCCAGTTTCTACATAGGGGACAGCTACATGGCTGCATTGTTGAAGGTTTGCTGGGAAATTTGCGCCACCTTCTGCCAGTCATGTGATACACCTTTAAAAAAAGAAAAACGAGTTCCTGGAGATTTGAATAATGCCCAACATTTTAAGATACAATCATATATATCTGCAGGCGCAGCAAGCACTTAGGTCCTCTGGGATGGGGAAATAAATCTCCTAAGAAATGATTGATTAATAAAAGAAACTGTTCCTCAAAGACAAAATAATAAAAGAAAGTGAAAAGTATGTTACTGCAAGGTAAAGGTCACTGAGATTCAGTCTCTCGTCCATGCAGGGTTTGCTAAGTGCTAGAGAAGTACCTTTTACATGCAAATTATGTTAATAGGAGAATCTAAGACATTGTTTTGGTTCTTTCTCATTCATGACTACATTATAGAACCAGATCCCGCCTCCATTCACCCCCACCTATGAATAGATGGACAGTGCAGGCACACACAACCATACATACTCTTATGCCTTCAAGTGTGTGTGTGTGAGGGAGGTGTCTTATATGGTTGGATGGATGCTTGGGTGTGTGAGTGCACCTCTGTCACTCTCAGGTGGATGAGCTGCAATTTGCACAAAACGTAAGGGTGTGTGCATGCGTGTGAGTGTGTGTGTGTGTGTGAGAGAGAGAGAGAGAGAGAGAGAGAGAGAGAGAGAGAGAGAGAGGGAGACAGAAAGAGAGAGGGAGACAGAAAGAGAGAGAGTGAGAGGATGGGGATGTCTTGATGCATTGGACTAGGTTATCCATCGCACTAAGGGACTCTTAATTCTGAGCTGTAATCTGGAAGCAACTGGACACATGGATAACAGGCAGCCCTGCTCTCCTGCATAAGGTAAGAATAACAGCAGATTTATTTGCTTCTCTTTATAGAGAACACTTTGCATTGCATTGCACTAATTCATCATTTGGGCAAATTGCGACTGAGTAACTGTTGCAAAGACTTTGTGCACACAGGAGATAGTACATGAGGATCAATGAAGGGATGCGTTTTAAAAATGTAATTCTGTGTTAATAATTATAAAAGTGATTGAAGAAGACTTTTCGTTTAGTGAAGTCTTGATTATTGTGGTTTACTGGACTAGATGTTTTTTATGTATTGGTTGGCAAAGTATGAAAAGGACTTCAGTATGGTGCATTGGGATTTTAGATTTTTAGGATTTTGACTGTAGTTCTTGTATTGGAGCTAAAAAGTGTACCTAATGGTCCGGCCAGTTATTTGTTAATTTTCAAATAACATTATATAGCAAGGAACCCCAATCAGGATAGTGCTTTTATTACTCATCAAAACCCAAACTAAATCATTTATATTCAATACATCCATCCAAACATTTTCTTTTAATATCCATTTCATTTTATTTTGTCTTCATTCATGGGAGCTTTTTCCAGCTGACTTTGGGTGAGAGGCGGTGCACATACTGGACCAGCTAATCATCTGAAATTGTAATTGAAATTGAAAATGTTCCATTAACCTGACGTGAATGTTTCCGGAATGTTGGTGGAAGCCAGCATACCCAGAGAAGAGCATTAGTCCTTGATATTCTATTAGTTTTACAATCTCTATTTATTGAGCAATCATTTTGGCCAATTGCTTGTATTATCTCAGATGGTGCCTCATCATTACTGAATGAGTTAGCAGGTTGAAATGGATGACACACTTCAGTTTAATAGACCGTATAAACCAACGAGAGCAAAGCAAATGTTGCATTCAGAAAGCTGTCGACTGCTTAAGCACCAAGGACAGCTCCGCCGCATTCAGTGGAACCTCCAAAATCAAACGACCCTTGAGTGGCACAATTAGGAGTCCAAGAAAAATGCCTGCGAAAATTGAGGACGGATGACAAAAACTACTCGTGCATGTAAATATTGTGAGATTCCAGCATGATAATTGCCTCAATGCAAATAAAACCTCCGCATGCACATTACGTGTGGGGAAAAAAATGCCAAACAAAATCATTCACTGCAGCAACAATAAAATTATAAAATTAGAAATAAACCATTTTATATCATTTATGTCATTATGTAATTTTGAGCGCAATAATATAATGTATTTAAATTCGCTTGCACGTTTATCATGGGAGCAGTGAGCTTTAGTCAGAAAAGCTGCCCTGCGTCAGACTTTTTTGGCTGCACAGATTCTCCCCATCAACTTATGTATTTCTCACCTTCGCTGATGGGGAGCTAAAGCGACAATTACAAACAACACAGTCATAATAATGGGCCCCGAGTAAGAGATTTTCTTTTGTATTTGATTGCATGAGCGCTAAGCCCACTGTGTTGCTTGGCAACCTGGTCATTTTTCACTCTCTTTACACTTTCCTCAGAGTTCAATCTTGCGGATGGTATTGTAATTACTACATTGTTTGTATTGGATGTGGTAAATATGAATGAAAAGTAACACATCCTCTTTCAAAGTAGCCAATAGATGAATCAGGCACACGTCACTAGGCAGGATCAGTATAACTTTCAAATCCACTTGTTAGTTCACAAGTAAAGCTACAGCTTGGATCAACTTTGTAAACCCGTGCGTTCGGCATTTTCAAAGAGCGAGAAGCTTTCAGTCGTACGGCAATAAATAATGCTAAAACGTTGCTTAAAACAGAGTGATTGTCAATACATTTAAAGATGGTGTCCCCTTTGTTCATCCTCCCATTTTCCATAGCGCTTGTCCTCATTCACTTCATGAGTGAGGCAGACGTGCTGAGCACTAACTCACCCTGCTGCGCATTTTAATTCCACAGTATTTCAACCAGCGCCAGACAGAATTCTGTTCAACCTAGGGGAGTCGGCCCAATCTCTTAGTACATCGGAAGAATACTGATCAATTTATGTGGTAAGGTATAAAATGGACCTATTACCATAAACTCACGCACTGAAGCGAGACTCTTACCATTCTCTCCGCACCCAACGTGGAGTAAAAGCAAAATTCAATTAGCAACTGATGAAACTTCCCGAAATGGGAATTATACTGCGCCATCCATCCATCCATCCATCCATCCATCCATCCATCCATCCATCCATCCATCCATCCATCCATCCATCCATCCATCCGGATATTTCCACCAAGGCCGCATGATCCCGATGAGATCAGCGTCAACAAAATAAATTATATAATTGGTGTGCTCTTTTGTACACGTGTTAGTCACGCCACATTAAGTTCAATTTGAGCGCAACCTTAAGACAGTATTTGTACCGCTGGGAACGTGAATGGATTTCTTAACGGCACTGCTATTTCTTCCGTTTCCTATCCCAGCAGGTGACGCAAACATGGACCCTGACAATTCAATTGAGCGTATTGAACAGGACTTGAAGGCCACTTTGCTGCCAATGCTCGTCACTAGAGACTCACTGGAGGACTTCAACGAGACCACAGGGAATCAGTTTCAACAACCTGATTGGCAGGTACGAGGCAGTTCTTGCTTTAGTGTGGTCTCAGAACCAGGAAGTTTAATAGATTTCATACAACGAAATAATTGTATGAAATCATTTTTTTTTGGACCTCAGGTGGCTCTGTGGGCTTTGGCATACTCGCTCATCATCCTGGTGTCCGTTACCGGGAATGTGACGGTCATCTGGATCATTCTGGCTCACCGGCGGATGAGGACCGTGACCAACTACTTCATCGTCAACTTGGCTTTCGCCGATGTTTCCATGGCAACTTTCAACACTCTGTTCAACTTTGTCTACGCGCTGCACAACGACTGGTACTTTGGCCTGGGCTACTGTCGATTCCAAAATTTCTTCCCCATCACGGCCATGTTTTCATCCATTTACTCCATGGCGGCCATCGCAGTGGACAGGTAAGGAAAAGTTTTGGTGAACTTAAAAAAAAAATACACAGTTAACTTGAAATAATCAAACTTTGATCACATACCAGAATAATAGCTTTGTGTTTACATTGAGTGAGTCACTATATGCTTTGGCTCAATAGAGGCTTTACGAAGCGAATAGCAACTGACTTTATACTGATTGGAGGCTGTGAGAGAGTGCACAGCATTAAGTGATAAAACCCAACTCTACAAACAAACAACATTGGACAGTTAAAAGCTAAATTGCTAAATAGGAGTTGAGCCTATGTTTTATTTTGAGCGAGTAGAAGCTTTAAAACGTGTCATTTCAATGTATATTTGCGCATACAAAAAATATATATATATATTTGAATTTAAATTACATTTACACTTAACACCATCTTATGACATCCAATACATCACAGTAGATAACCTTCAGATAGAATGTATTTTTTTTCCTCCGATATTGTTGTTTTTTTGACCGCACACAAATTAGATTTCTCCATTATTACAAACGAATACATTACATATTCAGTGCAAAATATGTCATGGTGTTAAATGATTCAGCTGAATGATTCATGATTTGTTGTAAATACAAAAGCAATGTCGCTGTGCACTTTGCATAGTCTTTGAAATGAGTTATTTGCCATTTGACTAAAATAGAAAGATCATTCATGGGATAATGATGACATACATAACCACTCGTTACACTCTGCCTATATATATCTGTTATTAAAGTTGAATTACAGAGACAACAATGATCCAATCGTAGTGTCTGACTAATACAGCTTTTCCACTTTCACAATGACTCTATTCTCAAGTCAAGGTGCTAATTCTCATTTAAAAGCACAGATGCCCACGTCATTATTCGCATCAATGAAGGTGGAGAATAAAATGGGCCTTTCAATAGCTGTTGAATAAAATGAGTCTATTAAATTGCTAAATGTGGGTCTGGTCCGACCGATGAGTAGCTCCGTAAACGTCTCCCAGGTCAAGGTCAGCCAGCAGCTTCCCCCTTGAGGTTTACCTCTCAAGGAGAGGGGATGAGCACTCCAGAGCTAAAAATAAGATGAGGTGGGCCTTCTGCCTTCAAAAGGAGCTCAACGGGTGATAAGGGCATCTCAGTGACACCAACAGCTTAGGCAGAGGAATTTTTCAGCAGCTTACAACAGCAGTCTTTCTCCTCAATTGTTTGGTCTCTTGGGTCCGATCTCTCATGGCGAAATGGAAGACCCGCATGAATCAGCATTGGCAAAATGCTCACAGACCGAACAGACTCAAAGCTCTTTGAATCAAACCGCTCTATCCTGCTCAGGACCAAAAATGGCATCTCTGAACGCTTGGAAGAACTCAACCCCAGAATTAGAGAGAAGTATTTCACCAGAGTACGACATAATCGATTTCAACACAAATCCTGATTACAAATCCAAACAATGAAGAAAAAATTCAAAGCTCTTCTTAATTCTAACTTGCATAGCTGCTGAAATCCACAAACTGGCTGAAATCAGGTGATCCACCAAAATAAACAGAACAGACAACATCCAATAAAAATGCTGATACCGTAAATAAAAGTGGCTTAACACAAAGTGCCCGAGTTTGCTTACCTGACTCCATCACATGGAAAGTCTTCAGCATCTAGGCTGAGCCTCCTCTACCATCAAAGTACTCATCGGAGTTAACTGGAGATCTTGATGAGAGGGATAGCCAGGAGACAGACAAAATAAATAAAGCATGCGTTCTAAATAATGACAGCAATAAATGGATGCTCTCTTACATGTTCAATTTACGTGTGCGCTCAGAATGCATTGACCTTTGACTCCTGCTTTAGATACATGGCCATCATCCACCCTTTGAAGCCACGCCTCTCCTCCACCTCCACCATGGTCGTGATTGCACTCATTTGGATCGTGGCTATCTTGCTGGCCTTCCCGCAATGTTACTACAGCGTGACCAGATTTTACTACCCCAGAACTGTGTGCATGGTTGACTGGCCGGATGACTACGGAGGGACGCACCAACTCAGGTTTAACTTAACAACTTAGTAAAATTGACCTTTAACTTGATTTGAATTTGTCCTGGCATCCTGCTGACCAAAAATATCAACACTTACCTTTTAGCTACCAGTTTGCAGTGATATTGCTGATCTACTTGCTCCCCTTGCTGGTGATGCTGGTGACCTACAGTTTGGTGGGTCGGACCCTGTGGGGGGCCCACATCCCAGGAGAGGCGTCAGACCACTACCACAGCCAGATCACTGCAAAGAGAAAGGTCACCTTTCCTACTTTATCATTGCCCTTTACTGCACTGCAGTCAGTCACACAAAAATATGTCCACTGGGTTGACGTGCAATACCTTTGTGTCTTAGGTCGTGAAGATGATGGTTGTTGTGGTGGTGACCTTTGCTCTTTGCTGGTTGCCCTACCATCTCTATTTCATACTGGGATCAATTAACAGAGACATTTACAAGCAACATTACATTCAACAGGTCAGCACTGATTCATATGCAATGTGTGCCACCACTACTTTTAGTGACTCAGTAAAGTGTAATCATAATATTGATTCTTTTGTTTTGCTGTGTACAAAAAATACAGTGCTGTTTTTACATTGTGTATCTTCTGTCCTTGAAAGGTTTACCTGGCCATATTTTGGTTAGCAATGAGCTCCACCATGTACAACCCCATCATTTACTGCTGTTTAAACCAAAGGTAAAGCCCCGATTTGCATTGAGACTTCGATGAACGATCATCAAATCGTTTCAAAGATTCCTCCTCTGTTGCAGGTTCCGTGCTGGTTTCCGACATGCTTTTTCTTGGTGTCCCTTCATCAAAATATCAGAGGAGGACAAGATGGAGCTGCAGCATACACACACCTTCCGAGTGACCATGACACGCAGCCTACACAAAACGAACGTATGCTCTCCTATCAATGCAAACCACAAAGGTGACGCAAACAAAAGTTGTGGGCAAGGATGATGCCAAGTCAACACGAGCGACGTTCATGGTGCCGAGAAGTTGTTTGTTATCTCACATTGATCCATGAGAAGCCGCCATCATTATTTCCTGCGAACATTGACGACGTGAATGTTGCATGTAGTTCAGTGCATACTGCTGATCAACTCATTTGAACCATTTAGGTGTGCTAAAGTTGGTGGCATCACTGGAAGTTCAACTATTAACATTGTAGATCCCAAGAATGTCTACCAGACGAGTCCATAAATGGCAAAATTACCAGAGCAGTGGTCAACCAGAGAAGAGTAAATCTAAACACATTAAAAGATATTAAAATGGTACAAAAATAGAGCAATATGATCATTTTGGAAAAAAAGCTACAGATTTATAAGTTGCTCTCATCTAGTAAAAGACATGTAATTGTTTTGTCCAATATTTTTACATTGTAGAATAATTATCATTGCCATCATTAGAATCATGCTATTTGAAGTGTGGGTTGGGTTATGGCAATGTGCTTTATTAATGTTCACTGCAGTCTGTATTAGCAGATATATTCAATTCGTGCATATTTAATGTGAGCCGTATGAAAGATTTCAGGCATTTATGTTGGTGTAATTGTATGCAAAGCTCTAAAGATAAAATAACGTCAAAAGAATCCTCCAGCTTTAAATTGTACACTGACGTCACATTTCAAACCTGTTATCTTATTTCCTTCCGTATAATACTTTCCATTTCACTGAAACCTAAATATCGTCTTTCACTTCAATTGCTTGGGGAAAAAAAAGATGAGCGTCTTATTAATGTGATATACTAAATACAAATGTTTTGTGAGGTAAATAATGACTTTGAAATCAGTTCAAATGTGTTGTATGCAAAAACTGTCAGTTGTTCCAAGACTTAAACGTATTTAATGTGCTCAATAAAAGTGCGAATATTTTCAAATGACATGCTTGTATATTTTGTTTTGGCACACAAATGGCAGCCCGATAGACTAAAGCATCAGTCAATTTGACATTAGTTTGACTTTATTGAATAATTGACAGTGTTGGACAGATAAAGCAAAGCCATTCAAGTGTTTGTGATGAATACTGAGAATAATGCAGAGTCATTATTGAGGAAGAAACTTCTCATCAGTATTGGTTTGAGATGCTCTTGCCGGCATAAATTAGTTTTGTGTACAACACTGCAGCAGCTTCACTTTGTCTATTCCAAAAAGGGTGTACGGTATAGTTCAGCGACCGCAATCTTGTATTTTTGTGTCAATGTTACAACGTTTTCCCAAAACCACATCTGGAATGCAAAAAGGTTCAAAAGCACAATAGAGCTGGCAACCAGATTTGTGAATCTATGCAGGGGTCAACTGTAGTTGTAATATTACCACTACTTACAAAAAAAAATTCTGAAAGTTCAGGTGGATTTGCTAACATTGTAATCATTTTTTACATTCCAAAAGGCCTAGAACAGAGCCCTGAGGGACACCAGGAGTGAACCTAAAAGAGGATTTGGAATTCCTGTGTAAGTATTCACTTTTGGTGAAGCGAAAAATAAATAGATACAACCTAGCTGAGCATTTAAATACCTTCCTACCTGAGATTTAAAGCATTTACCTTTGTACAAGCGGTGAGAACATTTAATAAGGTTTCATATTGTCTTAAAGTTTCAGCAAGTGTAATATTCTTCTACATATTTGGTGCTCCAGCTGGCACCTAGGAAAGCACGCTTTCATTGCAGTTGATAATGAACTGATAAGACTCATAACGTGTAGACAGCAGTGTGCCGTGATTTGGGCAAGTGTTGTTTGGACAGAATTTACAGGAGATTACAAGAAAATAGAACATAAAATAAAAGGCGAACAAGCATATTCAGTAAGCATGGGTCACTCGAGCAGAGATTGGATGTTCCGTTTTCATGTTTATAGGATTAGGCTGATTACAAATAACAGCTTTTATACTATGTGTGTGTGTGAATCATTATCGGGGCGTTTAATCATCTCCGGATATAAAAATAAAATAAATAACACGACATGTCAAATGTATTGTATACTGGAATAAGAGTTTAAAACCTTAATAGCAACTTTCACACGTATTTGTGCATTTTGTGCTGACACATTCTCCTGACTTTGGTAGAAAATATAATTTAACGACCCTGCAGCTAACTAATTATGATGTAAGATAAAATCCAGCCTGCAACTCGCAGCGAGACATTGAATTATGGTTGACACCTTGCAATTACTGGATAAAACCTAAGGGTGGCAACATTACACACAACAGAGCAAAGTTGCAGGGTTGTGTTGTCACAATTGAATCTTTTGGAACTTTCGACATGTTTTACAGCTACGATAGTGATTATGCTACTTGCGTGGACACACTTAAATAGCTCCTGTAGTGTGGGCAGAACATTGAGGTGCCAGTTGGAAGTCCGGAGAAGCCACTGGACTGTGACAGTTACTGGTTGTGGATCTCTTGTCTCAACCGGACGCCCACGGCGGTGATGAGCGCTGCCCCTTTGCCGCTGCCGTCCTCCGACAGCAGGAAGTTGACGTGGCAATGGGGGGCTAGTTCCTTAACGGTTTTGTGCATGATCCGAGAGAAGCTGTGCAGAAGAAGAGAATTAATTGGGATGATGTTCAATGACTGACACACTCACTATAACAAATAGATACTAAGTAGTGGAAAGTCTTTCTTCCATCTTGTTCTCAAGAGTTGTCACAAATCATAAGAGCACGTTGAACAGGATTGACACACCAAGACATGGGGAGTGTCTTATCCTTAAAACAACCCCTGGCAATGACTTGCAGAACCCAGATCAAGAACACGATGACCCCAAAAAAGAATGTAGGTGTTCTACCTTATAAGGTCAGATTACAACTTTATGCAACCCTTGAACAAATACATCACATACTTGTCAAACAGGAAATAAATGTCAGTTATATATATATTTGTCAAGCAGGAAATAAATGGCGGTTATTAAATCACCAGCGCTTTCACGGCTGATTTACAATATCTTGTTCGTCCCATCGTAAAGCACGACCTTAACTCTTCCCCTGAACAATTTATGAGGCAGAGAAATGTTTTGTGCGGAATAATAATGTGAGAATGTATCTTACTGAGGATGCAGTTTATAGAGTGTGCCATCCACCCCTACAGTGATGTTCAAAAAGTCCAAGCCACGGTTTTCTCGGATCTTATCAACGACTGCTGCCATTCCCGCCCCGCAGAGCTGAGCGGCTCGATGTGACACTGCTCCACAAACCTGTAGAACAACAACAACAAAATCTTCATTGCATCACACAAAGCTGTGTGTATTCTTATCAGTTCTGAGAACCTTAAAAGGACGACACATTTCCTCATGTGAAATTCCCACACAGTGGCACAACAAAGCTCTTTCACAAATTACAGTTGAGCAAATGTTTTGTAAGCGCCAAGATTTCCACACAAATGTGCAGAACTGCATTTTGTTGTAAAAGCTCAGCTCAGCTCAGCAGAAATAAGGTTCAAGAGTTTATTTTGATAATGCTCTCTGGTGAGGCCAGTGAGGTTGTGAAATGGTAGAAGTACAATGTTAAAATATCTTTTTGAATTCAAAATCGTTTTCGACTCCAGATTGAACTCTGGGTATGCGGGGAGAGAAGGATTAATATACCATGAAGGTTTTAAATTAAAACAATAGTGGAGAGCAGAGACCTTGGCTTTAGTATTCCACTTGAAGTAGTCATAGATGCTTAGTAGTAGTTAGCTCAAAAACATTATAGCATGAATGGTTTGTTTTAAATGACCAAAAAAGAACATTTACACATTTCCCAACAGCTTCAAATCAAGAGTATTGTTTCCATTATTTGCCTTCAACAATGTGACACAGCATACCTTTTTAACAATGATACTGTCATCACAAGTGCTGTCCAGTCCCAACTGTTGCAAGATGGCCCTCACTTGAAGTAACGCCAATCTGTCACTAGAAAAAGACACATACACAGTTAGCAGCAGGAAAGAAAATGAACAAAGTTGAGGAATACTCATATAACTAGACATGGGCATTGGACAAAAATGACTAAACTAAAACACAAAAAAGTACCCACACCTACATTGAGGTGGTTTCTTACCTCTCAATCTGAGAGAGGAATTTTGTTTCAAAGATGCCTCTGGTCTTCAGTGTTTCCGAAATTTGACCTCTGAAGAGGAAGCCCCTCTTGGTCAAATCTATTAAGATGTTCCGCACTATTTCGCCGAGGTACATACCGCTACACATTTTCTCGTATCTGCAGAGTGAAAACACACACATTATAACTGGAAAGTATTCACAGCACTTGAGTTTTACCACTTTTTTGGGGGGTCTTATTCATATTCATTTTTTAATAAATGTGCCTGTAATTATGTTAAGGTGTTACCTCTGTTTTCCAGGATTGAGAGAGAAGTCATCGACGGCACGATCATACTCGGTCCTGATGTCGTCTAGGCATCCGTTGTCACCAAATGCTCCCCACTCCATGTTGACGCACATTCGCCCTTGGTTGGAATCTACCATCTCAATGTTTCTCATTTCCTCCATGTAACACGCATTGCTGCCGGTGCCTGCACTCAGTAGCCGAGGGGTTTTTGTTATTCGGATCATCTCATGGAAGTTGAAAGCACGAATGAAATGTATACTGACCAGCGATGAGCCCAATCTCACAGGTGGGCTCCTCGTACGCGCAGGTCATCATGGTGCCCACTGTGTCGTTGACTATAGCCACCACATCCAGGTCAAATTCCTTGAGCAGAAATATAAGGTTACATTGATACAAATGAATCAAATTAAAAGGACCTAGTGCCAATTAAATCTCCTCTACATTTAGTATAGGTGTTCTGCTGTTGTCAGGGGACAGATTGTATTTCACCTAAGAGGTTCCACCAAATTTTTCCTACCTCTCTCCTTTTAATGGCCTCTCTCAAAAGCTCCACGACGTCTTCTCCTTCACAGTCTGTAGCCTTAAAGCCTTTAGTCCACGTCACCAGGATGCCCTTTGTAAACACACACTCAGAAAATGCCACCGTGTTGCGAGAACTCCAAACAGGTACTCACAGCATCCAGGCGGGTCTGAAGGCAGGGGAATGAGAAGGTGAAGCCAAGAGGAAGACGGGCATTCTTCATCCCCATGTAGTCCAGGAAGTCACTTATACAATGCACAATGTGATCAAACAGCTGAAGGAGGAAAGGCGAGACGCTCGTGTTAATTGATGCACACACGTTTACAATGTGTTCAATTTAAAACCAAATGAGGTGGACCATATTTTTGTCATTTTAAGAGGAAGCCAGACTCGATGGGAATGGAAAACATGTGGGAAACCTTCAAACTCAACCGCTTTTCTACCTACAAGTGGTCAGTTAATCAAAATACAGTTTGTACAAAACTTTGCTGTGACTGCCACACGTCAAAAGGTTACAGACAGGATTACCTTGACAAACAAAGTGAAGTCACCTCCACTAATCCTAAACAGCATACCAACCAGTTCACATTGAAACATGTCGCTTACAAGCTTATCGTCAACCTGGCAGCTAGTCACACATCTATTTTGTTTGGCATAATTTGCATAAAGTTCTCACCTCCTCCCCTGTTCCCTGCATGACTTCTTGAGGAATGGCGTAAATCTTGTTGTGCATCTCCACCGATCTCTTCTTCCCAGAACGAATTTTGACCATCAGTACTCTAAAGTTGGTTCCTCCCAAATCCAAAGCCAGGAAATCGCCATTTTCTACAGTCAGACAGAAACACAAAATATTTTGTTTTAATAATGACAATAGTGTATCAATGACATATTATGGGATGAGGAAGCTGGTCTGGCTAGGCTAAGTCTTTCGCAGACTTGTTTATAAGAAAGTCCGGTTACAACGTGTGTGTGAGCGTACACCGTGACATGACTCAGCTCCTTAGGCTAAAGATAGCGCCTCCTTTTGCTCCTGCTGTTCCAAGGCTTGACCTTGGCGCTAGGCCGTTATCGCAAGTCAAATATTCTCAGACTGCCTCCATAGAGACTATAACCTTGAAAATCCCTTTCTTTTCAGCTCCATTATTAAAACCCTCAAAAAAAAAAATAATCGACATTTCTTGAAATAAATCCGACTGTTTAATTCGGTTATAAAGTTTTTGACAACTACTTTTGAAATTGGTTATAAAAGCAAATGAGGGATCAGATCCATATTTTCTGATATTACTCGAATATTTGTATGCGTGGTGAGTGTCTAACCTGTGCCATCGGGTGTGCTGCACACAAACGTTGGCAACATTTTCACTGTGGCGGACTCCTGGGTGGCCTTCGAAAGGCCATTTTGGATCTCAGTCCTCATTCGCTGCTTGACCTGGTGAAATATACAATACTCATTTGTAAAACTGCGCACACTCCAACTAATAAAACTTAGATCCGTGTGCCCCCGCCCATACCTCCAGCAGTTGATCGGTCGTCAGGGAGAACTCTGACAGAGTTTGTGCGATTTGCCTCGACTGCTCGGCAAGTCTGTAGGCCACAGCCGTCACCATGGCGGCACCTTTTCCGCTACCGCTCTCCGACAGGAGGAAGCGCACGTCAGAGTCGGGGACCAAGCGACGGACCGCCTTATGAAGACGACGTGCGTACCTGAAGTAGATTTGTCAGGAACGTTGTCATTATGAAATTCATTGACTTTTGCTTTCATGGTGTTCCACAACATTTTGTAAATCGAGTATATGCATGTTTCCATGACTCACTGTGGGTGCATCTTGTAGAGCGAGCCGTCAATGCCAACAGTGGTGCGCAATCGGGCCACGCCTTTGTTCTCCTTGAGCCTCTTGAGGATGCCCGCTAGTAGTGCTGCTATCAGGTTGGCAGAGCGGACAGACACAATGGTGCAAACCTAAATGGAGCGGATGAAGAAGTCATTAAAAATTCCAGCCATAATTTTCTTTTTCAAACCACTTACTAAGGGATAATGCAAAATTTGAAATCCAGCCCAGATGATGTGGTGCAATAAGCGGGTAGGGGTTGCCCCAAGATTTATCACATGTGAATCCCACGTGAGGTAAAATGACACTAGTATAAGGGCAGCCTCCATTTCAGGAAGGAGTCCTATTTTGGCAACAATACCCACATGTTGAACGGCAATGCAGTCGTCATCCGAGGGCTCCACACCGAGTCTGATTAAAATCTCTTTGGCCTTGATTAATCCCTCTCTACTCCTAAACAAGACAGAGACAGAAAGAGGAAGACTGTGTTGTAATCCAATAAAACAGGGTGGCCCAAACCTTTTTACCTTAACAAAGGGAAAGCATTATTTCAGGAATTTTCATGAGAATAAAGATCGGGGGTTAATCTGAAAAGAAATGAAAATGGCAGAACCAATTTTGGGGGATTTTGGCCTGCTTTACCGCAGCCTCTCTTACTTTTGCTCTCATCCTTCCTTATTCTCTCCTTTGTGATTGAAGGCTATAAAAATAAGCTGACTGGGCTTTGTAGTCTGCTGATAAAAGGAATGCCTATATGAATCATGATAATAAATGCAACTTACTTCTCAATGGCTGACACGTGCTTGGTCTCAATTTTGCCTTTAGTAAGAAGCTCAGCGGTGATTCTTCCCTCAAACAGCAAACCCTCCCTGGCCATCTTGACCAGAATGAGACGAACCAGCTCGCCCATGTACAGTCCACTAACCATCTTCTCAAACCTGTAATCAAAGGAACAAATTGTAAAAAAAAGAAAAAAAGAGGGAACCACTGGCATTATTGATCTGCTGATCACACAGGTTGAGTCAGTCAATGGAGCAAACTTTTCATCCCACCAAAAGATTTCTGGACAATTTTGTTTTGTTTTCATGGTGAAGAAGCTCAGTGGCCTAGTGGTTAGAGTGTCCGCCCTGAGACTGGAAGGTTGTGGGTTCAAACTCCGGCCGGGTCATACCAAAGACTGTAAGAATGGGACCCATTGCCTCCCTGCTTGGCACTCAGCTTTAAGGGTTGGAATTGGGGGTTAGAAGGAGTGGAGCTCTTTACAAGCCTTAGACTTCGTCTCCCTCCTTGCACAGTTATTGATATAATAATATGTGCTAAACAAAAAACTAAAAAGAACACCCAGCAACTTTAAGAGAGGATTTCTTTTGACATTAAGCATCCATTTTTGCCCATATTGTGATACATACTTCTATTGTGATGTCTTAGCCTTGCAAGTGGTTGAAAAAATAGCCTACAAGAACAAAAATGACGTACAGCTGCTTGCCGGGATTCAGAGAGCCTCGGTCAATCTCTCGGTCAAACTCGGTCCGGACGTCCTCCAACCAGCCGTCGTCTCCAAAGGCCCCCCACTCGGTGTTCACACACATCCTGCCTTCGTCGCCTTCCACCAGGTCGATGTGACGTAGCTCCTCCATGTAGCACGCGTTGGTGCCGGTTCCTAAAAGAAATATAATTAGGAATAAAGTCTAGAATGCATTCAGCTCTCGTTTGGGAACAACGTGGGCACGCTGCTGATGGAATACCGATGATAACGCCGATTTCACATCGTTGATCGTCGAAGCCGCACGTCATCATCGTTCCCACGGTATCGTTCACCACAGCCATGATGTCAGCTTCATAGTCCTGGAAGACACAGAAACGACTTAATGGCGGCCCCTCACCATCACGTGCTGTAAAACTCCAGTCGAGATGAAGACGCGACTTACTCCTCGTTGTTTGATGGCTTTGTTGAGCATCTTTACGACATCCATGCCCTCCACTCCGCTCGCCTTGAAGCGCTTGGTCCAAGTTAACAGAGTGCTCTGGAGACAGACAAAGCAAAGCTGTCTGTCACTCAAGCTCCTACAAAACTACAGGAAAACATCGGAGCTTCCTTATTTGTACTTTGGCGCCTGTGTGTTCACAAATTTGTAAAAAAAGAAAAATCCACAATTTTATTATATTTTTATGACTATTTATTTAGTATGACTGACACAGCGGCCTTGAAAGATAAGGCGATGAATAAAACGGAAATTGTGCGGTGCTGTAAACGTTATATTACCTCGTCAAGTTTGGTTTGCTGGCAAGGGAAGGAAAACGTAAAGCCAACTGGCAGCCTCTTGTCTTTAATGTTATGTTTTTCCATGAAGTCATCCAGACACTCTGCCACGTGGTCGAACAGCTGGAACAAAGCGGAGACAGGAGTGAGAATGAAGGTGTGAGCATTCGTGCGAGTACTTGTGCGTCAACACACTCTCGCTCCGCTCCCATGCATGATGTCCTCCGGTGTGTCATAGATCTGGCTCTCCATCTGAACGGTCTGCTTCTTCTCGTGACTGACTTTAACGCGAAGGATCCTGAAGGCACTTCCTCCCAAATCCAACGCGATAAAATCTCCTTTTTCTGTAGGGAAACAAAGAAAAGGTTGCCACATAAGAAGAGGGGATGAGTCATGAACAATAGTGAAATTGTGGAAGGAATGTAAACTGCACTGCACTCTTGAGTCTTTTTTTATTTTCCCTCTGGAATGATACAGAACATACTACTAAAAACCACCAAGCGTCACAGTGACGTGGTAAGGAACATGTGGTGAAGGTCAGACAGATGATTAATTTGTCTGTTGAGTAATCAGCTGACTAAGAAAAGAAGATATTTACCATTGACTTAAATTCAAAATGTGTCGAATATTTTGTTTCATTACAACATGGAAGTGCTGACCCGAGCCGTCGGGGATGGAGCGTACAAATGTCGGCAGCATCTTCAGCGAGGACGTGGTGTAGGTGTCGCGGTTCAACCCCTTGACCATCTCCATGCGGAAGCGCTGCATGATGTCCAGCAGCGTCTCATCAGAGAAGCGCATGGAGTACAAGTACTTGTCAATCTGATAAGACACACAAAGGCAACTGTTAATTGGAGATCACACAGTTGAAATTTAATTCCTTAGTCAATACTTTGAACAATTGAACTATTATTGAATCGGAGTTCAACTTTAAAGACTGGAGATACATGGATTTTTTTTAATTTTTTTTTGCTTATGCTTTACGAGTCAATTTGTACAATTTGTTTTCTTTGGATCCCCAAACCATTCAACCCACAATCAATCATATTTTTTTCCCCCAAACTTTGATATGGAAAAAAAAAAAAATGTGAAAAGTGAAAATGAAAGTTAAAACCATCGTAATTGTTTCCATAATTACAAGTGCCCGACATTAGTGGTCAAACCTCAGAAATGCTCCTCTTCAAAAAAGGATCCAGATTTACTGGATCTGCTAATTCCACACCCAAATGCTAAATGATCTCTGACGTGAATGTATGGCACTGTTCAATCATTACCATCCCTATTCTCTTCCAAAGAAGGAAGTGAATACCATCAAAGCAACATTGTGACTCATTTATTGCTACCTTTTATAGACGACGTCATCGTTACAACACAGTAGCTGTAACACATCTTTCTATTGGCAGAAAACTTCCCGCAGCGTTGACACATTCTGTCTGTGTCGAACAGGATGTTAAACAAACTGCTGTTTCATCACGTTAGAGAATGAACAGGATCACGTCTTATCTAGGTCTCGCTTCTTTGTTTTGCTTAAGATCGAAGTACCCGAGCGATGTTCGATCCCAAAGCAACTTTTAAAACTTTGAATATAGAAGATCATGGAAGTGTTATTGCTTATTTTCATTTCTCAATGTCACATTTCCGGGTTGCTTCTTGTTTTTTATGTAAACAAGGTCATGACATGATTTCTTTGTGTGTCTTGGCATGTGAAGAAATTGACAATAAAGCAGACTTTGACTTTGACAGTGTCATTGTGGTTTAGAGGAAGTGAATTTGAAATAGAAATAGACTGGATGTAGTGTGGCCAACTTACAGGAGACATTTTTTGAGACACGTATTTGTTCTTTATGAAATCAAAACTTGACTTATGTTTAAAATCCCTAATGCTAACTCCAACCTAATACTGCAGTGACTAAGGTTAAGGAATAAGGTTAAATTGCCCGAGATGGCTTTTGTAAAATACAAATCTTGTGATCTTTTAATATTCCAAAATAAAATGCATATGGCAATATTTAATGTAAACTGCGCAAACAAACAGTGACACGGTTTACATACAAGTGTTAAATATGGTGTGCAAGTGTTATATTCTCTGTCACATTCGCACAAGAGGAGTTTGACATGGAAGCTTATTGAATCATTAATCCCTACCTCTCCCTTTGCCTAAATAAATAAATAGAATTGAAAGATAGACCAATTTTCCTTTTACAAATGGAGAGGCAAGATCAAAATCCCAAAGGGGAGAGGACAGGTAAGACTGGAATAGTGTAGTCAACAACACACCTTTGCCACACACCTTTGTCTACTTCATCTGGAGCTTTTGCTTGACTTTCAGGAAAGGGTCATGCTTTCTGAACAAACAATGACCTGCTCTCCTTCTCACAGGCTTGATTGAGGAAGTGCGGAAATCTGACACTGGTGGTTGGACGTGTGCACACACACATGCGGCCATATGCAAAACCTCTTTCCTCTTCTGTACCTTGCAATTTAACTTGGCCATGGTGAAACAAACACACACTCGAAACTGGAAGACCCAGTCCATGAATGGCAAACTTAATTTACAAGATTATAAACATTATTTATTTAATTATTACTTGGATTAGCGTGGCGTTATTTGGTGGAATGAATGAAAAGCTTTGAAGGTATGATTGTCCTTTATTGATATCAATGAAGGAAATGTGTTGTGGTGAAAAAGAACCACAAAGAATATATTTGAAATTTATCGATTTGAAATAAATGAAATATTTGTTTTTTTTACATTCACATTGAATGCTTTGAGATCATTGACTAGTTTGGATGGATTTTTTAATTTTTTTATTTGTGTGATGCAAGAACTATCAACATAAAAAATGAACTCAAACTTTTAACCACACTTAGCAACATTGATGGCACATGAAGCGCTGTAGATTCAGTTTGTATGACTCTTTGCAATTTGGGGCTGGTGGCTCACTAAAACAATCCGTGAGCTCAGGAACTACACAACACCTGGCTGCAGGAGTCTTGCAAGAGTGTCTGTAAGAGTCTGCATGGTACTTACTGTATGTCACATGGCTCAAAGCTGGCCTATTTCAGGGAGAGCGAGAGAGGACAAGAGAGAGGGAGGGAGGGAGGGAGGGAGATGCACTGCATTGCATCAGATCCTCGGTGCTGTTAATGTGTGTTTACCACCGCAGGCAGTTGTTCAATAACAGCATTTACACACAAACACGCACCCCTTCAGACATTGCGAGTACGAAAGAGGAATGTGACAGGCCTAAACTTTCCTACGTTTATAAAGTGGTAAGGCTTGACTAAAAGACAAGCTGATGACATCATCAGTGAGCGACCTTAAAGGGTCCCCCCGGCTTCACGTGTGAATCATGGAGCACATGTTGTAGAGGAAAATGTGAGTACGTTTGTTTGGATCAGGGGGAAAACAAAGATGACATGGTGTCTATTATAACACAAAGAAAAACACAAGTACGCTGGTAGCCTGGAAACACTATCTGATCAGGGTTTTCAGGAAACCTTTCGAGGAGTTTAAAAGATGGAAGGCACCTCGAGGCCCTTAAGAACAAGCTCAGTTACATTTGACCAAGAATCTAAATAAGCGGGTTGCACATTTATGGTGTCCAACCGAATTCTTTCTTCACCCACCTTGACTTCTTGCGAGGGGGGGCAAATGTTTGTGTTTAAGGACTTTGTTATATTTTTAAAACAGATCAAGTAAGAATCTTAAAAAGTTAACATTTTATTTTTAGGTTTTAAATTATCATCAATTAAATTACAATTAAAAAATAAAGTGAATTAAATGAATCAGTAGAAATATTTTTCCATAAATTATCTTATTATAAATATTTTATATTAAATATATGACCTAATTTTAGGGGAAGAGAATCAGTGGCGGAGCTACGTGGTGGCCAATGATGGACATGGCCCCCACCAGTGCTGAGGGATACAGAATATTAATTGGGGTATTGATTTCACTGAAACACACAACCAGAGTACCCTAATATTTCCCACACATTGCATTTGTTTATTTTAAAATGTCTCAAAACAATGCATTTGTTTATCATTTTGGTTCTCTAATTGCTATTTGATTGAGTTTATCAGTTCTGTCTGCATTTGAAGAAATAGTAGATTGTTGTATCTTTTCCCAGTCACTGCGCTTCTTATATACAAGTTAAATGAATAGCCATTGATTAGCAGGCGGTTTTTGCCAGATTCAACATGCAAAATTGAATTGGACACCAGTGTGGGCATTGATTTAAAGGGTTGGACCTGTAATTAAAAAAATGGCAGATGCACTTTGTGCCATGTTTAACTTCTCTAATGGACAAATTGAACGAGACATCAGTGTAAAAAAAAAGAACATTGCAAAGCTCCAAGTTCATTTAAAGAAAGGCTTGGAAACTGTCGTTCATTTTTCACAATTTTCTGCCAAAAACTTCCAGAAGGATGTAAAAGATGGGCTAAAATTGGAAATGTCTTAAACTTTTATTTTGTAAATATCTATAAACCGAGGGAATAGACAGCAATTTTGCATATTGTAACCCTAAAAAAATATGAGCTCAGTACATTGCCCATTACATGATTGAAAACTTGACTTTCTAAAACCAAGGTAAATAAACAAGTATTATAAAAGCTATTGAATAAAGGCCTAAATGCAATATCTTTTTGGACGTGTGCTTTCATCTTTTATTTCCTCTTCAGTCCACTTTTCCAGTACCATTTAAGGAACCAGCAGACTTCGAGCTCAAGACTTGTCTGCCAGGTAACCGAGCCGGAGAAACAACAACTGTAATTGACACCTACATACCATGTAGTCAAACGAAATGGAGCGCTCACCTTTTTGACGTAGTCATCCTTGAGTTCAGTAAAGTAGTAGGCTAGTAGCTGCGCTGCGATCATCCTGCTTCTCCTCTTCTCTTCTCTTCTCTCACACACACTCGCACACACACAGATGGAGTGAATAAAAGTAGGTGGGGGGGGGGATAAAGAAACCCAACCTGAACGTCTACTTCATGCAACCCTAGGGGCCTGTTAAAAGAAATTAGAGAGGAATAAATCGCAACAATCAAGTCGAAGCAGGTTTAAAAGTAGTCAGCTGGCTCATGGGTGGCACTTTTTGCTCAGCCGGCCGGCACGTGAGCAAAAGCAAAGGAGCAGCAATGAGTGGGAGTGAGTGAGTGAGCCAGCAACTTTGCAGGCAGAAGGCGTGACACCGTAAGAAAGACACGCCCACTCATCGACATCTGATTGGATCAGACTTGTGCATAGATGCGATAATTATTATTGCATATTTAAATTAAACCGTTGCAGTGCTTGCGCCGTATTGAATGTGGCAACTCTCTCTCTCTCTGTCCCTCTCTGTCCCTCTCTGTCTCTCTCTGTCTCTCTCTGTCTCTCTCTCTGTCTCTCTCTCTGTCTCTCTCTCTGTCTCTCTCTCTCTGTCTCTCTCTCTCTCTGTCTTTCTCTCACTCTCTCACTCTCTCACTCTCTCACTCTCTCACTCTAATATACGGTATATGAGAAAAAGATAGGATTATTAAATAAATAAAAAGTGAAGTCATATTTCACAATTTAATGAAAACAAAACAAAAACACGTTTTAGAACACATTTGGGCATTTTAAATTTGTAATTGTTCTCCCATCTTGTTGAAGTTTTGCTTACTATATCCATAAAAGATACCAATGTGGGTTCTAAAGATTGTTCTTTCTTTTTGTTTTACAAAAACATTGAGCAAAAAAATAATCGGTTTCTCAATTGGTAATGAAACGTCATTGTTCTCATTTACTCCCATGAGATGTGGGTTTTTGTGTAAAACAGTTCATGCATCTCCAAGCAGCGCACAAATAGCTCCACTTTGACACATACAGTATGGCGGTAACTTCGCGTACCAATCTGCCACGGATGCAAGCAGAAGGGATTGTGGCGGGAGACGAGTAGAGATGAGATCATGAGGAGGAGGAGGAGGAGGTAAAGAGGGGGGCCGGTAGTGGGGTTAGGGGAAAACCAACGTTCCAGTTCTACTTGAAAGTTGAGCAGTTAAAAGCAAAAAAAAAAAGAAACAAATGTGAATAAACAACTGCCGACAAATGCGATGACTTTTTCTGCTATTGCTAAAACGGCTTATGAAACACAGCACCTTTTTGGTCGTAATTAAGAGTTGAGAGTTTTTTTCCTGACCTGGTTTGCATCTGTATGTTTTCCAAACATAACCATTGTGTCTATGCTCAGTTTTTTCATGTCTTTGATGTTACCAAAGCATTTTTTCGATATAGCTGTCTGTCCTTACATTTCCGAAGAGCCAGCCAGGCCGCAGGGCCGTAAGAAAAATGAAGTTGGGGCAGTATTATGCAAATAATTTTGACTATTGATCATTGACTGTCCCCTTGAGGAATTGAGTATATAAATTTCGGGTGGCCTCGTCTCGGAATTCCTGACGCAGCAAACACACTCCTGCTCAAGGACACAACCACCATGGGGGGTGGATAGTCTTTTGCTGCATCCTCTCAAACTGTCATGCTGACGAGTATTTCCGTCTTAAAATGTAATTCCTAATTTTTGCCACGATAATTAAAACAAAAAAAATACATTTTGTCTTTGGGATAATGTCAAAGGCTAGTTTTCGGACAGTTTCTTTGTTGTTAGTTGGATCATGTTTTGATAGCATATCCAATTATTTTTTTCCTCAGTACAAACACTATGCAAATTAATAAAGGGAAATTGGGCGCTGGGACAGTTTCATTCTTCACAGATTAGCGGCTGTTTCATCCCCATGAGCACGCACTTTCTCTCTCCATGCGTCTATCCGCTTTCCTCTAATCCTCAAATTTGTTTGTGTCTTCACTCTTCATGATGCAAGTGCATATTTTACAGAACCCTTATATCAGATCTCATCAGTCTAGTCGGTGGATTTTAATCCAAAGCAGTGCATAAAGCATTAGGTTATGATGGATTTGCCTGGAGGAGTACAGCAGGCAAGCAAGAAACGTGACTAGACGGGCATGGATCCAGTCTGGCAGCTAAAGCAGAAGGACAGAAACAGAACAGATAAACAGACAGAAGTATTAACGTGTTGATTTTCATTTACACGTTACCTCTTTATGATGTACTTGTCAAGAAACAACATCCATGACAAGGTTATACTGTTTTTGTTTGTCTCAAAGCGAGGCAATGTAGGGTCTTTTTGCATACCACTAAATTATGCATGTCGAATGTGGTTATGTGGGGAGGAATGAATTTAAAGAATGGCTTACACCAGGATGTGATGAGCTTTGGTATGAACGTAGGCTATATTAAGTTTAAATCCAGGAAATGGCGTTGTTTCTCAATGACAAACATACTTGAAATGTCCCAAATGCAAATGGAGAAAACAGCATCATGCTTTGGGGCTGATTTTCTTTAGCTGGAACTGAACCAAAACCTTCAGGCTTCTATTGGAGAGGAAAAAAATATAAGGAAAAGCCTATTAGAACATCGGAAAATTATTTCGCATTCACCAGAGGCTGCCTCCCATTTAACTGGAGTTGGAATGTGATTGGTGATTTCTCAACACACCCACATCCCACCGTATTCATTAAAAAACTTTTTTTTTTTTAAAGAGGGTGTGCACACTTGTGCAACAACATCATCACCCTCTTGCAGAGTTCCTTTTGCAAGTTATACAGGTCACACTAATGAAGCTAAACGATTTCAAAAGTACTACCCTGGTCTCTTTTTTTATTTAACAAAAACTGGTATTTGAACGGGGTGTGTAGACTTGTTATAAATAGTTCTCTTCTGGAGGGTCTGAAAAAACTGGAAAAATATTGATGAATAAAGTATTGTAGTCTTTATGATAATGATTCCATCTTCACATTTTTGGGTATGGGGGTGGTAAATAGACTTGACCTAGAGACAAATGATTGTTATTTCTGTTGTGTCAAGGTATTTGCGTTTTTCAGTATTCTGCTAAAATCTCAGACTCAGGTTAGATAGCAGTATATGTATAATGCTGACTTTTTGTGAATGCACTCGGTCCAGTTCTTTTCTGATGATCGTTTGCCATTGTTGACCCACAGCTAAGCTGCGTGACAGCAACAAAAAGCTTTATCCCGATTGCAAAAATGGTACATTCTGCTGGGGTTGACCAGTATCATAGCACATGCCCACAGTCTTACCAAAGTCAAGTTGCAACATGGCCAACTGCATGACACTGGGTCACAGTTTAAACTTATAAGCACCTCTCAATATTAGTAAACCATGGGAATACTATTTCTATATCCTGTGTATAAGCATATGTAGGGAATTATTATCATAAATGCTATGAAACACCATCAGTATGGCTTGGTTTAAATTCCAAATATACCTTTTCACACATTTTAAAATGTTCAAAGATTGACACTTCGTATTCATAAGTCGATAAAGCCTCAATTTCTTTCCTTTTCTCCGACAGTAAGCTTGTCATAACAAATTGCTGGTCACGAATGAACCACTTTTTGGCCAATGCCGCCCTCTGCTGGCAACTGAACTTAACGTCGTAACTGCCCTCAAGTCTCGCATTGTTTACATCATGTGACCAGACCCGAAAAACAAACCTTGTACGCAGGCACGGGCGGATATTAGATTCTTAAGGTATAATAACATGAGCAAAAAAACAACTATCTACACACCTGTTTTCATACAAAACATTATTTTTTATTAAGGAACTATTCTAAATATTGTAATTCATAATTGTATAATTTGACTGCTCCATTCACTGGTTGTGGGGTGAAAATATACTTTTGCACATACATTGTTAGAAGTGTGACGTTCGCAGGTTTCTTATCCAATAAAGACTTACACGTCTATTTTCTATTGGGTAGGGGAACATTTAAAAAAAAAAAAAAAAAAAAAAGAAAAAAACCTTCAGTCCAGCTCACCTGATGTCCTAGATGATGGTTCATTTTCTCTTTTTCCTCTTACTGTCTTTGTTGCCATTATTGTTCATTTTAAGATTTAATTCACTCTGATTGGTGGACTCCTTTTTTTGTCCTTTAGACCACTCCCTTTCCAACTGTTGCAACATCTCGGACGTCAAGAGTCCGTCTCTCACCAGGCGGCTCGTCAGTGAGCTGTCCACGGCCTGTCCCGAGCGTCTCAAAGTGCTTGGACCTCTTCGAACTCCTGATGAAGGGCTACCAGTGGCGCCGGTTTGGTCACTATTTTTCTGCATCTGGAGCGGGCCAGTGATGGCCGGATTTGTGGCTCGGATGAGACGGGTGATGTTCCGGACACCCTCTTGGATGGTGGTGTCCAATTCCTGTTGAATTTCTCGCACCAAGGCAGTATCAGGAAACATTTCCATGAAACGGTAACTAGTCAAGAAGCAACATAGAGGATTAGCGTGAAGGAAATATCAAAACGTTCATGAAATAATAACGTGTGATTTAATCTATAATCTAAAATCCTTGACAAATAATACATGGTCAATGATGATAATCAGTTGAGAGCTTCCCAACATGACCTGCATCATCCACTAAATTACCTTAACCAGAGGTAAAGATCCAACACGTCGTGAACAGCTTCCAGGTGAACCAGGTCTTTTATGTTTTTGGGTGGAGCCAGAGGCCAGTTGATATGGCGACAAACCCAATCGAAGGTCAAGGGTTCATCCCGGCTGAACTGCCGGGCAAACTGAGAGAGAAACAGGAAGGAGAATCAGAGGCGTGACAGTAAAGATTTTCACTTTACACTTGACAATCACACTTTGGGGGATTTAAAGGGATCTGTGTGCTTCAAACCAGAAAAATACTTTGGCAAATCCCCATAAAGCAGAAGTCCATTGCCCGTACTTACCTTTAAGAAAGACGTGCACACGAAAGGCTGCTTCTTGTTGATGGGAGCCGTGCAGAAAACATAGCGAGACCTCAAGTTGAGGGGGATGTGCTGAATCATGTCTGCCAGGAACTTAAAGTCGTCAATGTTGCAGACAAAATACAGACCGTCCACTTGGGAGAGGCTCACAAAAATGTCCTGTTTAAAAGAGGGGGAGAAAAAAAAAATCAGATCTCAATAAAACTAAAAGTCAATTTCAGCTTTAGTAGTTACTTACAACAAGGTTAGAGAGAGTAGCATCAGGTAGATGATAAGCAAACATCTCAATCTGCTCTGCGGTGGGGTGAAGACCTGCAGTCTAAGAAGAAACACAGTCTTATTGCAACTTTAGTATGGAGACTAAAAATAAGAATAAAGATTATTTCTCAACCTCAATGGGCTCCACTTTGTGACTAAGTATCTCCTTCAGGATTGGAAGATCATCTCTGTGCATGGTGGTAACCTGCCCCTCTTTGAACTTGGAGGAGTACCTGGAGGAAAAGACAATGCGGAAAATCAAACAAAATCAACAGCATAAAAAAACGAGACTGACCTTCCAGCTCGCCCGGCAATCTGGAGAGCCTGTGACGTGCTGATGGTCTCCATTTGCTTCTCCCCTTTTTCGTTGACGTTGGGCTTCACCAGACTGTTGAAGATGATGCGTTTGATGCTCCTGGAGGGAAGAAAACGGTGGGCTAAAATCTTGTCGTCTTTTCGTAATTTGCGGGAACAAACAGAATGAATGAACACACTCACAAATTGAGGCCCATTCCGATTGCATCCGTTGCTACCAAAATTTTGCAGGGGTCATCGGGGTCGTTGAACTTCTTGGCCTGAGAGAGTTTGGTGCCTGAAAAATGCGGCTTAATCTTAGCGAAACTGTTTTCGAACTCAACATGATTTCTTTTTTCTCGACGATGCACTTTGAGATAAAGCAAAGTGTCTCAGACAGGTGTACTCACCTGGAGGTAAACTTCCATAAATGACAGCACATTCCTGCCCTCTGGCTTCAATCTGCCTGCTTATGGAGTAGATGTCGTTTTTACTGAAGCACACGATGCAATCGCCTGGTCTCAGTTTGTCCAGAGACTCCACGGCGCTGTTCAGGATGGAGAATGGTGTTAAGCGCTCGTAGGTGTGGACCTGGAGAGAGAGAGAGACACTTGAGTGGGTAGACTGTACAAAACCAAAGCCAGTATGTATGAAAAGTTATTTTGACATCTCTCAGGATATAACGTGCAGCTTTTTTTTTTTTTATTGGCTCTTGTTAGATTTTGAAGATGTCCAGTGAATGGATACAGTAAATACGACTCACCTCCACTTCCTCTCCAGTGGTGTACATCAGCTCTCGGACAAATTCGATGGCAGCAGGTTCCCCGCACACATGAATCTCCTCCGCACAGAGACCTGTGCGCACACATCACTCATAGCCCTAAATAAACGTGGCACGGAGTAGTGTTAAGAACAACAAGCATTTGAAAACTCAACTGAACCCTGATCGTGGTCATTTTGTATTTGAAGTGTATTTTCATGCCCGAGTAATGTTGACATATTGTGTGTGCTTTCGTGGCTGTATTTTCATGCGCGCGTGTTTGCGAGACCAACCTAGCAGAGCTCTGGTCCAGGCCCAGCCACGAGAAAGATCCCTGATCATTTGAATTTCATCAATCACAGCCACTTCATCTATAAAACAATAAATACAGTGACTTGATTAAACTTACATTTGGATGTAATCAGGAGAAGTTCATTCGTTTATGGAATTAAAATAAAATATTGTGTTAAAGCAATTCTGTTCATTTTAAATGAGCAAAAAAGTCATCTCAAGCAAAAAATAAAAATCCATGGGTAATGTGGCACTGTGCACACACGCAACGTACTCACATGGCGTTGTGACGCTGCACATTTCGATTGTGCAGGCCACATGAGCAGACATTCGACCTTCACTGTCCACAAATGTCCTCTCCTCACCAGTCACCAAGTCACAAGGCACACCCTGAGAACAGACAAACAAATCATATTGAGACCACACCGCAGTCTTAATCCATGAATTTACCAAACAGAGGAAGCTATACGTACCGCCTCGTTGCTCTTCTCGAAGATCTCATGGGCGAGAAGTTTGAGGGGTCCGCAGTAGACCCCTGACTTTGCAGCCAAGTAGCGTTGGATGGCGTGGTAGGTTTTGCCGCTGTTGGTGGGGCCAGCGTGAAAGATGACCTTCCTCTGGATGGCTCGGGCCTCCGGGTACCTCAAGAACACACGTGTTCAGTGCAACTCAATTAAAACTGATGAAAACTTCTGTTGAAAGTTTAATAGAAATGTGAAACTTTATGAGGGTGAAATATTTCAAGATTATTTTTCATTTGGAGCTCATACGTTTCTTCAAAATGACAACATTAATCGGTTTGCCCCTCACTGTATGTATGGTGTATGTTTACCAGTTGGCAGGAACTCTGAGGTCGGAGATCTTCCTCAGGTCATCCATACATTCGAGCATGGGAAATATCTGCTTGGCGTGTCGCATAAAGTATGGGTAGATGTCATCGATGTGACCTTGGGGTAAACAGCACCCAAAAAAATTAATCACCGTAGTATTTTTTCATTCCTTCCATCCATTTTCTATATATATATACATATTTGATATTTTGGGGGACAAACCTGCTCCGCAAGAAATGTCGCTGAGAATAATGTGCAGATCGGCGGGTAGTGATGTCACCTCCAAGATATATTTCCTAAAGTTGATAAAGGCCTGGTGGAAGAGTCGTGCTGCATAAACACAGAAAGTCTTTCACTTTCACCGTAGATAGAAGTGTTAAATAAGTTAAATTAATATGAACATATTATGAACAGATTCATTCTGCTTGGGAAAAGTCAATGTTTTACAACAGACTGATCTTACAAAATAGCATTCTATTGAGTAGTCTTTGGGTCTCTTTAAAGCAAATTAGGGATAATTTGACAGATTAATAAAATGGCGTCAAATTCAATACAAGGGTCTTATTCTCACCATCCAGTCCATTTTCTGCAGCCAGCTTCTGCATCTCTTTCCTCTTGTAAAAACGGTTCACAATTTTCAAAAGTTCATCTAAAAAAAAGAACACAAAACGCAAATATATATATATATTTTTTGTATCAAGAGCCATTCGGTGTTTGTTGCATTAATTTAGGCATTTATTTCCAAAATTTGGTTTATTAAGAAAAATCTTAATATAGCTAATACATATTGGTTTATCTTTTTGGGTTCATCTTGAGTTTATTTACTTTTATCCAGAGGCTGGGTCAGCTCCGCTCCCACAGACCCTTCAGCAGCCCGGTCGGTCTTCAGCGTGAGAGGAACAAAAAGAGATGTGTCCGGAGGTTTGGAGGATGAAGAACAATTTCTGCTGCTAACCACGGCACACATCGGGTGCTCTCTATGCAACGAAACAGAGCGAGAAGACGCATGACAGCTACTACTGGCCAGGCGAGCTGTTCGAGTATTAACATGGCGACGAAGCCAAGAAAACATATAGAAACACCGGTTCACCGACATCGTTTATTTCCAGCCTATCTTATTTACACTGCCCAACTGGGACTGCGAAAATGCACGACGTTAACGAGGCGCCATAAGTCTTAAGTCTTATGAAAACAGACTGCTAACATGACTAGAGGACACATTTCTCTTCCTGCTATGCGCCAACGTGGGACAGGACCAGTTTACGCCTAGCTGTCCATAAAGATGCCTGTGTTAAAAATAGTGACAAAAGGAGCTTATCAAATATTTGTCGAAGAAAAATACTTATGTTTGTATCCTTATATTTAAGAAATGTATTTTTGAACAAAGTAAAATGGCTGTGTATTTTCAAGGTTACAAATAATTGGTGATGTCTAAATTGGAATATCTAGTCACTTCCCGTGGATTTTGCATATTTAATGAGTCGGCCTTCAGCAAAGCCAATTGGATGATTACGACTCTGTTTGTGTACATTTATTTGAAATACACAATCTTTACCTAAAACATGTTAAAAAGTATTAATCTAAAAAGCATTTGGTTAATCTTTTGAAACAAACTATGTATAATGACTCCATATATTGTCAATATGAATTTGCTTCATTCATTTTTATTTTTTAAGGGTTTAATGTCTATACTGTACATACACATTGTTCATATGGTTTGTTGTGAAAAGAGACCATGCACATATGGAGGAGTGTTTTCTTTAACTTTGCAGGTATTTAAAGGATAGCCAACAAGATTGGAATAACAAACGGAGTATGGCAGCAAGAAAAAAATATCTTGCATATATATCGTTCCCAAATTTAGGAATAAAATTCACATTTTACTGTTGAGTGTAGCAACATAGGCTCAACAATAGACATGAGTGTTTCAAACTTTATGAAACTTGTGGAGTCATGACATTGCACATGAGAAGACAAACGCATAGTTCCAATTAAAACATGTAATACAGCATATAAATGGCAATTGAGTTTCTCATACCAGATAAAGTGGACATTTTAGCACCTTTGTGCAACACAGAGCTTATGGGCTAATTCCCCATCAAATGGGTTTGCTGACATCATACAACCGTTCAAATGTTGAAATGAAAGCATCACAGTGAAATATAGTTGTGTATTTATAGAGTGCTTGCAACAGCTGACTTGAGCAGAATTATTACACTGAATGTTATTAACGGAAAACATTTGGCCGACATGCAACTAAAACTGCCATGTATGTCTAGATGCGAGCAGATGCATACCAAAAATGCCCCCGAGATTACTAATGGACTTTATAAATGGTGGATAATCTGTCATAACTCCAGACATCAAGCCAAACTGTGGAAACCGCATCATGTTATGTATTCATCTATAAAGAACCGTTATCAGAAAGATCATGCTGCTCTCCAATCTGAAAACTCAAAAACTGGAAACAAATTACAGGATTAAAAAAAAAACAATGATGGGCATTTGTTTCTCAGCTCTGAACACAGGTGACATTTCTGGGGAGCAGCTTTTCTTTGAGCAAGATATTTACTAGTGTCGGTGTCTCCCTATAAGATGGCTCACAGAGAGTGCTGTAGTGTCACGCACGGTGGTTGGCAAGTCACAAAGCAGTCAGGAAGCACAAAGTACATGTATCCGTCAGATAAGAACACCAGCATATCATAGTAGTGGATGGTTCCCGACTAGGTGATGCAAGCAAATGAAACCCCTGTTAGCAAAGAAGCTACAAGCAGTTGCTGTCTTTGTTGTCGTCATGACGTCAGGCATTCAGCAGATTGTGTGCGCCTGTGTCCAAACAAGCGTGTGGTGGAAGGAGAGCTCACGTTTGAAGCTGAGGTGACAGGAGATGTCGTCAAGTGCGCATTCGTGTATGCACTTCAAGCGGGCAGCTGTCACACCGCTGACTGCTCTCGAGTGAAGAGTCCTGTTAGTGTGTGTGCGTGTGCGTGCGTGTTTTTTTAAGGTTCTTTTCATTTCGAGCCCTCACATCTCGGGCTGCTCCACATTAACAGATTGAGTTTGGGAATCCGGGGACTCGTAACGCTGGAGGAAGTTTCGTTTTCTCATCTTCTCTGGGGCTTTCCTCCACAAAACAATCTCCTGCGGGCACAAACAAACACATTGCCAATAGTGAGAACTTGCGTCGAATGGAAAAGCTGTGCTGATGATTTTGACCTGCTGCTTGAAGTATCTTCTATCTTCTTCGTCCACTAAAACCAGATTGAGGAAGTAGCGTACAGAGAACTTCTTGTTGACGTCCCGCATGGTGACTGTTAAGTCGTACCCTGGTCAAACGTAATGCAAAAGCTCATATCTCATAAACCTGGAAAATGGATCCCATTCTGTTTCCATCTAGCATTTTTCTTATAGGTTTGAGCTCATCCTTATGTTCACAGATTGTTTTGATTCAAATGTTATGAGGAATTGAACTTACCTGCCAGAAAGAGTCTGATGGGGATTGATTCGCCTTTAACAGGGGCTCCATCCATGATCTCATACTTTGCAACCGTATCTGTCTCCGTGGTTGTGCTGGGACCTTTGAGGGTAATATTATGCACAGAAGACGGAAAACCTTAGGTCTTGGATGTCACTTTATTCTCACACTTTTCCAGCGCCACACCAAAACAACAAAATGAACACAAACTTTGAATGCTCACCTATGCCTGTGACCTCCTTCTTGATGAGCTGCAGCTCCATATGTTGGATCTTGATCCTAACCAATAAGAAGTAGATCTTCCCAACAATGACATCCTTTAGATGGTACCTAGCAACAAGACAGATATTGTTCATGGCTCAACCAAGTCACCAAACAGCGATTATGGTGGCGCTTGTCTTACTTGGATTTATTGTATTCAAACTCAATGTGAAGGCAGTCTTCTATTCCGACCTCCATCTTGATAGAGTTGTTGATATCCGGGTAGGTGGCTAGCTGGTGGACTATCAGTTCGTACTCCTTCACCAGATCCGACAGCCGACGGACTATTGTCACCCTCAGAAAATACCTAGATGAACATCAAGGCGAGGAAGCTTCATTAACCATCTGCTTGTTTGAGCACATCATTCACATGACAGCTGAAGAAAAAAAAAAAAAAACATTTTCCTAGCTTAGGAAAAAAAAAAGTATAAAAACAGCGCCGTGAGACAACCTTAGCCTGACGTTAGCGCCGATGTACGACTCGTAGGGCTTCTCCACCTGCATGAACTCAAAGTCGTAGCTTCTGTTCTGGGTGAGCTCTCCCGGCAATGCCAATTCTTTCACCAGATCCACAAACTCGTGTGTGTTGCTTTTGTCTGAAAACAGCTCTGAAATCAAAAGGAGGGCATCATGGTCTTTAATTACAAACTATCAGGGGGTATTTAGTGGACACATTTTCAAATCTGTAATTCTCGGTTTAGCAAGTAAAATACCATAACGTGCTCACCGATCTGTCCGACAAACTCGATGCGGATGCCCTGGTGCTCGAGTCTTTTTGCTCCCTGCTTCACAGTTAGATTCACCTGCAGTACAAACATTTCTTGAAATGATGATTCACTTATGTTTGTTGACACAAAAATGTAAAATTTACATTTCTTTTAGTTTAAATTTGATTGAGTTTGTATTCACTACAATAATGTAAGGAATATTTGAAGGATCAATAAAAAAATGAACAAAAAGTCAGATGACAGATCAGGTTACCTTGCCAGATACAGATTCCCCGTCATAGAACATATAATGTTTCTCCATCTTTCCATCTTCTGTCTTGAGTTCCGCCGTCTTCCGGCTCTCTGCATCGTTGAGCAGGATATCAATCTCACACACTGGCCCGAACAGACCCCCCAGGAAACTCTGAAAGTACAGCACAAAACGTTATATGGTGACACAAGGACAAAACAGAGGACCAGCGAGTGACTCAGCCATATGAGCTCTACAAGCTAACAAACACTCATCTTCCTTTTCGATAGCTCGTCCGCGTGGCTGCTTTATAGCACATTGTTTGTTGGCTCTGAGTGCACCGATGCCATGCTGAGAAAAGCGGAAGAGCAAGGTTGTTGTTTTGTTTTAAAGTTCCTAATGACAGCCATCATATGGACAGGGGCTTGGAAAAGTGATGATCTGATAGAATATTAGAATATAAACCAGCTACCAGGAGTCTTGAAGTGAATATTTATATTGTTTTCCAAAATATTTTTATTGCCGCAAAGGATTTAATAATAATGATACCTTACCATACTGGCTTTTTATACATGAATCTAGAAACTACATACACATATTAAGCCTAATTATTCAGATTTGTCAACGTTAACTCTCATTTCACTTTTAAGCCACTAAAGGCTGCATCTGACTTTCAATAAGTTACATTTAAACTTAAATCTCTTACTTTACAAGTCAACATGCAAGTCATGTCAAATACTCTTCAGATGATTCATAAAAGCATTTCACGGAAAGAAATGTGACTAACAAAATTGTAAAATCCTCGCTAAATAACAATGAATAACACACACTAACACAAATATGTCACAATGTGTCACCAGGATGTCAGGAGACGACAATCAGAAGTCTCAGGGTGGAGTGGGAGGGGGCGTGGTTATTCCAAAAGCTATCAGACCAGTTATCAAAGATTTGGCAGTGTAGAAGAAAACAAAAATAAATAAAAAAACACTTCGACAGACTTAAGTCAGGAAGGTTTGGTTTAGGATGCACATTCGCCCACTTTGGGTTAGTTAATACCTGGTGCACTGCAGTGCATGTATATTTCAGTGAATCATCATGACATTTGAAGCAACTTCTTGACAGCATCACAAGTGACAGCAAACACGTGCACAATCCAACTAACTTAGTTAACGAGCAGACTTCAAGACATGTATCCACCACAGGCGGCCTCTCACTTTGCTAACTCGACCAACACTGCTAGCTTCTCTGTCAGCTTTAAAAACGGGGAGGGAAAAAAAAAAAGCAAAACAGTCGCTTTCAAGCCACGTTGCATTACGACCTGGTAAAGAATTTTTGGATTGGTCTTGTTGATATGGTGCAAAAAGCAAAAGTCAAGTGGTTGTTTTCGCACTCACCATCTCGGCCGTCAAGTACAGTTGAAGCTAACAGGCTATCCTCGCTCAGTTGTAGCCCGTGCGCGTGCGCGTCAACCGGGCGTCGCGCACTCGAGACCGACAGTCACGTGACGCGTGTCATGCGGCTGCTAGTGCGTGCGTGGTCGCAGAGACGGTCACGTGATTTTGGACGAGCCTACTTAGTCAATGATCTTTACAAATCTGGTTTCAAAGATTTTTGAAAAACCAATATAAATGTGATGGTCCCTCTCAATTGTTATTTTTATTTTTAATTTTGAAAAGATGAACTTACTTTTGGCCTCCCCATGGCCAGTAGAGGATCTGAAAGATGTGGCTTGCTGTAGTCCATGTGACATGTAAAATATATGTAGAAAACTTTTCAGATGGGTTAATATCACCTTCCTAAAATGATGGCCTCAGTCATATTTGGACAAAAGTTGTATATTTCTTTGATAAACATCTACTAAAATTGGAGCAGATCATTAAATTCATCTCTTTTTATCATTCATATGATATAATCAATAGGCCACTTGGTTCAATTTTTCATGTTTTCTGAAGAAAAAAAAAAAAAAATAAAATGACAGGTCATCATTTTGACTATAATTTTTGCTTTTAGATTTTCTTACAGAGTCCAGCAGGTTCAGGTGAATGTATTGTTTCCAATGATGTAACGGTATCTTCCTGGATCTTAACTAAAAATTAAGGAGCTAATCATCAATTTTAAACTGAAAAGAAGCACCTAAAGCAAGCATCATTTACATTGAAGTACTTGAGCTTGCTAAATCACACAACTACTTTAGCCGTTACTGTGTTGTGTGTTTGGCTTGATCACATATCCAGTCATAAAGAGAAGTCGATAAAGAAGGACTTATGTAATTTTTTTTTTTTTTTTTTAACCAGCCTTTTGTTAAAAGCCTTTTGACCTTTTCGTTTATGTGTTGGTTCACTGGTTAGTCAAAGACAGGAACTACATTAACTGCATAAACTATTCTCCCAAAAAATGTCAAATGTATTTTTAATTTGTAGCTTTATAATCATCTATCTATTTAAATAATTGACTTATTGGAAAATAATATTTTTTTGTACAGTATAGCTTTTGTTATATTTTGTTTTATTAAATAATGAGAAACTTAATTATTATTAAACAACCTATATTATGATAGTATTTATTGTTTCTGAATTTCCCTTACTTATGCTGATAAATGTTAGCGGTTGGTGGAAACCTTTGCATTTCCTGACTTTTTGCAAGGCAACACAAAGAAAAATCCATTCAGGCCTTCCTGTGTGAGGTTTGCATGACATGTTCTCCCTTTGTCTGGTTTGGTTTCATCCGGGTACTTAATGTGCGAAAATGTGAGGGTTCATTTAAATTGTTAAATTGTCCATCAATGTGTGTTGTGATTGATTGGCGACCAGTCCAGGGTGTGCCAAGCCTCTCGCCCAAAGTCAGCTCCAGTTCAGCAATATAAACAATATAGAAACTCTATAGCTAATATAATATAGGGGAAGCAGATATGACAACCAATGATACAAACTCTTGTTAAAATTTAATCCTGCTTTAAAACACAAAGTGTTATGCCCAAAATACATACTTTGAATATGACTCAATGCCCATCTTTTCCTGAGGGGATTGGCCAATTATCATGTTAAGTCTTGCGCAGCGTAAATTCCCTTCAAAGTATTACACAATCCTTCCTAGGTATAAATTTAAAGTGACTAAAGCCTTAAAGAATATGTTATGTGTTCAACAAGCTTATTAAAAATGTTAATTGGAACAGAAATTATATTACGTCTACTTCTTTGTTTACAGAAAGCACAGCTGCAGTCAAAAGCAGTATCAATATGTTTGTGGCCATCAGGTGATTTTTAGTTTGACATAACAGTGTGAAAAGAAGAGCAGTTTGTCAACTCTACAACTGAAGAAAAGGCTCCTCCAGCTCTTCCCGCTCAGCAGCTTTGTTTTGGTCCTGCCACGAACTGCCGAGGAACCGCCTGAAGTCTTTTCGGCCAGCTAGAAGGAGACAAGTCAGAAATCAGCTCGAGTCAAGTACACCGATGGCGAGAGGTTCCATTCACTCACCGTACTGCTCCGTGTCTGTCAAGGACTCGCCGGAGCCAATCTCCTGTTTGATATTCCTATCCACGGTGTAGTCCATCCAAAATGGACCAGCAGAACCCTCATAACCAGAACCGTCCTCAGGTTGTTCAACCTCAATGGACTCGCTCGTGCTTGCTGAACCCTCTTCCTCATCCACTGGCTGGGCATCACTGGAATAAACAATGATGTCAGACAGTTTGGTCTTTTTAGAATGCTTGATCAAACTATTCAAAAAGAGCAATAGTTGAATTTAGATTCTCACTCATCACGTGTCCTCAATACAGAGCTCAAGTAGGCTAATGTTTTATAATTTTACATGATGTGCAGAAATGAATAGCAAAACAATGTATCTTTCACATGAATACTTGTTGAAGTCAAGGTCATGTTCCAATTTTTACTCAAGGTCATTCCGTTTCATTTTGAGGCATATTAATTGTTGTACTTGACTGGAGCATCTTTCAAAGACTTCAGTAAAGCAGTAAACAAGTTAAAAGTAGTTTGGAAGGAAATACTTTAAGTACAGAATGTCTAACAGACACGTTATCTGAGATTGTGAGTTTGATTTATTGAATTAAGACTACAGAGTTAAATACACTTTATGTTGTTGAAATGTTTACTTTTGTTCAAATTCCATATCCAAATTCTTTGACATATCGCAACTTATTTTACAGTAACGCAAACAGTTGCTTTCTCTGGTAACTAGTTACTTTTATTATAAACTAATTCAATTCAAACCCTAACGCAGTTACTTTTTGGATCAAGTAACTATAAGTACTTTTTTTAAACCGACGTTTCCAGCACTGTTCATACAGCAAGTCATCAAAATTGCGTGTGATCTTGTTTTTCATATTTCCTAACACGAGACTTTAAACTGGCACTTCGTCAATTGACCCCTTTTGTTCTTTACAAAATAGTGCCACTTTAATCAAACTCAATTTGATGGAGTGTGCCGCATTCACTCATACTTGACAATAGACCAGAAACGGCAGGCTACCCTGCGTCACAGTCGACTTCCTGTCGATGCTTCCCTTTGGCTTCCTGTTCAGGGCCAGCCAACAAATGTGAGTTTTGTCGCTTTGTGTGTCGAAAAAAAAGCCCCATCGTACGGGGCATCGAGTCAGAAAACGAAAGTCAAGAACACATCTTGTAAGAATTTCGAGTGGAAATGATTGAAACCTGTTTACCGCACATTACCATCTTCCCCCAATAGCTGACCTCGAAATAGACCATGAACTAGGCCTAAAATAGGAAAACATATTTTCCATGACAGATTTGAGTACGCTCTTCAGTGATTTCAACACAGAAGCAGCGAGATGAAATGTGATTTGATGTACTAGTAAGTGTCATCGTTTCCTTTGAGGTGATGAACTGATGTTATCTGCGTCATTTCAGAAAAATCCAAAAGGGGAAATGACACAGACAGACACACACACACAGTTTTGTTCAATAACAACTCTTTCATAAAAGAAGAAGAAGGAACTAAGCCGTTTTGCTTTATGATTAATTTGTTGCAACTTCTGGTGTGTGCAACTTGGCCACTAGGGGGGGCAACGCAATACTATCATGACACAAATTAAGAAGACTTTCACCACTATTGTGCATTGAGTGTTAGCAGTGACTTAGCATTAACCTCGTAACAAATATTTTGCCCCTCTGTTCACCAAAATGTTACAAAGGTCTCACTATGATACAGTGGATTTCTAGGCCACCACAAATTACAAATATTTTTCTACAATAATAACCCCTGACTACTTACAGGTACTCTGCACTAGAAGGAGGAAGTTTGGTCGGCAGGTCTGGACTCCACTCCATCTGTGGACTTTGTTGAGTCACGCAGTTGGTAAGATCACCCTCAGGCCGACACCTGACAAATTTATACACGGCAGTTCTGGGCGCTCCTAATAAAAACAGGATTAGATGTTCAATTTTTTTTTTTTTTTACTTAATGCAACTTGGAGATTTTTAGGAGGTTACAAAAGTACTCTGCAACATGGTGAAGTAACATTTGTTGGGTGGAAGTTATGGCGACATGGTGTTTTCTCAATACAATGTGGCTTGTCTGTATTTTTTGAAGTAAATTAAATAAATGAGCTCTTTTGTTTACTAATGAAAAGCAGCATCACAATTACGCCAAAACAGTGAGGTTTATTTCTGACTGAAATATGTGGAAAATCTTTTGTTCTTTCCAATTGAGAGTTGAGATCAAAAACATAACATGTCATGATTATGTATCTCCTGAGGGTGCCTGGATGAAGAATTTATGTTGGAACACCCACGACCGAGCAGTAAAACCTTTTATCTTTTTAGTTTAGCGGCCTTTCACAAACATATTCATTTCCAATTCGGTTTCCCACCAGGAACAAAACTTAGTAAACACAAATGGTAGAGCCGCGTTCCAACATAAACTGGGCGTAAAATGAATAATAAAGTCCGGAATTACAATAAACATGAATCAGAATGGAACGCTGACGTGACAAAAATACTCAAACTACATGTACAATGTACATGTAAATACATGGTGGGCTGTGAAAGGAAAACAAATATGTCAACGTATGTCTTTTTAGGGTATCTGAAACATGAAGATGTTTGAAAACTTCAAATATTGAATTGACATTTCTCAAGTTTCAAATGCAAAGGGCCATCCTGTATCAGGGGAGAATCAAATTTTGAGAATTTAATTTTTATTTTTTATTTATTAAATTTATTTTGAGTTTTTTTACACAAAAATGGACGGCAATTGTATTCGTAAATTGTGAGTGATAATTGCTCATTTTAACATGTCAGCTACAGACGCTCGCAAGAGGACGCTGGCTTGTACCAGCAAACTACCTCCACTGACATCTCAACAAATTCCAAATTACCTTCTACATGTAGGCCAATGAGGCAGCAGGTCGCGATGAAGAGGACCCAAGCCATTCCCTGTTTCAAGCCACAACAACAAAAGAGAACAAAAATACTTCTTTCCAGGCCTGAAGACGGAGTTCAAATGTCTGACACACAAACACACTCACTGACACACATACACACACTCCCCCGAATAAGCTCAACCCTCTGACTGCGTCATGGCTTCCTAAAGTGTTTTGGTGTTAAAAAAAGAACTTAGCATCTTCAGTGGAAACTTTTACCTTCTCAAATCAACAAGATGTTATCTGAATCTAACTGCATAAAAGGAAATACCACAAGAAAGAATTTGGCTAGATTAAGGCTTTAATTGACAGATAGTTCCAATACTGGGCGGGAAGACAAAGAAGAGATAAAAAGTTTGTAATCTGTACTGACTAGTTTGACAAGCACAAAACAAATATAAAAAACAAAGTTAGAAAATGTCTCTAAACTATTATTCAATTATTAAAGTGGGAAATAATTAATTGACACTTCTAGTTAAAAGGTGAACCTCTTAATGTCTACAGTTGTTCTGCTTCAAATGTGAGTGTAAAAAAAGCAAGTATAATTTACCCACAGACCAAAACAGGAGAAATTTGCAACAAAGAGTAAAACAATTTTACAAAAAAAAAAAACGGTATCCCTTTATCATATTTTTCCACCGTACTTTGAGAATTGCTGTTTTCATTTCTTCTAAATAAATTAATCCAACGGAGACAGCTACAAACAAAATAATTCTTGATCCTCCATACTTCCAAGTCTCTGTCAACGCATGTTACCATTCATCACTCAATCGAGAATTTGTCTCAGCTGACACATCAACATCAAGTTGCAGGAAGTGGTAACATCAATCTGGAAATAGCACGTTGTCTTCTATCAGTAACACACATGAAGTAATGTCACAGCTTTAAAGGGTTCAACCGCTACTCATTGATGACGAAATAACCGCTAAATGTTGGCCATGAACCTAAAATGACTTTCTTGCTTACACCCAGATAAGTGTTAACTGGAAGTGACACGTTTGCGAAACTTTTCAACAAGCACCACATGCAGCTGCTTCTTCCTCACAATGGTCAAGAAGTTTAAACTTAGCAATTGTCACACAGGCTGATGTTTTAATCGTTTAGACTCATTTGCCATTTCATGTGGGAGGTTGAGTCTTTTTTTTCCCCACCATCAGCAGGATGAAACATCACCAGTTGACTTTGACTCAGTCTAGTGTTTTTGTTTTTACATGAAGATAATTTTGTTGTATTATATTATATCAGTGGCTATGTTCCAAGGCAATTTATTAAATTCATCTTAAAGAGGAAGCACCGTGAATTCAGTCAAAGGTCTTGCGGTCGGATCAGGCGTCTCTTGCAATCCATTCCGCTGACGAAATATATATATATATAGAGAGAGAGAAACCTTGATAAAGTCAGCAAGGGACTTTTTAGCTCAAATGATGGTGTGATGGTTAACCTTCACCTGAACATGCAAACAGCAAAGTTTCCCTTCCCCCACAGAAAATGGTACAAAAAATGGCTGCGTTCAGAAGATCATTAAAGACCCATGTTAATGGCATGTATCATTTATTATCATTGCATACATTATTTACATGAACATGATTCTATTAGGATGGGGAGGGACACACTGAGATTTTACAAAGCAAAATGTAGGAAGGCCTTCAACTATTTTAAGTGTTTGACCCTCAAGAGGCAGTGAAAGTGAAAGAGGTCACGTTAATTCATTCATCATGACTAGACCCTGAATGGTGTGAATTTTTTAAGGCCAGCACAAATGACGTTATTTGCCAGAAAGAAAATGATTAACTGATTCATCGGCTTTTTAGTTTAATGCTTTTTGTTTAAAAATCCCTTGCTGTTGCAAAATTAAACACTAAAGGACGACGTATTGTAAACAGGTCAAATGTTCAGGAAATGTTAGTATATAGTGTTTTGCTTGCTGTTGACAGTGAGAAGCAGAAGCTGCTAAAGTTTCTGCGGCACTAATTCGTGATGCCAAAATATTTGGCACAATACCCTCACTGTCTCAGAAGACATGTTTATTGGACTGACTGGAGTCAGCGCGCCCTCTAACGGACAGAAAGGGTAAGAACATCATTCTGAGTTTTTCCAACACGGGACAGCTGTTTTATGGGAGAGAAAGACTAGATTTGTGTTTAATCGGCAAAATACTGCTTGATTAATGATGAAATCGTCCAACTGACTAATTGGTCTAGTGGTTTTATTTTTATATTTGTTAACTGTGACGACAGAACGAGTCTTAAATACATTTCGTTATATACAAGGCGCTTAAGATGTGACTTTTCATAATATGTAAATGTTAGCCTACAGTTGATATTAAAAGGGTCATGTATTTTTATTTTATTTTTCAATTTCCATGGCGGAATTCGCTCATTTTAAGATCAGATTTCTTGTGCAGCTCACCAGGCCTTATCCCGCCCAGCATACTGCCGGACCAATGGCAAGCCCAGAAAAGTAAGAATGCCTTTCAAGGTACATGTGCGCAAGGTTATGAAGATGGGAATAAATGTTTTTTTGTTTTGCATGTGATCATTCACTGAACTGCACATAGCATGCACAGACGGCACGAACGATAAATGATCAATTGAAATGCTGAATTGCCCCAAATTTAGTTGTTAGCGGCCATCCTCGCTTTGAGGCGGTTTATTTTAAGAGGAAGCAGGCCGACCATCTCCTTACTCAATTCCAGCTCCGTCTCCACAACGGCAGCGGCTTCGGGGTGGGCCTCACAGTACTCTACAACGTATCTGGAAGACAAGGGGTATAAACTCTTCAGAATTATCTGGAATTTTGGGACGTATGCTTAATCCATGACTCACTGGAAGAAAAAAAAAAAACATTACTAGCACAATCTGGGGAAAGACAATAAAACTAAGTAAGTTTTGAGTAGACAAAATGCCACATTGTAAATTTACGACAATACAACAATTTGTACTCCTCGTTGCCGAAGCTAAGATTCAACTGCAGCTACCTTATCGGTCGCCCATTGAATTGTGCGGATTTACCAAATGAAGCTCCGTATCGACATACTTGTAGTTTTCCAGTGAGTTGTTGAGGTTGTCCAGCTGTGTACTCGGGAGAGAGCAAATCATGCGGCTGTGCATTCGGGCCATTCGGAAGCGGGCCACCAGGGCCGGTCGGATCACCTCCGTCTCCATGTGCTCGGGAAATTTCCCCTCTGGAGAGCGCAGAGAATCCAGGAACATCTGGTAGTACCTGGAGAGGAGGAGATTCAAAGTTACTGAGTCAATCATTTACTTTAAACTGTAAACTATGATCACAAAAAATTCTCAGACTCACTTGTTATCCTAAATGATCCTTATAAATATAGAATAAACATTTCGAGTAGGCTCTTTGGTGGAGTTGAAAACTGCCGCAAACCTGCTCATATTTAAACACTCACTTGTTGGAGGCAATGCATAGACTGTTGAATTTCTTTATGTTGTGGCTATCAAGAGACTGTGTGTCAGCCAATCTGTTCGCCAGAGTCAGCTTCAAGTCCATCATTTCGTTGTAGGTCTCGGCCAGCTCAAACATCAACTGTCTGCGGATCATGAGGTAGTACTGGGCGTTCAGTTCTATGGAGAGGCGGGCGCATGCATTCATTTCAAAACCGGGTCAAAAAAGGGACAGTAAATGCAACTCGGGTGACAAGGGTACCGAGACAGATGGTCTCCAGCAAATCAACACGTCGTTTGTGCATCTTGCAGCGTCGCTCCACGTCCTCCTCAAAGAAGGCCAGAGCCCGGAAGAGTGAGCTGTGATCCTGCAGGATCTCAACATGGTCCGTCACATAGCCGTCCATCTGAAAGTACTCCTTAGCCTGGGAGGAAGCGCAAACACAAATGAAAAAACAAATTACATTCAATTTACTGTACAACACACTTGGCTCCATTTGCATTCATAGTTTTCATTAGTCTATCAAAGACAATAGGTGAGTATTGCATTGTGAGTGCATGATGACCTTGCAGTACCTGTGTGACATAGTTCTGTCCCACCAAAAATACATTCCTGGCCTCGGTGAAGTCCAGTGGGAGCAAGCAGCTCACCTGGAAATCCCAATCGGCACAATATGATCATTTTCAGTCAAATATTTTGATCCTATTTAACTGAGATTAAGAAGACGAATGAATCTTTTTGTATGTTCAAATATGCACAAATATAACAAAGGTAAATCTTATGGTGGAATATTATCACCAAGATCGAAACGTAAAAAGACAACATATGCACGCAGAGACCTTCTCCTCCATGCTTGCGATCGAATCAAAAGTGTCCTCGGAGCCAAACAACTGAGCGCTCTTCCTGCCCTTTTCTTCTTCCTCCACCTCAAGCCTCCTCTTCCTTTTCAACTCCTCCTGAAGATCAGTATCCAGCTCCCCAATGTTGTCCTGCTCACAAAGAAGCGCAACCACACACAAAGAGGATGTTGCCGAAATAATCGTCGTAATTTAGGCTGCACACAAGGAGGCGAGAGATTTCATCACCTCCAGCGCTTTCTTGGCATCTTCAAGGAGAATGAGACAGTATTTGATCCAGCATCTTGCAATCTCGGCTCGCTTTTGCCTCAGCTGATCCCGACGCTCGCTCTCTACCTCACCTGAGAAGAGTAGATCCATTTATTTCAATTTGAAATGTGCTGATCACAAGTTACTAAGAGTAATTGAATTAAATGTCATTTATAGATGACGTAAAAGAAAAAATCAAGAAGCATATGTGCATCATAGTGGGTCAGGTGATAACGCCGCTTTACCATCTCCCACAAAACAGCTTGTGTGCTGCTAATATGCTCAGACCCGAGGAAGAAACACAAACACTCACTCTCTTGCGCGGCAGCCTCCGAGGGAACATCTCCCGCTAAACCAGATATAACGGTGGCTGCTGAGAGGCAGTGTCGACTCTCCATGTATCGCCCCTGAGGGTATAGCACACACGAACCTTGTGACTCGCACTGACAAGCTGACAATTATGTGCGCACTGCAGATCACACAAAACAATCACAAATGTGCGTTTATAAGATTAGAAACAACTAAGTTATATCCACGGGGGGGCTCACCTTTGTGATGTAATACTGTGACAGCGTAGCGGCATTGAGAGCCCACTCTATTGGATTGAACTGACCTAACTGCAGCTGTCTCTGCAGGGTGCTGTGGCAATAGATGGCAGCTCGCTCCGTTTGACCTGGCAAGACACTTGTGTTACTTTCCACCACACAAAATCATTTTAGAAAAAAAAGCAAGACTCACCAAGGTTTTGATAGACCTGAGCAAGGTAATACATTGTGTGTGTGTAGGCCAATTCGAACCTGGTAAAAGAAGAGCTGAATATAAGAACTGAAAGGCAAAAGAAAAAAAAAATTCATTTAGGATACAAAAAAAAAAGACCTACTTTTTGTTCTTTTCCTGATGTGTCAGCAGCTTCTCGTTGGTAGTAAAATACTCCACCAGATCAGTGGGAGGACTTCCATCCTGTCATTTTTTATTTCATTTGATTTAAACTGCTGTCATGGCGGAAATACAAACAACTTTACCTCCTTCATATAACGCAGGTAGATTGCTTCGGCCATTTCCAGGAATCCCTGTGCAGTCTCAGTTTCCCCCCGACCTGCCCAGAGGATACCCAGTTGGTTCTGGAATCGCACAAAAACAAAGTGGTTGGTTATCCTAACCTGAACCAGGTTAGCAGAAATCATCATCTCTACTACTGGAATGACGCATTTACTTTCCGTTGGGGTTTTGACTATCACAGTTTTCAGTTTTATGGTTGATGTACCTTTATTTTGGGGCGTGGGGGGGTTGACTGAACTCTTTAACATTACAATAAACATGAGGGGAATTTAAAAGCAGACTTGTTGCTAAGGCAACAATAGTGATTATCAGATGGCAACACATTAGCTGAAATCCAATTGGACAAGAAACCTAATATTTACATCCACGTATTTGAAGCAATTAGCCAGCTACTCAATTAAAAGATTGGAATATAATAATCCGATTTCATGAAATAAATAACGGCACACAACTGGCATCTTCCCAGGAGAGCTATTTACCCGGACATGGATGAATAAAGACACATTTTCGTTCGACACTCTGCATTTCTCCAGCAGTTTCATGCAGTTCGTTAAGTGCTCTTGGCCTGCCGACAGCTCCTCCGTGTCCACATGGTTCACGCCCAGGTAATATTCCACAGCCGCGAGCCTCGCCGTCCTTTGTCCGGTTGGCGAGTCGCCGCTGGAGCCCCGCTCGAACATTCCCTCGAGCTGACCGTCCACCGGCAGCTCGGTCGGAGGTTGGTCACCGCCCTGCGCCCCGGCATCTTCCTCCCCATCACCGGCATCGAAACTCTTCAGCGAACAATGGATCTCCCGGAGGAGGTCTCTGGCTTTGTACTTGGAGCGATAGGGGTCATTTTCTGGGTCGGTTCGGGATTTTACTTCGGTAAAGTTTTGGGCGTTGGTAAATTTATCGCAGATTGCTAGCCACTCGTCGCTGCAGAGGGACGCCATGTTTGTTTTCTTGTTTTGGTGAGTGAAAGTGACGGCACTGACACCTACTGGTGGAAAGCGGAAAAGAGCTACGCATTCTTAAATAGAGCTTTGTACGTCATTTTCCTTTCCTCACATGATGGAACATTTCATTTTCATTGCCAGCTTGAGTGTTAAGCCATACAAATGGATCCCGCGTTCATTTCAGTGTATTAGAATTGATAATAATAGTATCTGTACTTGTGTTGTGTTTCCTAACTATTATTAAACCATGGAACAGGCCTCTGAAATGTAAGGGTGAATCTAAAATGCACTATAATCTTCACAGTTGGATTGAACTTATCCAGTTTCCATTCATTTTACATTATATAAGTTTTGTGAGTAAAATAATTTAGATGAGATTTTTGTTTTTGTACATACACAATTTAGTAACATTGATTTTATGGTGGTGTGCTCTTAATGTATGCTACACCACGCACAAAACATTAAAAAGATATTCAGGTTTCAGGTAACACTTGCAATTGAACCTAATAACAATTAAAAACTATTTCAGACCAGTAAATTGAACATAAACCATAATGAAATATAATCCACCAAAAGGCTAATAAATCACTTGGTAAAGTAAGGTTGAGTTGGCTTTAGCCAGTTTATTTTTACATAATTAACAAGGGACATTTTGATTTGGAAAGACACACAATATAACACACAGTATACAGTTGGTTTGCATATTTGCTAGCCAAATAATCACATCCAGTCAGTGTCACCATTTTGCCACATTCGACCATATATTTTCATTTCCTTTCAAGCGTAACAGTCTCTATTGCTCTGTCTTCCTCCTGTCAAATGTAACCCTAAAATCGCCCAATTTCAAACTGCAAAGTTTGCAGGAAAACATTTTCAACAAGATGTTGAAAAAAAAAAAAAATACAAATTAAAATGATGTCACACTGTAACCATCTGATCGAGAGTGCTAAGTGCATTCACCCACAGTGACTAATGCAAATATAAATTAAAGAATAAAATACTCTCTCGTTTTGTAAAATGTGGCAAATTATTTCATATGGGTGATCAATCATTGTTAAGAGGGTCAGAAATCACAGCCACTGCTTCAGTGATTAGACAAATGCACACGTTCGTGTAGCTTTTTTCGTCAGTGTGGTGAATAGGGAACGCTTTGTTTCATCACTAAGATGTCTTCTTCTCCATGCTGAAACAATACAAAAACAGAGAGAATATTTGCATGTACCAATTATTACGATAGACTACATTAGAATAGAGCAGCACTAGCAGATTTATTATATAAACTTGTGTGGTTTTCCCAACAACAGCAAAATTCCGAAAGATTTTTCAAATATTTTGTTAATGTCAAAAAGGTCGCTTAAAAACAAAACGGGCTTACTTGTACTTGATGAGGCGAGCACCCTGCACTAGCTGTGCAGACTCGTTGGTCATATGGCAGGCAAAGAGCAGCCAGTTACGTGGTTGCACCTTGTATGCAAAACGCATGAAGAGCAGCGAGTAACAACACAGAGCTGAGAAGAACACAAGAACAGGAAAAGGGTTTATTACTGCCTAGTTAAAAGTGATTCCATTCAAAACTTTACAAGCACGGTTAATCAAGTGCTTTCTACCCTAGCGGCTCCCACTTTCAACCATAACAAAAGTCAGCCATGCAGCACTATGTGCATGAGTCTTACCAAAGGTCATCCTGCCACTGATGATCTCGGGGCTCTTTTTCATGTCACTGAAGGCAGCTATAGGGAGACCCCAGTTTGCTATTGGACCCCAGAAATGCTGTAAGCACACACACACACAATACAAAAGAATTAAAAAAAAAAAAAAGTAAGCATGTCATACACTCACATGATTACAAAGCAGAGTCACTTTCATAATAATTGGATTACTGCTGTTGAAATAAATAATAAATAATAATAATAAAAAAATTAACAAGACTTACTGTGCTGGTGATTGTTTTTCAATTTGCACATGGAAGACAAAACAAATGAGTCAATTAAATGAGGTTCCATAAACTATGTGCCAAGTGTTGACGTGTGTGAGCAAATACAAAGTGTAGTTTTTCCATGTACTTGCTTGCAATTTCCTTTTTTCTTTCATGTTCCCTACAACCACCGTTGGGACATAAACATTCCTGAAATATGTCGTTAAAATCTGAGTTTGGCCCTTTAAGATACAAGTGTAGCTGTTACGGATTGTTCTCTTCTGCAATTTTAACAAGCAACCCTGCGTAGCAAGAAATAAATAGAAGTATAGTGAAATAAAAACTACTAATGCTCAGCAAACATCGCTGGCTGGCTGTCACTTGTGAGCGACATACACATAAATAGCTAGTCGGCTACATTAGCATAGCAGTTTTAATTACATACCTCATCAAGTAGTCTCTAAAATCTTTGCTCTTCACGTGGTCTATCGCTTTGCGTGCAATCGTTCCAGCCATGATTGTAACGCTTGCTTACGATCTATGATGACCGAGAGATGGTGAACTGCGAGTTGAAGGGCGATGAGATAGAGGACGCCCGGTCAAATTTCCAACCAAACACAAATACTGCAATCCTTTTTCAATACGACACTGTCGCAAAAGGACTGCTTGACGGCAGCGTTCTACCGTTTGCCACGACACCTTCTATTTTTTCATTGAGCTTCGTGCTTTCGGCCACCCTTAGCTAGTAGGGGCAATGCTACACTAACGCTTGGAGACGGCAGAAAAAAACAAAAATATAAATAATAAGGATGCCTGCACATTGTGCTGCGATCGGTTGCACACAACGTCGTACTGTCGAATCAAAGAAACAGGGAATAACCTTTCATAAGTAAGACCAGTTTTTGGCTCTTGTTTCATCATTAAATGTTGTTGGGAGTTTCTAGTCTCCCAAATCTTAGTAATAGTTGGTTGCCTGACAACGTTAACAGTGTCATATATAATTGTTCTGAAGCCTAAACGTTTATGCTGGTGTCTTTATTTGTTTTGCCTTTATTTTAAAAATCTGACCCTCGCAGCGCAATGGCGGCGTATTACCATAATGCAGAAATATTAACGATCGCTCTGGCAAGTAGCCTGATTTCAGTGGTGGAGCAAAACATTAACATGAGTTACCAGCTTGACTGCCAAAATGCCACAAGATGAACCCATTCACTGCCAGTTGATTTCCACACATGCACTAAAAAGAGAACATTATTCTTTTACAAGAATAAAAAAGTTTCTAGCGTTTGTCATCTTGCGACCTGCAGTTTCCTTTTGTTGCACAGTCGCGACCTACTTTTACAGCCGTTTAAAACATAAACATGTTTTGTTTATACAATAGCCTCTGACAACAAATTTATAGTGTATATTGCATTTTTAAAAGATGTTTAAAATGATTTCAGCATACTGCCAAAGGAGATCTCTCTAAGCCAGAGGCTGAGCTGCACTGTGTTTGATTACGGAGTAGCAGAAAATCAAAATGAGAATATATGTAATTTTTACTAGATGTCTGTGACCCACTTTTGGAGTATGGGTTGGTTTTGAGCAAACAGCAGAGATATAAGATTTTTATGTGACACAAGAAAATCTTTTGGTTTCCAATATCCGTATTGGCTCATCCATTTTTTTTTTTTGTCTTTTATGAATTAGATTGATTTTTAGTATGTTTTGGTGTACAGTCTTTTTTACATGTCTTTTTTCGTCTAGATTTCCCCGAGACGAGGAGATGAGGAGACTGTGGGAAGAAGCTATGAGGAGGAAAGATTTTACTGCAAGTGATGAATCTGTGCTCTGCAGTCAACATTTTAGAAGTTATGACTTTGACAAAACTGGGCAGATTTGTCGGATTAGAACTGGAGTCATTCCATCTTTGTTCAACTTTCCGGATCGTCCTCGACAAATACCAGTATGTTTACAAAGATGCAAGCGTTCTGTTTTTGTTGAGTTTCATTCATATTTACTGTTATTTTCCACTCATGATGGGTCGCACTACCAGACAAGTTTGATTAATTTGGGGGATTTTTTTAAACAGTGATAGGATTTATTATTAGGACCCAAATAAAACACAGCATAACTGTTTAGCAATTTAAATAGTTGAAACATATTTATGATGGTAAAGTGGAAGGATGTGTAGAGTACATCTCTGAAGGTGCACTTAACGTTACTTATAGTTCAGAATAGCCACTGTTTAATTCAAAACCATGAAATGAGAGAAGTGGCACTAATTAATTTATTGTCTTAAAGAGCAAAAGTGGAAAAGAAGAATGGGTGATGATTAATAAATGTCTAAATCTGTATTTCTTTTTTTAGCATGAAGAACAAAGGACAAGTACCATAAGAACCACAAAAACTTCACTCAAAGCTCAGGAGGGTCTACCATTACCCATTCCTCAGAAACTCATCAAAAAGAAACCCCGGTTCAATATTGCCCTTGTAAGTATTTGTGCTAGCTCAAAAAGCTGCAACGATTATAAGATGGGTTTCAATAAAATATGGTGCCGACTGAATGATTTGTAAATAAATGACATGCCTTCAGTGGCCAACCACTTTTTTTTTTTTTAAACCAGGACCACAACTATTCATTGCCCAGTTCTCCTGCTGCTTTAAAGGCCAAGTTCAGCGCGGCTGCAGCCAGATTGTGGAGCTTGGAGAAGCAGAAGAGAAATGCGCTTGTGCGAGAACGAAGGGCAAGGACCACTCTCATGGCTGTTCTGCATAAGTCACTTTGTGAGCCTTGTGTCTGAGTCGAGAAAAGCTCCGTTCAGCATTCATATTTTGACCCGCCCCCTCCAGTAATGGTGGGTTGGTGATTCCCTAAGATGGCACTCTTCATGTGAGGTGACGATGGCAGCACCTTGGGAGAATACCGCAGGAGTCTGTGGTCCCACATTTTGTTCAAGAGACTGTCACAAAGGATGTATTTAAACTCAGGGGAGCCCATCAGTGAAACTGTAGAGGAGTGATTCCCAAGCACAGTTTGTACATTGGTTTGCTTTCATGTTCCATATGTTTGATCGTGCCAGTGCTTGGCAGAATGTTAAATGTTCTACTCGAAATAAATTGGGCGAACTGAGATGAAATCATGTTTTTAAGTGTACCACTTTAATACTTGACATTGTTTTGTGGTGTGCCATGAGCGTTTGTAAAATATGTGCGTTGGCTAAAAAGAAAAAGCATTCCATGGTCTCGGGACCTAAAAAGTAAAGTAACTCAAAATACACTTGCTATATAGGATAAAAGCCTTTTCTGTATTAATATCAATTTGATATTGACTATAAAGCAAAACTAATAAAATGGGTTGAGACATAAGCAATTTGTGATTAATCAATTGTGAATGAACTCTTGAATTTTCTTTTTTTTTTTTAAACGAGAGTGAAGTTAATGTGCAAGAGAATAAGAAAAACGACTAATTCTTTACATTTACTAAAAATGTAGCAATAACTGCATGTTGCTTTTCAGAATGGTAATTTTTTAGTGCAAATTTATAATTAGAGTGATAATCCTGGTTCGAATAACAGGAACAAAGAAGGGAAAAAATACCTTGAGGGAGGAAAAAAGAAACGACAGGTACCAGAACTGGACATGGGTTTCCTGGTTAAAAAAAGAAATTCTTTAATGTTTGCCTCAACACTCCCGTTTAATAGAATCTGCAGTCAAGCAACCAAACGAGCAGTATGAATATGAAAAGAAGCGCTACTGGAGGAATGAAGACAAAGACGCAACAATGTCTAGTCTTTTCTCAGCGCAATGGTCTCCTCCGTGATTCCCTCCTTTGTTATGACGCAGACCTGAAGGGCATCCCCGGTGTAAACATCTCTTTCTGCGGCCGAGATGAAAACATCTTTGACCAGCTCAACTGATTTCTCGCGGCTCAGAGGAATGCGTGTTACACCTTCCATGTTCTTGAAACCGATCTGGGAAGAAAAATGTGACGAGTGAGTGTGGCTTTAAAATGTAGCTTGGTGAGTGACATGGGAGTCAGTCAAAGAGTGTAAAGCTGGCAGTTGTAAGCTCAGGTTAGAGGCTAGCTGTCGACTGGCTAATCATTAGCGAGTGGCAACTTTTTAATCTTTTCGGCCTTTATTGACAGTGAAATGAGGGTGTGTGTACCTGGTTGTCTAGTAGTGGTTGCAACATGGCACTAGCTGATCCTCCAGCCATGTAGCTGTCCCTCTGGTAGGATCCTACTGGGTCAAAGCTGTAGACGGCCCCTTTGCCTAAGTTAAACATTACATCATTGTATAAAGAACACATTCAAGAATGTGCACACCTTCCATTTGAAGAGGCGCAAAGCAGCTGTATTAAAAAAATGTGCCCAAAGTGTTAGTCCCCCACGTACCCTCTTCATCGAGACCTCCGATGATATTGTAAACGTAGTAGGGGAAGAACCTCCTGCCGTACAAGAGGGTGGACAACATGGCAGCGATAGCTCCACAAGACATGGTCTTATTGTTTGAATGTTTGTACATCTGAGAAGAAAGAAATGTCCATCCATTTTATACAGGATGTCAGATATGCAACTAAAATAGAAGATACCCAATTGCCCACCTCGAGTCTGGCTTCGATGATTTTTGTCAGTGTCAGACAATCTCCATGGAAACCACTGCAGCCAATTACAGTTGTGTCTGTCCTAAAAGTGACAGAAGGATGGTTGGTTATAACAGATAATTTAAAAAACGATTTGTTTTCTTTTTGTGATCCTCAACAACACGGCGGCAATGAAACTTACAATTTGTAGCATTTTGGCGATTCTCTGCTGTGGATTGAGTAGCCCTCACTCAGCCTGGTGTCTGAAGCGACGATTGCAAAGTCTTCTCCAGCCAGAGCAAGGACAGTCCTAGTGGAATCACACGAGTTACAGATCTTCATATAGAAACTTTTTTTTTTTGAGGAAAACATTTCATGACCAACGGAGGAAGTACGTGCACTTTATGCTAACAATATAATAATAATATGGAAAGTGAAACAATCATTGTACAAAGGTACCATATCAAAACCACGTTCTGGCACTATGGTGTATTCAACAACAACAAAAAATGTACTTACATGCGTGTATTGCAATAATCATTGTTCTTTAGGACAAAATATTAGCCGGTCATTTACTTGATGTAACACGTTAGCTAGCAGGCTAACGAGCGAGCAGGTAGAGTAAACTTACCCGCCGTTGAACGTATACGGTGAGAACCGGTGCTCCACTGGCCCCGTGTAATGATAGTCCTTCATCTTACCCGTGTCTGTAAAATTTTGAACTGAGTACATATTAGTAATGGAGACACAAAACACAACGCTTTATCGGCAACCTAGTAAAGACGCTGTATCACTGCAATATGGCTACTTCTTCTTCACAGAACGCATTAACGTCGGTCAAAGGACGTGGGCGCCCTCTCTGGCTGACCCGTGACATGACATACTTCAGTTTTTCCCAGTTATCTGTTGAGAATCAGCAAAACGTGTAGAAACATCAAATAAACGACTTTAAAAAAATAATAATAATTTAATGGACTGCACAGGTGAACAGGACATTTAATTCTACTCTACATCTAACTGACCATTCTCAAAATGTGTTTTTTGCATCTTTTAAACATCTCAGTCTATGAAAAAAGGATGACATATTGAGTGAGGTATTTCTTCATATTTATTGAAAAAAAAAACATTCAGTGACAATGACATCAACAAATCACAATTTACTACCACTGCAGTACATGTCTAGAAAAGTAGAAAAATATGTTTTCAAGTCAAATCCAAAAATGTGATGTATTGTAGCTTTGATTGACAGGCCTGTTGCAGTCAAAGGCATAGTGGAAGAAATTGTACCTAAGATACATCTTTGAATAAACAGGACAAAAAGTACAAACACTACATTTAAAAAGACCATTAGCACCATGACAGAACTCAAGACACATTGAACTAAAACTGCTCATGAAAATGAAAAGTTTTGAAATTCATGAAACTGGCCTTTAGTTTTTAACTAGTACATAGATAAAAGCTCCATTTTTTCCATCCAGAACAGATTCCTTGGTTATCACATACATGTTTTGGTACAAAAAGGCGAACTGTTAAATAGTGTCACTAACATCAATAATGAAATGCAGTTGATAAGTTGTGGAACATTGTTGAATACAAAAACATGTACTACTGTAATCCCATAAACAATAACAAAATGAAAAAAAAAAAGGAACCTATAGGTACCCAATAATCATAATAGATTACGTTCAAGTAATTTTCTTTTCTTTGTTCCATGACATTAAATGAAATCATTTTTGCGCCGACTTGGGCTTTCTCAGCGTTTTCGTTCCAACTTTCTTCTTGGGTGTGTTGAAGTCTTTGTCACATACCTCACACAGCCAAAGACCTGAAACAAGAGGAAAAACCAAACAATTAATCAAAGCTATAAAAGGGTAAATAAACAGCAAACTAAGAGACAGTGACCTGTGGGGATGGAGCCCATCCCGACGCAGAAGGTGTGGAAGCCTCGGTCGCACTTGTCGCAGAACATCATCTCGTCCTCATGGTGGGGCTGCTGGCACACAGCGCATGTCTTGCACTCCATGCACTGCCAGCGGTATGTCTGGATCATGCGTACCAGCTCTGCGCTCATGTTCAAGCAGGATGGGTGTCCTGCGTTTAGTGACACAGCAACACAAAAATGAGACACACACGTACGAGACTACAGAAATACCATTTTGCCTGAAAATGAGACAGTTGGCCACGTCTCAATCACGGCTCGCCGGTTTTCTGAGGCTGAGCCGTAATTATTTGTGACCTGAGACCTGGCAAAATGGCCGCCCCTTGAGATGGATAAAACCAGGTGAATTTTGCAGCTTAATTCCACAAATGTAATATTAATCCGAATTTTCCCTTTTAAATAAGAGTTAAACGTGTAACTTGGCTGCTATAAATAATTTGTAACATTAAATGCATGTTAACATTCCTCAAACGGTTCAATAGGAACTTTATAAATAATAAAAGTTGCAAATCAAAATTGCACAACCGGTTGTCTGCCCACCCAAAATTTAAAGGGAAATTCAATCTGTAAAAAGTGCATGTGTTTTTGTGTGCGTACATACCGCTGTTGTCACATTGGGAGCAGTGAATGAGCGCCTCAGGTTTGCCTCTCTTGTTGGCCTCTTTACCCTTCTGGCAAATGCCACATATAGCATTGGGAATGACCTTAGGCTGCAAGGCAGAACAATGCTATAAACACCAGTCAGCAAAGCATTTTTCCGTCATGTTTTACCAAAAAAAAAGCGTAAAACACAAGAATGAGAAGAGACGTTAATCAATCCCACGTGGAATGCAAGTAGAGGCAATTAGACCATTTAAGATCAGCTTTGAATCATAACCTTTTATTGATAAGCGGAAAATATCACATTATTCAAAACACTAAAGTCAAAAAACATTGCATATACTGCACTGTCATCTGGAGCCAGACCAGAACTAAGTGTTAACTGGCCGTGTGATATACAAAATCTGGAGACAAGGAAATATTTTTTTTTCCAACAAATAGTAACTATATTAATGTGCGGATATATATATATGTAGTTCAGACGAAGGTGCACGTTACTTTGCAGTTACAAAAGTATTACTTTTTGAAGACTTTTTAAATAAATATTTAGCATTACTCTAGGTCCTTTTGCACTCATTTAAAAAGAGTACATGGACACATTTTTATTTTTAGCTGCATGTCACATAAAATAAAGAAAAACTTGTGCAAAAAAACATGGCCTTGTGATCAAACTGTAATGTGTAACTAATTTGAAATAGACTTAAACAGTAGGGAAAAAAAATGCAATTATAGTAAGTGTCAACGATACGCAGACTTTTGCTATTCTCAGGCCAACCAGCTCCCTAACCTCTGCAAATGGCAGGGGACGCTTTGTATGTGATATTAAAGACCAGGGGTGGGGAACCTTTCCTCTATTAGGGGCCATTTTGTTTTTATAACAGCCATGGAGAAAAGATGATGCGTTAGTATTTATTATATGGAGTGGATCAGCATCTCCAAGCACCATAAGTATTATGAGCATTTGTTTTTGGCTACTTTTTCTGGAAGTTGTATTTATTTTATTTTTTTAAGAAATGTTTGGCAAGCCAGATCAAATACTCTAGTGGTAGGTTCCCTGCCCCTGATTTGGAGAAACAAGTGGATATTTAGGTTTCCGGCACTTGAGCTTAGCATGTCATGGCCTCTCTGATGCTCTTGCGTTGTACTACAACGCTCACTGATTATTACCCACAGACCAACAGTACTGCACAGTTATACACAGCACACATATCTTAAACATCAACACACACAGTAAACATTTAAGTGTGTTGCACACTTCAGGTATACAAGTTAATATACTCTCTACTTTTAATGAAATGAATCTGTTGTTATCTGTAGCCACGTTCCTTTTCAAAAACAAAAATGTAGCAGCCAAAAGATGATTTGTACTTGTTTTGCAAGTATCTTTTTGTTTTTAGACAAGTGAGGCGAGAAACTGAAAACATTCATACGAGGAAAAAATGATTCTGTCCACACTGGGAAAAACTCCAAAAAGTGCTTTGCAAAATAAACGGAACTGTTCCTTTCTTATAGTTCTTATTGCTCGCAGTCTGGTTGAAGGAGACAAAAAAAAAAAAAAAAAAAGAAAGGAGCGCAATGTAGTAATCCTAGAAAGAAAAAGTGAAGACAGGAACCTCAGCGGTAGTGTGTGGGCAAATGTGTGTGCTGGTTCCAGCTGAGACAAACTGTAGAAACTGGAGAACAAAGTGAAGAAAGCTAAGGGAGGGGATGTCGGCACGGATGGAGTAAGGAGGTGGTCGTAGGAGTAGAAAAAGGAGGAGGAGGGCTAGAAAAGTGCTGCTGCTGTTGTTGGAGAAGAGTTCAGGTGGTTTTGTCCTCTACCTTGTGCCCCGGGGTGGCTTTGTGGGAGTGGCGGTGGCTGCCATCTTTGCCCAGCGTGGACGTCCTGTCTTTAGCCTTGGACCTTTGGCCTCCCGCCTCCTGACTTTCCCCGTCTGATGTGTTGCCTGAAGAACTGTCCTGCGGGGACACAAATTGACCACAAAGTTATTTAAGATATATAAATAATCGATCATTTAGATGAATTGCCCAGCCCTCGATGCAGTGCCCACATCATCCTCATTCATCCACAATAGACTGGATTTAGTTCTGTGTCAAATGGGGATTGGCGTGCTCAGTCTTACCGAAGAATTGAGGTTCTTTTTGTCATCCTCTGCATCATCCGAGTCAGGTTCTGAGTCCAGTGCAGGCAGATCTGGATCCAGCGGAGGCTCAAATAGAGCTGTGTTCAAAGGCAGGTATCGCAGCTCATTGGGAGAGTACCTGTTAGGCACAATAGAGTTTGGTTAGCCGAAAGCTTTCTACCAAGTCTCAAAAGATGATGCTGTGGAGTGTGAGTTTGGTTGAACTTCAAATAGTCTGAGCACTCAACCTGAGGAGTTCCACATTTAGTTTATCTCATGTTCCTCTCGGAATAATCTACCTTTTGTAGTAGTCTTGGAACTGCCCTGGTATTAGAGCAACTGGGTAGGGCCCCGTCCTGGTCAGGTCTGGAGCGAGCACCTTGAATCTGCCCTGCGGCACTTGGATAACCTGGGAGCAACAAAGTACACTCAAGACTCATCGGTAAAACATCTAAAACCCATAAGGACCTTGAATTCTTCTTTTTGCTTTGGCAGACTTACATGCGTCTGGAGGTCAAAATAAGCCCTTCTTTCTTCCATCCGCTCCCTGTTGAAATTACTGTTGAACTCCGCTGCCTTTTTGGCCGCCTTCTTAATGTACTCCGGAACCTTGCTGGCTTCAACCTTCTGCGGGTTCTGCTGCTGCATTTGCTGTAACGCAACAGTCGTTGCACACGGGACACAAATGCCTTTTGTGAAGTGGATGATAGTAAAACAAGAGGTGGCGACACACAATTTGGGTACATGTACTTACGGAGTACTCTTTAGCTATCCTCTGTCGCTCTCGCTCCTGAAGTATGACGGAGTACTCCGAGTGTTTGACGGGATACTCTTTTATCATCAGGTCGATCACCTCGTCGCTCCGCAGAGCTGTTAGACCTGGAAACAAACAGACGGCATTCACTTTGACCACCAATGCTGACGTCAGACTGACTGTGCTAGAGGCGGATGCTTCCTACCCAGAGTGCACTGGGTCTCAGTGATCACGTTCTGTTCACGAAGGTAGAGCTTCTCTTTGTGCGACAGATCCCTCCTTTCCATGTCTAAAGCAAAATACAAAGAAAAAGTTGACAAAGTTACACTTGTTTCCTGCAAAATTATTAAACCTGTTTCTTCTTCTTTCTTTACTTTTCAAACAAATTTTCCAGACACAGTCCGGTTCATACCAGGGTATTTCCTCTTGAAGGACGTGACTCCCAAATACTCGCTGACCTGCTCTTGCAGCATGTAATACTCTCCCGTATCATCTGCTGGCCACTTGTACTCTGTTAGGTTCTCCGCTGGGAAATATGTTGGCCTGGAACGGGTAGAACCAAACATTTTAAAAGCTAATCAAGTATTTAGACACGATAGATGAGTAAGAATTAGAAACAAACCAACCCAAGGTCCTGACTGGAGGTGTCACAGCTTCGTGAGCTGTCCCCTGAACCCATTCGCCGTCTTTTAGGGGGCTGGCTGCCATCATTGGACTCTTCTTCTGTTATGTCCTCCTAAATAAGACCATTTCAAGGCAAAATGAGCAAAGTGCAGTCTTTAGCAGTGATTCCTAACCATTGTAAAATTTACAATTGCCGTGTCTATTGGCTGACAGTTCAATCTTAATTTTTAACATCTGAATTAAAAACATATTTGAAATCTCCTAAAATGCAATAGTAATCACACAATGGTTTGATGAAGCCATTTGTTATTTGAAAAACAAAGTGTAGGGTTGAAATGAGTTGAGGGGCGGACCTGTAAGTATTGGACTGTTTAACACCACATAAGAAGAACAATAGCCGTTTAAAAACAAACATTTAGCAAATTCTATATTTTCCAACGACTTTTGTCGTTATACATTTATACATTTGTAAAACATTATATAATGTAGAACGGTAATGCTGAGGTTTAAATTTAATCATGGGGAGATCATTATTCCACTTCTCAAGTGGAACAGACAACTAAAAAATTCAATGAGCATACCAAGTCTTGCACGACTGACTTTATTAACTTATTATAACTACTACTAATTATCTACTATATTGTTGCAGACACATAGCAATGCTAAAGAGAGATGAGTGTTTGTTGTGGAACAGTGAGAAAACAGTCTAATAATCACCGAGAGTTTGACAAAAGAAGTCAAAATCGAATAACAAAATAGTTATTCATTAAATTAAAATAATATACATTAGCCAACATACGTCACGCTGAAATGAAAACAAAGCCATACTTCTAGCAGATGATGCTCGTTATTGCCGTGCTAATTCGCAGTCATGTTAACATGGACAGACGCAGATCTCCCGAAACAATTCGCCTTTTCTGAGCAGAACCGCCGCTACCTTTAGTGACTGTGATCCGGGCGTAGCGGGGTTACTGTCGCACGGTGGTCTCGGAGTGAGCACAGCAGCCATGTTTTAATAATTAGCGATTCTGCTGGGCTAGCTGAAAGCTAGCAGAATTAGCCGCGATTTGCCTTCGTTTTGTGTGCTTTTCGCGCATTTCCTTTCTGTGAGGCGCACCACACTGCTACCTTGTGAGCTGGAGTTGGCCTGCATTTACAGTTTGCGATTTAGTAAAATTGTTTCTTACAATAATTATTCCTTTTCATTACCCTGATCAATACTAAATTTCAATTAGAAATGACTTTTTGGCCTTCCGTTGTATTGTTGAGGCGAATTAAAAATATTGTTTTTGAGTGTTTTTAGACTATTTTCTGTTTTGAAGTTTAACTTTTAAAACCTTGCGTAATACGGATTTTATCATGCTTATAATTTATAGCAATGACGTTTCCGAAAAAATCCATCTTCTTTCACCATCCGCATTAAATTAATTGACCAATTAAAATTCATATAAATGAATTCAAATGTATATAATAATAATAATAATAACAATAACAATAACAATAATAATAATAATAATAATAATAATAATAATAATAATAATAATAATAATAATAATAATAATAATAATAATAATAATAATAATAATAATAATAATAATAATAATGATAATAATAATATAAAGTGGATCAAACTTGCAGAGCGACGCAATCAAGGTTGTCGCAACTCCTGAGTCAATAAGCTTTTATTTTGAAACAACAAAACACCGACGGGAAGTCAGAGGAAAACTCCTATGCAATCCGGGGAGATCATCAACAAGACTATTTTCCTTCACTTAGCTTAGCTTTCAATCTGTCAACCAGCTGCGATCCTCACTTGAGACACAGTTACTATTGCAAAAACGCCAAACTGGCGATGTCGGAGTCTTACGGTAAGATAGTCCTCTTGTTGTTTTGTCGAATAGCTGCAGTCGACACCGTCATGAAGTCTCAGAGATGGGAAAGGGGGCAGGTGTGTCGACTCGAGTGGGCAATTTTCTCCTCATCGTAAATAATTAGCTGGCATGCTAACCTAGCCGCTGGCAGAGGGATGCTGGCCTCAAAGATACCATGACAACGGAAGTCACAGTTTCAAGACGTCATTACAGTGCAATACACATTGTCTGGTGACTTCATGTACGAATCTGATTTGTTTGAATATGCCATCTCAAGCACTGAATTTTGTCTTTATTTACAAATAACGGCGCTTTTTAATCTCTGTTGTCTTCCTGTGTTGTTAATAAATTCTTATTGTGTTTTAACATGTGAATAACATGTGAATAACATGTGAATAGCAAGGATTACTGGGTGTGTCTGACACGCCATTCTCCCCAGATTCCATTCTGGATTCATAATTATTTTGCATAGTGTGCCCGTGTCTCAGTTCTGAGGTCCTGTGTGGTGTTTTGAATGTCCCATTTGCTTGAGTGGCTTAATCCAACATTCCAAAAATATACATATTTAGTTAACAGCAAACTGAAGTGTCCATATAAAATTTAACGATTCAGTTTTGTGGCACCGCCAAAAATGATAAGTTACTTTAGATTTTGTGTGAAACCTATTTGAGGGTTTTTTTTTATAGACATGCAGCATTTTCCCCTTTTCTTTATGCTATGAAGGCTGTACCATAACAATAAATCAGATGGATTGTAAGAACATCAGCATTTAATAGTTTTATTTCCTCTTCAGATTTCCTGTTTAAATTCCTGGTCATTGGGAATGCTGGAACCGGCAAATCATGTTTGCTGCATCAGTTTATAGAGAAGAGATGTAAGTCGGATATGTTTTGCTGTTACAGTATTGTGATCTTATGTATATTGTGATGTTGTTTTGTGCTGGGAAAGGAAATACAGAAATGAATAAGCAAAATCATCGTTACATCATTATAACACACTTCATATGAATCTTTAAAATCCACTCCTTTTTTAGCTCGAACCCAAAAATCACACATATTTATCATGTTCACAACTAGTGTGATTAACAGTCAACTTGTATTTCTTTATGTTTTTATTTAATCCCAGTTAAGGATGAATCAAATCACACCATCGGAGTGGAGTTTGGCTCGAAAATCATCAATGTGGTTAGCAAAATTGTCAAACTGCAGATATGGGACACAGCTGGACAAGAACGGTTCAGGTAAGGTCATTTTCCATAATGTCGCTAGCTGTCATCTAGAATGAGGGGAGACAGACACAGCAAATTCATTCTTAGTCCTCTTTGGGTTAGAAGACAATAAAAAACGGAGACCCATAATGCAAGCTATATTATATACACTCAGACTCCTAAAATAATACATTGGATGCATTTCCTTTTCTTTTGCTTCCATTTGGGTGGCACTGTATTCTAAATGCTTATTGGTGTGTTGAAGGTCAGTGACCAGAAGTTACTACAGAGGAGCAGCAGGAGCCCTGCTGGTTTATGATATCACCAGGTACTGAAGCACTTCCCTATCATCTCATTCACACATCACAAATCCTTTCGAGACTGCATTTATGGGTACTTATGAGTTCACGCTCCACTTCCCACTGCAGTCGTGAGACCTACAACGCTCTCACCACGTGGCTGAGTGACGCCCGAATGCTGGCCAGTCAAAACATCGTCATCATCCTGTGTGGGAACAAGAAGGATTTGGATGCTGACAGAGAGGTGACCTTCTTGGAGGCGTCTCGCTTTGCTCAGGAGAACGGTAAATTCATGCGACGGAAGGAACTTTTGCTTCTATGTGTGCTCGTATTATATTCGGTAGGAGGGTGCTCCATTTTTTATGAAAGCATTTTGTGTGTTACAGAACTGATGTTCCTGGAGACCAGCGCTCTGACAGGGGAGAACGTGGAAGAAGCTTTTGTGCAATGCGCTCGCAAAATCCTTAACAAGATAGAATCAGGTAGGGGCTTCTATTCACATTTCTAAAACTCACATTACTGCGACGACCCTGTCATGAGCGCATGGGTTACTTTAACAGTGAGCCAGAAATGACCAGAAAATCTTTTTCATGACCTTGTAATACTGTAGGATAAAGAAAAGTAGGACAGAGACTGAAATGTACTGGAGCACAAAAGTAGAAATTGTATTGTGTTCGGTGAAGGGAAAGTGGAACTGACCCCTGCCTTGAAATGAACTGAAATTGGTAATTGCGTATAGATTCCACAAGAGGGCGACACAAACGCAATATTAATCAGAATGTCGTGTTTAGACGAGTGAGGTCACAGACAACATATTGTTTAAAAAAAAACAAAAAGACTTTAGGGTTGACTTCCCCTTGAAATTCCACAGTTTTTTTATTAGAGATTTTTTAAGATACAAGTTTTTTTTAGGCAAAATCCCAACAGTTCACTTACACTCCTACATCTTTTTATATAATCTCCTCATTTTTGATCTTTCTCTTTTGAAATCAGGGGAGTTGGACCCAGAGAGGATGGGATCGGGCATCCAGTACGGAGATGCTGCATTGCGCCAGCTCCGTTCCCCCCGTCGCGCTCAGCCTCAAGGCACCCAGGAGTGTGGCTGCTAGTAGGCGGCTCAAGGGTAACTCTGTTTGCCCTGACTTAGTTTACACAGGACTAGATGGATGCTCAAAAGTTAAGATAATTTGATAATGTTTGTGTTTCAGAGTGGATATTGAAGACATCAACAGCCGGGCGGGACCTACAACGTTCCCGGTGACTGCCCCCGGACCTTTACGCAGAACTTTTGTCGCCATGGCTGAAGCAGCCAGGAACAGAGAAGCCTTTCCAGCCGGCCGCTCCCATTAACAAAGCTCCTTGGTCACCACTTTGAAGCGACCCTCTCTGCGCTTTGCCCTCGAGGTAGAACAACTGGCATCTATGTACGTATTGTATTGGTTACATTACATTACAACTGCACTTCCCTTCCTACACAGCACAATCAAACTGTATATAGAGCTTGGCGCATGTTTTATCAAAATATCAGATGATTTAATTATGAAAACATTATCGAATCAGATATCCCCCGTGTGCTTCTTTTCCCCATGTTTTATTGTCATCATTATGCGCTACGGTGTATACAAGTAGTCTTGACGGACAGCCGATTGTATATTTTGTAAATGGATGGCGCCGGTTCTCGATGCACTAACTATTGTAATAATTTTTAATCCTTCTATCCTACAGCTTATTTAACTGATGTGTAAATTAAAATACTTTTCCCAGTTATTCTTCTTGAGCATAAGCAACATAGCATCTGACACTGTAGCATGTTTCATCGAAAAGATTTCAACAAAGAATGTCCCTCATTTGTGTTGCTTGTTTATATGACTGCTGTAGTTAAAAAAAAAAAATCAACAATCAAATATATTTTTCATCAACTGTTTGCAAAATGTTGCAACACTGGCTCCAAAGCTTTTTTTGTTGTAACTCTCTTTGTATTATTTTTTTTAATTTGGAGAATGAGCCATGGCCTCATATATATTTTGATACGCATTCTAGACTCGAAAAGCAACGTTTGTTTATTTTACAGTGTCCCTGTTTTGGAAACTAAAGCACACCAAAAAGTGAGGTAATTACAAATTGAGTGTGTTATATAAGGGTTGATCAATTGGGTTGTCTTGCATTATGATTCAATTGCAATTATTCTATATCATTCATTTTGCTTTTATCTCTCTCTCTCAATATCATGTTTTTTTTTATTTATTGTGTATGATAAAACCATATGTTTTTAAAATAAAAAAAATACAAATCCGCAATTCACTTGAAAATAGTTTTTCTCTTCAAAAATATATAACTTGGTGGGTACATTAAAAGGTACAAGACTTTGGAAACTGCGTTTATTAAAGGCCTGAAATTTGAAACATGACATTGTAAGAAATTGAACAGTTAACTCCGGATTTTAGTATTGCTTTTATGTTGAGGATATTGTATTCATGTTCTGAAGATGAAGGGACAACAGAAGGAAAACATCTAACTTGTACACTGAACCAAACCTTTCAATTTAGACAGAATATCAGCTGCTCTTATAGAGCACTCAAATATTAATGACCATTCCTCAAATCAAAATCTGTTTGATGGAGAAAATAACTTACATCAACATGTAAACCAAAAAAAGAGTGACAAAATTCCAGCGATTGTCAGCCTTTGCACTATTTCCAGCATTTTAATATTGCACAAAATGTCACTTCTTTGCTCAAAAATATATTTACAGAATTATGCTGGAATTTCAGTTACAATAAACAAACAATCAAACCTGACTCTGAAATAGTCAACTAAAATAAAAAAAGGTTAATTTTAGCCTAAACGTTTTTAACATCAGTATAAATAAGATTTTATTATATGGCACAGAGCTCGTTAACCTTCCAAGTGTCTTTCCATTCATTTATTTGGCTTGCTGTCAGTTCTTTAATGACAATTACAATCAATTCAATATTAGTGGTTAAAACACCTCAATAAGCTTAATTTATAAACCTCCTAAAGATAACCACCGCAACAGTATGTCTCACAAAAGGTCATTAGATGGCCTTGAAAAAAGTGTGTCAAGGGCGGATAGTCTCCACGCTCTGCTCATTACAGTTCTACACCAGTTTATGTACAACAGCAATGTGTCCACCTATCAGGTAGACAATTTCTTCATAGACAAAAAAAACAACAACTATGTCATCACATGTTCGATAAGGAATGCACATTCGTTTTGGTGATCTCAATCTAATGACAAAAACCTAAAAGTAGCAAAAAGTGCCCTTGTGATTTTATTAGTCAAAACAATAAACCTTGTAGTAGATTTATATTCTAAAGTATTTGTTCTCATGAGGCTCGCAGGTGAACTGGAGCCTATCCCAGATACACCCTGGACCAGTTGCCAGTCAATCACAAGGCACACAAACAATTATTTACAATCATATTCACACTTATGAACTATTTAGTTCTTAACCAAACAACTACGTAACTTTGGGGGAGAACACGCAAGCCCCACATAGGAAGCAAAGAGATTTTGACCCTGTATTTCTAAATTCTGAAGCACCCTTGAAGTAGTTCTCCTGAAGAAATACACTCTTATAAAAGCATCTGTTTACTTTTAAAGGGCTTGAATCTAAATATGGCTTTGAAAGCTATGACTCTACATCAACAATGTCGCTATTAGGATAACCATTAAATTACATTCAATTAGGAATGAGTAAGTATCGATATCAGGTAGTAATTGTCAGGTATCGCCAGGAACTCGTCATGTAAGTCAGAAAGATAGAAAAGTCATTGTTCACAATGATCTATCATTGTGTTAATTAGAATATCATAGGTACTGGTGGTATCGGTACTTGGTATCAGTAATGCTGAGTGCTCAAGAGTGAGTACTCATATTGGTATCAGTCTGAAAAAATATCTATATGTGTCTGAATATTTATTATAATAGTATAATCATATTTTTTGAATTGTTCGTGTTTCATCGAGAGCGAGCAGAGAAGCAGCGCATGTACTCAGTGAGCCAAGGGTTGAATTCAGTTTGAACGTTCTTTCTGACTTTTCCCAAATCAGCCGACTTGGCTCGAGGTAGTTCACTTTGCTGGAACCGGACGTGTCGTTCTATTTCCCGTCTCGACTTGGCCCTCAGAGCAGATACATGGATCTAAAAGCAACAGAAAGGGTAAGGCTCTGCATCCCTCGTAATATGAAAAGCTTTTTGAGCATTTACTTTATTGTTCGTGTTACTTGTGTACTAGTACATACACCTTAACTTGCATATCAAGGATGTCAAAAAAAAAGCAAGACGAAATTACCTGATTGGTCGAAGCAGCGGGTCGGACGTTGTACGTCTTTTTCCCGGCAGTGTCGGCATCCTTCTCACCAGAAGCATACAGAGCAAAAGGATGTCTGCGATTCTCATCCGGAGGCCGCGCCACTGCAGTTTTTTTGACCCGCTGGACGCATGTAAACTTAGGAATCCTCTGTGGCTTTGTTTGCTGTTTCCGTGGAGCTGGAGGATCTTTTTCTGGATGAGACACGCAACATATGTCATTTCCAAAGAGATGGAAAGAAATAGAAATTTAAATACACTCCAACTTTGGTCAGGGTATGAATCATTTTAACTTTATATGAGACTTGCAAAGTCATATCTATATTGTACAGTACTACTTTTTATTATCTGTAATCTGGGTGTCCAAATATTATGGCTGACTGTCCATTACGGATGCATTATATATTTCGACATTTTCTTTCATATCACTTTTTTTTTTTAGATTTCCTTTTCTTTCATTTAGCTTCTTTGATATGACCTGACAAATACCTGTTTGTGCTCCTCTGTGAGTAAAACTTTTGTGTTTACTGCAACTCTGTTCTTCTGGTGCCTCTCTGATCCCTTGAGGAGGATCATCTAACAGGAAAGAGAAACCGCTTAGACAGCAACTATATACTTGAGAGTTTTTTTATTCCAATATTACCATGTTCCTCATTTTCCAGAACGGGAAGTCTCGGTACATCAGTCCTGGACCCCTGATGCTCCCGCAGTTGCACCCCTACAGGCTCATCACCTGTCTCAGAAGACTGGGCCTGGCTCCTGTCGGGCCGAGGTAAATTTTCTCCAGCAGAATCCGAGTCGGTGTCAGATCCAATCCAGATCCAAGGGTTGTGTGATTGTTCTAGAAGTCTGCGACCCAGCCTATAACTGAGCATGTCCTCATAACAATTCGAGCAAGTCTCCCATTTGGGGTTTTTAAATTTCTTCATGTACTCCGAACAATTCCTTTTGGTGACCATCTTCTTTTCCAATAGAGTTGTCGAGCAACGAATCACATGAGTCTGGAACAAATGAGTCAACGTTGCCAATGTGCAAATTGCGATTGTAAAATGGAAAGTACAACTCTTACAATTATTATTACTATCGTTGAGCCGAGCTTCGCAGTCATGTATTTAAACCCAAACAGGTGGGAGGCTTTCAACCAATGGCGAAGCAGCCTGATCTTTAGACCCCGCCTACTTCCGCCTTAGTCCGGATATTTACGTTGCTTGCTACGTTAATCTAAAGACCCCCACACAATATATTAGCGTGAAGAAAGTCAACAAAATCCAATTTTACATGATATAAAATGATTGACTATCATAATCATTATAAATGAAGAAAAAGACCAAATCGGATTTGCGCCAACGCGTCGCAAAATAATGACGTCACCCCACCTCCTATTATTATTGGTTGTTGAGATTTAAATGGCTGTCAAAGAATTACAGTACTGTATGCCCATAACACAGAACTGCACTCTAATAATCGAAGTCTGTAACAATTATTCCAAGTGTATAAGATGCTGATGCATTATTAATGCAAGCCAGAGAGAACTGTGTCATTTTAAAACCATGTCTGCGCAAATCAATTAAAATTTGATGTCCGTGCTATTTATAGTCACTTCGCTGAAGATAATCACGGACGTAGACGTGATGCTCGCTGTCAGTCTCGTTAAGACCGTATATTGTTCCTGGCAGCAACAGAGAACATTACAGTCGAAAATCCGACTGGCTAAGACTCTAAATCGGTGCACAGTAAGTTATACTTACACTCGGCTTGGGTTTCACGGAAGCCGGGGACAGATGGCGTTCATGTCGGAGCCGCCTGTTTGTAGCTGCCTGTTTGTAATACTCCTCTTTAGCACCGCCCAGTCGGAGACGTCTCTTTAAAAAGCCAAACACATCGCTAGCAACAGGTGGCCGAGGTGTCACTGTCAAAGATGCAGTGATAATGATTTGCAGCGGTCTAAATAAAGTGCTATACGTACTGGGGTTTACAATGGTTACATGCGACACTTTGCTTTGATACACGTGGAGCAATTCATTGCAAATGCTAAAAGAGAGCAACTGCAACCTACTGGCAGGCTTCAATACATTTTTTTTTTAAATGTCAAATAAATGATCATTTATACAGCTGGCACAAAGTGTATACATGCAGTCTCAGACTCTGCAACAAATAAAGCTGAAGTTGAAATTAAAAGGTGAAACCCTACTGATGGCCTTCATATGAATATATGTTCATATAAATGTTTCTTAAGCTTGAGCCAAAGTACATATTTTACATGAGCAAAATAGCACACCGCCCAAAATAAAATGTCACAAAAAGTCAGTTGGCAGTGCTTTATAATGTGTTTAATTTGTACCATTTTTTGTGACACTACATAAATTGAACGGCTACTTCTGCTCGCCTTGAACACCCGAGGGCAGAATGATAGCTGGATACACGTACATGAGACTTTCACCTCGTTTCCAAGCTCATTAGTACATCGGCACTAGACGATGAAAAAAATATAAAAGCCTGGTTCATTTAAATGCAAAAGGTGTCAATTTCTTTCTTTTACTTGTTACTTTGTTTACAGCTTGAAGCTTTTTAAAGAATTGTTCGGTCATTTTATCAAATACACTTATAGTTTATAGTATTTCTTTCAAATAGACTTGTGAAGTTAGTTACTGCCACCGTCCAAGTACAGTGATTGGGAATTCCTAATGACAAAAAATGATTGGGATTCTGAGAATCGGGTGTCAAAGAAAACCATCCATCCACTAAGGTTGTGAAGCATACATGGGTGGAGGCTGTGGCCTGCAGGTCGACGTTTTGCCTAAAAAAGGCCTGGGCCCTCTCCCAGTGTTGTAATACAGGACTCAAGGTGTCGAGTGTCCGTCATCCCGTCGGGGCCCAAAACGGAGCTGCCCATGCTTCTGCTGCCTGGGCACATTCCTAGCAAGTCAAACTCGGAAGCAACAACATTTCGCTGGACTCTGTGACCCGATCGCATTGGTTGATGGGAAAGGAAGTGTGACCTTCTCCTTCTTCCAGTTCTATTGGATGGAAAACTATCATCTCTTCCTAAGACTAATATTTTATATGATTATAGTTTGTTAATTTTTGACCCCTTGGTGAATATTTTGCTTGATTTCTAGCATTAGTCTTTGGCTACATTGTTTTTATAATTATCATTAAATTAGCCTTGTCTATTTGAAAATAATAAAGCAGGGTCAAAAGTACCAAATAATGGACTTTAATAAATTATTAATATGTATATACACTGACATTCACATGTGTTGGGCAACATGTTGTTGTTGTTATTTTTTTATTAAAGTGATTTTTTGGTTGGATGCATGGTTCAGTGATGTTTTTTTTTTTTTACAGCCTTTCTCCGATCAACACAGGCAACAGACAGCAATAAAATATGCACATTTGTTGAAACAGTGCATAGTTAAGAATGTCAACAGCACAGACAGACAGTAGTCCATTGACAGCAGAATGTTGCAGTGCCGCAGAGGTTGATTCTCCTGCTTCTCTCCCTCGCTTGAATTCCGCAAAGCTGGTGGCGGAGAGGACGGAGAAGCCGGGGCAGACGAGGGATTTAGAAGCACTTCCTGTGGACAATGCTGGGGCCTGCCTCATCGTACTCCTGCTTGGAGATCCACATCTGCTGGAAGGTGGACAGGGAAGCCAGGATGGAGCCACCGATCCAGACGGAGTACTTCCTCTCAGGGGGAGCAATGATCTGGGTGAAGGAGAAGGTGGGAGAGAGTCGGTCAGTAACAGGTCGGCACCAAACGTTTGTCAGCATCATCCAATTTGCTGCATTGTTTAAACCATTTTTTAATAGAGGGAAATAATAATACTAAACTCGTCATTGTGTTTTTGGAGTACCGTAGAGTTGTTGTCTAGTAAAGTAAGGTTACCTGTTACAACTAGTGGTACATGAAGGACTTACTGAATTTAAATGAAAATTAAAATACATTTGGAATCAAACCAAGGAATGAAGCCTGTATCTTGTTTAAACTCTTAAGTCTTATACAGAACATATTTTACTTTTTATGTACAGTCCTTTTTGTACTTTGTATATTACATTTTGAAGGACTGTACAGCACAACTCTAAACCTTATCTTTTATCTGTGAGTCTTTATTGTCATGATTTGAGGACATATATTTTACCTAACTATGTGCAATACATTTGATTGAATCCTTACTTTGAAAAAAATATTGACAACCACTGGTCTAGCCAATTTAGTCTGACAACAGCCTAGTGGGCGTGGCCAATCTTTTTTTTGCACGAAAAAAATGTCAAGTTTAAGAATGTGCATAAGTTGTACAAGAGATATGTAGTACGTTTATCAAATTGAATGATTCCTCATACCTTGATCTTCATGGTGCTGGGGGCCAGGGCGGTGATTTCCTTCTGCATACGGTCAGCAATACCAGGGTACATGGTGGTACCACCGGAGAGCACGTTGTTGGCGTACAGGTCCTTACGGATGTCAATGTCGCACTTCATGATGCTGTTGTAGGCGGTCTCGTGAATACCGGCAGACTCCATACCTAATGAGGACAAGTGTTAGGACTCGCACGATGCGCAAGTGTGGTGGAGAGGAACCGTGGTTCTTCGAAAACGCACCAATGAAGGAAGGCTGGAAAAGGGTCTCGGGGCAACGGAACCTCTCGTTACCGATGGTGATGACCTGACCGTCGGGAAGCTCGTAGCTCTTCTCCAGGGAGGAGGAGGAGGCAGCGGTGGCCATCTCGTTCTCGAAGTCCAGAGCCACGTAGCACAGCTTCTCCTTGATGTCACGCACGATCTCACGCTCAGCTGTCGAGTGCGCAAAATTGGAGTTTTGAGTTTGTGGCCCCGCAAGTTAAACAACTGATTTCCAGCACAATCCGTTTTTAAAAAATAAGTTATTATTTGTCATCGGGGCTCACCGGTTGTGACGAAAGAGTAGCCACGCTCAGTCAGGATCTTCATCAAGTAGTCGGTCAGATCGCGACCAGCCAAGTCCAGACGCATGATGGCGTGGGGCAGAGCGTAACCCTCATAGACGGGGACGTTGTGGGTCACACCATCACCAGCATCCAGCACAATACCTAGAAGGAGGCAGAGGATGCAAGGTGTTTACATATTGGGGCTCTTGAATAACGAACGCTTGAGTCGCGGTACACGTGCGTAAAAGTCGTGCGTAAATTGGTGTCGTATAAATGATGCATATGCAATTAAATAGGATTCTACAGCTTTTTATAAATACTCTTGAATATGTATAAAATGTATGAGAGTCACAAAAGACTGTGCGTAAAAATTGCGCGTAAAATGCCTCCAATACATTTTTTTGTAGCCTTCATGTTCCGCAAATGAGTTGCTTATTATGTTTTGCGCATTGTGGATTGTGTCGTCAGTCTCACCGGTGGTACGGCCGGAGGCGTAGAGGGACAGCACAGCCTGGATGGCCACATACATGGCGGGGACGTTGAAGGTCTCAAACATGATCTGGGTCATCTTCTCCCTGTTGGCCTTGGGGTTAAGGGGGGCCTCAGTGAGCAGGGTGGGGTGCTCCTCGGGGGCCACTCTCAGCTCGTTGTAGAAGGTGTGGTGCCAGATCTTCTCCATGTCGTCCCAGTTGGTGATGATGCCGTGCTCAATGGGGTACTTGAGGGTCAGGATACCTCTCTTGCTCTGGGCCTCGTCGCCGACGTAGGAGTCCTTCTGACCCATACCGACCATGACACCCTGAAGAGGAGAGAAGAATGGGCGATGAAAACTTACATCTCATGAAAACAGAATGACCTTGCTCTTAATGGATTACTCTCATCACTGGAGGGCATGGTGATCATTGCACAAAGGTGCCAAATAACGACGCAGGTGACCTCATCTGGGACTATCTTTGTCTCAAGGAGGCAAATACCACACCGGGGCAGTAAAGGATTGTATGACTACGCCCAGCACGCCTCACCTTACAAGTACAAAATAGCGCACTCAAACTTCAAAAAGGACGGTGTTTTTATAAGATAACGCAATCAAAAGGGGAAATAGTTGATCATATTTATAGTAGATATGTTTGGAAATGAGTGTGATATATTACAAGAATATTTATCATTTAAAATAAAGTAAATTGATTATGATTTTCTGTTGTTTTTTTGATTGGGTGGGCTAAGTCACGTGATTTACCTCCTCATAGGGAGGCGTGTCCAATTAACGCGTCATCCTTTAAATTGCTACATTTCCGAAATGATTGTTAACCTAATTATTCAGACCCTCACATTTTCCTCTTTACTATTGTGTCTGTGTCAATTTAAAGGCTGATTAATGGCTTTGGCCCCGCTTACCTGGTGACGGGGGCGGCCAACGATGGAGGGGAACACAGCCCTGGGGGCATCGTCTCCGGCGAAGCCAGCCTTCACCAGGCCGGAGCCGTTGTCGCACACAAGGGCGGTAGTCTCATCGTCGTCACACATGTTGGCTTCTGTGGGCGAAAAAAACGTCGATTAAGGTCAGTCTTGACACTCAAACAACAGCAAGTTTTAGTTAACTTAATGCCCTAAATAAAGTATATATTAGTCATTTGACCTCTACGTACTAATCAATACCATTTTCATGACGTGAACCTCAAGAAAGAAACACCTAATTATACTCACTATGTTAAAGATTTTAAGGTAAAAGTGGATTTTCTCGTCTGAAAACACTGCTATAAAAAATATAATATGAATGCATTTTGATTAAATAACCAGATCGCTGTTTAGATTTTAGGTTAAACTAAGCAGAGAGCATTTAAATTGGAAATGTACTTTTTTGCTCAATAACATTTGACCCTAGATAGATAACTGGTGTTACGCAAAACCGATATTATCTTATTTTTGGCTTTTAACAGAGGAAACAATACGTTTTAATGAAAATAAAAAAAAACACTACACACATTCTTTTTTTTCAGGTACAGATACCTAAAACTCAGCAAATGCCATAAATGCTGAAAGATATTTTACAGTTGTATTTCTAATGAATTTGTCAATATATTAATTATGCCCTCCATTCATTTTCTCTACTGTATAAAGTTTGCAGGACGCTACAGCCTATCCCAGCTGAATTTGAGCAAAGGCGGACTCCACTTTGGACTGAACACCAGTCAGACACAAGGTCTACACTAATTATATATATTAAAACATCCGAATTTATATATCAACATCTATGACTCTGCTTTCTTACAGTCTTGTAATGATTGAATGGGCTGATTATTATCAAACGCAAAAGTACATTTTTAATTAAATGTTGATTGTTAGGATCTATTTTATCGTGACTTTCAAGAGTCACCTATTGTAAATATCCTCCTTCTCTAAAACAAGATTATACAAATTGAATTTCTATTTCCCTTTCCCTCTACTGTTAGTTCCAGAGTGGTTCTATCCCAAGTGTGTCCCCCTTATCCCGGATGTGTGGCCCCTAGGAGTCCCAGCATCTTACCTTAGGTGAGTGTCTGCGGCTCGGAGAGAATGACCCAACCAGTGCTGTTGCTGAACCAGCTACGGTCCTCTCTGCTGCCAGGTCAGCTTATATACACAACCTCCACCATTCACAAAGGTACCCACCCCGGGCCTCTACCATATTTGGATGCTTCCAGGGCATGGGGGTTAGGGAGGGGGAGTCGGGTGTGTGGGGTGTAGAGTCTGTGACGGCCATCCATCAGGTTTCAGGGAGCTCGTGAGTGACAAGGCGGCGCGCCCCCGCGACAGAGAGAAGCGCCTGCCATATTTGGAGCTGTCGGTTTGACCTCCCGTAGAGGCTTGCGGGCACTCCTCAGGGCCGTATAAGGAGTCCACGGACCCCTGGGGGTGCTGCTGGTGGTAGCGGGGTGGGGTTTCCAGGGGGAGATGGCAGTTGCTACCAAGCACGGTTCGAGATCTGCTGCTAGTAGGCCTCACACAGCCTTAAAATGGGAAAATGCTTCCCTCATCTGAACACATTTAGGCCCCAGCCCAAAGAACTGGAAGGTCAGTCGGTTGGCTTAAAAACAACCAGCATTATAATCATATCAAGTCACGTATAGGATGTAAAAAAACAGAAACGTTTCAAATTGCACCTGCTGTTGACATACTTTGAATTCTTGTGTGGATGCAATATTGCTCTTTTATCCCAGATTATATTTCTAGCACTTTCAAAATGACTTTGTTTTTCGAAGCTACAGTCAGAGCATGAAACGATGAGAGATAAACGCGTGCACTAATAATTTGATAGTATTGCCTGATATCATTATCATCTTCAAATCCTCAATCCTCTATAATGGCCAGTTGGCTACCGACATTAAATTGATCGGAGATTAATCGAATGAATAAGGACGTCTCCATCATAGGAGCACTTAGATTAATTTTAACTCTACTCCACTCCTCCGTGTTTGTGCATAAAAGAAGGCTGGAAAGGCAATACGGTGTATATACATGCATGCAGCACACATATGTGTGAGTGAGGCAGGTGTGAGTGCCACAAGAAGTGAAAGAGGAGCAGCCAAGGAGGTTAAAATAAACTCCAGGGACTTAGGAGGGTGGGAGGGCGTGCATAGCCAGAAGCAAAATAAGACTGATCAGAATTTGGCAATTAAAGAATAAAAGTATGAAGAGTTTGCACATACAACCATGGCTTGGTATAGAATTAAAGAGACAGATAGCAATCAATAGAAGCAATGAGTAGTTTGTAATGGAACGGAAATAGTCATCAAATGTATGTGGGGAATTCAGTTTGCGGCATAGTTAGCACAATAGGATCTTTAGCCTGTAATGTAATACAAGCACAAACCTTTTCACCGTTCACGACCTTGGCATTATACAAGTAGCAAATTAGTTATTCGCCGTCAATTGCGAACCCTGAGACAGACCCGTCAGATTTATTTACAATGGTAACTTGAGTTACTTGAGTAAAATTCACAGTTTGACAAATAGTGAACAGTTCTTCAAAAAAGAAGGCAAGTCCTTGCTATTGATTTCCACTGCAGGTTAAAGAAAAACAATTACATGTTGTGTTTTTTTAAACAGTCCGCATAATGATGTATTACAAATGTCTGCTAGACTAACGCTAACCCACAGTGCAAATTGCAATAGACGAGCTAACAAAACTCGCATCGTAGTTTCATTATAAACCTTTGAACAACATATTTGAACACAAACGGTGCGGCAACACTTACCGACTATCACGATACTCACATGCATATATTCTTTGTCCTCTGTAAAAAATGAAAAATATTGCAGTGTAGTTGCGACTATCTTCTGTTTCATTATCAGTTCTGTGTGTAGCCCTGTATCGATCCTAGAACACATTCATTATATTTCTATTCATTTCAATGGGAAAAGATGATTTGAGATTTACGTTATGAGGCCAAATTGTTGTAATTTTATTAACACTTTCTCCATGAAGTCAAAGTCTGCTTTATTGACAATTTCTTCACATGTCAAAATTGTCCATTGGTGTGAGTGTGAATGCTTGTTTGTCTATATGTGCTTTGCTATTATTGACTGGGGACCAGTCCAAAATGTAACCGGCCTCTCTCCCAAAGGCAGCTGGGACGAGCTCCAACTCACCAGCAACCCTAAAAAGGACAAGCAATATAGAAAAGAAATCCTGCAAAAGTTGCTTGAACTATAATTTTTCTGACTTTTGGATTAAGGGAAAATATGACTATGTAGTTTAAAATAAATGCAAATGGTCATTGGTATTTTAAGGAAAGAAAAAAAAGGGACTCGGAAGAAGGCGAGGCAAGATGATGAAAAAAAAACTGTCCAAGAATTTTTTTTGGAAAGGAGGATGTGTGAAAATAGGGAGACACCTCATTGGGTGCCCATTGAAAGTAGTGAGCGTGCATGAATGTGCTGTGGGAGGGAGATGGCAAGGGGCTGAGCTACTTTAACGCACTGGTCGTCTGCCATTTTCGATGCGCGCCCCTGCAAAAGGCCTAAAATGTAAGTTGCCGCACCGGCTACAGAGGGGAGGGAGGTTGGATTGGGCGAGGGGGCGGAGAGACACAGCCGGGGGGGGGGGGGGGGGGTTGACGTGAAAATGTGTGCTTGTGTGTGTGTATATGAGTGTGTGTGTGTGCAGCAGGTGTCCAGGAGAAGAAGTGTTGTGTGTCAGTGGATATGTGACGATGGCAGCTGACGGACTTATTGGGTGTTTTTGTGAGGTTTGTTAGCCTCCCTGTAGACTTATGAAGACACACAGAGAGTACAACAGGAGACAAATAGTTATTGGGGGCGCTGGAACGACGCTCGATTTTGTAAGCATTTTGTTTTTGTCGTAGTTAAGATAGTCATGAAGAAGGCAAAAGATTCTTTATGCAAACTATCGGAGGATTAATAAGCAACATAAAGTGTCAAATGTTTTAAAAATATGTTTTAGGCAAAATTTGCACCAAAGAAGCCTTTTTTAGTCGTCAGGTCGTTGGAATAGTCAACGAGATCAACTTTTATTTCATACTTTTTGTTCTCTTTTGAAGAATGTATGTTAAATCCAAACTACAAACATCTTCATGCACTCCTGAAAGTATTCTTTTGAGTTGTACTAAATGTATGAAAACATTTGAACGGTCCTTGTTTGTTCTTAGAATTGTGCAGCGGGTTGGATCAAATTCTCTCTGGATAAAGTTACTGGTAATATTAAAAGGAAAATACTTCGAAGTGTTCTACTGTTCTACTGAAAACTCAGCAATGTTAATTCATCAGACTTGCATTAGCTGATGTAAAAGAATGTAGAAGCACCTCATTAAAAAGGTCAGACATCCTTCAAAATCTGCACATATTCCACTTTATTCTTTGACACAAAACTAAAATAATTTAGTGAGACATGATTTAAAATATAACATAGATCATTTAAAAACCCATAACATACATAGCAGTAACATATTTACCATACACGTATGTTTTCAAGCACCATCAATGTGAAACGTAGATGTTAGAATTGAAGTTGTCATTTCAAATCATAGTCCGTTTGTGAAATTTCCGATCCATGTGAGCAGCTGACAACTACGTGATATAAAATAAGCGATATCAGCAATGTCCCTCAACTGTCCATTTTGAGGTCTAATATTTGTAGTTCTATGGTTAAAGAACATATTAGAAAATTATTAATGATTACTTTTAATTGCGATGTTGCTATGCAGTGCACATCCGATTTTGAAATTTTTAATATTATTAAAACATGTGTCCATGACTCAAGGAAACTAGTATAACACTGCACACTACACAACAGTTGAGGGACATTTGTTCTGGTGTGTAGCAGGCCTTACTGAAAAGGAAAAAAAAAATACAGGCAGGTTTGATAATATATTGTGTTATATTGTGGTCTTTTCTTAAGTAAATTACTGTAGCAAAATATCAGATCTCAATAAGTACATCTCAATACAAATTCAGTTGGCACTTGTGTAATAAAATAGAATGATAATTACTATAGGAAACACACGTGGTTAGAGGATCAAACGTGCTCATAAAAAAATCACTAATACTATTAACACCACATATATTTCGCTGCTTAAATTCACTATAAACGCTAAAAAGGCTCTACGTGTGAGCGTCAAGTTAAATCATCCACCAAAACAGACACGCAAAACATAAATATACATCTAGCAGTGCTTAACATGTCTTGCTATTTTCTGTAGTTCTGAAAAAAAAGAATAATCAGTGTGCTGTCATATTCCAGCTTTCCTCTATAAAAAAAAAAAAAGTGTTTTGCACAGCTTATACATTAACATGTAATGTAATTTAGAACTGAATTACACTGTACATTCATTAAAAACCACAGTGTCTCTGAGCAGTTTTGTTCCTTCAGTGGGGAATAATATTTTACAGACTAAGGTATTAAACAGTCTTGTTTGGGTTTTTCCTCACATTGTTGTCGCTTGGTCAAAGGATGTCAACCCAAGCCATAAATCAAACCTCTCCGTCATCCATTTGTCGAGAATTAACTCAGAGCCCGTTTTTGCTCCTCCTGCAGAAAAGCTTGTTTCTCCATCAGTTTTCGGAACAATCCCTGTCGGTTTCCCAGCAGCTCCGTGTGCTGGCCGCATTCAGCTACGCGGCGCTGGTCCAGAACTGCAACCGCATTGGCGTTCTGGATGGTGGAGAGGCGGTGAGCGATGATGATGACCGTCCTCCCTGTGGATGGGAAGAGAATCACAGAATCAGTTGCCTTTAACGACAGTTTCCCATCCTTTTAGACACTAATTTTATTTGTAAAATCATCCAATGGAAATGTAGAGTGAATATAAAAAGTCTACACGCCCTGTTCAAATGCCAGGTCTTTGTGATATAAAAGAATAAGACCAATAAGTGCCCAATACCAAAACCACATAAGGTGTCCAGGGTCGTTCACTCGTATATTAAAACCAACAACTAAAGCAGCTGATCAGGGGTCGCCAAGGCAACAACAGAAACACACCACTACTTTCAATACGGTTTGTTTGGAAACTGTTGTTTTAAAGTCAAATGACAATATATTGTTCATTTGAAAGAAAAGACACAAAGGATCCACCTTCCATAAGTCGCTCCAAAGCCTCCTGCACCAGGAACTCGTTTTGGGCATCCAATGCACTGAGGACGGGACATTGTAAAATTGGTAAATACAATCATGGAATTAAGAGAATAAAATTGTTCAGTAAACTAATTGTCAGGCAAATAACACGCCAAAACAGCCTTTTGTCGTACCTGGTGGCCTCGTCCAACAGCAAGATCTTCGGATTCTGATGAGGGGAAAATGACAAATTGAATGCAGATATTACATGAAAGCACTTGATTTGTATGTCAGGAGGAATGTTGTGAAAAATGTGTCAAATGGTTGATTAATGCGTGCAAATTCTCTGTGTGGTCAACCAGAAAACATTCCACTGACCTTAAGAAGAGCTCTTGCAATGGCTATCCTCTGCTTCTGACCACCTGGGACACAAACACAAAATCCTTATTCACTCAAAAGGTGAGAGATTTCCTCAAATCCAGGTTCTATTGACTTAAAGGGCACTTTGTGTGTGTGCGCGAAAGGTCAAAATAATGAACTGTGGATATCATTTTTTGCGTTTGTGTGTGATGGTGGATAGAAGCAAAATAACAGTTGTAGTACCCACCCTAGAGGTGAAGCGAGTAAATTACAGTTTCATTCAAATTTGTTTCATAGATTCTAGCGGTCCTTATTATTTTCTATTTCCTTGGATAAGCGCTAAAGACAGTTGGTGGTGGGATCCACCTCACCTGACAGTAGCGCTCCTTTCTCCCCCACCACAGTATCAAAGCCTTTCGGAAAAGCTTGGATGAAATCATATGCGTTGGCGACTCGGGCTGCCTTGTAAATGTCCTCTGTGGTCACCGCTTCTGGCTCTGTAGCGCCATATGCTATGTTTTCTCTAATGGAACAGGAGAACAGCACTGGCTCCTGGGAGACAAGAAAGCGAGAACAATAATGGCCTTCTCTGCAAAGGCAGCTTTGAGATCTGAACTTCTACCTGGCTGACAGTTCCGATTTGACTTCTGAGCCAGTAGGGATTCAAGTCTCTGATGTCATAACCGTCCACAGTGATGATACCTACAAGAGAGGTGAAGACTGAGCTCAAAACCACCACCTTCTCCATTTTAAGAGGAAAAGGAAAACAAGCAAGTCTTACCTGAGTCGCAGTCATACAGCCTGAGCAGCAGTGATACTAGAGTTGATTTTCCAGATCCACTTGATCCCACCACAGCCATGATTGTTCCAGCGGGCACCAGAAGATCGAGGTTATGGAAGATGGGAGCATCTTTACGGGTCGGGTAGGAAAAGGAGACGTCGCGAAACTCCAAGCGGCCCTTCAGTTGATTAGGAGGAAGAACTTGACCTTCTGTAGACGACAAAGAATGAAGAAATTAATTTGTCCCTTCCAATAATCAATGTGCCCTCAAATTTGAGGTCAGAAGACATAATAACGTCTATTGGACCTCATCTTTTCTTATGCTGTCAAAGCCTTCTTTGGTTTCCTATTAAGATCAAAACTAATGATGGGTTTCCTACCCACGCATGTGCATACTGACCATTAAGAGGGAACTCTGGTTTTCTGTCCAGCAGCTCCCACAGTCTCGTTCCTGCACCGAAGCCCTTCATCAACTCCGAGTAGAACGTACTCAGACCTGCCACACGGAAACACGGGTACGTGACTACCAACAAGAACATGGATCGCGAGCAATGTGCATAATTGTGTAACGTGTGCTACCTGCGATACTGATGCCAACCCAGAAGGTGTACATGAGGAATGAGGAAAGTTCTCCAACAGTCATATGCTGGCTGGCCATCAGAAGGCCTCCTTTGTACAACACGGACAGGATCATGAGGTTACCGCTGAGACCAGTCTGAAACACACCAACACCCATTTCAAATATGCATCAGGAGCCTCATTATTAGTGGTGAGGATAAACACAATCATGGGTGTTTTTCATTTAATTTAATCAATTAAAGACATAGCTGACTGAATTCCTTTTAAATTTGCTGAATTCAATTATGGCCAGTTGCTAACCAGTCAAAAGCTCATGCAGAAATTGATTCCAGGAAAAAAAGTATTGGACATCGGTGCCTTTCAGCCTTTTATTTTGAAAGGATGGCCACTTTCTCTTTTTTTTGCGCATTCTTACCACTCCAAAGAAGGCAGCACGTAGTACGGCCTCGCTCCTGGCCAGTTTGAGGACCTGATCCGTCTTCTTCGTGTACGTGTCGACTTCAGACAGTTCTTTACCAAATGCTCGGACGGTCCGCATGTTGCTGATTCGCTCCTCTGCCAACTGAACACAGAAACAAAATGTTGAGGATTATTCCTAACATTTGAATGTGTGCATGATTTTACATTATGTATGAAACAAAAAAAGGGATGGTTTTCTATCAAGCATTTTGGTTCTTTTTTTTTTAAGAGGTCGACTGATAGTAAATTGACATTTTATATATATTTTTTAAATTATATTTTAAATTTTATTTATATATGCAGTCCTCAGTTACAATGTCAAAAATGTTCCTTACCTGCGTCGCTTGGGCCAGCGCGTCCTGCGTGCGTTTGGAAATGGAGCGAAGATATCGGCCGTATACCACAGCCACCCCGGCTAAAGGGGGCACGATCAGGAGCATGAAGCTCGCCAGGCTGGGAGAGACGTAGAACTGCAGCAGTGAAAGCAGCGGGTGATGAGAGATTGGACAAGAAGGAACATATCTCAAAAGACCAAAGTCTTAAAACTAGTAGTGGGATTGAATTTTGGCTTTGTGATCCAAATTGTTTCAAGGAATAACTTTTTGAATGAGAAGCAATGCATGTAATTGATGGGAACAACCAGAGTAGAAGTTTGAAAAGGGATTTGGGGTTTCCACAGAGGTGCAGTGACTCATTTCCTTGCACTGTTAAGAGAATTACTCCAAACCAGTTTCTCAACAGGTACAAACAAAAGATGCAAACCTCATTTACTTCCTTGTCGTGCACAAGCAGAGCAAGACTGCTGTCAACACACCTCTCCTATCTTACACCACTCGGACTTCCAGGAAACATGTGACGTGTTTTGCAAACAGCAGATGGCCAAATGCCTCTTTGCTAATTAGATTGTCAACTTTAATTTAATTACGTTTACAACCGAACAATATAGATAAGCAATATCAGAATTTTACAGGAGAAAAACCTTCAAGCTTAAAATGTTATTGTTTATTATATGTGAGTGAGGAAGTAGCCTGTTTAAAACCTTTGTGGGAATTAACACAAAGATGATGTCATTAGAACTCAAATGTTCCATGTTTAGGATAAGAGAACGTTTATTTTAAAAGAATACATTTGCGAAAGCTTACATGTTTTGAACTAAAGTTCATAGGAAACATTTGAGCCAGAGTACATTTCAAATTTGAAATGGAAAATCTGATTAAACATGAGTCTGCATGAAGTTTGACCTCATGTCACTTATGACTAAAATATTCTGTAATCTTATATCTTTTGCAATGACTAAAATATTCTGGAAGTGACCAACTATCCAGAGGGATCCACTCACCATCATACTGACGCCAGCGATGGCCTGGGCCGAGGCTCTCAGGCCGTCGGACAGATTGTCGGTGATGGAGCGTCCGACTACGGCCGTATCTGCGGATAGGCGATTGATCAGCTCGCCCGTCCTGTTCCTATCGAAAAACGCCACTTCCTGTCTGAGGATGGAGGAGAAAACGGAGGCGCGGAGATTGCGGACAATCTGTTGGCCTGCAGGAAAATGTCAGTCAAATTTTCATAAGATCCAAATATGACAAATAGTTGCTCTGTCTTTTACCAGAATATGTCTTCCATTTGTAACTCACCTGAAATCTGCATGAGGTAGACTCGAGCTGCGTTGGCTGCTCCACCGCACAAGAACACACCGGTCAACATGAGGCACAACGATGTGAGGGAGGACGTCATTGCCTCCGTGTCCGTTCCAGCTGTATAGATTGTGTCAATCACTCTGCCCAGGAGGAACGGCGCCGACATGGTGACGGCGCTGGAGATGGTCAAGAAGCCGACAGCAGCTATGAGTGAAACGTGATATATTGTCAAATAATGATCGCTTTTCATGTTCAATAACAACTGGTATTTAAAGTCTTCTTTACAGTGGAGACCAATCTTTTGTTATTATATTATTACTACCATGTTATCATTATATTACTACAGTATTAATTTATCATTACACCTTTTTGCCCAGTTACTCATTTGGTTGATTTTGTTAGTGTCCAATGAAATGATTTGTTGGCAGGTTATGAATCCCATTCATGTGGATCTGAAAAGGGGTGTGAAGACTTTTTCTATCTACCTATGTATTTCTATCTCTTACTTGATAGTTTCCATCTCTCCGGGTGAGCGAGTCGCAAAATCCTCCTGACGTCCTCCAGGGGTACATTGGTCGATGTGTGGCCCGTTTCGGTGTCGGTCTGACCCTTCAGTGATTCGGATGTGGAGGGGACCGAGGAGCTGGCAAAGGCAACGGGAGTGCATAAGGATGTCCGTGTCTTGACGAACACGTACGATCGGAGTGAAGACACATCTCTGCGGGAGAGACCCGACACGACAGAGGGGTGAAGGAAGCCGGTTGGCGGGGAAGCCGAACTTCTCGACCCGGCCGGAGTACGCTTCCTCTGGGTGTCAGGTGAAACAGCGAGCCACATCGTCCTGTGCTGCGGAGGCTTGTTTAAGCGTCCTCCGTTTGTACACATTGACATGCGGATTAAAAATCGCATTGTAGTCCGGTTGAAACGACTAATCAGGGAGAAAAAAAATAAATATTCCAGGGTGTGTGGTTGTTACGCCCGATCCGTCCTGCAGTCACGTCAGCATCGCCGGGCACATTTGGGATGTCTTTCTCCTCTACATTGTCGAGTTTCTACCGTTAGAGTCCGTCTTTATCTGCTTATGACAGCCGTTCCACGACCTTTATCTCTCCGGTTAACTACACCCCGCCTGTCACTGTCATCTGCTGTTTAGCATTTGTCAACAGTCGGGTCGAGCCGCAGTTGCCTGGAGGCTGAGGTTGAATCCAAAAGGAAAGGATAAATATTTAACTGAACAGAACATTCCTGAGTTAGTCAGAAGCGTTCAGAGCAGGAACAGGAAAGGTGACCTCGATATAATAGACGCCGACACGATTGCTTCTACAAGACAGGACATTCAATGGCTGCTCGCGGAATAAGCAAACTTTACCAGGCAAAAGCAATCGATCGAACATTTGAGACCGCCTCGATGTACTTTCCTTTCTAAGGAAACCATAAAAATGTACATGAAATGAGAATATGTATGGTGCATACTAAAATCACCTTTTCAATGGTCACAGTATTTTTGCTGCCGCTAAAACCAAATGTTTTGTAAGTTTTATTCTTGATAAATTGATACATATATTTAATATGACAGCATACAGACTGTTTTGACAATACATAAGGCCTCAAACAAAAGTTATAATTGTACAAAAAAAAAAAACTTTCACGAGGACTTTAATTCCGAAAATCTAACCAAAACGTGATCCATCGTTTCCATCATCGACATTCGACTACTCTTGCCTAGTAGGTCGGGTAGAAGTTGAAAGGTCATTCAGATGTGAAAACAGGATCCACGTGTTAGTGTAAATCACAAACTCAATTGATTAATTTGCCTTAAGTGTGTGTTATTGTGATTTGTCAACGGCGACGTGGCAAGGTAAAGTTTGCTCTTTTTGCTCGCAGACAAAAAGATGACTTTGAGACTAACCGAGGTGGTCTTTAGCTTCATATGCTAGTCGACTAGCCGCCACTTAATAGCATGCGTGGATTAAGTTCTGTGTTACAAATGTTACAATTATTTTCCGTTTCCAATTAAGTGTTTAAAACGTTTAAGCCACTATGATATTGTACACAGTTTGAATATTTCCATCCTTCTGATTAGGTTTGAGAAGCAGCAAAGATGGCTGCCATCTACTCTGGTATCCATCTGAAGCTAAAGAGCTCTCAAACTCCATGGGAGGACAAGTTAAAGCTTGCACGCTTTGCCTGGATCTCCTCTCAATGCTTGCTGCCCAACAAGGAACAAGTAGGTTTCCTGGATCCAGTCATTCTTCAACTTCCCAACGTTGAAGTCCTTTAATCGATTGAAGTCCGGTTAGATTCAATTATCATGTGCTGTTTGACATTGTTCTGTTGTAGATCCTTTTGGATTGGTGCACACATGCTCTGACAGGCTGGTATATTAAAAAGGTGGAGTTCTCACAAACTGTGCTAGAAGGCCTGTGGAGTTGCCTTGATGATTTTCTCCATAGTCGGAAGCTTCACGTCGCTCTCAAGCAGGGCAAGACGGTCAGCTTGAGGCTCAACATGGCACAGGTGTGTGATTTCATTTTATTTTTTAAAATAAGTTCTGACGTATCAGACAGTTTGGACACACGGACAAAATATAATTATAGTAAATTAGTTATTTTCAGAGCAATTAAGTGAAATTGGATAATCTCCCGCTGCACTACCGAGATCTTGGCACTGTGGATGATTTTTTTTTTCTCCCCTAGCTGCTACTCAACCTCCTTGAGGAGTGTGTAAGCGCCCCCACCAGGCTGTCAGTGGGTGTGTCCACGCTGCTGAGTGTATGCCAGGGAATCCTCTCATCCTCGACTCTCTCATCTGTTTTCACCACCAAGTACGAACTCATGGTCAGTCTCTTGGTTAGACTCTGCTCCTTCGCCTGCCATCAACTTCAACAAGCTTTGCCTTCAGGATCCCATCAATTGGAATTCATTACAGACACTGTGAGCGACCTGGACTCTCAAACTGAAGTCATCCCTAACCTAGACTTAGACGAGAGTCAGAAGAAAAAGACCACTGGATCTCATTTGTTTGAGTTACTGCTTCAAGTTTTAGCATCATATTTATCAGTTCAACGGCAACAAGGCAATCCGAATAGAATTTTCACCTTGGTAACAAACCAGCTCGTCCAGCCGTTATTGGTCCTGAGACACATGCTGACATCAGCAGAGTATGCTCCTTCCCACACACATCTGAATCTCCGCCAGCATCTCTGCAGAGACTTTCGTGCCAGGATAGACTCCATCCTTCAGTTATCGCTCTTCTCCGCCGAGCAACTGGCATCCTACAAAGAGGAGCTTCTATCTTCTAAAGAGGATACTGGCAAACGTGGACCCAGTGGAACAAAAGGCCTCTTCAAGCCAGCCAATGCTTTAATTTGCAAATTAGGTTCTTGTGAGCCGCCGCTGCTTTACTCAGTCAAGTCAAACACCGTGCCGTTGTTTTTTAAATTCTTTCTGGAAAGCTACAGAAAATCTAGAACAGAAAATGAGGAAGAGCAGAGAATGCTGTGTTTTCATTACCTTGCAAAGTTGTTGCCCGCTTTGGATTTGTCCCCTTCCGATGTCCCCTGTTCGCCACAAAGTTGGAGTCTGGCTTTACTGGCTATGGAATCGCTGCTTAGCCATGCTCTGTCTGCTGATATTTATAATGTGGCGGCTGACAGAATAAGATACGCAGAGGTCCAGCTTAACTTTTACAAAAACCTCGCAGAAATTCTCTTCAATCAGGCCCAGCCTAGGTAAATCTTTCTTTTTCAAATTCTCTGTTTCAAGCAGTGATGATGCGCTTTAACATGTCTTTTGTATTTCAGCATCCCTGCATGGTATCGCTGTTTGAAAGTGCTACTGGGTCTCAATCACATGATTCTTGAACCAGACTTGGCCGAGTTGTTATCTTCAGCCTGGGTTAATGCCGACTGTATGGAAACACGGGTCCAACGGGCCAGACAGGTAAAATGATGAGCTCGTCGTCTTAATTGACTCACAAATTAGCTTTTTTTTTTCTTTCCCCAACAGATGATGCTGTGCAGTCTAGTTCAGACTTACACCAAGCTCCGCCAGCTGCCTCGCTTCTTCTCTGAGCTCCTTTCGGTGATCTGTCGGCCATCGCTCGACAACGTTCGCCCCCCTCTGCTTTGCGATAGCGTCGCCGCCACGCTCAGAACCAGCATTTTGGACACACCTCCATCGCAGGGCCTTGAGATTTGCTCCGTAGTGCTGGAGAGCATGAGAAAACACGTTTTACCTGACCTGGTAAAGGAAGACGGAGAAGCAGAGAAGATGGAAATAAATGGAGTGAATGGTGAAAAAACGGATCAGGAGCAAGAAGCTGCATCGGTGAAGCTTTTCAATCTCAGCCAGCTCCTTCACGTCGTTTTATTCAGTCTGAAGACTTTGGACGACGCCTCTCCTCTTCCCTTAGTCAGAAAAGGTCAAAGCCTGATGGAGGAGATGCAGAAGATTCTCAACGACCTGCTTCAACTGTTGCCTCCAGAAAACAAGGCTCGGAAAGCAAACGCGACTCCAGTTCAGAAAGCAAAGAAGAAAAGAAAATCAGGAAAGGACCAGGGAGAGTCTCGGAAAGCACTTAAGTCTCTGTGGGAGCTGAAAGTCCAAGAGGCGCTTCTTCTGCTCCGATACAGTTGGATCGAAGTGGACACACTCTTTCAAATCTACTGCAGCAAATACGCACCTCTCGACTCCAACGCTGCAGCCTTAACAAACATCGACAATCTCTTAAAATGCGAGATCAACTCTGTACGTCTCCATACGCACAGTCCCATCAGCTTTGTGTTTCTCAAACTACTCGCGTTGCAACAGATTAAGAAAGTTCTGTTGGACTCCGCTTTACTCAACGATCCAAGTACCTCAGAGTTCCTAAACAGGGGAGTGGAGTTTATTGTAGCCAGAGAGGAGCTCCAGTTATGTTCACAAGATGATCAGATGTGGGACGGGCAGATGAGCAGCGTGGACTCCAGCTCCCACCGTGTCGCTCACTGGTACGTTGTCACATCTAACCTCCCCTTGCTGGCCCCTTACCTGGACAGGGAAGACGTGAACTGCATCTCGGATGTTCTGGTCACGTCGTTGCTGAGTAAGGAGTCTCGCGGAAACGCAGATCAACTCTCCGTCCCCCTCGTGTCCTCGCAGCTTATCCACAGTCCCGTTTTGACCGAGTTGCCAGCGCTGTTCTCTGCCACCGTTGGTTCGCTCTTGCGTAGGATTTTGGGGGTTCTAACTGCGGCGCATACATCGAAAGTTTGTCCAATGTTTGAGAAGTACCAAAAAGGTGAAACGGAGGTTTTGTCCGCCTTAGCAAAACAGAGCATCATAGAAGATATGACGGTGTCCTCACAGTCCGGGAACGTGTTTGTGCTTTTGAGTGAGGCTCAAACCAAAGAGCTGATAGACCTGCTGTCCATCTTATCGAGCCTAAATGCAGATGGACTCAATTCTGAGGATCTGTTATCGAATTTCCTCCTCCTTGCCTTCATGCTCACATCTACCGCTTCTGATTCGGTAGATCCAGATTCCGAATATTGTTGCACGGGATTCCAAGTGAAGCTGCTCAAGATACTGGCGTGTCTTGTGGAGGGCCAAAACTTTCACGACGTTCTGAAGTTCATTCACGGCAGCACTCTGCTGCAGGCCGTTGTCTCCTCGATGCTCTGGCACAGCAAAAAAGGGCGATTCAGCTCCACCGCTAGCTCTGATTGGATGGATTTGTTGAAAGCCATGCAGGAGGTCATCGTAAATTTGGTCCACCTAATTATGGTCAGGAACAGCAGCGTACGCCTCAATCTGGACCGGATTGTCTCATTCCTTACCAGCGAGGACACCACACCAAATCGTGGAGGCTCCATCATGTCCGTTCATCTTCTACTGGCGTCCTTGGTCGCCGCCTCCAAGGCGATGACCTCTTACCTGGGAAGGAGTAAAACAATGGATCAAACTTTGACCCAGATTCTTACAAGAACCACATCCTCACTGGGATCAGTTGTGGAGTTGGTCCTGAAGGCCCAGATGGTCGGCAAGAAGCCCGGCTGCTCGCTCAGTCCCGCCTTTGTCGTGGACACGGTCACGGTCATGCTGCGGTGCGAGCTGGCCTCCTTGGCAGCCGAGGGCAACGACCGGACCACCCTGAGCCACATGACGCTCTATCAGGGTTTCTGCCAGCAGATCCTGAAAGAAATGAACTCCGCGGCCAGACCCATAGACTTTCTGGTTTCATCGTTACATTTCTTGTCAGCGTTCTACACGGCAGTGATGAAGACAGGAGAAAAAGAGGAGGAAGGAGAAGAAAAGAAAGTAAAAGTGATGGATGAGTTGTACGCTCAGATGATTCAAAATCTCCATAAACTTTTGACTGGTAAGCAATCTATGAGACCGATGAGAGTATTTATTTTTCTTGTCTTACTGACATGTCCTTTTTGTAGCTCAGTGGCTGTCTCCATCCGACACATCTGAGCTGGAGCCGGCCGTGCAGGAACTTCTGCACCACCTGCTGGAGAACAGCACTCCCTACCAGTTCAGCATGTTGCTGACAATGATCAAAGATGGCTTAGATACTCTCACGCTCAGCTCTGGAAATTACAAGGTGTGGTATTAACCTTGTTTGTCTTAAACGCTGTATGAATTCAGCAGTCTGTTTGTTATTGTGGCTGTCGTTTGCAATTTTGTCCGGCGCCATTGCACCGTTTTGAGAGTATTTTCTCGTATCTTTGATGCGGATTTATTTCAGGCATCATACAGTTGTGCAAATATAACTTGTATAGTGACAGCTGAGTGCATAATAGACCAAAATGGCAGTTCTCTCATTCTGCCCTCTATTTACTCATCTCCAGGAAGTGCTGGCTATTGTCATCATCACCAAGCTGCTCTCCTGCTGTCAGTTACCTGAGCCTTGCTCCAAAGCTCTGTGGTTGCTTGCACCACAAATTCTGTCTGCTATGGTGGTAAGCAAAATGCACAAATGCTGGAATAAACATCATTGTAGATTATAGATTTATGTAATGTATCGTGCCAAAAGGACACTTGCGTTTTCATACTCGTGTCTAGCGCAGTTAGAGGGCAAAATCAGGATTGACTGAAAGTAATGTGCGCAATCAGAGCCTTGCGAGGAGCAGAATACATTGTAAAGAGAAACTCGAGAGCTCCGTAGTAGTATGCGGGGTTTTTCCATCTGTAATCATTCACTGATGGCTTGCCGGAAGAACATGTGACTGCCATTAGGAGTGACTTGGCAGCCAAATGACAATCACGCACTCACACTCTAACGCATTGCAGTGTGCCTGGTCCATGTAATGAAGCGCCAATAGGTTTTGAATCAGGGGAGCAAGAAACAGCACTTAGGATGTGTGTAAATACAGTTATGCATAAGACTGAATTGGAAAAAAAACTATTGCGTGTACTGGGTGTGCATCTACAAAATGTTTTCAACATGCCGCTTTTTGAACGGCGTCAATATGCAATGATTTTAAGAGCCGGTCATTCAACGCACGCGTGTTATTCATGTTGTTTTCCATGCCAGCATAACTCAATTAGCGTATGCATCTCATAGCTGTTAATTAGTCGTTAATAGTTTTTTTTTGCCACATAATCGATTTGCCCCTGTAACGATCCAACTTTGTTCCAGTTCCTCGTCAGGTCATCCAGTCAGGACGTGGGCTTGACTGCAACCTTCACCATTCCTACCGTGACAGCCATGACGACGCTGCTGCGCCAGGCCCAGGGTCTAATCTCCAACCCTCATCACGTCGTCTTGGTCCTCGGAGCGCTTCAAGCGGTGCCGCTTGAACACCTGACCGCACTTGTTTACCAGTCAGCGTTCTTGGCTATTCACGAGGCACTTTTCGCGACCATCCAGTGTCATTCTCAGGTACGTAGCTTCAATTTGCAGGTGTGTAAAAATACACGATGATAAACTCAATGTTGTCACTTTTATTGTTGAGATTCCCAAACAGGAAATGATCCAATTTCACTCAATTCGGATCTTTATAAATACGTTTTTGTGACATTGATGATCTTGATGATTCAACACAAATTCATGTACAGGTATTTTGTGGCTATGGTAAGTATTTCCCTGTTTGGACCTCTTTAATAAACAGTGCAGCTGGAGGGAATTAAAGCAGGCAGTAACCTGCTAAGTCACATCAGATGTTTTTAAAGTTGAACGACTGCCTGGGGAGACTGTCAGAGAGTGTTGTGATGCAGAAAGGGAAGAAAAGGTTTGGTGATGTAAACGTGACTGCAGTCTGAGGGGGCAAGCAGGAAAACAGAGGAGGAGGATGTGACTGGACTGCACAATGCAGGTTAAGCGGAACAGAAAGTGAGCTCAAGTGGTAAGGTGTATAGGTCAGAGTGTTGAGATGTTGGAGTCCTGGCAGAAAGCAGTTGAGTTGGTGATGTCATCACCTGACGCTCAGGGCCTTGCTCAACTGCCTTGTTCAACCAAGCGTGGACTCCTTTTTTAAAGACTGCCTTACAACTGCCAAGCAGAAACGGTGGATTCAGTTTCCCAAAGCAGATGATATAATATTTTGTAAAGTAGAGCTTCCGAACATGATCACGCATCCTTGAAACCTTTAAGTATGGTTTTGCAAGCACTAATAAGTCATATGAAGCTGTAGAAGGCAGATTTGTAGCTATTTTAAAAGCTATTCTGAGCATTTTTTTTCCCATTACTCAACACTATTGCTTTTAAATTTCTTTCTATGTGCTTCTTTGTGTGACATTTTCCTATAAGCATGTTGTCCTTCCCTTGTCTGCATTCAGGTGATGCTGAATGCTACGCCATCATTCTTGAATGTCTTTTACCGTCTAGTGGCTTCCATCGTGCAGGAAGGTCGACAGAGAGGAGCCGCTGACATGGGTATGTCTTTCGTATTTTCATTCAATGAATCTGACCGCCAACTCAGACTTTTGTCTGAGCATGGATTATATTTTCATCTACTTGGGAAATTGGAGATTTCGAAGGCTTATTGCGACTCTCCTCTTTAACTCCTAACAATGGGCCTAACTTTTTTTTTTTGCAAAAGGTACGTGGACTGGTAGTATTTTTCAAAAATTCAACGACAGGTATTAAAAAAAAAAAAACATTCCACACCGTGTGTGTGTTTACAGGCTGCCAAGCTCATGGCGATTACATTATAATCCCCAACTATTATTAAAATAAAACGTGGTAGCGTTGAAGCAGAATTGTTCGTCAAAATCGAGCCAGTGTTTTTCGTGTGCGTCAATGATTCAATGAAAATGGACGGAACATAAATAAAACACATAGTAACTGAATGCATGTAAATGAAAAGTTAAATACAAAAGAACTGGACTTGTTATTTATATGCGTACCACTAGAGGGAACCAACGCACCACTTTGACAATAACTGCCTTAATGTGAAAGCACACACTATTGTGGCAATATCCTACTTGGCTGGGTTTGCCTGCAAGGCAAAGGCAGATCAAATGTGCATTTTCCAATGGAACTCTAAAGTGGCAATTTTCTGGGATGTCACTTGTATTTTTATAAAAGAAGCGCAAACACTATAAACTTCACTCTGACTAGTGTCCAAAAATCTGGTTCTCAGAGACCTAAAACCTGTTTTACACGTGATTGAAAGGCATGAGAAAAATGTGACGCCTTTCAAGAATATTACTCGAACAATATTAAGTGTCTCACTCGACCCTGGCAACACTAGCTTCGGGACATGATGATATATAACAGAAATGAAACTTAAGACACTTTGAATATATTTTAAAGGACTCAAATCACAACAAAATGCTGACAAGCCACTCTAAAGTTTCCAGCAGAACGTCTGGTGAACCAAGTAGGTTTTAGTCCTCCTGGATTCATTTTCCACAAACCCCTTATCCGCTCCTTTAATTAACCCTATTTCGCTATGACTTTTCATTTATGACTTTGCTTTGGAGACATTTGAGCTTGTTTTATAGCACTGGGGGTATATTTCTAGTTCATGTATTGACTCGCAAGGTTAATAAATCATGTCAATTTGTGTTTGCAGGTGGGGAAAGTGAAGTGTACCTGCAGTGCGCCCGGCTGGTCGAGAGGATGTACACACACATTGCTGCCATCTCCGAGAACTTCACCACGCTGTCTGTCTTCATGGTGGCTCAATACGTCACAGAACTGCAGAAGGTACACACTTGAATGTGATTTATTTTTCCTAATATTAGCATTGGAAAATAGACAGACGTCACACGCTAGTCACCGATCCAAAGCCATTCGTCATCTGTGTCAAATGTTTTTCTATGCAGCGGTGAGTGACACACACACACACACACACACACACACAAATGAGGCAGTGGTATCTCGGCTGATCCAGCGATGTCGCGCAGTTGGTTCACATTAACATTCAGCAGAGCTGTGAGATTCCGAGGCTGAGAAGAAGAGTCGAGGAAATTTTTCTGTCAGCGCTGTTTAAAATTTCCCCCAAATCCTTGCGAAAGGGGCTCAGGATTACTGTAATTCCATGTTCTGGAATCAAGCTTTTGGCTTGATGTTAGTTCAAGGACGGTGAGTCATGTCTGGCTTGCGAACATGGCTCCGCTCCACTACCAGACTGTATTTAATGTGACGCCTTCTTGACTCAGCGTTTTGCAGCCGAATTAACACATTTGGAAGAGGACGTTGGGACAGACTGCTAAATGAATGGACAGGCTGATGGAAAAGGCAGGAGGAGGGGAGGGGTCCAGTTAAATCATTAAACACTCTAATGTGTGCTGCAAATTTGACTTTTTCAAAAGCGACAACTTTATGCAAGTCAAGTGTCATTTAGCCTTGTCTAAGTGCTGATGATTTGAGACACATATGAAACTTTCCAAGAAGCAGTCTGCTATTTGACCGCAATGGACAAGCGAATCGTTTATTTAGAAGGGCAGCGTTATTTTAGAAATAGACTTAAAACTATGACTTCACACCAGCATGCAAATTGACCGAGTCGTCAAAAACAAATGAGCTCCGTCTTGAGACAGAGCCCATAATGAAGAGACAAATGGAAAAACAACTGCTTTTGAAAGCGATTTGTTTGCAGCTCATTTCTGCCAGCCCTCCAGTTAACATACACTTTTGACAAACTGTATATTGCTGTCAACGAGCAGCATTGACGTCAACGTATTGCCATTTAAAAGCTGTTGATGTGCTGCAAATGACATCCGTCATCATTATTCCCTTCCTGGCCCTTTAATGTTTTTTCTCTTTGGCGTATCGTAGACGCATTACACCTATTCATTCATTCGCCTTTCACCCGCTGGCTTTGGGTCAAGTTTTTCTGTTGTGAAAGGTATAAACTGGATATGCATGCGGCGTGCACATGCTTTATAACATACCTTGAAATATACGTTTTCTCATGATGTTAGTCTGTTTTAAAGATTATACAAGCACTTTTGCTAATGCTAACACATCATGAGAGCTCTCCTGGATGTTCAATCCAAATGGTAAAGCAATAGAGTAGGTTGCCATGACAACAGAGACTTTCTTTTCAGTACTCTGTCAGTGTACCATCTACATTTTGAAGCCGTTTTTTTCAAGGTCAAACTTAATTTACTGAGCGAAGGCTTGCCTTTGTTCAATTTCTTCGACTAGACATCGTATTCTTGTGTTTACAGGTGACTTTACGGCCAGACATCAAGCTGCATCTCACAGAGGGAATCTACCACATACTGGACTTGTGCCAGGAGAAAGATATCAAGTTCCTAACAGCAGGCTTGCAGAGCGGAGTCCGGGAGGTGTTTCATGAACTCTACAGTAGCTACAACCACTACCACAAACCCCAGATACAAGGAGAGGACAAATACACTGTTTGAAGGGTTCAGGTGACTCTGAAATTATGATAATTATGGATTATGCAGCAATTGTGTGACAGGCATCCAAGGATCTGGGTGTGTTTATTTGGACATTTTTACATATTGACTCAGATCATGTATAAAAGAGTGTTGTTGTTTTTTTTAACTTGTTCCAGGGTGCAGTAAAATTTACTGCAAATGTTCATTTGCGAGCATCTTCAATGACATCATTTTATGAGCAAGTGTTTTTTTACTGGGCAATTTCAAGTACAAGCCAAAAGAAAAAAAGATAAGCTACTTTTCTCATTTGCTAATGGAGCTGTAGCGGTGTTGAAATGAATCACAGGGACGAGTATAATCTTAGTCAACTTGATGGATCGTGTCAGAACCATAATGGCTTTTTTTCCTTTTTGTAATAACAGCCCCTTCAAGGATGCATTGATTAAAGCTGAAGCTGGAGTATTTTGTGCTGTAGTAGCACAATAAGCGTAAGCGCCAACTCCCATGCTGCCAAGCTCATCAATTTTTGGGATTCCCTGCACAATTCTGAAAATGAAACTGTTGCAGATGCAGCATTTCTGTGAATAGCTCATATTTATTCTACATCAATGCTAAACCCATTAAAGGATTTCATAGCGATGAGCTGTATGACTGAAATTACCTATTAAAAACTGATTTGGGTATATGAGATTACTTTGCGTGTGTACTGAGAAGAAAGATAACTAAACTGATAAGGTTGCAGTTGGGATTTCAGAAATGCAAACAAAAATCGTGATAAACTAGCAGAGGTGCTTATCGGTGAGCTCAGTAAAAGCAACACTGCGACATTATCAGAAAAACAACATAAAGCATGGTGGCAGGGTCATGCTTTGAGGTTTTTTTTCTGATGGAACAAAGACAAATTTGAAGTAATTGCAGTCAATTCTCAATTTTCCGTCAACAGTCAGTAAGGCAAAATGGCAAAATATTAAAAACGGCTGTTTTTTTGGGGATAAATTCCCATTCCACAAATGGAATATTATTGACAATACCTTTTTTTAGTTTAGTGGAGGAGTATAAAATATTAATTGCTGCCAACGTGTCTCTAGCACCCCTAGCGGACTTCCAGAGTAAAGCAGTCCGCCTGTAGCACACACGCTTGCACACATCATCTCACCTCGCCCGCTCGCTCGCTGCTGCTGCAAGAGCTGCAACTGGAAACGCGCACTATATTATAATTTTCTACAAGAATCTCCTTTGCTTTCCAACTTTATCACCATACGCCCCCCTTAACCTGCTCGCAGCACAGAGTCCTCGACGTTATCCGACCTTTGATTGGATTAGAGCGGGTTAGCCTTTGCCCTCTAACCCCCGTTGCTGAATTTTGGCTAGCTGCTTTCTGCTCCCTCCCCGGAGGACTGAGGACCCGTGGACCGAGCGGCGCAGCGACTTGCGCGGACACTACACACCGTGACGAGCCCCCACCGCCGCCACCAGTGAAGCCGGAGCCGAGCCACCGAGCACTCGGTAGGCAGACGAGACGAGGAGCCATGCGGAGGAAATCGAGGATATTGTTATGTTTTGCGGTGCTTTGGGTGCTGGGGATAGCCTACTACTTCTACTCGGGGACGGCGTTGGGGCGAAAGGTAAGACTCTTGTTTTTGATCGATCCATTTTCCTCCGTGGGACAAAGCGGCGAGAGAACGCCGTTACCGGGGGCTCCTCTGCCCGCTTCGGGCGCTCGCTTATGGCCGCGCCGGTGATGTGTTAAACGAATGGAAGGCCCCGTTAGTTTAGATTTTCAGCTTTAAGTTGATTATAATTGCAAGGGGTGTCATTGTTGCATGACTAGCCGGTGGACTTGCACCGGTTGTTGTCCCGTCGCAGCGGGAGTGAGGCACGGTCGGCACCGGACGACGTGTCGACCCGGGCCGGTGTCGTGATGGGAGGCTGCCGGCCTGGTTTAACAGGGCAGGCCGGTTGGGCTTCGCCCGTGGAGTGGAGAACGTGAGGACATGAAGAGAGAGCAGGAAGTGAAGTGGGACTGAATGTGACCGAAGTGGATTTATTTTCTCTATTGCTGTGATTTACAGATCTCTTCGCCCCTTGTGCACCGTGAAGAGCTTTTTACAAACCTTTGGCTTTTATATTCAGCAAATGGTCGCCCGATTTTGTTTTTGCACCCAAAATGTAAAAATCACATCGACACCGTTGATACTATTGCTTTAACATTGTTTCCACTCGAGCGAGAATTTAGTATTGAGTTTCTGAGCTGCAATTTCTTGGAAAATAACTTTGGTCAATTTGTCAAAGTCTGCTTTGTTGTCAATTTCTGCTTTGTTGTCAATTATTTTACATGGCAAGACACAAAGAAATCGAAATTACGTTATATGGTGATATTTGGGAATGCTGTTTTGGGTCAAAGTGATCTTGTTGCATTTTCCCATCTGAATTTAGCAGCCAATCTCAGGGATGTTGGCACATTATATTTAAGTTAAGGACCACATCTTCCATTTGCATCTTCTTGATTCCATGCATCGTGTAATGGGCGACTTGGACAGACTTCTCTACACAGGAACTTGGGTTAAGTTGCCAGTCAGTGACGTGTGAGTCAATATTTGTCTTCAGGTTCGACATTAAACCTATTTAGATGGTGGGGCCACCATGAGACCTGCCAGAACTATCATGCAGGACCATGATATATGCCTTCTGGATTGACTGGCAACCAGTCCAGGGTTTAGTCTGTGATAGGCTCGAGTTCCCTGTTCAAATGTTGTGAAACGTACATGAAACGTTATAAAATGTTGCCAAACTTTTTGCTACTGTCCAATGTGTTTTTGAATAAACATGGGAATTAGAGAACATTTTTCAAAATCAGTTTGATTATTAACCAAATTGTTAGTTGCAGCTCTGAAGGATTGGGAAATTTGGAGATACCCTCATTTACAGCAGTCCAACGTAACCCCTCAAAATCTCCAAATTGTTTTGTGACCCTAATCGCTCGGTGTCATCCACCCTCACGCACATGAACAGGTGGATGATGTCATCCCACATCCTAATCTGCTCATTAGGGGCAATTAAAGGTTTTGTATTTGAACCAGTAACTGACTGTTACTGGGTGACTTGGATGGGTCACTTTTACCACCAATGCAAAACCTCTTCTATCCCAGAATGTATCACTTGCATGTCATCCCACCTGATGACACCTCCTCTTTGACCTCAGTTTGAATGTTGGCCCCCTTTTATTTTGAAATAATTTGTCGTCTCATTTTTGTACAGCACAAAAAACGGCATTTTTATATCTACTGTGGTGTGCTTTGTGTCCAGTCAACCCATATTGTAAATGAAAGGTAAACATCCTTCAGGTATCCTTGTGTGGCACTCCGCATGGGTTGTTGTAGCCACAGCGCTACATTTGTGTGTGTGAGAACATCCACCTGCTTCTTGTCTGGTCATATCAGCTTCTGTGTGTTTGCATGGCTCCAGTCAACCATCATAGCCCTTTTACTTTCCCATTAGGTTGATAGCCGTGCGTACATGCGTGTTTCATGCTTGTTTGGGAGTTCAAAGTGGCAGCAATGTCTTGTTCAGGTGGATTTGGAATTCCGAGGCAGGGTTATAATAATAATAATAATAATAATCATGATAATAATATGGACGTGGTCATTTCATGCTAAAGTGCCATTCTTGTTTGTAACCAAATAGTTTTCTGTAAGGCTTTGTAACACAGAAGTATTTCTTTGTGTGTCTTGCTTGGCATGTGAAGAAATCGACAATAAAGCAGACTTTGATCATTAGAAATGTGCTGTTTCTATAGCATTGCTGCTTTGGTTGTTTATTACATACTGATAGCATACTAATGATTGGATGCCTTCCAATGTTGTCCTTTCTTTTTTTTCTGTTGCATTGTGTCCCGCTGCTACATCATCACGCTATTTATGTGGCCGCCGAGTCTGTCTCCATCGTGCCTTCGCAGCCTGCACGGAAACACAAGCCAGATCAGTGTTTACCATTCCAAACTATGCCGTGATGGGCTTCTGTAACACGTGATGAAAACTTGGCGTCTGGCAGTGTTAGTATTGGTCATCTGTGGACCACAGTGCTAACTTGATTATTGGCTTTTTTATCGTCAGTGAGGAGGATCGATCTGTCTTTTACGGAATTGAAATAACAGCAGTTGTTGAAATGACACGTACAAGGTTTTAGGTCGGCCGTCCATAATTGGAACTAAAACTATCCATAATTCGGCGATATTCTGTCACGAGACAGCTCGCAGAACCACAACTTGGTTTTATGAATATTAGATCGCTTCATACGAAAGCCATTCTCGTTAATGATCTCATCACAGAACATAATCTAAACGCTTTTGGTCTCTGCGAGACCTGGTTAAAACCTAATGAACTGATGCCGCTTAATGAGGCCTCGCCTCCAAATTTTGTGAGCTCGCATGTGGCGCGTCCTCGAAAAAAGGGTGGGGGTGTCGCCCTCATCTCGAATTCCGAGCTTAGTTTTAGGCCTCGTTCGATCAACGTATTTAAAACATTTGAGGTTCTCATTGTCCGATCCACCGCTTTACCGTCATTTTATCTTGTTGTTATTTACCGTCCACCCGGGGCTTACTCTGGCTTCCTGGATGAATTTTCAGAATTTGTGGCTGATCTCGTAACCAATGCGGATAATATAATTATCATGGGCGATTTCAACATCCACATGAATTTACCGTCAGAGCCACTTACTTCGGCGTTTCAGACTTTAACTGATACCTTTGGTTTTACGCAAGCTGTACAGGCAGCAACGCATAAGAATGGAAATACCATAGATCTGGTATTATCCCGAGGACTTGCAACCTCAAATATAGCAGTACTGCCATACACTACTGTTTTGTCTGATCATTACTTAATAAAGTTTGAAATTATAGTTCCTTGTCAAAGACAAGAGAGCAATCAGCATTATAGGAGCCGTCATTTCAACTCTATGACTGCAACTGCGCTATCTGAAATACTGTCGCCGGCAACCACTAATTTTCTCACATACGCCGACTCTATTGATAATCTTACGAATGAATTCAATGCGACATTGTTAAATGCCATTGACTCTGTGGCGCCGTTACGTCTGAAAACTCGCCGTAGAGTGCCTACTCCATGGTTCACAGATGAAACGCGTACGCTTAAGCAATTATGTAGAAAGCATGAGCGCAGATGGCGTCTAACCAAACTTGAGGTTTTCCATCAGGCATGGCAGGATAGCCTCCTGAAATATAAAGATGCGCTTATCTTAGCAAAAACTCGATATTTTTCGCAAGTTATTAATCTCAATAAAAACAATCCGAAACACCTATTTGATACAGTGGCAAAGCTGACTCTGCGCCAGCCGACCTCCGATAGTTCCTTCCACTCAGCTGACGAGTTCATGAAATTTTTTGCTCAAAAGATTGAATCCATTAGGGATGAGATCAAGAATAGCATTCCAATCGCTCGGTCGAGCACGCCGTTTACCAACGCTGATGATCATGCAACAACCCTCTCAACTTTTAAAAGCGTGTCTCTTGAAAGGCTTACACAAATTGTTAGTGCGGCTAAACAAACAACATGTTTACTCGACCCTCTTCCAGCCAAACTACTTAAAGAATTATTTCAAATTTTAGGACCGTCCGTCTTAAATATAATCAATCTGTCTGTCTCCTCTGGGATAGTGCCAACAGCCTTTAAAACCGCTATCATTAAACCGTTACTTAAGCGACCAAATCTTGACCCGGACTGTCTCAGTAATTATAGGCCAGTTTCAAACCTCCCATTCATAGCAAAACTTCTTGAAAAAGTAGTAGCGCAGCAGCTTATTGATTACATGGTCGCCAATAATCGATACGACACTTTTCAGTCTGGTTTTAGAGCTAATCATTCCACTGAGACAGCACTTGCGAAAGTGACTAATGATCTCCTCGTAGCTATGGATTCAAACATTTCGTCTGTACTGTTACTACTCGATCTTAGTGCTGCCTTCGACACTGTAGACTTCGATATTTTATTAGGGCGTCTTAAAAGTTGTGTTGGTATTTCAGGGTCAGCACTAGGCTGGTTCCATTCCTATCTATCAAACAGGACGCACCGAGTGGTCCATGGCAATGCGTCCTCGGAGCTCTATAATGTTACATGTGGTGTCCCACAGGGATCGGTTCTCGGACCAATTCTTTTTAATATTTATATGATTCCGCTTGGGGACATAATACGTAAATATAATATTAGTTTTCAATGCTATGCGGATGACACCCAATTATATATGCCGTTATCGATGACAGATCCGCGGGATTGTTGTAATCTTGAGAAGTGCCTTGCGGAGATCAAGCAATGGATGTCTCTCAACTTCCTTCGTCTTAACCCAGATAAAACTGAGATGTTGATAATTGGTCCAGCTCGTTATCAACACTTATTCAAGGAAACCGCTATAACTATAGATAACCGTACTATCACTCAAAGCGATACTGTAACTAATCTCGGGGTAATATTTGACCAAACTCTCTCCTTTCAAAAGCACATTAAGAATATAACCAGAATTGCGTTTTTTCACCTTCGTAATATTGCAAAGATTCGTCCGATCCTTTCGACCGGTGATGCGGAAACTATTATACATGCGTTCGTCACGTCGCGCCTGGACTACTGTAATGTACTATTTTCGGGTCTTCCTAAGTCCCGCATCAAAAGTCTACAGTTAGTACAAAATGCCGCTGCAAGGCTGCTCTCTCGGACAAGAAAATTTGATCACATTACCCCAATACTAGCCAACTTACATTGGCTTCCGGTCCATTTAAGATGTGACTTCAAGGTTCTTCTATTAACCTATAAATCGCTGCATGGCTTAGCGCCTTCATATCTCGTCGACCTAGTTGTTCCTTATGTTCCGTCTCGTAACCTTCGTTCGCAAAACGCTACCCTTTTAGCGACACCGAGGGCTAAGAAAATGTCTGCAGGCTCTAGAGCATTTTCTATTCGGGCTCCAGAGCTTTGGAATGCCCTACCAATGGATATTAGGACTGCTACCTCAGTAGAAACATTTAAGACACGTTTAAAGACACATTTCTATGACATGGCCTTTAACTAACCTGTAGTGGCCGATTCGGCTGGAGTTTGTTTTCTCTCCCTCTCCACCCCCTCCCTCCCCCCTCCCCGGCCGGGGAGGTGGTTAGGTGGTACCCATGCTGACAGCGGCTATCTGGATTCTCGTGGCCAATTCAGGATAGGGGAACTGCAGCTCAACCTCCTCGAAGAGCACTGCCAGGACAATTGAGGGCTCCTTTCGGCAGCCCTCTGCTGTGACATGGACATCCACTTTTTATTTAATTGATTTTCATGTTGTATCATTTGTGCCCTCTCTGCATCCATTTCAACCTGGTGATCCTGAAAGGGGGATCCTTCCATCTGTGGTCCCTTCTCAAGGTTTCTCATTTTCCCCCTGCTAGGGGTTTTTAAGTTTTTCCTTGCCCTTTTGGGAGCTTAAGATCAGGGGATGCTTTGAGAATAATTGTCAATTTCTGTCTATGTGAAGCCCTTTGAGACTGCTTGTGATTTAGGGCTATACAAATAAACTTGACTTGACTTGACTTGACACAAACTGGACACCTTCCAACGCCCTGATGCCAGATAGTGTTGCAGAACCTTTTCCAGGATAGCCGTTCTGAATTCCCCCAACAAGCATGTTATGCTTTCTGCCAACTCTTAGCATCTACTTTCATGCTGATCAGGGTTGGGAGAGAGAAGCTTCAGCGCCAGAATTGTAGAGACTTGCGAGACCAGCCAACACACTTCATTAATGTTGTCAGCAGTTTGAGCAAAGCTGCAGATTTTTGGCAAACTGAAGAAAGCCACTTTTTCTATCCTAAGATGAACATGTCACCTGTTCTTTTTGGCAAGTACAGTGGAAACTTTGAAATCCTCCGAAATGATCATACAGAATTGGAATTAGATTGTGTGTGCGTGTGTGTTTTGGGTTGTCTTTTTGTATTGGTGTCATTGTGCATGATACAATTAGATTCTGATTAATATATTGCGCTTGTGGAATAAGAATGAAATGGCTCATTAATCAATGTTAGACAAATTGATTTTCCGCTCTAGACTAGAAGCTCAACTTGCACCTTGCTTGCTAATATTGCAGGCTATTGAATTCTGTTAGCTGAAAGATTTTTGACAGCTCTCCATCATGACCGCCACGGAAAACGAGCGGAGGGTAAAACTTAGCATATCAACTTTTTGATGTGAAAGATCCCAAACAAGAACTCAAAATCGGCTCGCAGCTCGGTAAGTACACGTATCGCTCGAAGGTCTCGTTTAGAATCGTAGTGTATGTTGCTTTTGTGTACGTAATGAAATTGTAGATTGTGCTGTTTTAACTAAATCATCCACATTATTTACCAAAACAACTGTCTCGCTGTCTGTCACATTTAACGTTTCGAAATTCCTAACAAACCTGCTACGCCACAGCCGACATTCTAGGTGAATTGGCTTTAGAAGAATGTGAAATGTCAATGTAAAAATATGCTTCCCATTTCGCAAGAGGCGCCTCCAAGTTATGGAAGGCCTCATTACGTAGTGTCAGGTTTCGTAGCGTTCATCCCATCTAACGCCGGCCGACTGGGTTTGTCATTTGCACGGTGACTGCCGCGGCAATGTTTTGGACCATTTACAAGTGGCCATCTCGCCGGGCATCCACGGCCTGGCATGTTGTATGGTGCACTGGAGTTGTCTTCCAAAAATGGCACCCCAGAGCAATGAATTTTAGGAGCGTTCCGTTCCGTGCTTAGCCAGTTGGCTTCACTTGCTGGTGGTGGCTGAGGCTTCACAGCTCGGTGCACTCATGAGGTGGTGTGTCACGCTGGCCAGTCCGAAATGTTTCATCTCTTCTGCTCAGTCCAAAATGTTTCATCTCTCCTGCTCGTCTCTTGATTCTTCCTCCTGCTTGTATACTTCTCCAACTCGAGCGTCACCATTCGATCTGCTATCTTCCGTTTGCGGCGTGACCTCGTTTGCTTAAGGCCAACTGTGACGTCGCTTGTATGTTGCAGCTGCTTTCAGAAAGACGGATTCTCTGTCTTCTGATAATGTTTCTAAAGGGACCGACCGTCATCTTCCGTCCATCCATCTTGTCAGTGGTTGCCACACACGCACTCATCATGTCGTCCGGCCTTCATTGCGGCAAGAGAATCGAAACGACGAAATAAATGTTACTCATCTCATTTCAACGTGTGGCTGGCCTCCACTTACAGCTGGCAGGGTGTGATAATCATTTAATTGAGCTAATGAACTCTTACCCAAGGGCTTATTTAAAGCGTTGAAAACAAAGTTAAAAGCACGCGGTAGTCCGCTTCATTATTTTTTTTGAACGGAATAACTTGCCAAAGGGCATTAACATTGTGGCACGTGACCAAGACGAGCTTAATGTGTAACAAACAATACCGCACAGTGAGCCAACATTGACGCACTGCATACAGCTTGCGTCACACACACATTGAATCTCTCAGCTCAAGTCGGTTTGCTCAGTGACATGTCGTTGATGCCAACAGACTTCATTTTCCAAAATCTCCCCTGGCAATGTGTGCATCCAGGTACAATCATCATATTGCCGGCCTTATGCATCATATTTGAATTTTCAATATCCATACAGCGTATTACTCCAGTCTTGCAGCAGCTCCCGTTGCGATTGGATACATTTAGAATGCTGCTTTCTTTTCCAGGATATCCAAAACCCCAGGACCCCAAACCTTTCTGCCGTTGTACAGGTGCGGATTGCCAGCGCTTCAATCCAGATTTTTTATTTCTACCTCCCGCACTGTGGGGAGTAGAGCGTTCTGTCATTGTGCAACACAAACTCCGTTTTCCTTTTCAGTACCAAACTCAAATCATAACTGTTCAGGATATAACACCCCTGTCACCTTTAATGCCGGATTTGGACCCAGAAGCAGACAGTAGTTTCTGCCCAACACATATGATTGACTCGAAAACTAATTTAATCATTTCGAAAGTTCTCTATTTTACTATTAACAGTAAAGATGTTCAATATCTTTTTTTTTTCAGACCAATACAACAACAACAATACTCAACTCTTGAGAGTACCGATACCAGTACATCGATACCACTTTTACTTTTGACACATAACATTAACCAAACCATTGACAGATTATTTCAATGACTCAATTTGCACAGTTACCACTTCACAGGTTAACAAATAGTGAAAGAGCTTTCACTAGTGTAGCGCTTTTCAGCTCATTAAAAATTGCTTTTGGGCAAAAGCCAGTTTACCCCATTGGTGGTAAAATGATACCAGAATTGTAGCATTTTTACGAGTCACCAGTACGAGTCTCCAACGAAAAAAAATCTTTGTTCCATAACTTCCCTCTGGTAATCATAAACTTCTTTATGACTGTATGTACTCTCTCTCTTTCTCACACACACTCGTATCAAAAGTGGAAAGTCCACTCTAAAGTTAAAGCGCCAGCAAGGAGAAACTTCTAAAGTGTCTTTTCTACAGCATGTGGAAATAGTTTCAGGAAGTAGACCCGCTGACTTGGCTGATGCTCTTAAAAAGAGGGAAGAGCTCGAGTGAAACTTTGGCACGTTTACTGATGTTTGATGGATCGAGTCGTTTGATAAATGGATGTTAAATGTCATTGGAAACTACACAAACCGATTAATCGGCCAACTGCATTCTGCCTGTGTTTGGAATATTGCCGTTTTATTCGACTTGATGGATGGAACTGTGATTTTTTGTGACGTGCTGTTCCATTTATTCAACACCCTGATGTCGGACTCTGCAAACCAAAATATTGTACATAATGACAACACAGAATATGCAGGGATTGTTTCCATTCAACCACACTAGGGTGAATTTTTGAGGGTTGTCAGATGTAACTTGAATAGCTGTCTATCTGTCACAAGTTTAGTCAGAGTGAAGGCTGAACTCTATTAAAATCCTTGAGGCAACCAGAAAAACAGTTATGGTTCTTGCGCTGGCAAGATTGTCATTCACAGCAAAGATTTCTCAGAATTGGAAAGTCACGAAATTGTTTTTTGTGTTGTCGAAAGTATCAAAACATTTTTTTCTTTAAAAAAAAAGATTTGATGTCCTATTCACAGTCTTTAAGTTTTCTCTGGTCTCCACATGTGTTTTCTTGCCAGCTCTTCTAAAGCAGGTCAGAAATTTGGTTAGTCACCGCTTACTCATCCTTTGGGGAAAGGCGGTTTTATTTGCGTAAAGACGAGCAGAATATAACCGGGCTTGTCGCCCAGATAGTTTGGGGTCTTTTTGTTATTGATTTAGTTACTTATTTATTTACAAATGATTACTATTATTATTTCACCAGCTAATACCACTACACTTAAAGTCCCAGGCACTATCATAGATCCCAAATTGGGGGATGTTGTGAAAATTAATAAATGTATCATAGAAGCAAACTTTTCTGAAGATTTCTTTTGATAGGCTCGGTGCTTATATTGTCACAACAATATGTAGAGCTTCAAAGATCTTCATAATGCTCTGGCAAATAGACTGGGAATGAGGTTTCAAAGATCTCGTGTGATCAACAAGATCAAATGTAATCTCAAAAGTAGTTCAAAATGTCGAGTTAATTATGGCATTATCACAGGGAAGTGTCAAAGCGGTATTCCTTGCAGGGCGCTGATACGATAAGGATTAGGACGCGTAATTTAATAATAGTCAAGGATGAGGCAGTACACACATAGGATCATTTGGCTTTCAATTACAGTAAGACTTGAATCAGAACGAGTGGATGACATATTTAATGTCTGTATTGTTTAAAAAAAATGTATAAACAGAAAATGTTCCCAAATCTGCGTCGATCTTTGGAGTCGTGCTTAAAATTTTTGACTTAACAATTGTTGTTTTTAAAACCGACTACAGATGGTATGTTCCCCTTGCCAGCATAAATAGAGCTGCTGGTGTGAGTCACTGAACTGACCAAAAACACTTCTAAGACATTACGGAAAATCCAGTGCTACGGTGACAGTCATATCCATGAGTGAATGGAGGTCATAATGTGGAAAAAGAAAAGAGGAATGTTTCCCTCCATGGAGGGTACCAATTTGTTTCAAAGGGCCTGTGGACTGTTTGAGAAAAATTCCAGGGTGTAATCAGCCCTCATTAGATGCCTTGCATGTGCTCCTCGCCTCTTGAACATGTTGGTGAATTTAAACGCATTACAAGCTGGTGGCGCATGTTGGGAGGCTGGCTTGTGTTCCGAGCTTTCGGACAAGACCACATCAGTCGGTTGTGATGCAAATGTCTGACTGACTCACCGAGTTAGTTTTGTTGTTTGACTTCTTTTACTTTGCATTTATTTTTGGTTGTTCTGCATTTTATTTTATTTTACTTTATATTACTTTCTTTTACTTCATTCATTCATTCTTGGCCGCAGTGATTGTAAATTTGAAGTCCAGGATGGGGCCAGAGAGAGCTTTGTCCGAAATTGAGTTCATTGACCTCCATGGTTGTACGATTCTTTGTGATACTGCTGTTTGTAATACTGCTAGAAATCTCGACTTTGACCTTTGGAGTTCAACTCTTAATTGCTCATAAGTCGGAATGTGAGTGTGAAAAGTTGAGGTACGACCCTAAACGGGTTCAACAGTATCAGATAGGATGGATTAACTTTAAGTGAGCAAACTGTACACGGAACATCTTGAAGGCTAATTTCGGACAAGAAGTTGACTCTAATTGGGAGCGGAAATACATCAATCTAAATCACATCCGCGGTATTGCGCTGATGATTTAACGTTGAAGTGGAACCAGAGGCTCATAGAGTTGACCTGCCAGCAGGCTTACAGTATGTTATGTTGTAGTCATGCCGTGAAATGTTGCTTTGGCTCTGCTGTAAGCAGGCAAAGCACAGATGGAGCCTCCTTTATCTCCAGGTTTGAGCTTTTGCTGACATGTTTTAAACGTATCAGCCCTGTGCACGTGTGTTGATTGAATTAGGCCTAACGTATAAAGAAAGAGGGATGTGAAGGTTAAAAAGATTATCTGCACATATTTTATGTCTGGGCTGATAAACAAGGAAGAAACGCATGCAAAAGAACCACACAGCGTCTGAATTTCTCAATGCACCATTAACGCTGACAAACACACACCTCTCACTGTTGGCTTACCAGAAAACCCGTCTCCTTGTATGGCAAAAGAAAATATTTACGGACTCACAGGATCTCCAAACACGTCGTTTTTGTGATTTTAGTACCCATCAGCGGTGTAACATTTATGACCTCATCCTTGTTCTGGCTGCCTGGTAATGGATTTCCTTTTGACCTTTAGCATGTAAAACAGCTGCATTGTTTTTTTTTCATTTGTGTCAGCAGCACTCACCCTCATTTTGTATAATGATCTCTCCTCATGCAGATTGTCTCACACCCAGTAGATTCTTGGTTTTTGTGGTGGGCGTAATCACAGAGTGGCTGTGTGGTCGAGTAGGGAACAGTCATTTAGTGTTCTCTTCGAGGAGGATGAGGTGGGAGAGGAGCATCAAAGAGAGGAAGAAGGGGGGGGATGTTGGGGTGAAGGAAAGAGAGGAAGCTTGTGGTTGATGAAAGAGTGTGTACAGTCAAGATAGGTATTTTAAGACCCCGCCCCCATCAGCCCGCCAGCATTCAGACCTACGCGTTCCCTCGGCTCGGACTGGTTGGGATGATTCAGCACTCTTGTCCGGCAATGTTAGCCTGCTCCTCCCGGCGCTTGCTTCCTTTTGGTCAACCTTTCGGGAAGCCGAGTAAAAAGTGGTACAATAATATGTTTGTTGGGCCCACGCTCACCTAATTGTGGTATTTCGATTAATATTGTGTTTGGGGGATGTTCAGTACCACTTTTTATCAGGCAGACACCAGGACAAGTACTTTGAGTCGCCACCGATACCAAGAACCAATACCACGAGTACTTTTGATCCATAAAATTTCCCTCATAAAAGCAATGACAGATAATTTTTAAAAAAATCCCGATCTATAAATTTCCTTCCAAATTGTGTGAAATCAAGGGCAGTTTCTAGTTCCTGATAGTAAAACGGCCACAATAGGGCGGCCCATACTAGTATCGATTGGTATCTGCACCGAAACGATACCCGGCCTTCCCTAATTTATATCCATCTCGAGGGGCTGCCATTTTGCCTTGTACTGCCACCGAAACTGTGCCTAACCTCACTTGACTAATTCCCACAACCACCTTGGAGTCCCTCACCACAAGCGACCTAAGCTATAATAACAAATGTTATTCCTTCCATCTGAGCGTTCGTTTAGACTTCCCACGAACTCTTGACTGTTTTGTATTCTCCAGCGTGGCTTTGGCCTTGTTTCAAATCTCACAGTTTTGATGCTCTTTCATGTCCTTCCCACAAGAGTCCGTGTTTATCCGACACACTAAACATGAAAAAAACGAGCAGCGCGTGTCAATGACTTCCTGCAGTTCTCCAACAATAGATGACTCACCATTTGTCCCGCATTTCATTTCTTTTAAGCACTGCGGACCTGCCGAGAGACGGATGAGCTGATCGTTTTGGTCCCAGGCGTAAAGATGTGTCTTGCTGCTTCATGTTCCTACATAACAAAAATATTCTTCTGTAGTGTTAGTTAAAGTCATCACCCCCTTTAAAGTAATACACATTTTTTTGCATCGTCAGACTTCTCTCGTGCTCTTGTGGTGACATTTAATCTTTGCTAAATTACTTGTCAGTTGATTATTCATATGCGCGTGATGGCCGCCCTGCTTCAAATACAAAGCAAAAACTTGATTGTTGTTTGCCATTTTGTTTGGCTGTATTTCTAATTTCAAAGCTTAGAGTTGAAGGTCACTTGCTGCATTTTTTTAGTTTTCTGCACACTCTTGTTTTAGGCTGACAATTATATGTGTGGCTATATAGGAATGTGTGTGTGTGTTTGCGCGTGTGTGTGTGCGCTTGTGGGATGCAGATGGGCTTTCGGGAAAGAGGCCAGCGCACACAATTGTACCATTGAGCTGTTTTACACCCAGCGTCTCTCCTGCTGACACACACACACACATATACACAAATTGGTGTGACTTGTTGCAGTTTGCTTAGTGACGTGTGAGCAAAATGGCTCAGCTGCAAATCGACATTGTGGGTTCCCCCCCTGGGTATCATTCTTTCCCTTCCTTCATCATCTTACTTGAGGCAAAACAAACCATAAGAGTTCCTCAGAAGAATAGCGTGCGTCCATGCACGCATTTTTGTCGTGTGCTTGGGATGATTGTCTTGGCTCTGCAGAAGAAAAGAGCACCCTCCATTTTGAAAGCTATTCAACTCAACATTGCCAGGCTAGCTCATGTCTTCTCAAAGTCTTTTTCACCTTTAACCTCACAAGATTGTTCCAAGACTATAAACACGTTTGAGGTCAAATGTCATCACATCAGTCTCATTCTGCTGTGTGTGTTTATATGTCTGACCACATGTGGTGGGTGACAGCTGTCATGATACACATATGCTGGTAGTTTATCCAACGAAATAAATTTGTGCACATTTTCATGAACATGCTTGACATATCTCCACCTTTAACTACCCATGATTGTGTTTACTTATGACTATTTAAAACACTGTATTTTTTTTTACTTTACAGGAAGTCGATATCAGATAAATAGGGCAACACCGGTTGGAGGTTAAAGTCTATGAAAAAGCCACGACTGAAAAAAAAAAAATCATGAATGCACACGGACTCCATCCAAATGTGTGTGTCTCTGTTTGTGTGTGCGTGGTCGCTCTTGGCTTCTCTCAGAGTTAATCTGTCATCAACTGCGATCAGATTATCGTGCATTATACATTGACCATTAGCGGATGAACATCCACGTGCGCACGCACACACTAGCGCTCATCCGCACAAAGCCTGCCTGTAACCTTAGTGAACACACCAACGTTTCCGGGGTCTCTTGTGCACACACACAAATATGAGCTGGCAGGCTAAAACGCTTTCTCTCACCCACATGGACACACTGGAGCATGCATGCATGTTGAGATGTGTTGGGGGATTTTAAGTTGATCCTATTAGCCAAGCAGCAGGTGTGCGAGCAACCAGCAAACATCCTTCGCTTCGCATTAAATGAACTGGGACTATTAATTACAACTGCTTGAATTGTGTTTTGGCAATACCAACTGAGTTTAGCACAGTGCGAAATTCGAAAGTTGAAATATTCAACGGCTGCAGCCCTACATTCAACCTCCCCATTAGATTGTTAAATATAATTTTTTTTGTTTAATAAAAACTTGTCCGCGGAATTAACCTGCAACAAAGTGCTCCTCTAAATGACTAAATTGCTCCTCGAATGAAGTAAAATGCAAAATGGATCCCCAAAGAAAAGAAGTTAGTACAAGCCTTGAGACGCAAGAAGATGAAAACCAAGCGAACAAAAATGTTAAATTTTTTATCAAAAGCAAAAAAAAATGGAAATGTGTGTCGCAAAGTTGTATTTTACCATATTAATCATATTTAACTCTTTGGCTGCTAAATATTTTTGTGTCTACATGAGTCACCAATGCATTCATTCCTAGCAAATGTAGTCTAAAAGAAACACGTCAGCCTTCTTTAGACTTCGTTTCAGGCCATTGTAGTTACTTCTGGCTGTGAATTAAATATTGAAATGGTTTTGTGTCAGCGTGTGCACTTTGTTAGTTGTAGTGCCGTGATACGCTGCCATATCCCGTTACGTCAGGACATGTTTTCAAACTGCCATGTTTCATTTCATGTCTGCCTTTGTTGCAGTAAAGACCAAATTGCTCATCATCTCTTAAAAGAACAAAACACGGAGTCTTGATATTGGCCAAAAGTAAAGTTGAGATCAATAAGGAAAAAAAAACAAGTGCAAGTTTTTTATTTTTATTTTTTTTAAATCAAAAGTGAACAGAAATACAAAAGATGGAAAAGGTAGGTCCGCATCATTCACCCATCCCATTAATTACAATGAATTATATGAAATGTGTGAAGGAAAGGCAATTCCAGATCGGTCATAAAAAACACGCTATAAAATCCATCAAATGAATTGCAAAAACATTACTCCAGCGATAGCTTTTGGACAGCAAATCATGCCCGCAGGTCCAGTCGAGTTTCTCATCTTCATTTTAAAGTCCTCTGTTATGAAGTGCAAAGATTTGTGGCGCTCATTTGAAAATAGCAATCTTACTCGATGCATTCAACTCATACAATTTGTGGATCTCCTGGGAAAGGTTGTTACACTGAGTCACTATTTAAGACGTCCTTAGGTAGCTGCGAGGAAACAATTGACTTACTCAAATTCCTTTTTTTCGCGGGCCGCATTGTAGTCATAGGTTCTTTCGGAGCGGCATTATGATAAATGTATGAGCACCTCATATTATATACAGTAAAAGCTACCAAACAAACTGACAAATAACTCGTTTTCAAATCAGATGAGTAAAAAACTGGTCAAATATTTAAAAAATAAAAGATATCAAAAGTGAAGACAATTTGCAATTCTAGTCATGACACACAAATTTGATGCACAATTTGTCTTTGCGGGCCACATAAAATGATGCGGCGGGCCGTATCTGGCCCCCCGGGCCTTGAGTTTGACACCTGTGCTCTAACGACTCATTCTTGTCCGGTTTTGGGTTTACAGGATCTGCAGATAACAGCTACCACAGTTTAGTTGCAGCATATATGCATATCTTTTGTCAAATTGTGTATATTTATGATTCTGCTCACACTCTGCTGTATATTTATGATGCACAACACACTGTGAACCAGATGCAGACATGTAAGGACAGCTGTCAGAGTGAAACAGTGGTGAACCTCAACAAGCAACATCTCAACAAATCGTTGTTATTTTTATTTCTCCAAAGCGGGAATTGAATCCTATGGTTCCAAAGACAATATCGGTTCCAGGATTAAAATACAGTGCAGTATACAACTCCACTGTCAGACCATAAAAAATAAATTGTTCTGCTTACTAACGGCACTAATGTAGAATTCATGATTTCAATTCTGCTTTCACCTCTTTGGGTTACCTCCCAGTACTTCGTGTCTTGAAGCTTTCCATAGTCCCAGAAAATGAGTTCTTATTTGAGTCCTTAGTAAAACAATATTTTCAGACCTTTAAAACTAAAGTAAAATGTCAAAACTAAACACTGGAGCATTGAGGCAACACCTCGGCATTAGCTGAAGTAAATGACGGTGTGTAATAGTCCACTTGCCTGCATAATCGCATAATTATTCTAGCTCTAAGTTTTTTTTCCCGCAGCGTCTTATGTTAATTTAATGCATAGCCTGTTTTTTTATTATAATGACTTAAAGTTCTAATGATGTGCTAACATAATTTAAGGGATTTTCCAACTTGGCTAAAATCCGCCGCCCCTTTAAAATGTCCAGTGGTTTAAAAATTCAGTGTGACATCACTTTTGTTCCACTGGCGTTGCCCACTTGGCTCTGTCGCAAGGACCCCATGCGCTAGCTATTAAAATGCTACTGGAAGCCACATTTGTACGATTTGCAACTGATTCTGCCAATAAGTCCAGATGCTGACAAGGTGATGTTTTCACTTGGGGGTGTTCCCATGAACAATTTTTTAAATACAGTAGTTGCAGGCCGTGAATTACAAGACATGTTGTAAGAAAGAGTTGACAGTGTTTTGGTAAACGTCGCTCAGAAAGAACATTGGATGTTGACTCTCGAGTTCCAAAGCCGACTTCAGTAGCTAATGTCTCTCATCTTAAGCGAAATAATTTAGTGGCGTCACAGAGCAGCAATGAAGGATGTCAGCCCATGTCAAATCTGCGGTCTATAACACTGTATTGTCATTTTCATTCATTTTCATGTTGAAAAGATTGAATGAATCTTGACAATGTCATGTCACTTTGTGTGGGTGGCGTTTATTTTCATCTTCGCTCTCTTTCATTGGTTCCGCCCGGATACTGTGAAGTGGAAAAAGAAAGTCGGGTTGCTTCAATGCAGGAAACTGAGGCTGGCCTAAACGTGACACCTTCAAGATTGTTTTCCGATGACTTGTTCGCTATATGTCCAACTAAGTTCTCTGGCTCCATACAATGCTTGTATCTTAAATTTGTACTCATAAGTCAAAGCAAGAAATCAGCTGAATCATGTCTGGAAAAACTCACAAGTTGGGACACTTGAGGCACTATATCACAGGTGTCAAACTCGAGACCCCGGGGGCCAGATACGGCCCGCCGCATCATTTTATGTGGCCCGTGAAGACAAATTGTGCATCAAATTTGTGTGTCATTACTAGAATTACAAATTGTCTTCACTTTTAAAAATATCTTCTTTTTTTTACCAGTTTTTACTCGTCTGATTTGAAAACGAGTTATTTGTCGGTTTGTTTTGTAGCTTATACCGTATATATATATATCGATGATTTGAGATAGTTGTATCTTCAATGAAACTGTTTCCACAAAGATGGAAAGAAGCAGACAATTGTCTCAAATGTGACCGAAATGAAATAAGGGGATCTCTCCTTCTCCGTGAATTGTCTGAAAATGACGGCTGAATAAAAGCAATTAATAGGCTTCGACGTTTCTGATGGATTAGCCCTGTTGTAAAAAGCTCTCGCTCTTCATCTCGGCGACAATCGAGAGATTCAATATGAGGAGAAATAAAGGCTGAAGATTTTTCATAAAGGGAATGAAATCCTTTCCGATACAAATACTCACTGACGTTATCTCTGGCAGGGAAAATGTTCTTCTTGGTCTTAAGAAGATGTGTTTTATTGGGTCTTTATGTTTGAGCTTGGACAAGCTGTCGCAAAGCAAAGCAATGCGCGATGATTACAGTGAACGTGTTTGTTTTTCCACAGAATCGGTTCTCAAAAGACATTCGCTGAACAAATTGTTGCATGCAGGCCATTCCCTGAAGTCTAGACTTCTAATAGCCTTGTCTCACATTGAATTGATCCAGTGGCTTTTAAACTTAGATGAAGTGCTTGGATAGATCAGAAGGACAATAGAAAAGTATTTGTATTTGATCGCTTATGTTTGGTTTTTATTTTGGTTTCAGGATGACTGGGACTCAAGTAACTCTGATGACAAGACTCACAGTCTGGAAGATCTGCCACCTGGTAAGGATCTCACTTAGAATGCAGCACAATTATGCTAATATATATTGTTTCTGGAAATGTACAAAAAGAGTGTTACACTCACGAGTATACAGACCACAGTGTGTTCTACCAGGATTCTCGAAACATGTTGTACAGTTTGTACAAGCGTCAGAAAGTGTCCTGCTGCTGTCTCTAAATAAATCCAAATAAAGAGCGACATCCTTTGACATGCAGCAAGTTTATCCAGCTAACCCTGTGGTAACCTCAGGGGGGAGGAGGACCCTAAGTTTATCCATGTGGTCAAAAGTTTCATGGTGATGGATGACAGACCTATTTCCAAGATAATTTGCAGAATTTATGCCATAACAAAGGATTCCATACAATATGAGTGATTAAAACAATTAAGAGGTTGTGGTCCATGGATTTAGCAACTTGGCTGGCATGTAGTTTTAATTTATTTAGTAGTAAAAGCAGGCTGGGGGAGGGGGGGGGGGTTAGTTGTAGTTTTACAACAGAACCCGGAAGACAGATGTAATCCAGCTGTCTAAACGTGTTCTCACAAACCAGATCATTTCCTCCTGCTACAATATGCTCAAACATGCCGAGTTCTTGATCAGTGTTACAGGTTTCCCAGCCCCTTTGACCGAAAAGCCAATTCAATGCACTCGGCAGTCTGACGATGCAGTGTGACTGCAAACCCAACTATGCATCTCCACCCACCGTTTCCAGAAAAAACACAAAAGCAGAGAAGATTTAAAAAGTCATAGCTGAGCGACTTGTCATGTAGTTCTTGCTCGGAACCGTCGCCCCTCCCTCCCATGTGACCCACAAAAAGTTGAGTGCATGCATCTGATTGATTCGTGACTGGAAATGGATTTTAATTTAAGTGGGGGGCTTTTTTAACTTCAGAGTGGCTTTAGTCATCACCATGGCAGTCTAGCATAATAAACACTCACACTTATTTTCCCCAAAATATTTTTTAGGACAATTGAAGAGCGGACAGAGTAAGAATGTGTTAGTCATTTAAAAAAAAAAAAAAAATTAAAAGCATGGAGAGCAATAAGCATACATAGGTGGTCTTGGTAACTGCATTACCCTTTTTAAAAATCAAAAGGGTGGCACTTAATACATTTCGTGTTGAAATAAGTGAATATAAATTAAACATTAGGAAAACAAACAGCTTTTAAGCAAATCTTTGAAAATGGAAGCCCCTGCTGCTTTTTAAGCAGTCCCAGTCGGCCTTATATTGATTCCTCATGGATTTCTCAATTCACTAGGAATTGCCTAAAGCAGAAGACCAGGAATGATTGTCATCACTGCTCGTTGAATATGTTCAGTATTTCTCCACCATGAATCAATCACCTCTATAAACAAACAATCCCCCCCAAAGAGTTCTTCATGTCGCTGTTTTCGAGTCAACACATATTTAAACAATTATTTGGAATTTGCGATTATTGAGCTGGTATTGTCGCAATTCTTGTTTTTTTTTTATAGTTGAGGTTATTGGTATTCTTATCAGGGAGTGAATCTAAAGCCAGAGTGGTGTGCTGAGATAGCATGAATTGAGTGGGTTGGTGAAGTTCCACTGGATGCCTTTTGGAACAGCAACACGGGGGAGTCCTGTCTGCTCTGCACCATCAGTATGACAACACCAGAGCATCGTGGGATTTCCAGAAAAGACTGCAGCCAACGCAAACAGTCACTCAGAAGAGGCTAAGAGTGGAAAGAGCTCAGTGAGCAAGAGGCCAAGGGAAAGATGTGCACACTGCTCAATCTGTCCATTATTCACCGGTGGAAAAAAACCCAAACATGCAAACCACAAGCCACTTCCATAGGGGGGGGGGGGGGGGGGTGCTCTCGAAAAGATGGCCGCAGGGAGTTTCTTTTAATTGATATCACATGAATGAGATATCCTGTGGCCGAGGTTGTGGACATCGAATGGAGTGTGTCAGCCTTGAAAGAGAGGCTCTGTCGACTCACGAGATCTTGTACAATTCAGTTCAGTCTGCCTTTATTTAGTTTGAAACGGTAAAACGTGATCTGGCTTGTGTTTGCACGTGGCCGTCCGTCTAAGCAGGATGTTGACGAACAATAAACAAAGAGAAGGAACATAACAGTCACTGTTAGGGATCTTCAATACCACTTTTCACAACATGTCACCGGTGCAAGCCTTCCACTTTTTTTTTTTTTTTTTTAATTAATAAAAAAAGAAATGTGAACATTTTGAGGCGGCATAATGCTTCGTAGCTGAATTTAAATGATATCATCATTATTTTAGTCCACTAGTGAATATACATTTTTAGCACATAGAACACAATTAAGACAACCCCAGGCAGACTTAATTAAAGATGAAAGAAATTCAAATTATTTTGGAAACAAAATGAGACGAAACATTAACTAACGGCTGCCTTGGAGCCCCGGTATCAGCAAGGACATCCTGACGTCTCCAACACGTCGCTTTCCACTCGGAGGCCGATCGCTGTGAGCCGCATTTAGTTAACATGCGAGACACACACACACACACACACACACACACACACACACACACACACTGTCAAGTTAGACACATGCACAAGTTTCGGTTGTCGCCCACTATCCTCGTCAGCATTCCCTTCTTGCTTTGTCTGCCGCCTATCAAGGCACACACTCACCTCGGCTGAACAGATAGCATAATCTCACACTGCCATACGCTTAACACAAGTCATTACCATTGCAGTGTCGTTCTGCTAATTAGCTGTGGTCTCATTAGAGTGTGTCTCAGTGGTTGTGATTAACTGAAAAATAAAACCCTTTTTCTCTGTAACCCAGGCAACGTCCTTTCGATTGTTTGCAGGTTTCTCGACTCGCACTTTAGTTGCCAGCGTTTAAGCTCCCCCACCCCTTCTGTTTATAAAGACAAAATATTTCAGGGAAGCTCAGCAGCTTTTTTTTTTCCTAGACAGCCGTGAAGTGTTCTTGCATCAACCCTGCCGCTTGCATTTTAAATTCCAACTGATGAATAATCCCCACTCGAGCCGAGACACATTGGCGTAGGTTCGCAATCTTCGGAGGCTTTAATGATTTAGAAATGTTAAATTCATCAGACGTACGTTTTGCTCTGAAGTATTTTAACTCTGACTTTAAAAGTCCGACACTGCTTTTTTCTTTACAACTAACCTTAAAATGCGTAGAACTCCTGTTTCGATTGTATGTCAATAATTTGGTGTTGCAAGTTGTTCTTCAGACCACCCACTAGTTGAGACTGATCAACAATCCCTGAGCTGGTTGCTGCTGAGTTGTGTACCTCATTTACATCCAGGCAATTACTCAACAATAATTCCACACAATTGCCTGCCAGAATTTTCAATAATCACTATGCCAGTTATTATGCCTCCTGCCTACATCTGAACAAATGAGCTGTAAACCGACCTTGTCAACGCACCCTATCGAGTAGCAATAAAGTCGTTGTTTATTCTGCTTATTATTTACATCTGTCTGTGTCTAGGTAAGGTCCGCTGGCAGGATTTCGACCAGGATCTATATGTTGGAGCCACCGTGGTCCGACCAGGCCAGGACCCGTACGCCAGAAACAAGTTCAACCAGGTGGAGAGCGACAAGCTCCGTATGGACAGAGCTGTGCCAGATACCAGACATGACCAGTATGTATTGTCACTTGGCAAACGTGCACACAAACCTACAACGTTTTTATGTGTAACTACAGTATCCAAGTCTTGTGTATGCCTGTTTGATAAGATCTGATGGAAACGCCTTCTATTGTTAAATGACACCAGGAAGTAGTTGCAAAGTCCAAACACGCTGTACAATGTCCACTTGTAAAAACCAAGGGGATAAAAAATCCCCCAAAACTTGCGGAGCAGACAAACTTGATTGGTTTAATCAGCGGCGTGTGCCAAATGAGTTTGAATAAGACTAATCTATTCCGAACACAACCAAATCCCACTTATGTGGGGGTGTGCACACTTTTGCAGCCACATTTCAGTTGTTCATTTATACTTCCCTTCTCAAAAAATGCAACTTTTTCCTCAGTCGAGTTGTATAAATGAAATGACGGGGCACTTTAGAACTCTTTAATTGGAAACCACACATGCCACCGTGTGTACTACATTGTGCGTCAATCAGTTAGTGACCGCTCATTACCTGTCGTTATTCTGCCTTGGCGGAGGTTTTCTCCTTTCCTGGCTTTGCTTCAATTTGCTCTACAGACAGATGTTAGTTGTGCTCTTTAAATACATCTTTTTTTTTTCTTCTTTGCCAGTCCTGCTGTTGTCACACTGGAGGCAAAACCCCTCCTTAAAGTTGTTCCATTCGAGCAAGAGGATTAGCATCGGTTTTATTGCTTCACCATCCCGTTGTACTTCATTTGATAATATTTTCCCGGTGACGCTGATCTTGCGTCTATAGCTCATTAAACAAACACTATGTGCTCTCTATGTTTGCTCTACGATGTCTATTCATCAGAAGGGTTTCATTTAAGCACTTTGAGTCCCTGCCATACGCAGAAACATTAGGAGTGCTTTGTCCGTGGTCAAGCTTCAGTGACGCGCTGACCGAACGTGAAGCCATTAGCCTAGTAAAAGAGCGCGGATGGATCTCATATTGATTTTGCCGTGCTTTGTCAGTTTGCCAAGCGTGCAGCCGCTTTCGACGGTGAAAAAACAGATGACAGGGTGTCCTCAGCAAAAGGGACTTGTTACTATTTTCAACAGAGAATCCTCAAATGTTTGCGACCGTTTGTTTGTTGTTTCAGCGTGCGCATTTGTGTGTGTAGTTGCAGACATAAGCAATGGAAGTCCGACCTGCCAGCTTCGAGTGTGGTCATCACTTTTCACAATGAAGCCCGCTCCGCTCTGCTGCGCACTGTTGTCAGGTAGCCTACGTGAAAGCTTTTTTTGTTCCAGTTCCACGTGAGCATACTGGGATCTAAATTCAGTCCTCCTCTCTTTCTCATTCTCGCTTCAGCGTATTGAAGAAAAGTCCTGCTCACTTGATCAAAGAGATCGTCTTGGTTGATGACTACAGTGACAACCGTAAGTATGGCATGAATGCACACAACAGATGGGCCTAACATTATTCATTGATAATTTGATTCTGGCTGTGCCTAGAATGGAAATCATGACCACAATGACATGGGGCATAGCGAGAGTTTCCGCTTGCTGAGTTCAGAGTCTAAAAATGCAATTGTAAAAGCTGCAACTCATGGAAACAGCAACTCAAGACATGTTTTAGATCTTTGCATGCGTGTGTGCGGCTTATCGGTAGCTAATGCTGGCTTCTAAAACTAATCTGCTGTAACACGCAACTTTTTGGCTTTGACCCATGGTTGGATTATGGCCAGGGCTTAAAAGTGGTAGCCCTTCTTCTAAGTCATATGTCATCTTTAGCGATGAGCTTTGATGAACTAATGATTTCGGGTGTGGCATTCGAGTAGAGTGCCCTAATTGGCTGCAACGTAAAGATGCACTAATGATCTCCTATCAATTAATACAACTAGAACAACATGACAGCTATGCAAAATTGAGATTCAACCATGCACTGACACGAGCTTTGCACACCACATTGAAACAGATATTTAAAAGACTTAACCGTTGATGAATTGGTTTATTTTCGCCATCACTGGTCAAGAATGTTTTGCCAAATGTCCATCCCTACAAAACAACACATGCGTTTCTGATTCCAGTGTATAAAAGAACTTTTGTAAATTTGTTGCAGCGGAGGACGGAGCGCTGCTGGGCAAGATCGAGAAAGTCCGCGTGCTGAGAAACGACCGCAGAGAAGGTAATTAGAGGAAGAGAAGAATGTTTTCTTTTTTTTTTTTTTCTCCCCCCCAAATCTCGGAACAACCTTCTGGGTGCTGCGCTCGCTTTGATATGGAGCGACAACCTACGGCTCAGGATAGAGACGTTCTGTTCTGGAGAAGTATTGCGCCTGTGGTTCTTTTTAACCAAGTTTTCTTTCAGGACTGATGCGCTCGAGGGTTCGTGGCGCAGATGCTGCCACAGCGCCAGTTCTCACCTTCCTGGACTCTCACTGTGAATGTAATGACCACTGGCTTGAGCCGCTGCTGGAGAGAGTAGCTGAGGTACGTGCGTACACACTCGAATACCAACCATGTGCTCAAGAGGAAATTCACACTCGAGCAAAGGAAATTGCTGGTTGGTCAGCCATTGAAGCACTAGGGAGTGACTTACTGACAATCAAAAAGGGATTCATTGCACAGAAAAAATATATATATATATATGTGTGTGTGTGTGTGTGTGTGTTTGTGTGTATATATATATATATTTTTTTCCCCCCTCATGAATTCATTGTTGTCCAGAAGCCTATCAAGAATTTCATTTGCAATGTCCTTGTTCTGTTTGGAAACAAAAGATGGTCGGTGGGTTGCTTGCGAGTGCCATGCATTCCTTTTTTGATGACTTAAAACTGACTTATTCATTTTTCATTCCTCCCTCTCCTACTGGTATTTTGATATCACAAACTACTCTCAGTATGATGAAGTAACATTCTCTCTGTTACTAATCCAAACTACTACAACAATAATAAATAATATTTTCACGGGTACCAATTGAGACCTACTAAGCCGTACCAATACATACAGTATTGTAGCTTAAAAGAAAAGCGTGGGGAGTCTCCGATGTCGACTTGTATGAACACAGTCAATGTATGGGGCTATCGTCGCCAACAGCACCTGGAATATCTTCCAAAAAAATCTACTATAAAAGAAACCTGCCCTGAATGAACTAAAATTATTTCTTTGCTTTTATATTGTTTAAAGACTTGACATTTGCAAGTGGTGTTCAAGTGATAATACACTTTCTATTGTTGGTTGAATGGGTGCCAAATCGTATCATTTGGCCTACTTTCAGGCAGCTGTCTCCACTTTTAGGAGAAAAAGTAAAAATACACTCTCCCTGCCACCAAACGCTCTCAAAATGTCACCAACACACTGGAATAATTTCAGGGTGGAAGTGTTTTTGTTTCCTTGCTGCCTCTCACTATTTTAAAAATACACAGCATCATAGCACTGCCAATTGCTTCATCGCATAGTGTGCTTCTTTATATCGGCGGAAAGGTTGTTTTTCTGTCCTTCTCTCAAAGAGGTCAGAGGTCATGCATGCACCCACCGAGCTGGCTGGCTGGCAGTCAGTGTCATGTTGAGCTAGCACGTGGTCTCAATAAGGTTTTGGCCCTCGTATTCTGTAGCGCAAACCGCTTCAGAATTTTTTGTGTTTATAGTATGTGATTTATTTTAATAGTTGATTTGTAGTGTTGTGCAAATTATTTTGCAGAGAAAATGGGCTAAGCTAAAAGTGAATTGAGCCTCATTAGAAATGAATTGGCTGTTTGAAGGGAGGTTATTAAGAAAAGGCATGACAAAAATATTTTATTATGGAGCTAAATCATCATCCGAAGTAAGTGTTCATGTTTTAACAATTATATGAAAAATGTATCTGTTAGATTTTGTCTTACAAGTCGTAAAGGATTTTTTCCATCCCTTTAGTTACTGATTTATTCCCTTTCACAGAATACCCTCAATTATTTCCTTTAACAACATGAAAACATTACGTAACAAGGAGTCTCGCTCATGTTTAGTTTAAGGCTACAAACAAATTGAAATTGAATGAACTGTGAACTCTGCCTTATGCAACAAAGTCGTACGCCATTTTTCTCAACTCAGTTCCTCACAACTTGACGAGAGTCTATACAGAATGACTCACGTGGGATCGTTTCTATTGTTCTCTGTCCACTTGTGCAACCATTGTGCAATGTTTGTTTATCCGCGGCGTGCATTGGTAAAGAAAACGTTACCTACTCACCAAAGAAAGAGTTTGTACCTAACGGCGTATTGATGATCATTGACATCCATCATTGTCTGTGAAGTACAGCCAGAATGTTGCAATCGTTTCCTCTCTCTCTCTCCCCTTTTTCCCAGGATAAGACCAGAGTGGTTTCTCCCATCATTGATGTCATCAACATGGACAACTTTCAGTATGTGGGAGCCTCGGCTGATCTCAAAGGAGGTAGAGTACACGATTGGAGAGGATCGAGCAAGCGTGACCTCAATGAGGAAACATTTGATGCGTTGGATGTCGAGTGTACTTCAGTTGCGCCGATAACGGTACCTCAAAATGTTGTTCAACACACTTATTCTGCTGACGAAGGAAACGAAAAGAACTCGGAGGCCAAAATAAAAATGACGGCGAATTATTTCATACTCAATTTATCGCAACCAAACGAATGCATTATATGCGTGTAGGTTTCGACTGGAATTTGGTGTTTAAATGGGATTACATGACGTTGGACCAGAGACGAGCAAGACAAGGCAACCCGATCGCTCCCATAAAGTAAGACGGAACACTTCGAAACTCTCTGTATAACATTCTGATGACAAACTACTAAAATAATTTCTTTCCTTTGATTGCCCCCACCTCCATACAGGACTCCCATGATAGCAGGAGGCCTGTTTGTCATGGATAAGGATTACTTTGAGCTTTTGGGGAAATATGACATGATGATGGATGTATGGGGAGGAGAAAATCTGGGTGAGTGCAGCTAATGCTAATGTCAGTCTTAGACAGTTTAAGTGCAGCTTCAAGTCGATAGACTAATGAAGCTTGTTAAAAAACCTTTTGCCTGCTTTTTAGGACTGAGTTCTCTTACAAATGCTTTGGAGACAAAAGTATTGGGCCGCACGCGAAATATTTTCTGGGATAGGTCCCTCATTCGCAGCTGTTAAGGCTTCCTTCCCTCTGGGGAAGATTTGATACTGTTTGGTTCACATTTTCTTTTATAGTTCATTCCGAAGCATATTGCCATCAAGTCTTCCTCCCTTTTAATTTCTCTCAAATGAAGTTAGGAATCTGTCTCAAACGTCAGACAGACGCATTCTCCTCTGATGGGATATTTAATGAAGTGAGATTGCCAATTCACACATTTATTTGATCACCTATTGAGATGAATAGAATGTCGGCGATGGAGCCCGACACTGCCGCAGCGCTGAAGACATTTATGAGGCGCTGATAGCTCGAGCAATATTCCACCGTTTGTTTATGGGCCCGCCTGTGCTGTGTTTTCAGAGATCTCATTCCGCGTGTGGCAGTGCGGCGGAAGTCTGGAAATCATCCCATGCAGCCGAGTCGGGCACGTTTTCAGGAAGCAACACCCTTATACCTTCCCTGGTGGTAGCGGGACTGTCTTTGCAAGGTGACACGCACACACACGGAGCTCCCAACTAGCAATTACAGCGCCTCCCTTTAATGACCGTCATTACGACCTTACAGGCAGTCAACATTGTAGTGTCGGGGAGTGACTATTAGTCGTTAATGTTTAGCTGCCGAAGACCAACATTCAATTACGCTCTTAATATTCACCGGTAACATGTTCACCCACCCACATTAGATAGTCGTTAAGATTTTCTCATCTCATTAGATGAGTGCAATGAATTGTGCAACTAAGGCAGCGTCAGTGTGTTGCACACTATGCAAAGTGAGACTTTTTATCTTCCGTTCAGTTCGGCCTAGATTGCTTCAAAGTCAGCTACAGTACAAAAGGGTATTCAATATGTTTGTTAAAAAAAAAAAATTCCCCTGATCAACTAATTCATTAGTCATTCACGCTCTTGTACCGGAGCGGTGGTTCACATTCACACTCTGAAAGGTGCTGTCTTAAAAAAAAAAAGGGATTTTCAAGGAGTTTTAGACAGCGAGTGTGAGAAGCTTCCCATCGCACTCCCTGCAAGTTGTCTTAACACATTTTTTTTATTTTTTTTTCATTACAGACTGTCGGGTTTAGTTGTCTCCGCCTCATTTCACCACAGCCGACTAGGTTTCTTTCCGCACCATGACTCCCGTAGCAAATGTTTTGGCAATTTAACATCTCACCGGGCGTCAATGAAAATCATGGCCCATCATGTTTAACCTTCCTGTTGCCCTGCGTTGTCTCACAACTATCCTGTGTTGTCCGTGGTGGCCTGAGAAGAATAACTAACGATAGCTGTAGATGCAGCTTTTCTGTTGAGGCTGCTGAATCTTTTAGAGTAAGTGTTGTGGAAAAACAAATCCAAATAAAGTGCAGAGCACACGCCTAAGGTGAATCTAGTGATGCTCGCTTGTGAAAGTACAAGGGCTCATGCAATAATGAAATTGTGTGACACCATGCATGACGGGGAATCCATTGCATATGAAATGGATCTCAAAAGGCCAGAGAAAAAGCAAGTAATGAATCATTTGAGGCTCACTGAATTCAGTTTGCATATTATGCTCATGTTTTGCTTGATGTCATGCATAAGGTGGGTTGAAATAGGAAATTTTGGAGCTACATTTAGAGGTATATTTTTGGTCACTTTGGTTGAAGCACAGCATCTTAATTTTTAACGCCTTGATATTTTCAGCTACTGGCGTTAATCACTAGATAAATCCCGCAGCTCAACAAGCCCAAAAAAAAAAAATAAGAAGATGTTATGGAAGTTATGAAAAATGACAGAGCGTATGGTGTAGCTCAGTCATTCCAATATGCCTGGCAGCTGCTTAACATTGATGAAAAGGCCAGACGCTCTCTTCGTGTCTGCTGGTGGCCACCAAAGGGAAGCCGCGAGACGGCCCGAGCTGATGACAGTTTGCTTAATCTTCCGGTCGCACTCATATAGCGAGATTGTCCTGGCATGTTGCAACGAGGCCAATCATTGGCCCAGAAATGCGGTTTCCATCATCTCTTCTGCTCGGATGCACATGCGTTAGGAGGAGCGTGTTCGGATATCATCTTTGGAAAAAAAAATCACATCATGCATGAAGTTATCCTCAAATGAACTCCTGTTTAAATATTAAAGTGCATCTGGTGTGGCCCCTCCAGACGTAGAGAATCCTAAGTGACTTGCATTCACTATGGCCGTACTTGAAAAAAGTCTCAGATGGTGGCTTGGAATCCTTTACTTCCACGCAAACGTGTTACTTTAGTGCCCTTCAAAAATCTATCGCTAGTCTTTAATCAGAACTAATGGCGACACAAGGGGATTTCCAATAATGCCGGTTTATTTATTATTCCTTCGTAAGCAGCTATATTATGAGATGAAAGCCAGACTTGGAATTTTGTAGCATAGGCTGTAAAACTAAATGACCATATGTATCATCCACAGTGTAGCTCTGCTGCCATTACTGTGGATCCGGCTGACTCAGTCTTTAACAGCTGTCTGTGACATCATTAGAAAAGAATGTAAATATAGCAAAAGAGCTCCAGGCTGCGAGTCAACACTTTGCTTTGCTTGGCAACCTACGCCAGAGCGGTAACTCGAGAAATAAACGCACGACCCCACTTGACTGTCCAAACAGAGGAATGGTGCCCTTGGATGTTCTGTTAAGATGCATACATAAAACAATCAGTCAATGTTTTTTAATCTTCTTTTTCTCTTTGCATTTTTCTCGCCATCTCAGGAACACCAGGAGAGCTGCTGAAGTGTGGATGGACGAGTTCAAAAACTTCTACTACGCCGCCGTTCCCTCGGCAAGAAATGTGCCCTATGGAAAGTAAGAGCACATAACCTTTTTAAAGCGGAATACTAATAAGCACCTTTGCACATTTGTGCGGCGGCCGACAGAGTTGAATTGCTCTTGAGAAGTGTGCTAATTTTATTTCAAAGCCTGATGAAAATAGGAGATTGATTTTTCAGGGCAAACTTACTGCAATTAAACAACATTGCCCATTTTTGCCAGTTGATGGTGCAAGTGAAATGTCACTCCAGTCTGTGACCGTACAGAGCCATCCACATGTCGCTAGCACCAGTGTCACCCTACCACCATGGGAGATTTAAAAAAAGAAGGAAAAAAACCACCTTCAGCCTTAGCTTGTACGTTATATTAATTTGGGTCACCAAGATCAGAACTGAGACAGTGCGTTAATGACTTGTACATTGTGACGCCTACATTTGTATTTAATTTTCTAGTAGAAAAGTCAATTAGCGGTCAAATCCCATGTCCAATTTAGTCCAAAATTGTACTGTCAACTATTTGTTCTAAAAACGTTTCTCTTTGCTACATTTTATTGACTTGTATCCCCCAAAAAGTTCTTTATCTGACTTTGATCGGATTAAGATCCTAAAATGTAAACATTCACATTAACTCACATTAAGTTGCAATTATTTTTTTTTGTCTCCCCATGGTCAATCCGCTCATTCCGAATCATAATAATTTTAGGGGCAATTCTTCTGATTTCGTTTGTGGGTCAGCAAATTTACACAGCAAAACTCCTCCAGAGAGAAATATTTTGTGACGTTTTCGGAACATTGTTGTCATATCTCCCCCGTTTTATGCTCGTTTCCTCTGCTGCAGTCACGCCGTGGGGCCTCTCTCGTCCTTCTCATCACTTATATAATTGAATCCGTTTTCACCGTGAGTGACAAGCCTCTCATCCTCTCTGCTTGTCTCCCTCAGCATCCAGAGTCGTTTAGATATGAAGAAGCGTTTAGCCTGTAAGCCCTTTAAATGGTACCTGGAGAATGTCTACCCTGAGCTGCGGTAAGATGATGACTGTATTTCATTTGATATGCATGAATGTGTCCTACGGCGTTTAATAACTGTACGTCAGTCACCCGCGACCTCGCGGTTCATGGTTTGTGCTTCCGCTTTATTTGTATATCATTCCTTCAACTCCATTTAAATATTTGTGCTTGTGTGAATAGTGTCCCAGACCACCAAGACATTGCATTCGGGGCCTTGCAGCAGGGAGGAAACTGCCTCGACACGCTCGGACATTTTGCCGACGGCGTGGTGGGCGTTTACGAGTGCCACAACGCTGGCGGAAACCAGGTAGCGTTACCACGGCAACACACGCAGGTCAGCATGTCTAAACTTAGAGTCACCCGGGGGTCAAACGGTAGCACTGGCGCTTAGAGAAAGGAGGGGGTGTTTGACGTGAGTGATCGTCGCTTTTCTGTAATAAATGTCAACGTCATTTATTGGTTTAGCTTTTTTTTTTTAGCATGCAGTATTTTGAGCGTTGTCATTCCACACATTACGTACAGAAATCCCAATTTTTGAATGACACCGTCCGAAATGATCAATACGATCGGTTATAATTTGCAGTGGTATTGAAGTGCATTTTGTCACCACCCTCAGTATCATGAAGTGCAATTTTGCACTACTGCAAACGATATCTACTGTAATATGAGCCGAGCACTCCAATTAAAGAGTTCCCACACATCCACTCCACCACCCAGTCATTAACCCATTTCAATTTCATCAACTTTAGATGTGCACCATTTTGCACACTTGTGACCTATTTATTGCATTTTAATTTTACATTTCATTCGGTAGCCATTTAGATATGCACCATTTTGCACACTTGTGACCTATTTATTGCATTTTAATTTTACATTTCATTCGGTAGCCTGCGGCTACATGAGATTCTGACGATTAACGCCCTTCTTTTTCCTCCACATTTTAATCGTATGAAATGAATATCGTTACTCTCTAACAGAGGTATTACGTTGTGGTGGATCTCATAAAATTGTTAATGTTGCCCGTGAGCTAGAGGGATCATTTCATAATGCAATACTGACTCAACCTTTGTGGTATTATTCTGTTTTCAATGCCTCGGCTTCATAATTAGAGTTGGCGATGGCAGCAATTATTTTAAGTGGGAGGGAAATGCGTCATTTGCTCATAGTGTTGATTATGACTGTAATTAAATCAGCAATTTATTTATTTATTTATTTTTGGTGAAAGGAGTGGGCCCTGACGAAAGATAAATCAGTCAAACACATGGACTTGTGTCTGACAGTGGTGGAAAGAACGGCCGGCTCCCTCATCAAACTGCAAGGCTGTCGAGACAATGACAGCAGACAGGTATACTGGCGTCGAAATGTTACAACACATCCCAAAAAAGATAAAAGCCACTACCGACGGGCCGAATGATTTATTCATTGTGTAATTATGTTGAACTAAATTTGACGTTCGGCAAATCATACTTGGCTCATCTGTAAAATTCTAACGTGATAGCCTTTGCATCTTCAGTTAAAGAACACCCTGCACTTTCTCTGCCTTGTATGAACAGAAGTGGGAGCAAATTGAGTCCAACTCGAAGCTTCGTCACGTGGGCAGTAACCTGTGTCTTGACAGCCGCAGTGCCCGCATGGGTGGGCTCACTGTGGAGGTGTGCAGCCCCAACTTGAGCCAGCAGTGGAAGTTCACCCTGAATTTACAATCCTAGGGGACAACATGGCCGCCACTAGACATCACCGCGATGCTCTGCTAAGAGCATTACACACCAACTAACTTTACGATGAAGTAAATGTCAACTGGAGGAGAAAGACAAACATGATGGATGGATGAATGGGTCCATCTTACTCCTCCTCAGGGGTATGAGGTCATTTCTACACCACCACTCCACCCCCTCCTCCGACTTAAAGACTGGCGGAGGGCCTTGTAGACCTTAAACAGGAAACTGACCATATTTAGTGGGAGGAACAGTGCTGGTGACACTGATGAGGGTAATGACGATGATGAGCAGGATAAAAGTGAAGGCTTTCCATCCAACTACTACATACCTCAGTGTTTTTCTCATTGATGGTTCGGGAGGCAAAATAACGTGGATTCTTCGAGTCGTTTGTTTTCTTGAATGCTGGTGGAAATCAACTTGAGTGTTTTTATTTTGTAATTATTTTCTTTGGAATATTTTAATTACTGTTAATTTGTGGAGGTTTGCAGGAGCTTTTTTTTCTTTTTCTTTTTGAAAACAAAAACAAGATTTTCCAAACCGAGCCAGAACTATTGATTTGGAGGAAAACAATGTTGAATATTTTTTCCCCCCGTATATTGAAACTTTTCGGTTTACAGGATCAGCAGAGAGGAGGTGGATGGAATTTCTTCTTTTTTTTTTTTTTCTTCTAATCTTTTTTTTCCTCCCACAAAAGTTGAAGAGAAGATTTCCCCACAACACGCAACAAAGCTCTGGAGGAATTCTCCGAGAATATGGAGTTGAGGAAATCTGCTCTCCTCAGGCTGTAGCACTGGCTGCTGCACTTTAGTATCATTCGTTTTTGTCTTTAAAGCAGCAACACACCACAAAGCTCTTAGCAGCCATTTTTGTTTACTTTCTCTCTTAAGCAAATTGGGGAAAAAACTGCAAGGACAATGAACACTAGAGGATTGATGTATTTTCTTTACTCTTGCTGCTCTTCGGCTACTCCCTCGGGAGCGCCTCCGTTTTATACAATGTCTGTTTGCATTGTGATTTTATTTTGCCCAGCACATCAGAGTGAGTTTGTGTTATTTACTGTTGCCGCGGTTTCTCCCAAGAGGCAATGGGAATAAATAGTGCAACTTGTATTATCACCACCAACTCTTATTAGTTTCTCAAGGGTAGGTCTGACCTGAAGCGCCACACTTGGTAAAATGTGTTTGTCCAATTGATATATTCTATCCCACAGGCACAGGGGAAAGTAAACCACAACTGCAGTTGCATCAATATGAAGTTATTATTTGGGTCAAATTCTCTTTGTGGCAGTACGGTCACTCTCAACATGCGACTAACGTTTTGGGTGAAGTTACTACAAATCGGATTCAGTGTTGTTAAAAAGAATTAATGGTTTAAGTTACCCTGACTGTTAATAGAACTTTTGTCCAATTATTGTTTATGGTACATAAAATATTATTGCTGTCCGATGGCACCACGAAGCATTAAATTAAGAACACAAATAACAACTTAAGTACCCGAAGTAAATGCAATACTGTGTTTTCTGGTTAATGTTTTTAAATGAATTGAACATTGAAATAGTGCATTGTTAAAGGTGTTTTTTTGTTGTTGCAAAAACGACGCTCCCCAGAAAAGTGGGAATGTTGGGCTCTTGCTAACCTCATTGGTTAGATAGTGCCACACTTTAGGGTGCATGCAGGAGAATAATCTTTTGAATGTCATCTAAACACTATTAAGTCAATTCACATGGTTGCCCTCAGACACCAATGCTGGTGTATCATAAACAATTATCTGCAAAAGCTGTAATAGTACATCTACATTCACAAATAATGAAACCAAAAATATTTGTTTTAATACTATTTATTTAATTTCTTTGGCTTCTTCTCCACCCATGCTTTCTTTCTTTCCTTTTTTTTTATTTTTATATATGACTTTTTTTCAAATGGCGGTTTTGTCTGTTGTCCGTCTTGGGCTATTTTTACTCCGTGTCTTTTCCTTTGTCTTAAACTAAAGTTGAAGCCACCAGGCTGACACTGCAGCTGCTCGCAGGGCCTATCCTGACACTTGATAGGCTTCTGCGCTGGACTGCCAGTACCTGTGAGTTCCAGGGGCAGACACAGAAGTTGCTTATGAGGAGAGAGAGAGAGAGAGAGCCCTGTTGCCATGGTCACTGTACTGTACTACTCAGAAGACCCAAATGTTAGTTAATTTGGAAGTTTGAAACTCAGATGATGTTTTGAGGGAGCTATTGTGTTTGGATAGATACAAAACAAAGGTAAATTTGTGTTTATTTAGAATTTAAGAATCAGCATTCTGGACTACCAGTGGGGTCAAATACTCTAAAGGCAGTCACTATTCATTATTGTGTTGTCTTGGCACTTCCTAACAAAATATTATAAAACTGAAAGTGTAGCTTTTATGTTGCCAGTTTTCATTATTGTGCAGCTTTCTTCAAGTTACATTTATAATTCTTCCAAGTGTTGTACTGACTGCATAGAATCCAATTTACTAAAGAATAGAAAGATGTTTGTTTGGTGTAGAGCGCCCTCTACTGTCACTTTGTAGCAACTAAGTTCAAAATGATATTCTCTAAACCGGGTGAGGAACCTGCATCCCGTGGGCCATGGACTGCCCCCGGGAGGTATAATTTGGTGTTATGCACTTCTAAAACCATGTTTGGTTGCCTCATATTTTGTCATAAAAATAATATTGTCCTCTGAGGATTTTTTCTCCCAAAACTGAAATGGGCCTTGTCAAGAAAATGGTTCCCTGCCCTGCCCTATTATGAGCGACCAAAGAGTTTCAGGCTTCATTATTATTAGCTGTTGCTTCTATGACCTGTTCATCCAGTTGGAACCAAACTGCACATATCTAAGTTACCATGGCAACACAGTCATCTATTCTTTTCTAACCAAAACCATTTAATCCAATGCCGTTTCTTTAAAAAGACAACACAATCCCATTGATTGGATGATTGAATGTTTACATCTTCAGCACACCGTGCCAACAGTTCTCCCTGTTTTTTTTTGTTTTTTTTTTAAGAGAACAGTATAGCGGGATGTTTTTCACAGGGTATATACCGCTCAGCTTTCTGATTTAATGTCTTAACATTTGTGACAAGGACATCCAAAGCATGTTTGAAATGATTCATAGTTGAATTGAATTTTGTGGACAAAAGAAAGGTGTAAAACTCAAGTTTCAGATTCATTTGTCATTTTGATTCCTAGCATTATTGCAAAAGCCTACTTTAGATTACCACCCATTTTACGTTCATAGTCTTTAGGTATTAAAATATGAATTCGGGTCAGAATGTGTGTCACAAGTCTCAACAACTGATGATGACAAAAAATCAAAGGACGTGAACTTAATGCTTTGTGGCCCGTGTGCAAAAGTGTATATTTTTGTATATAGTACCTACATCCAAATGTGTGTACATGATGTACATAAATGAACAGTGTATTCAGCCCCAGGTTGCTAGCAGGTTTTGTTTTTGTCACACTGTGCAGCGCTTTTAACTGTTTCCTCTTTTATAGACATTGCAAACTTTGAATGAGGAGAGATGATTAACTTAAATAAATGCATTTATATAGAAAAAATTAACAAATTCAAGTATTTTGCTGTGCGTCCTTTATCTTATGATGGTCACTTTGGCATGACACGAATTTCTACTGGTTTGTTTTTACTGGGTCTCGAGATTCGGGCTGACCCATCATGAAATGCATTGGTTGCTGTGCCATTTCTGTATTGACTTCATCCTATTTTTTCTTGTAGTTTATTTCTTTGTTATATTAAGCACTCAAAGATAAGTTCAGTGTATTAGAATTCAAATAGGAGACAACGTCAACATTTAAAGGACTGTAATGAAGGAATTCCATTGTCCCTGATGAGGCTGCAGGGCCTAGTCTATGCATTCCCTACAATTTAACTAATTCTAGCCTCAAGCGCAAAATTCTGAATATTGCAACCTGCAGAGTCCAGCAGGGAACAGGACTCGGCCCGTTCCTCTTCATATGGATCATTTTCATCTAATTTGATTAATAACGACACCGGCAATTGAAAATGTGTATTTTGTCCTATATTTAGCATTACTTATGCCACCTTTATCATATACAGTATTTGCCATGCTGAAACAGGCATGCTTGAAATCCTATTTTCAAAAAGCTAGTCATTTGACATTTTAGGGCATAATTATAAAGACAATCAAGAGATTGGCACTCCAATGGAAATTTCGTCTGTTCTGTTTTATATATAATTGGCACCTCGTTTAATGTGCCTTTTTTTTGGGTGGCAGCACTTTGAATAGAGTAAAAGTAATAGTTGTCTATTGTCATTTGTCCACCAGAGGGCGGGGGTGAGCGCAGCTCACGTAATGCGCCGTAGAAGAAGAAGAAGAAGAAGCTTTACCACAAACCTGGAGCTGATCCCAGTAGAGTCAGTCACAGGGAGTACACAGTGGTAAAGCTTCCAGGGAACCATGAAGAACGAAGGGATAGAAGGGACGGAGCTGTTCGTTAGCCCTGACAGTGGCCGAGGTCTGCGGGCATTGAGACACTTCGCGGTGGGGGAGTTGGTGTTCGCCTGTCCAGCTTACTCGTACGTGCTGACTGAGAGTGAGCGAGGAGCGCACTGCGAGCACTGTTTCACCAGGTAAAAATGAATCAGCATTTATTGTCATTGGGAATAATTATTTAAAATTAATCCCCTTGTCAAAAGTTATCCATGTGTTCATGTCAACGTAGGCTAGGTTACAATTTCAACCTCTGGACGCCCACCTAGCTCCATTAAATGGGTCAGTGCGCAACATTCATCACTGCAGATATTATTGGACGCACGCGTGGTCTGTACAATAAATTCCGTTCAGACTTAAACTGACCTGACTTAGACAAGCTCTCATTCATTAGGCCCTAATCAATCTTTTCTAGCAACTTATTTGTTCCCATGGTGCTCACTGATCTCTTGTAAAAACTTATTTGAGCAAGAATTGGCTATTATTAGGCTATGAAGGTGTTACTTTTCTTGTACACCTTGTGCAAATCAAGTCTGGTGACTAATTAATTTTTTTTTTTTTTAAAGTGTGTATTTTGAGCAAAAACAGAGGCAACGTATACATTTTAGTTACACAGTATTGTCTTTTCATTTAAATCCTCTTACTGCTTCCCACACATACATGACGCACATATGCTCCATTAATTTTTATGGAGCAGTGAAAGGTTACAGTGCTAAATATAGCTGCCCATGCCTCCCCTTAGTGGAGGAGAAGAGAAGGCCAGGCCAGGGGTGTGTTGCACATTTTTGTCATTCTATTCACTTGAAATATTTAACAATAAAATCCCTAGAGAGTTGCAAAAGAAAGGTTTTAAAGAGATGTGTGTTTGTTTTTTTTACAGAAAAGAAGACCTTTTTAAATGTGGCAAATGTAAACAGGCCTACTATTGCGACATTGACTGCCAGGTAACCCCCTGCGCATATATTTCATGTGTCTTTATCGTGGAGTTGCTTATTGTAGTTGTGTATGCACGCAGAGAGGGGATTGGCCCATGCACAAGCTGGAGTGTATTGCCATGTGTGCCTACGGGGAAAACTGGTGTCCCTCAGAGACGGTCAGACTGGTAGCCCGAATTATTGTGAAACAGGTAGAGTGAAAGTGAGCTGCTCACTACCAAGATACGTATTAGGCTAGGGTATGAAAAAGACAACATGGCCGCCGACAGTATCCAAACAGCTGCATGTCACTGGAAATGTTTTGATGAAAACAGCTGACAGCGAAATAATATAATTGTGGGGTTTTTTTTAATTCATGTCTAGAGAGTCACGACAGAGCGCACACCGTCAGAAAGATTACTGCTGCTCAAAGAGTTCGAAGCACGTGAGTATGGTTGTGCTTGTCTGAAAACGTTGCCGTATGAACCCACCACTTTGCAGAGTTTCCCCCCTAAAAAAAGTTGGGTCATTTATTTGTGTAATCCTGCTCACAATCCAACCCACAATAGAGATAGCTGTACCTCTCGCCCTTGCACTCCTGAGCTTAGTGTAAGTAATTCAATGAGAATATTAAACATACACCAATTCTCCATAACCTACTTACCTTCAGCCGCAGTATAAAATCACTTCTGCCAATCGTGTTCTTAGTTACATCTACAAGCAGTTTTAGTTACAGTTAAATTGTGTTAGCGCTGTCTCGAGACTATTTGAGACTCCACTGTAGCCTCCGGGTCTTGTTCTCTCACTTTGTTTCACTCTAAATGTGCTGCATATTGGGACTTCAATCCCAAGACTCCCAATGCTGTAATTTCATGTTCTCTGCAAAGCCATACTTGTACTGTGGCTTCCTGTGAGGTTATGGCTCATGATGTTGTTAAATATCCACTCGCACTGTTATGTTTGTATGCTTATACACAGTATGTTGGAGGTTCATTTGTAGCTGCAATTTTCTTCCTCTTTCCCAGATTTAGACAAAATGGACAGCGAGAAGGACGAAATGAACCAGACAGACATCGCGGCCCTGCATCACTTTTACGGCAAACACATCAGCAATATCCCGGACAACCAGGCGCTCACTGAGCTCTTTGCTCAGGTTTGTTGCCTCGTTTACTCGTGCGTGGAGTATATTGTAAACATTGCATTTCTAAATGAATTCGATTCATTACCTAAAACAGAAAGGGATTTTATGCTGCTTTTTTTTAATCCATCTTGCGTCAAGTCATATGATTTGCCGCTATTGTGTTGTTGTCGATGCTTTGTGTGTAGGTGAATTGCAACGGCTTCACAATAGAGGATGAGGAGCTCTCACATTTGGGGTCAGCTGTTTTTCCAGAGTAAGTACGCTAATTCCATGCTACACATGCAAATAAAAGTGATGATGCAGGACTTGTTCCATATTTGGCAACAGAGCCTGACAGCTTAAAAAAAACAAAAGAGATGGTTCTGTGTTAAATCAAGTAGTCGTCCTTCCTTGGCTATTCTCCGCTGAATGTCCTGATGCGATTCCTCCCAGTGTAGCACTGATGAACCACAGCTGCAGCCCAAATGTCATTGTCACCTACAAAGGCACCGTGGCAGAAGTAAGAGCTGTCAAGGAGATCAGCCCCAGAGAGGAGGCAAGCATCTACTCACAGGCGTACTCCATCACATCTACCCAGAATGCAGTTCATTGACTGCTGTTTATTGTCTTTCCTTAGGTCTTTAACAGTTACATCGACTTGCTCTACCCCACAGAGGACCGAAAGGAAAGGTTGTTGGATTCCTACTTTTTTACGTGCCAGTGTACAGAGTGCACAACGGAGTCAAAGGTACGAGTGTCTGCCCACATTACGGATATCAAAACTCCACACAACCTTGTTTAAATAAGGTTTTGGATATTTCATTTAAAAAAATAAAAAAATGACACCCAGATAGATCGTTTGAATTTTTTCCCCCCCACCATTAAGGGGTATGATAGAAAGTCTTGTTGTGCTCTCTCTTGCTTCATAGGACAAAGAGAAGATGGAAATCCGCAAGATGAGCTCCGGAGCACCCGAGCCAGAAGAAATCCGAGCCATGGTCCGATACGCCAAAAATGTCATTGAGGAATTCCGGAGAGCAAAACATTACAAGAATATCCTTTTCCTTCATCGTCACATTTTTCCCATTTTGCTCGCTTAACTTCACTCGTGACTCCTTGACTTTCTGGCATGCCCGAGCGAGTTGCTGGAGATGTGTGAACTCAGCCAGGAGAAAATGGGCACCATATTTGCAGACACCAACGTCTACATGCTGCACATGATGTATCAGGCCATGGGCGTCTGCCTCTACATGCAGGACTGGGATGGAGCCATGAACTACGGCGAGAAGATCATACACCCATACAGGTAGAACCAATCTTTTTGGATATTTGTACTGAGAGCTGCTTACTGAGTTAGCTTCAAAAAGGCGGAGCTTGGTCTGCAGTGTACTGCAATGTTGTTTGTGAAAATCTTGCTATCAAACAGCTGAAGGGAGATCTCATCAGATACCGCCAGTGTACCTAATGAAGTGGCCGGTAATTTGATAGCGTTTCTCTCTGCAGTGTGCACTACCCGGCCTACTCTCTGAACGTGGCGTCCATGTATCTGAAGCTGGGTCGCTTGTATTTGGGGCTGGAGAAGAAGACACAAGGAGTCAAAGCTCTAAAGAAGGTATTAGAACAAACTCCGGGGCTGGTGTTGCACTGCGTTTGAATAAATGGCGGAGGTTTAAAAGCATCATGTGAATGTCATGTTTTCATGTGTGCAGGCACTGGCCATTATGGAGGTGGCTCATGGGAAAGATCACCATTATGTTGCAGAGGTCAAACGGGAACTCGAGGAGCAGAAATGAAAAGGGAATCGAGAAATGAGGAGAGGAAAGCACACAACCTGACTGCATGGTATGCGTCTTTTTTTTTTTTCAACATCGCCTTTGGAAACGATTTCTGAATTTTGTCTGAGGATGACTACAAGCGACTTCATCAGCTGTCTTGTCACTGGCACACTTAAAAGGAGAATGATTTCCAAAGATTTTATTTTTTGGTCGGTCATAGACCATTTTCTGTGGCTTTATTTCAGTCGAGAGGATTTTTCTGACTCCCCTTGGTCAAAACAGACGTCTCTTGTTACACTATCCTGATTTTTCTTGTGAGTGGCTGAACTATGCACCAACTGCAGCAGATGCACAATTACATATTTCACATCTTTAAAAAAGAAAAAGATCAATTACCAAGCATGCGTGTGTCTTGCTTCTTTAAATTATTTGGAATTTAACGACTGAGCATACAGCATCGGGGACTGTAGCAACAAAAGAGAAAATGCAAACAATTATTCATGTGTCAATACGTGTTTGGCTTGTGTCTGTCATGTTTGACTTGACTTTAAAAAAAAAAAAAAAATTGCAAGTTTTATAAGTTGTTGATGTTATTGGTGTTGTCTTTTTTTGTAAGATGAGGCTTGTTGACCAAAACCACCATGGGCTTCAGTGAACTATCTGCCCTGATCAAGCACAACATACCTGCACTACATCATGACAGGGAACACTCCTACATATGTTGAATAGAACATGTTAATTCAAACTGAGCTTCATCTTTGTGCAGTCAATATTTTCTGATACTGCTGTTGGAAGTGATCCTAAACAAATGTCCTTTGAGGGAATATTTACAGTAGATATGTAGAATATATGCATGGTATGTCTTTTTGCACTCACAAACTGGCTACTTTATCAAGCCACAACAAACAGTATTTAATGATTCATGATTATTTTTCTCTATCTTAATGTTTTTTTAAGCCAAGTATTGGGGCCGGGGGTCATTTTGTTGTAGTCCGCTTTTGTTTGCATTTTAACAATTACGTTGAGCTCTTGGCTTGGAAATGAAGGTTTGAGTTCATTTCTTTAACTCGAAATGAGTGATTTTGGAAATTGTTTTTGTGATATTTTTTCTGCACCTGATATGACTGGAACACAAAGAACATTTCACTTCTACTGTGCTTTAAAATGCACGATTCGCGTTGTATTCAAATGTGTAAACCAAAGAGATGCCGGCATGTTATCTGTAGCCTTTCCACTTTTTCTCTTGCAGCCATGGGTCCAGCTTACCTGTCATGAGGTGTCACAAACGGTAGCAACTTCTGCACACGAATAACATCAGCACTGGTCTGTAAAATCACGTATGACATGATGAGCTTACCTGCTGCGTTGTAGAGATTTCATTCAAGGGCTGATCCTCTTTCCAGTGATGTCATAAAACAAGACTAAAAGTGTAGCTATACGGTACACAAATAGTCCAACAAATACATTGTGCATGAGCAAAAGCATTTTGGTTTCTTGTAAAAAAAATAAATAATAAAATGTTAAGGCATGGACGGTTAGTATTTATGGAATGCATCCATACAATACCAATTCATGTACTTTGTCAGTGAATTCCAATAAATAGTACTTTGGCTCTCATTTACAATCAGCTGTCTTTATTTTGGAGCAATAACAGTAGATGTTGCTGCTTGCGTTATTTGCTGTGCATATACAGTAACAACGTATCACCACATGGTGGCACTGCTAAACATCAACGAATCTACACCAATCATATGCGCTGGCACGTCATACGTCACGAGCTGTAGCCAATGAGTGTCAAACTGTCTGAAATGCCGTTTGTTTCTGTAGAATTTGAATTTTCAACGAGACTCCACTACAATCGTCGGAAAGAAGTATCGCGCCAACGTAAGTTTTCTTATTTACAATAGGGTGAATGCATTCGTGCCATAATTAAACGCGTTGCCCAACGTTTCTGTCCGTGCCAATTTAATATTTATAGTCCGAGTGAAGTTGACTGGTATAATATTTTCACGATTCACGATGGACTCGTACTAAAGCTAACGTTCAGCCACTTAGTACGTTAAGTGCACTTTATCGTATTTTCTTACGGTCAAACAAGATTTACTCTTCTTAGACAGGAAACATTTAACGTTGATTTTACAATGATCACAATAATAAACCAGATAAATATAATTCCTTCGTCCATTCGTATCTTTCTGAACCACTTATCCTCACGATGATCCAGGGCGTTGTGGAGTCTTACTCTAACCCAGTTTGTGTTTCATCAGGTGATCAACCATGAGCTGGGCGGTGGAGGAGTGGAAGGATGGACTTCCAGGAAAGGCCCTGCAGAAGATCCAGGAAATGGAAGTCCAGCTGGACAAATTGAAAAAGGAGAGAACTCAAAAACAGTTCCAGGTTGACTCTCTCGAGGCAGCCCTGCAGAAGCAGAAACAAAAGGTCAGTGGTCAAGAAGATTCTAAACATGGACGATTGAAACTGATAGTTGGGGGTTCCTAGGGTCCACATAAAAGGGGCAAAAAATACAATTTAAATGGTAGTATTTGTTTGTTTTACAGGTGGACAGTGAACGCAATGAGGCATCTGTTTTGAAAAGAGAGAACCAGTCTCTAGTAGAGTCATGTGACTCCGTAGAAAAAGCTCGCCAAAAGGTTTTACATGATCTGGGAGTCAAAGAGCAGCAGGTGAGTTTTACTTGAAAATAATTTGTTTAATTTTCTGCCTCTGTAGTCAGGCCAAAGTGTTTACGGCAAATGTTTGTATATGATCTCATATTGAAATTGTGTCTTGTTGAGTTTGTTTGCATGTCTAAAATCAAAATGGAAATCTTTGTTTTCATAAAGGTGAGATATTTGGAGGGCCAGCTCAACACTTGCAGAAACACCATAGAACGACTGGAGCAAGAGCTTAAGAAGTGAGTTGTGTGGGGTTTTTTTTGTGTGTATCTGTAAATTTTGACTAAACACAAGCTATAGTGAAATTGCATCGCTAATCCGTTGCCGCCAAAAAAATCTTATTTGGACTTTCAGGTACAAAAATGAACTGGATCGTTCTCAACCTGCCGGCTCTTGCTCCATGTCATCCTCCTCGGATCTGCAGGCATTTGTTACTCCACAGAGGAGTTTCTCCACTCCAGTTTCATCTTACAGACCACAAGGTAAACCACTGTAAACCTTTCCCACCTAACTTTTTAAGCTTGAATAAATATTGCTGTACCTGCAAGAACATCACAAATCTGACATCAATTTTGTATATTTGCTGCAGATAACAAACTAGAGGACCTTCAAGAGAAATATAACCATGAGGTAGAGGAAAGAAAGAAGCTGGAGAATGAATTAAATGTCCTTCAAGTCAAAGTGAGTATGTCAGCCATCATTACGAAGCTTCTTCCACCTAACACTTTTGCCGTTTTGTTTCTTTTGTAGCTGTTGAATCAGTCGTCGGCCAGCGTGACCCACAAAGACATTGCTGCTCGCCAAGCCGGATCCTCTATTTTCCCATGGCAGCAACAAGATCGAGCACACGTCCGCCAGTCTCAGGAAATTGCTGAAACGCCTCTGAAGAGGCGTGGCACGTCCCTTTGGGACGCGCACGAAGAGACGCCCATCAAATCGAGCCAGCGGATGAGCTGTCCCAGAACAGCAGCAGCGAGTCCGGGTGGATCCCACCAGATGGAACAACTGAAAATCCTCAACCAAGGTGCTGATCACAAATTAAAGTAGAGTTGTAACTTGACTGAATTATTGTCCTGGTGTTTATCTTTTCAGATGGATGATATAATTGCCAAACATTTTAATTATATCTGTTTCAGAGCTGCGTGGCCGTGTGTCAGAGCTGGAGAGGAGCATGTCCAGTCACGAGAGAGAGATTAGCAGCCAGGCCTCCAAACTGCAGGACCTGCAAGTCCAACTGACCCAGGCCCGCAAAGACCTGACTGAGCGGGACCGAGACTTGGCCAAGACGAGCCACGAGCTGCGTCAGAGCACAGACAGACATCAGCAGCTCGAGGTCAAGGTAAGATCTCATGTCACTTTTTTTTTTTGTCGACTACACCGTGTAGAAGAGGAACGTGTGGGATTTTCTGGCAAGTGTGTCTTAAATGCTGCTGCTTCTCTCTCTTAGTGTTCTACAGTTGAGCAGAAGCTGAAGCAAGTTACTGAAGAAATGAGCTGTCAGAGACACAATGCTGAGAGCTGCAGACGAGTCCTGGAACAGAAGGTCAAGGACCAGGAGAGAGATAGCCAGAAGGTGCAACGACACAGAGCCCTGGCTGCATCGAGCCTTTTAAATGTGATGAAACTAAAGCATAACACCTGATCATTTTCACTGCGTGTAGGAGCTAGCCCAACTGCAAAGATCTCATCAGACTTTGGAGCAACAATTGGAGCAGACCAGAACCAAGTTAACACAAGAGATCCAACAGTCCAAAAAAGACAACAACATACTGCAGACTGATTTGGAGAAAGTAACTCAGCCAGACTTCCTTTTGCCATGTTCCACTCTGTGTCATTATTATTGTCAAATCATCTTCTTGCCGTGTTCCAGATGTGTTCTCAGAGGAGTCAGCTGGAGAGGGAGGTGGAGGAACAGAAACAGAAGCTGCTGCGCTCACAGCAGAGCCTCCAGGCCAGCCAGAGCAAAGAGGAGGACCTCCGCAAGAAACTAGAGGTCATATAATGTTTTTTTTTTTTTTTTCCACATGACTTTGAGATTTGTAGTGGTTTGATCCTGTTGGCAATGGCTTCCTGATACTCAATACTAGTGATTTACCAGTACAAGTTCAGAATTCAATTCTTTTTTTCGTTATTGTGTTTTTGACTAGGTGGAGGTAGATAACTGGTTTTATAACGGATAATAAATGAATACAGTACAAACACACATTTTAATAGCTTGTCTGTACCACTCATTGCTTCCTTTTCTGACTCCAGGAGCATCAGCGAGAGAAGAACAGCACTTCTGTCCAGTTGGACCAGAGCAATAGGCAGCTGTCACAACTTGAGGAGGAAAAGAAGACCTTGGAGCAGACTCTCAAACGCACCCAAGGACTCCTGGATGATCTCAAAGGTAACTTAATGGTAGCATTAGAGTAGCGAAGAGCAATATTTAGATTCACATGGCACCTGTTTTTTTATTTTGGGCCCTCTATGCATTCAGCGTATTGTTTGTTGTTCCTTAGCAAAATGCGAAAGTCAAAAAGAAGAGCTGAAGAGACTGCAATGCAAACTGGAGCAGCAGTCCCAAGCTTCGACGCTGGAGCTGGAAAACCTAAGGAAGACGCTCTCCGACGCTGAGACTAAAAATGAATGGTAGACATTGGGGCAAAAAAAAGTCCCATCCATTATTGCTCCTTGATTTAATGAGAGACAATTAACCTTGTTGCACTCATTTTCTAGGGCCCAGAAGGAAATGCAGAAACAGAAGCAAGCAGAGGAGCAGTTGGCCAACAAGTTGACAGAGGCTGTAAAAGAAGGTCAAGAACTGAAGAAAAGTCTCGGTGCGAGTCATGACGAGTGCAAGCAGCTGACACAAAAGCATCAAGCTCTGCTGGATTGGAAGAACGAGAAGGATGCACTCGTCAACCATGCAGAAGCCACGCAGAAGGAACTCGCTGATAAAATCGATCTGTTGGACCAAAGTCTGAGCTCACAGAAAGAGGCGAACGAAGAATTGAAGGTAAAGCTATTTATCCAACCAACTACATCAACAAGAGTCATCACCGTGTGTCGTTCTTCACATCATTCCAATAAGTTTCTCTGCATTGTAGAAGCAGCTGAGGAGTGCAGAGGAGGAGCAGGCCAAGCTGTCAGCACACATTGACGGCCTGAAGGGAGAACTCCTCATCAAGAGTACAGAGCTGGAAGAGCGGGAGCATCAGTACAAGCAGCTCCAGACCAAATCCTCTGAGGCTGAAGAGAAACACACCAAAGATCTGGAAAATCTTGGTGCACAGGTGACCCAACTTGAAAAACAGGTGAACACTAATACTATTGTAAATGTCTTCCTGTAACACTATTTCGGTCGGCTTGGCTCTAATCATTCGATCTGTTCAGGTCAAAGAATTGCAAACGCAGCTGAAGAAGGAAATTGCCCGAGCGGAGCACGCCGAGAAGAACATCGCTCAGCTGCACGACGAGCAGCGAGTAGCATCCGACCTGACGCGCTCCAAAGAGCAGCTCATTGAACTCGGCCAAGACGCAATACGACAGCTGAGGGAGAGCCTTGCTCAGGCTACTGCGGAGCAGGAAGAGAGAAATTTAAGGTGAGGTCAAGAAGTTTCGCTTGCATCCTGTTGAGGTAGAGTGTAGACTATGGAAATTTGAAAAACGCCCAACATTTTAGGACACAATTATGTCTGCATTGTAACATACATGCATTGTTGCTCATTGCACACAGGTTGTCAGAGGAGAAAGCTGCTCTGATGCGACAATGTGAGGAAAGCATCGCAGTGAAGACGGAGGAGACGACACAAATCAAGCTCCAGTTGGAGGAAACTCAGCAAGAGCTCCTACTCACCAAAAATCAGGTGCGCTTTGCAATGAAGGAATTAGTGTCTTGATTTGTACAACGCTTCATTTTCCCCTTCATTTCACCTCCGCGTGTTTCAGATCAACTCAATGGATCAGTTGCTGAAGACCCAAGAGCAATTTGGAGCAGAGCTGCAGAAAAAAAGCAAGAAGATGTCCGAGCGCGAGGAAGAACACAAAAGGATGGATGTGGAAAATACGCAAAAGCTGCAACAGCTGGAGGCGGAGCTCCGGGGGGTGTACGATCAAGCGGCGGAGAAGGAAAGGCTCCTCGGAGAAGACCGGGCTCGACTCTTGTCTCTGCAGAAACAAAATGAAGACTTGGACAATGATCTCCAAGGGAGGTTGAAAGAAATACAGGTAAAGTTCAATCACACGTTGGACGAAAAAATGATCTTAGGAATGGTTTGTATGTTAATGAGATTCTTCTTTCTCCTCTAAAGCTCCTGAAAGATAGACACAGTGAGAAAGTAAACGAGCTTCAGGAGCAAATATCATCTTTAGAGGAGACATTTTCCTCAAGCAAAGATGCAGTTGAGAAACTCCCATTGCTGAAAAGTGAACTTGAGTTGGTCAACCGCTCTCACGCCGAGCTCAAAAATCACCTGGAAAAAGACGTTTCAGAGCTCACGCAAAAGTTGAGCCAGCTGTCTGAGAGTAAAGCATTGGAAGCTCAAAGCTTCCTCGGCAAGGAAAAGAGTCTCGGAGAAAAGTGTGAAGCCGCGGAGAAAGCCCTGAATGCCACCAAAGCTGAGTTGTGTAACATCCAAACTGAAGTGAAGGCTATGAAGGCAACTCTGTCTGCAGCCTCGCAAGGCTTGGAAGAAAGAGACGCCAGCATCAAGGGTCTGAAGGAGAAGCTGAACAGTGCAGAAGTTGAACATGCCAAGACTACCGAGCTCCTGAAAGAGAAGACGATTGTCATGAACAAAATTAAGGTTTGCTTTGGCGCAATTAACACTGGCTCGATCGATCAGTAATCTTAACATTTGTGCTCAAGTGACATGTTGCCTTTTAAACAAATGGATGTCGTGTAATTTAAAAAACAAAAATAATTCATTTTGATAGTTAACAAATTGCTTTAACTTTTAATTTAAATCATCCTATGTGTTTACCAAAATTAAATTATAAAATATGTATGTGAATGTTTATTTCAGATGAGTTTACAATAAATTAAATTCAAAACTAACCAGGTAATTGGCAAAACTTAATGAATAAATTAACCATAGTTTTCACATTGAGTTGAACAAAACAAGAATATCTTCAAGTAGGGATGTTTGATACCACTTTTTTTCAGATTGATGCCAGTACCACTTTATGAGCTTGTATTTTGGCCACCTCCGGTCTAATCTATTTAGTTTATAGTAAAGATTTTTTTTATATATGTTGTATATTTGTTTTGCAAACAGGTCCAGTTGGAGATGCTTCAGATGGATCTGGAAGACAATGAGACAACTGTCAACTCTTATGAAAGTCAAATTGAGACACTAAAGGAGACCATTCAGTCACTGGAGACGGAGCGAGCTCATAACCAAAGTCACATTTCTGACATGGTGGTCCAACTAGAGGATAGCCTAGCCCAGGTAGACACCAAATCATTTTCTCATTTGAGATGATCCATACTTCTTGCAGCAACTGGTTAACAAAACTTTGGGAACAAAATGCTCATTGTAAAAAAAATTGTCTTTTAGGTCTCAGTTTTGGAAACACGGTTGGAGGAGGTCCAGTCTCAAAACTCCATGTTGGAGTCCAAGTATGTGACCGCCAGAGAGGAACTGACAGAGAGGAGTTGTGAAATAACACGCCTGGAGGAAGACGCTGTCAAATACACTCAGTTGGAAGATGAAGTCGCGGCTTTGACGGCTCAAGTTGCTACTCTCAACCAGATCATTAAAGACAAGGAAGATGACTCAGAGTCACATCAGGAGAAAACCAACCTCGAGGCAACCCTGAAGCAGTTAGTAAATGCCAAAGATCAATTACAGACTGATTTAAATGAGGTGAATGTTCAGAAGCAGCAGTTGGAAACAAATCTGGACGCGTTACATGAGGAGAACAAACACCTGCAGACCAGCGTGATGGTTTTAACTGAAGACAAGCAGCAAGCGGAAACACTGACACAACAATTGACCGCGCAGAAAGAAAACACCGAAACAACACTGAGGCAACTCACCGAAGAGAAATCCCAGCTCCTCTCCACTCTTGATCTTCTCTGTGAGCAAAAAACTCAGCTCGAGGCCCAACTCGGCGAGCTGGCAAACAAGCTGACTCAAGCAGCGGAGGAGAAACTTCAGTTGCAATCCAGTGAAGCCCAGCTGATGGAGGAGAAGCAGCGAGCCCAAGCAACCATCGAGCTGCGTGATAACGAGGTGACTTCTATGCAAGAAGAAAAGGAACGGATCCAAAAACTTCTCCAGGAGTCTGAACAGGAGTGTTGCAGGATGAAGGACCATCTTGAAATGACAGAAAAGAGGATGGAGGAGGAGAACGCATCCAGGTATGGTTATTATCTGTGTTTAGGCTCTTCTGTTAGATAACCATTGCGCCTCGATTGTGTCTCAGGAACCGGCAGTTTGAAACGGACCAGGCTGAACTGCATCAGACGTTGTCATGCTTACAACAAGAGCTGAGCGTGTTCAAGCACCAGTATGACGTGTTGCTGGAGCAGGTGGCCCAGCAAAACCACCTTATCCAGACACTCTCACAAACGCAGGGCCAACAGAGACCTGAAGAAAAGTTGAGCTCCATCGAGTCTGAAGAGGCAGACATCAACGGTGAGTTGAAATAGAGAATGTCAGAAGGGGATTTTTATTTGAACCCTAGCGACGCCACATTGAGACTGACTTAACTTAATTCCAGCAAGCCATGTTCATGCTGAATCCACTAAGGAACCAGCAGTAGACTCCTTGGCAATAAATGAGCCCGACTTGGAGGAACTCTCATTCCAACCTGATGAGGTCCCCAGGTATGGTGACTTTTAATGTAAACTACTCATAAACACGCAACAATTAGGAGAAATAAAGCTATTCTCTTTTGAATCTCGTAGTGAAGCAGAACCCGCCCTCAAACCGGACGTGATCGAACCAGAGACGATCGAGGAACTTCCGGAAGAAGACAGAGATGATTGCATGGAAGATGGACAGGAAATGCAGAGAAGTGAAAAGAAACTATTTGATCAGGTATAAAAGAATTGTTTTGATTGAGTTGTCCTCTGACCAGTTTGTTACAGGATTTGATTTAGTGGCTGGCTTTTATTTTATTTTTTAAACCCACTTGCAGGATCACGAGGAGAGCACTCCCTGCGGTGTCCTCGAACAAGAAGCTGTTCCATTACACTCCATCGGTGAGAGATTAAATACATAAATTTGCAAGCAAAACAGATATACTCAAAAGTCAAAGAACTTGTGTGTTGATATTCCGTCGAGCAGAGACGAAGCCCGTGCAGTTAGAAGAGGATCGCGAAAAACTCTCAAAGCTGGACGAGGACGTCTATGCCCTGCTTTCCAAAATTGACCTGCTCAACTCTGACCTTGCACTGAGAAAGGAGTTGACCTCAGACCTCCAAAAGCATGTCCAAACCTTGGAGCAGAAAGTTGATGCGGCAGAAGAAGCGACGCGTTGTGTGGCAAATAAGTTGAACAAAGTTTTGAAGGAGAAGGATAGCCTCTCTGATCAGGTGGGTTATTGTTGGTCTAGGAATGTCATTTATTAAATTGACATGTCAATTCTGCGTTTGAATTTAGTTGTCCCAGCTGTCAGAAGATAGAGAAAACTTAACCCTGCAGCTCCAAACTGCTAAGTGCCAGCTAACTGACGTTATGGAGATGATGGAGGGACTCGAAATGGCCAAAGGTAAAAATATATAGATGAAATTGTGTGCCAGTGAGTTACATGCTAATCTATTTTGTTACGCAGGCGGGTGGGACGAGAAGTTCCTCCAGCAGGAAAGCGAGCTGAAGAGGGTTCGCTCGGAGAAAGCCAATCTGGAGCAGCACATCCTGGGCATGGAGTGTGAGCTGGAGGCCCTGCAGGAGGAGCGCAGCAAGCTGGGAGATGAGCTGGAAACTCAAAGGAGGACCTGCTCAGGCTTGGAGCAGCAAATCGAAACATTCTCCTCTGAGGTGGGAGCTCATTCGCGTGCCAAACACTAGGGACACCAACGCCGCAGAGGCATCTAATATAATTGGGTGGCTTGTTTAACTTGTCCTTTTCTTCTCAAGACAATCCATCTGAGATCTGAGCTGGTTTCCTGCTCTGAAGAACGAGACGAGCTGAGTCAGGCTGCGAGCCAGTTGCGAGAGAAAATTCACGGGCTGGAGAAGACCAACTGTGACACCAGGTCCTTAATTTCCATCCTGGAGGAGGACATCAGAGCAGGAAAGAGGGCGAATGAAGCCCTGCAAAGCAGCGTAGACAAAATGAAGACAGAGAAGCAGCAGGTGCAAAAATAACTTTTGTTTTCGGAATAAGCTCGTCCAAATCATAAAGAATACACAATGAAAATATTTTTGTTGTTGTCTCAAGCTGTCGGAGCAGATAAATGTTTTGGAGGAAGCCATGTCTCGGCAGACGGGGGAGAAGGAACAGTTGATTGGGCAGCTTGACAAGATTAAGGAAGATCGCACGGGTGCCAGTCTCAACACGGAGACCATGTTCAGCAAAATCCAGGTGAATAAGATGAGTGATGAAGGAGGGGCAATCGACATAAGCTTTGAAAATGTTACTATCATCTGTTTCTCTGCCAAGGCTCTGGAAGGAGAAGTGCAACAGCTGACGCAGTCTTTGGAGTCTTCTCTCCTGGAAAAGGGAGAAATCGCCTCTCGACTGAATTCCACACAGGACGAAGTCCAGCAGATGCGGAGCGGCATAGAAAAGCTCCGCGTCCGCATCGAATCTGACGAGAGGAAGAAGAAGCACGTGAGCGAACTTCTCAAAGGTAACTTGGGCGTCATTTTTTTGCAGCGTGGTCAGTTTCTTAGTGGCCTGACCAGGACTTTGCCTGTTTGCAGCCGCTCAGAGGAAGTCTGACTCACTGCAAGACCGCATTGATGCTCTGGAGCGAGAGAAGGAGGATGCAGAGCAAGACCTTGAGGAAGCGGTCCTTCAGGTATTCCCCAATATTTATATCGCTAACAACTGTATAAGACAGAATGTTGTAAGGCTTAACTGTGACTTGCAATACAGGCTGAGACCATGAAAGCCGAGCTGGAGGAGCAAAGGATAAAGGTATGCAAATGTGGCTGCTTGATAAGATTTTTGTGTGCGTGTACATGTTTTGTTTGTTTGTTTTAAACCTGAATTCATGTTTTGTTTGACCCCAGGTGGACGAAGAGAAGGAAGATCTCAAAGAGGAGCTCTCGAAGCTTTCTGCCACTCTGGACAACCTGAGGTCTGAGAAGGAGCAACTGGAGCGAGTTCTGCAGATGAAAAACGCAGAGCTTGAGGAGCTGAAGGCTGCTAAGGAGGAATTAGAGCAAGGGCTGGAGAGGGCACAGATGGATCGGAGAGAAGAGGAGGAAAGGCAGAGGTGCCGGGTGGAGGAGTTGGAGCGGGGGTCGAGGGAGGAAGCTGAGAAGCTGACGAGGCGGGCCGACGATCTCCGAGTTCAGCTCGAAGCGGCTCATCAGCGAGAGTTGTCTTTTGAAGACAAGAGCGCAGAAATGGAGAAGGAGCAAGAGAGATTGAAGCATCACCTGGAGGAGGTGGAGGCTGAGAAACAACATCTGCAGGAGGAGCTGGAGAAGTGGAAGATGAATGGTGAGGAGTGGGAAAGGCAGAAAAACAATCTGATGACTCGCATTGAGGATTTGGAAGAAGACCTTGTCAAGGCCAAAGAGGGAGATGATAAGGAACAGCTAAAAGGAGAAAATAGACTACTGCTAGAAGAAAAAGAGAGACTAGAGCAGGAGAACAAGATGCTCCATTCTAGCGAGGAGGAGAACATTGCACTGAAGCAGGAGAGAGACAGAGTGGAGGAGGACAGAAACAAGCTGGAGGGGGAAACAAAGACGCTTCAAGCAGCCTTGTCACTGATGGAAGATGAGGTGAAGAGTTCGTCTTTGGCTCTTTCTGCACTGGAACAAGACAAACAAAAAGCTGAAGACGACAAGGTGAAACTGTCAGAGGAGCAGCAGAAGCTTCAGTCCACGGTTTCCTGCCTTGAAGAGAAGCTGGAAACGCAGCAGCTGTCCACCTCGAAGCTCAACGAGCAGGTACGCACACCTCCATTTTCAGTATAAAATATTTGAAATGATACAAAATGAATAAATGTGCGTTTATACAAACAGCAAACATTGGTGGTTTCAATTCCCTCCTCAGTCCGCGTAACTCTTTATTTGCCTCCAGGTGTCCGAGCTGTCGTCTGTCGTCGCTCGTGTGACCAAAGAGCGAGACGCCACGCGCAGCAAGTTGAACCTTTGGATGAAGACTTGCAAACAGCTGGAGCAAGAGAAGATGCTCCTACTGAGCAGCTCAGGTTTGTTGACTCGACACCGCTCACAGGGGAGACTCAATGAATCTGGGTTTATTCCAAAGCCACCTGTGATATTTAAAATCCATAAAACTAAATGAGAACTCATTCATCCCTTCCACTTCTTAATAAATGTATTTTAAAAACAACAAAAAATGGCAAAAATCCTGAACAGAATTGATAAGTGCAGTGTGCTGTGATCTCCTGTAGATGGCACTAATGCCCAAGGTATGAAATACGTGGACACCTGCTAAACCCATTTTCGACCGCGTAAACGTTTGCCACAAACTGCGGATTTCCGTGATGCCATATTCCAGAATAAAATAAATAATCCAATCCATTTTTAACTCGGACCTGCTCTTTTTCCACCAGATGGAGCGTGCAAAGAAGCAGCACAGGTGGAAAATAAGCAACTGCAAATTCAAACTGAGGAGAGGAAGAAGGAGGTAGAGGAGCTGAAGTCGTCCCTTAAGGAGGCAAAAGCAGAGTGTGAGGAAAAAAGCAGAGAGGTGGAGGAGCTCAAGGCGACCCTGGACGCACGCAGCAGAGATCTGGAGGAGGTCAAAGGTGAACTCAAAGAAGTCAACCAGGTCGTGGAGGAGAAAACGCAGGAGGCGGACGACACCATGGACAAATACTGCAACTCGTTGCTGGAGGTGCGCAAACTGGAAGAGGCCAACGATGCGCTGACGACAAGGCTGGAGTATTTGTTAGCGAGCAAAGACAACATCAGCCGCTCCGGCACCGCCGACGGCCGCAGACGCTCAGCGAGGTCCTCTACCAAACACCTGGATGACAAATCGGAGAACACAGATCCTGCGACTCCACAGAGGTCACCGCGGGGCTCCTCTTCCGGCAAGAGGGCTCATAAACACATGAGCGATAAGGACAGCGCCCAGGAGGCTCTCCACAACCTCACCAAGAAGATCAGAGCTAACGCCTCGACCACGCCACCAAAACCGAGTACTCAACAGGACGATGAGTTCAGGCCTGAGGGGCTTCCAGAGCTGGTGCAGAGAGGTTTGAATGCCCTGCGTCTTTCATCATCATGCTGTGCAACATCTAGACGTAGTGGAGTCAAGATTTGTTTTTGTTAGGCTTTGCTGACATCCCACTGGGTGAGGCCAGCCCCTTCATCATGAGGAGAACCACCGCAAAACGATGCAGCCCTCGCCTGGCTGCCAGGCAGACGTTGGATGGCAAGGTAAGCACCAACACACAAACTGGATGTACTTGTTATTCTTCATGTTGTTTCACTTGTCACCTCCAGTTACTGCTGCCTCCTTCCTCGACTGACAAGTGCGAGGAAACGGTCACTCCTCGTTCGCAAGAGTCACCAGAGGAAGGAGACAATTGTCATGTTCAGTAAACGCAACTCAAAACACAGCACTGAGGTTTAGATGGACGGTACGTTTTTACCGGAATTACGCTGCACTCCTTTTAGTCGTTTCTGTCAATCCCAACATGTCTTTATTTAACTTTTTAGTGTTTTAGTAAAAGATGAAAAGCAGGGACAAATAAAAAGCCTTTTTGCAACATAAGACAGTAAGACAGCTTCTCTAGTTAGTATGCACCACTTTCATTTTTCTGTATTTTGCTATAGGTGATGAAAATGAAAAGCATGCCGTATTACAACATATTAGTAATAGCCAACATAAGTCTTCAAACACATTCCTCAGGTGTGTAAATCAATTTCACGTTACCTATTCTTGTGCTGTATATATTTCTCTGTCCACTCAGCCGTAAATTGTGTATTCCATGAGCTAGTCTTGTCCTCACGGCAGCTATCTTTTCTTATCCTTTTTATGTGCTTAGACCGCTTGACTTTTTATTGCTACCTGGTGGTAAGTTTTGAATGTGTTTCTCTAATCACAGATTTACTTTGTAGAATATTTGAACTCAAACGCTTTTTACGTAGGAGATGCTTCTTGTTAACATGCGAGGTTAACTAGTGAGTATGAGCTCACTAGTCATTGTAAATAACTTTTTAATCCCCCACTAAACTTGTTTAAACAACCTGATAGCGTGTATGGTTTGTTTTGAACACACCTTTTCTCCAAAATCAAGTTGTTTTTTTAAATATATTTTTAGCATGACTAATTATGAATTCATTTTATTTTTAGATTTTGTTATTACTTTGTTGTGCACCCAGTTAGGAGACGCAAAAAATGGTCAACTGCTATGCCTCCCTTGTCTCAAATAAGCATAAGCGTTACATCAGATGTTAACTACAAAAAAATATATATATATGAATTTATTTCAAAATTTGACTGAGAATCTTTGAAGGCTAAAAGAAAGCTTGCAGCTTTTAAGACCGACAACCCGTTCACCTTCAAGCAATCAAGATTTCAACTGTGGTTGACTTCACTCCTCTACATCTTCATCGTCTGCCGAAATTGGAAAAAAAGGCTAACAAGCATAAACAGTAGAAAATCTATTTAAGTGCAAATAATTGGTTACTGCACCTACCACTTGAATCGTTTGGACTTTGAACGGGGAGGAAATGCTCAAAATAAGCCTAATTATCGACGTGTGTTAGTTAAAGACATTTCGTGTTTCTTTTAACGTGGGTGGAGCTTTATGATGCAGTCAGATGGCTTCTGGTCAATAGCCATCGATCTCTACTTATAGACATTAAGGTTATCGATGTGTCAGCTGAGGTCATCGTGATTCGTGACCTCTTGACCTCTTTAAGCCGATGATGGCAGCATTCCGTTCAAGCAGTTGAAAGCACCTGAGAGCAATGAATTGCCAGTTATGGGAACGGAGAGAGAAGGATGAGCCAGTCGCACACACCTCCGAGTGGATAATGTTGATGCCAGTACCAACTGTGGCCCAGCACACGGGAAAAGCAGGGCTGTGTTATGACTGGCGCCGGCTGTCAAACGTGTTTGTGTAGGAGTGTGTGCGTGTGTCCGCAGGCTGGACGGACAGAGCTCCAGACCGTCCCCCCTCTGAAGCCTATGCATGAATTGAGCCATTCTCTGTCCGGCAAGGCTGTATAAGCAGCAGCCAGTGTCAGGAAGTGACACCGGACCGCAGAGAGAACACTTGATCTCCTGCTAGAACATTTGATTTGCCTTAAAACAACACTGTCGCAACATTACTGGATGAGCACGAACCCTGTTTGCCCAACTGAATCTTTTGTTTTCTTTTCTACAATTGTTGGAGCGATTCTGCTGTATGAATATGAATACACTTCTTCTGTCAGCTTATACTCCATTCCAGACAAAATGGGAAGTCTGAGTTTTCCCCCGACCTCTGACCAGGACAAGTGCACTGCAATTGTACTCAAACATGGAGGGTCATCTTACCAAGCCAGAAAAATAAAAACAAATCTACTTGGACGCCACTTGACAAATGCGTCCCACAAACCAGTTAAAGGTAAATTTCGTACAGTATTTTCATCTATCTTTATTCAATCAATTAAGTTATTCAACATAAATTCACATAACACTTGTGACTTGTACTGCATGCTTGCATGAGAATGCTGTTATTCCGACAGATAAATTGCTTTCTATCAATATGGAAAATTATAATGTCACGTTTGCTGGAGGTCAAAATGTGTTTTGAGTGAGCAAATCGGCCATCTTTGTTCTTTATATTCACCTGGAACGCTTTGAGGTTGCAACTGGCACAATGCGAGTTGGTCAAATTTGATTTCCACCCTTCCTGGAATGTACCGTTAGGTCCTTGTCACTAAGGTGGCGTCAAAGCACTACTTGTATGTCACCGAGTTTAGACTTCGCACAAAAAGCAGCCAATATTTTAATTTTTGTTAGTTTTTTTGGTTTTGTTTTTAATAATGGAAAATAGTTTTCAAAAGAAACGCTTGAGTATCCAATAGACACGTTTTAGTGGTAGTTAATTTTTGGATCTTTACTTGTGGCTCAAATGACCCTAACATGCTTAAAAAAACATTTTTGTCAAACTGCCCCACTGATGACCAAGTCTCAAGAGATGATCTGCATGTCGACCTTAACATTATTAACTCGTATTGACTTGGAGAGGGGCTCATGGCTGCAAACAATTACACATGCCGCAATTGAGCCATTCTTCCTTATTGGACTGCAGGCTTTCTCCTTTCTTCTTTTGAGCAATAGTAAAGAGCAGACTCTGCATTTAGTGAACCTAGAATAAGAAAAGGCTCATAAAAGAAAGTCCGTACAAGCCTCTGGATGTTTTACATCATTTGATTTCTGTAGTTATCTTTGCAATCATTTACTCTGCCTGAGGGATTGTCAAAAGCTAGTTTTGGAAGGACCAAAGGATGAATGCAGTCATCTTGCAAGGATTTAAATATCACTGCTTACTCTGGAAGGAATATGAACTGCAGCTTCGTTTGAATTCATTCAAAGTGAAGTTTAAAATGATAACTTAAAAAGTCTCTTGCTTGTTCAACTGGAAAGTATTGACTGTGTTCTTGCTATCCTGGACGAAATCATATTAAACTAATGAAATCTTGTTAGATAAAGTTTAATGACTGAAATAAATGATGACACAGCAAACATGGACAGAGGTGAACTTGAATATATTTTCTACTTTTAAAAAAATTATATTTTTACTCTAAAAGACATTCATGTGGCAGTAGTAGAAATATGTCTTAAAAAAACATGCAGTGTAGAAAAAACGCGCAAAATTCATGAAATATTCCGAAAACGCGTATTGGGCACATGTGGCAAAAAAAGCAAAAAAAACTTCAACATTGGTTTCATTTTTATACAGCAACAGAAGCTATCTTAAAAAAAAAAGTGTAAGAAAAAATGAAATGCACCAACTAGCATGTTAGTACCCCACTAATAATAATAATTCAATAAACTATACTTTTTAAATATCCTTAACCATTCATAAAACTTGAGTTTTCATTCAGATTCTTTCTTGACGTACGTATGTATCGGTCCAGAGATAAAACATAAATAAAAATATCACTTTTCACTTTTGGCCATGTGCACAAGTGTGAGTGTCTATTTTAGCACCATAGTCCGTCAGAACTCAGTGTACAGAGGAGTATTAGGGGAAAATAGAATTCAGAAACACTTTGTATATATTTCTGCCTTGAATAAGTATTCAAGGATGAAAACAGTTTGTGTGAAGTAGATAATCTAAAGATGCAATTTGGCACGTTTTTATGAATCTGAAAATAACAATTTTGATGTGAACAGTCTTGAGGTTAAAAAAATCAAATAAAATTAGTCTATATTATTACATGCAAAGAAAGTCACAAAAAAGGCAAAACATAATATGAGCGTCAACATTTGTCAGTTAAATTTCCAACTTCCAGACTTTTTGATTGTTTAGTTGGGCCCTAATACTCCTTGGTACAGTTGTAAACAAAATCAACCATAAACATAACAAGCCTTTTTGTTTCTTCCACATATGAGGCGTACTTGAGTGCAGCAGTAAAATGGGATGGACTGCATAGCGCCGCAAACTGTAGCCTGTCGTTACGTGCTAATGCTGTAAAAATAAAAGTGCATTTTTAACTGCAGGTGGAGGAGGAAGAGGCCTCCCGGTTGTGTCTTTGAGCAGTAGTAGGACAGTGGCTCAGGATCATTTAAGTCAGTGGAAGGGAAGTCAAGACAAAGTATGAACATTTGTGGGTCAAATGCTTTCACGCTTTTTTTCCCCCCCGACAACTGAGGTAAAAAATTACATTTCAAAAGTAGAAAAGAAATATAATGAAAAGGATTTACGCAAACACTGCATAATTCCCGTACGTCGTCCTAATGTGACAAAGTTGAAGTAGAAGCGTTTGAAGTTGATTATCATCTAGTACATTTCGACATTCACGTGGCAATGTATTTCATTTTCCATATTCACATATATTAAAAAGTCCGTCTGTTAGTATATGCTTTAGAGTTCTTGATGGACCATGTTCAGGACTATCCCAAAAGTATTCCAAGTCTAGGAAGCATTTCTCTCAAGTCAACACGCCCTTGTTAGGATATCAGAGCTCAGGCCTCAATCCACTTTCTAACATCCAAGTTATTTGTAAAAAAAAGAGTTTGCTAATATCAAGTCAAGCAGTTCTGGGTCTGATGGATGGAAGGTTGATTTTTGGGGAGAAAAAAGAACTTGTAAGGTGTTCCTGGAACTGAAAAGTTTGAGGGCCCCTGTTCTAATCAAGGAAAAATTAAATGAGAAAAAAAAAGTATTAATAGCTTGAACCTCTTATTTTAACAGGCTTTCCCCATTCACTGTAATGAAGAGCAGAAAAGCTGTGAGGCTCAGAGAGCCAATAAAGTATAACAAGGTTGTTGTTTTTGTTGTTTTTTGCTTTGCACTTAAAGGTCAACCTCTGAGGCTTGTGCTTGACATTTCAGCAAAATGAATGACTTTAAGGCACCGTGACGATTGGATTAAAGCGTCCGTGTTGCCACGTGCATGCCCTGCAGTTTCTCTTCCTCCTCACCTGAGAGTTCTGAAGACTATCACTCACAAGTGTGGGATTGGCAACAGAATCCAAAAGGTTAGTCTACCTTTTGATCAGAAATGGTGACCGCATCCAAAGTCCAATAAAGCAAGCATAAAAAAAAATGTTACATTGTCTTGAAGGGTTAAAAAGCAACCAACCAAGCCGTAATCTCCAAATTATTTCTGGTCATCTTTCTCTTTCAAACTTGCAGCAGCTGTTCAGAAGTAAACTAAGGCAGTGGTTCTCAAACTGGTCCCTGGTTCTGGCATTTAGGGGTATACTTAGGGGTTTTTCTTAATTGATGTGAAGATTATAGGGGTCCTCAAGACCCAAATGATTCGAGAAGGGTCATGTATGAAGGAACTGTTCAGATTTGTTCGTGCTTGGGTATTTAGTACATGTTGCTGTTGTTGATTGACGCCCACAAATTGTCCCAAAAACTGTACGGAATCTGTATGGAGGATAACAATGTCCCCCATAATTCGGGAATCTTTTTTTTGGGTGGCCCACTACAAAGTACCTTTCACTTAATGTGTTCAATGACGGCCATATCGCCTCTTTCCAGGTCCAGACCGTTCATAAACAGGCCGCAGTTTCGGGTCAGATGTGACGTCAGCCCAGGTAGCCCCGCCTCTTTGTCGCTCTTTTCCCGTTCCTCGCTATGATTGGCTGACACCGTCCTCCGTGGGAGCGCAAATTCCGGGGCTGGGCTGAACCCGAGCTCTGACGACAGTTTGCGCTTAATGGAAGCGGCCCGTTGGAATTTATCGTAAATTTCAACGCTCATTCGTCGGCGCGTTTCCTTCAACTCCGCTGACACGTTGGCTGTCCATTCGGCCGCGTGAGCCCGAATCTCTCCAACCTGCAGAGAAGAGAGTTGCAGTTAGAAATATAATGAGCAAAAAGACAGACAACCTTCATTCACAATTGTATGATACCCTCGTGTAGAAACTCTGAGGAAATGTCCACTCATTTGCATAAGTTGTGTTATATTTATAGCAGCAATGAGTCAAGATGCATGTTCAGATGAGGCTTCATGCAAACTTTCTCTGGAGAGACTCAAACTAATAACCTGCGAGTGTGTGTAGGTTGCGTAAAGTCTATTGAATCAGAGAAGCATTTCATCATTGAAACCAAGTTAGGAGGGTGACAAAAGTCTGCTGGGGCATGGCGCCGCACTTGGAAATGAATAACTTCTCAATTACAGTATAAGACACTGAAAAGAGGGCGTGCTATGTTACATAATATTCTGCATCAGTGGTGGCCAAAGCGATGAGTCACACGCGTCCGTCCGTCCATCCATCCATCCATCCATCCATCCATCCATCCATCGCATGTATAATACTGTGTTGAATATAAGGATAATGTAATCTAATAATAACTAAACCTCTTCTTTGGTCCTCCTGGAAATGACTCTTAACCAGTCTCCAATCATGCTGAGGATGGCAGCAAAGTAGGCAAGTCCGACCAGAATCCAGAACCACACGACCGGTTTGTAGTAGTCCAAGTACTCGATTTCCGACCCTCCTGTAAGCAGAGGTAGAAGTATTCACATAATCACACGTGAGGCAAGTAACTTTTTTTTTTCTTAACAGTTTTACCTGCAACAAAGTCCCCGAATCCGATGGTGGTCAATGTAATGACCACAAAGTAGAGCGACTCCAGCGCTGACCAGCCCTCAATGTGTTGAAAGATGACTGCCGGGAGCGCCACAAACAGTAAACAGCCAAAGAGGACAAACAGCAACGTCGATATGACTCGGATCTTCGTCTGACTGATGTTCCAGTGCTGCACGAAACACACATGAGGTGAGCACACATTACGCGACTGCTGATGAATTTGGATAAACTTTGCAGAACATGCGACACAACAGTTGGGTCCACGTCTTTCAATTTGTTCTTTAATCCAGCCCACTGAGGATAGCATAGACAAAAGGCAAAGTGAAACCATTTATAATTTCATAGATTTTACTTTACTACTTTAAATAAATAAATGAGTAAATATTATTCTAATAGGATCTAAACAGCTTCATTAAAGTGATTTCTTTAACAAAGATGACTTGCTTGCTAGTTTTGATTGAGAATATTCATTCATTTGACAGTTTCATTTTTTTTTTCTGAATAATTGTTATATAATTGTTTGCAGTGGTGGAAAATGACCCAGCAATATGCTGATGTGAGTTGCCTTATTTATCAGAGTCAAAACAGCTCATCGTATGACGCTGTACAGTTTTTATAGCAGTATGATATACATCCACAAATAATGTCATTTAAGATGACTCTTTCATTGATTACTGAATGTCTATTAAAGAAAACTCTGTTTCATCATCTGATTGATTATCGCTTCTAAAATGTTTTAAACAAAAAAAATCCAAATTCCATGCTAATTACAGACATTGCGCAATATGACATCACAATGAATGCCCTTGAGAGCGCTTGTGACTGACACTAAAGCTGTCGTCTAAAACCATCTGTGTTCAAAGCCATTAGGCTTTTAGGTGGGGGACACAATGACATTTTGTCCCAATTGTCTGCAGCCTTTGTCATCATCATATTTGTCTCAGACACCCTCGGGATCCTTTAATCATTCAGAACAAAACTGCAGACTGAACAACGTAAATTTAGGCATGGGCTAAACAGTCCAGCCCAACCCTTGACTGATTAAAGAATTGATTAGGAGGCTGTGTCCCAAGTTGGGTTGACATTATGGTCAGACTCGGTCATTGGAAAAAAAATCAGCAGATATCTGTTCTTCGATATAATTTTATGTTGGCGTGAGTGGGTTGCCAATAAAATCATACTTCACGTCCTGTCACAAACCTTTAGTGTGTGAATGAATAACATAAACCCTAAAACTCAATTGAAGACCATCAACCTGAGCTTTGCGCAGGATGTCACTTGTGTGACGCTGATTGGTTGACAGAATGGTCACTAAAGTTGCTCCAGATTTGTATTAAGTCATATGAACAAGGTTGTTTGTCTTGTACCTGAAAGGTCTTGGCGTGTCACGCTGTCAAGAGTGCTTTGGTGTAAATTATTCAGAAGATCTTTTGCGGACTGTAGGTGTATGCAAGTACGACCTTCACTCACCACAAACATCTTCTCTACTCTGGCGATGATCTTTCCAAAGATGGTGCCCAACTGGTCGCCCACTCCAGCCAGGAGGAAGCCGAAGAGTGGGATGCCCAGCAGAGCGTAGACGATACAGAAGATTCGCCCGCCCTCAGTGTGAGGAGAGATGTTCCCGAAGCCTGCAGAGAAGACGGAGAGTGGACTTCGGAACAGGTTTTAGGTTTTACTATTACCGCCGCTAAGGTAGTTACTAATGCGGGGATGGAGTTCAGCTTCACACTGCTGGTGTTATGTTGTGATTTTCTGGAATGATTATTTATTTAAGGTACATATGCTTCCAAACACTTTGTCTTGAAGCTGTGATGGAGGGGAGGTTTATTGTAGTCCTACTGGCTACTAACTCCAAGTTGAAACAATTGGCGGGAGACAATTGTGCTAAGTGTGGTCCAATGCTGATGAGTTTAAATGAACATTAACCACAAAATTGGAGGAACCGAGTCAATAAGCGGAGCACTGTCCACAGTACAAAGAGTCATTGGTGGACCTTGCAATGTCGGAATTGCATTGGAATCAGCTGCCGCCAAAGAAGTCACAAGTCGAGGGAAGGGAGAATGGATAAAAGCAAAAAGCAGGAAATAAAAGAATGTAGTGTGCATGCAGACAGACAGACGCACACACACACACACACACACACACACACACGTATGGCCATCAAAGTGCCACTGTGCACTAGTATGATTACCTGCAGGAAGCAGAGGTCAGATCGATGACAAAAGTAACGTCCTCAACGTCCTACAGTATTAAATCTGTTATGTAACAGCTTATTTGGGGAGTGTGCGCACGCACACACACACACACACACGCACTCCAACCAAATTCAATACATTATTTTTATTATGAATAGCAATCAAATATTATTATTATTATTATTATTATGAGTAGCAATAGTGTGTTTGTGTATGCGTGCGTATGTGTGTGTGTCCTACCAATGGTAGTGATGACAGTGCCGGCAAAAAAGAAGGCAGAGCTCAGGTCCCACAGGCTGCTGGGATTGGTGAGCGTCCCAACAGGGTTCACTCCCGAGCGGATGGCCGACACGACTTGCTGGAGCGAAAAGAAGAGGCAGACCAAACTTTAACTTACAGCCGGAAAAAATGTCTAGACAGTGTAGCACATTACAGTGGAAAGGCAGATCAGGATAATATGATGAAACATGTGACCAAAGTTATCCATAAAATTCAACCAAAGCTACGCTAAAGGTCAATGAGACTTATTTTTATACTCATAAGAAACTCAAAAATGTTGTAAAGCAAGAATACAACTCGAATTCAGAAAGCCTCATTCATTATCCTAAGAACTACTCCTCTGTCATCAGAAGGTGAGTCGTTTTATTTGGTATTACTATTTCTATCCAATAATTTCTAATATAGGAGATGATCATGAATGCAAGTCATTGAAGGTCAACAAGAATCTCTTCATAGATTTTGTTCAGCTTCAAAGATTCCTTCGGATGAGAAAACAGGGAGCTGTCCAGGGTGCTGATTCTACTGCAGCGACAACACACAAGTCTTGAATATCTTTAATTATCTTCTTACTTTTTTTTTTTTTTTTTTTTTCCAAGAACAAATTTGAACAGAGATTTTTCAGCATGTTTCTACACAAATGTAAATATTTCACCTTAACCAGATCCTCCAGCTGGCTGTGGTTGACACAGGGGTGTTTGGCTAAAAAGTCCAACTTTTGAGTCAAGATGGCCAAGCGTTGAGCACTGATGGAGAAAGATGGCAGAAGTATTTGTCACAACTTTTCACCTCATTCAAGTCATTTGCATAGACACAATTATAAACGTTTGCTTGGGGGCACCAAATCCAATTATCTTTGCATTTGTTTAGTTGCTGAACTTTCAACTTTCCTGGATTTCCGGACCCAACTAATACTACGACTACTTTCCTTTCTACCAATTATAGTAGCTGGAAGGAATTTCGTGTCAGTATTTGTCAGTTATCAAAATAACTGAATTTCACCCGGCCCAACCTTTTGTTTGTGGAAACAGGTTCGCCTGGACAGCACAACCGGCCTCTCAAAAGTTTTGGGACCCTCAAAAAAGCATAGCAGCGCTGTAGGACCCTCTTTACCCAAGTAAGTTTTTTTTTAAATGCAGGAGGTATTTTTGTTTTTAAAAAGTTAATAGGAATATCACCCAAAAACAAGAAGGTACAACTGTATTTTTAGTTTAACATGTTTTAATACTAGTTTTTACCTCTCATGAGGCTGTTCCAGGGACCTGAAGACGGCCGCTCCCATCACCAGGTAGAAGACAATCAAAAGAAAGATGGCAGTCACAGTCTTCCTTTTCATCACCGTGGCAACCACCTGCAATACCTCAACTGTTCAGTCAGCCAACACGTGCGTTGGAAAGAAGGTAAGGAACGAACGCATGATGATAGTTTCGTCGCGTCCTACCTCGCTTTCCTCTCGTGGAGTCAGCGTGATGGACTTGGTGGAGAAGGAGAGGCGGGGCTTGGTGTTGTGGGTGGCTGATTTGGGGTCCAGTAAGTCTGGAGCTGCCACTGTTGAAGGGGATGAAGCGGGGGGGGGGGGGGGGGGACATTGCCTTGAATTGTGTTTTCCCACACTGTCTCACTTCACTTACTGCGGCCATTTAGTTGTTAATTTTAGAAGTCTTTATAAATAAATCACAGACAAGGCTTTGAAATGGCCTTTCAGTCGGAACACAAGCAAACACATGAATCACTCTCTTGCCTCTTTTTTTAATGACAATATTCTAACAAGTAGAACTACACAGTAAACACGCGTGAATGCACACCAAAAGCAACATTTAGATTTGCTTCATATTGCAGTAGGATTGTGTTTTGCAAATATTCTACACACAAAATAATTTTAGGCTCTCCAAGTACCCCAAACAATGAAGTAGCATCGTAGGCTTATGTGTTCGGCAAAAACAAGGGAAATTTTCTTTCAAAAATATATTTAATAATACTATGAGCCACGGTAACATTATGTACAGTTTGAACAAAATATATCAAATTAAAACATGAATATGTTTATCTGTAAGTAAAAATTGAAACATAATGATTGTTTGAAATCAAACAGCTAAAAAACAATTGAACTGTACGTAACAAATGTGTGGTACTGGATTAAAAAAAAAAGTTGAAGCCATTTTGACGCTATGCAATCAGTGGTCGCCCCCACATACCACGAGAGGGACAATGAATATGATTTTTTTCACTTGTCTGCAATAATTACAGTGGTTTATAAAACTGAGTACAAAAAGGCCTCAACTTTATTGTTGCTCTGCTGTTTTTGTTGCAAATACAGACAATCACCATAAAGTATACGTAACATCCACCTGCCTGATCTAATGACACACAATGCAAAAGTTGTATTAACAAATTAAACATTATCTGAAAAATAACCGTCAGTGTGACAGCGTTTTAACATTTTTATGATTGTAATAATATAAAATAATTTTGCTTCCAGAGTTTTGGGGTAGACTCTCACCCAACAAAATGAAAATATTTTTGAACGTTATCAGGAGAGCGTATTGTGCAGCTGTCATGTCACTATTTTAAATGTAATGTAAAATATAACTGAAAAATACTATCGACAGGATAGATTTCAAGAATTCAAAAAAATATTACAATGACTGCTACTCACTCCTGGATGAAGCCTATCCAATGCCCTCCGCGCTCCTCTTCTCCTCATCTGACACCCTCACTGCGTTGAGGGGAATTGTTCCTCCTCTTGATTTCTCCTCCCTGTGATACTGAGGCCTCCTCGTCTTCCTCCCCCTCCTCGTCTTTGTCTCACCTCCGCTGAGGCCAAGCCAGCAGCTGAGTGGTGTAGGAGCGCCACGTGTGCCTGCAACACAAGTGTTGTTTTGCTCTCCGGCATGCACGCTGCTCCACTGCGCTCCCTGAGTGAAGGAGGGATGGGATAAAACAGAGGGAGGAGCAGGAGGAGGAGAGAGATGGGTGGAGAAACATACACACACGGATGCACAAAGAATGAATTTCTTGACATGACACACACACATGTGAATTGATGGAATTGGCCCATACTTTATTCCCCACCTAACATAATGAATTATTACAAAAGTTTGGGATCACCCAGACGAATACATTTTTTTATGAATAACATTCATTTATACCCGAAGGAATCGGAGTCACTTAGAGCTTGTTGTTAATTCATTTTTTTTAAACTCGTGAAAATATGTGAACTAGGACTTGGCAAAAAGTCAGCATCCATTTGAAAGGTGCCTGGAATGTGTAGCGGCATGCTGAGCTGGCATTGCCATCCGCATGATTGCTGCCCCCGTTGGCTCTCTGACACTGTTGAGTCTTCTGCTGATCATAAATTAAGAGCAATTTAAATCTTAATGTTTCCACCTGCTGGCTCCCCACCAGAAAAACATTCATTACACGCCCATTTACTCTGCCCAAGATAGGCATGTGTGGGTGAATGTGTGTGTGTGCGTGTGTGTGTCACATTTAGTCACACGCTCAATGATGTGCACAGCACATGCATTTGTTTCTCTAGTGTGTCTGTTGCATATTTGATGCAACACAGCAAAGTGAGCACCACTAAATAATTGCATCAAATGCAAATAAATGCTTAGTGAATCTGCGAGTGCATTCTTTATGCTGACCGCAAAAGGAAGAGGTCCAACAGGTTGTCAGGTAGAATCTAAGTCTGTGTGAAAAAAAGTATTGAACACACGTATAATCAGGTGACGGGTGGTCTTATACACTTGGAATAAGTGTCCACAAATAACTCTGTGGCCAAATGACCATTGAAAGCTGCAGGTCAGAACGTCTTGGCAGCATGCTGGGCTGCAATTAGTCTCCCATGTTGATGCGGAACTGCCCTCTCAGTGTGGGTTGTACAAGAAGTACACTCGTGTTGCCAGAGTGCAAGAGAAACATCCTCTCTGTGGCAATAGTGCAATTGCGTGCGTGCGTGCGTGTGTGTGCGTGCGTGTTATTGTACTGCAACACAATTAGTGCTTCCTGACTGTCTACTAGTTGTAATGACCAGAAACTCATAATAATAGGCTTGTGGAATGTGATGGCAACTAATTCAAACAGACCCAAGAGTATAGAAATGCCTGGAATCTGTGAGTGTGCGCGCGCGCGCGTGTGTGTGTGCGTGTGTTTGTGGGTGTGTGCACGTTGTCCATCGTCTAATTCATGCCAGTCTGAAACCATATAAAACCGGATCTAACGAGATCCAACATGCTGATCATTGAGTGATTGTCATTGTAGGCACAATTTGTATTGTATTACAAAGCCAAGCCTCATGGAATAGATAAAAAAAAAAAAAAAAAGTCTACACACCCTTGTCCAAAAATCAGGTTTTGTGTTAGAAAAAAGATGACACATTTATTTATTTAGTTACCTACCAATAATGTGAAAGAAATTCTCCTAAAGCACAAATTGAAATGTGAACGGGAAAACAATTTTCAATGAAATAAATGCAAAAATAAAAAAAGAATAACAAATAAATAAATAACTTTTTGTTCATAATTTTACAACACTGTTCAGCACACAGCATGGTGCTGGCAGTATTATATTGTACAGGCAAGTACAAAACGTTTTGAGGTAATTTCTTCTTTGTTTCAGTTTTTAATGAAAAACAAAGAACAAAAAAAAAATTGGATCAAGGGTCTGTAAAGTTATTTTAATTGTATTTTACGCAGAAGAATCCCACAATACTCAATTGCTAGTGTGCATCACTTCATGACTGGTTGAATGAATGGCAACAAGTGGATTCACGTTTACCTGTACATTCTGTCATCTAGGATGAGCATTTATTCTTGTTTCTCATGTCACTGGCATAAATGGATGGACACATTTGTAATAAATAAATTAGACTTTTCTGATGAGATAGTAAAATTGAATATTTTCCCCATGATCTAGCTCAAATGTGCAAAATGGTTGGGAGTCATCATTTTAATGCAATATAATACAAACAATATAAGATGTTTATTATTTTTGAATGTTACAGGTTTTTTAATTAAAAAGCATTTCAAAGAGTTGAAAGATTCTCACGGGTGCATTTTTGTGTTCTCCTGTCCGACCCCTGCGACACAAATCATTGTTCATTTAAGCCATTATGTGCCAGATCGTCTGTTGATGTTAAATTGGGGTCCAGGCCTAAATATAGCTCCCATGGTTTGGACTGTTGAGGCCCACAAAATAGTACAAGTTAATCCATGTTATGTAACTGAGTGGAGGTGGAGGGGCTTCCAAATGGGACCTGCGCTTGAGTGTGTGCGTGTGTGAGTATGCACGTCAATGCACTTGGGCTATGCTGAAAACAAACAGTCCTGCAGTTGCGTGACATGATGCTGGGAAGTGGGCACAGCTCACAAAATATGAAAGGACATGCAAGGAGTCAACATCTCCAAATTGTTTCACATGTGCAAAGGTGGAGGTGCGTCGAGGAAAAAAAGGTTACATCACTCAGATCAGAACAACTGGACAGGACTCAGCAACTTCTTATTTGAAGTGCTTTTGATGCATACATCGAAAACAATCTTGCTGTTATGAAAATACCTTAAATTGTCATTATTAATGATCAACAAGAGCGGAAGCTGCAGTGAACATAGTCGGGATGAGAATCGTCTTCTTAACCTTGCAGTCGGAATCTAATTGTCTCGTTTTCTGCCACATTCGCGAAAGCGCGCACCCACGCATGCGCGCGCGCACAGGCGCACAAAGCTGCGACTCAGCAATTAGTTATTCTTCAGTGGGATGTTTGTACACTATCCAGCTGTGACATATGAGATGAAATCATACACTGTAACCACAAGTGCAAGCGTTCATGTTTTATTTTCTCTGGAGCACCTACTCTGCACTGTATTGTCATGCTTTACCAATGTGTCTGTGTTTTTTATTTATTTATTTATTTATTTATTTATTTATTTATTTATTTATTTATTTATTTATTTATTTATTTATTTATTTATTTATTTATTTATTTATTTATTTATTTATTTATTTATTTATTTAACTTGGCGGAATAAGCGAGCTCTGAGGAAATAATAGGACAATGGCATACCGATTTGTGTGTAAGTGACTGCAATGTATTGCAAAATGTTGCTTGTTGAGTTAAGACCATAGAAGATTTTCTTAAATGTGGTCATATTATTTACTCATTTGTGAATGCATGCACGCAATCATATATCCAAAGAAACACTTGAACACTGCGCTGTATTTACTTTTTAGTGTGTCGCCTCCCAGTGGTGGTTAGCGGGAATGGCAATAACTGAAGCAGAAATAGATGGATGGATAGATAAATGGCTGGAAAAAGGCTGTGTATTTTTTCCCTTGACCTTCCCTGATTGATTGAGCTACATCACACGTTTCTGACTTTTGTAATGAGGCGTGTGGGATTATTCATAATCAGGAATGTCTCCTTGTAAATGCGTGCGCGTGTACGTGCGTCCGTGTGTGTCCAACGTAGTAAATATAAGTTCAAATGCTTGCACTTGCAGTTTACTGTGAACTTCGAAAAACTCAAATGTCTTTGGGCGGAACCCTCGTGTCACGCATGCAATGACACGAAATTTAAACTTGCAGTCGACGCCAAATGAAACAAGCTGGATCTCGTTGTGGACGTGGCCAAGACACGCTGGCTTGCGCGCGCGTGCACGTGCTGCCGGGACCTTCCACGTGGCCCAGAACACACTCAGTTTCCATTCGGGGGCAGTCGGGAGCGCGCGCCTGACGCAGTGCAGAACCCACGGCGCGTTCACGTAACCGCAGCAGCCGAAGCAGAAGGCACTGCTACTGGTAAGTGAACGCACCACTGCATGAATAACGTCGTCTCGCCTTTTACCTCTCGGTGACCTCACTTCATTTGGCCTGACAGGTACGTGACCGCGTAACCTCCTCTGCATTGCATGCTAGCTGTCATTTTCTCACAATGGATGTATTTCGGTAGAACGTTCGCCGTTTCATTTTCAGTGACTGGAACCGACTTCGAACGTAGATTTCTACTTACTGGTCGTGTCATTAAGGACAGTTGCACGATCTATTGAAGTCCTACACAAGAGCTAAAGAAAAGAATGAAAAAGAAAAAAGAACGTTTGCCTTGTGCATGGAAAGAGGATGCAGAAAAGTGTGTCGAAAAGCTCCACAATGTTTTATTTACTTGGTACGTTTTGGCAGCGTTCATTTTTAACGAGTCAATATCACGAGATGTTGGTATCCTCCATCAGAATCACTCAATTATGAATTTGCATACATAACATGTGCAATGATAAAGCTATTAAATTATGTTTGTCATTTATGGAATTTTGGTATGTCCCACACATCTCAGTGTGTGAAATATATGATTAGATTTAATTAATGAAGAAAACAAACATGATGATTTAAATAAAAAATAAACATTTCTAATTTGATATAACAAGTCATGTTGATCTATTTTCAACATATTAAATATGTTGTAAGTGTCCCTGAAATTGCTGTCCTTCTCATTGTGAGAAACCCTCTCAAGTTTTCTTTCATATTGCAACCTGCAATGTGTGTGTATATATATATATATATAATTTGGCGGTAAATAACAGCAATATTTTAAAAATGTAATACTACCTACTATCCTTTTCTTGTTAAGTTATAAATACTCAAAGGAGGTGTGGCAGTTATCACATTCTAACATCACAGGCCATCACATGCACCTGCTTGATGACTTAAAAGTGTGTTTGTTTAGGCGCCATCATGGATACATATCTGAGCAGACTGGTCCCTTCAGTTCTGGTTCTGGCTCTGGTCCTGCAGGTTCACCTGTCCCAGGCTGCACCTCAAAGGTAAACCACATGTTTGTATAGCATTCGCTCCGTACTCGCTCCGGGTTACTGGATGTGAATATGTTGTTAAGCTTTCTGACTGAATGTTTAATCCTGTGACTTCTGCTCTCAGCGAGTAAAGAAAGAATACTGTGTCATTGTTATCCCCACGGAAAGTATAATACTACAACAGTAGATTATTTTGGTGTCATGCATACATATTTGCATGGTTCTTGAGTAATATTGAATTTATTTGTGCATTTTCAACTTTTCAATACATCCAAAGAGAGGAACCAGAACAAGCCCACCCAGATTCCAAAGTGCTGATCAATCCTTTTGGTTCAGGAGAAGAAGAGCGAAGGTGACTGACACAACAACAATAAAGTTGAAGTCGCAATGATCATCACGAATTTGATTTGGTGTAAACCGACACATAATCAACATACATATCTGTTTTAGTGCGACAAGACACTATTGTCCGCTCACTGTGGACTTTAGCTGCAGTGTTGTTAAAATGTGTCCTACACTGATAAGAGAATACGTGGAATGATACTGATTCATATTGCAATCTACATTTACTGTATATGCAGTAAACTGGATCATTGCGACATATCTTTGAAAACATTTTAGACTGGTCACAATATTGGGTGCACTTGATTCATATTCATAAATCAAATATGATCAATTTAATCAAGATGATTATTTTTCTAAATCTATGACTTGTGTCATTGTTTTGGTTTTGAATCTACTTTGACCTTCCTGTGTCAACTTCGTCCTATACATTTCCAAAACACAACTGAGGTCTCTAAATTGTCCAAAGGTATGAATGTGAGTGTGTAATGGCTGCTGCGCTTGTTATTGTCATTGTCATTTGCAGTCAATATTGCATCTGACTTTGAGCTGTTTGTATTCTTCTGCCGCACTTCCCAAAATTCGACTTTATGTCACAGGTTGCTGCAGCGTTACATCCAGTTAACAAGAAAAGATGATGTTCAGATCAACTCACGGGATGAAGGTAAATATCAGCACCCAATCAACTTTGAGCTTCACATGGCCAACTAGACATGCTAAGCTACTGTAAATATTAAAAATGATAAGTTCAACATCAACCTAACTTATCATTCCTGCTGTTTGTTTAGAAGTGTTCTACCTGTTTCGTCTCTATGACTTCGACCGCAGTGAGCGGCTGGATGGCTTGGAGATGATGAAGCTACTGTCTGACTACAACTCCCAGCATGCACCTGAGGAACAAGCCAATGGCATGGTGAGGCGGAGTGGCTGCACGACCTGAACATTTTCATTGCAACTGTTTTGGTTTATTTTTCATTTTCAGTGCGTAAAACATTTTGTTGATATGTTGGTGTCCAGGTGGTGTCCTTGGTGGATTTCCTTCTTCAGAGTCAGGATGGTAACGGGGATGGTCTCTTGGATGCCTCAGAGCTGCTTTTGCCTCACAGAGCTCACACAGAGGTAGCACACCATATTGTCCACTCTAATTGGCTGTTAACTTAATACAGTTGTATTAAATTAATATAATTTCCCTTTTATTCATTTTATATGAACGCATTTGACCATTGACCCCTCTGCCTTTGGAACATAAAGAACAAGAACATCCCCGTTGACGAGCCAAAGGCGATACTGGACGAGAGGATGCCAGACGTTGGCACCAAGCAGAAGACGATGGAAGCGGCCAAGCAAGAGGAGGAACATGATGAACATGTTCAGCCTCATCACGAGGAAGTACAACAAGATATTGGAGAACAAGAGTCCATACAGCAAATGGATGAACATAAAAGACAACAAGTTCAAGAAGACTTTGCAGCAGATCAGAGGCATGAACAGGAAGTCCCTGTACATCAGGGCCAACCAGAAATATGAACAAACACAAAGTGCTGCAGTGGACTGATGGAATACACATATGGTGGTCTAGGATTATACATTATATTGATATCCATTATCTCAGACCACTTCTTTGCACTTTTTATGCAACTGGAGCAAAAAGAAATATTAAATTAAAAAATGCAATATTTGATTCAAACTATTTCAATGTTGTATATTTAGTGTGATGGAATTTAGAATTTTTAAAACCATTGGACATGGTTTTCGGGTTGTGTTCTTTTTAGGGATCGATACCGTTTACATGTCGTGCACCCAGTAGGTGTGTGGCGTGCACGGTGCAATAAAATCAGCCAGTGTCTTCCTTCCTCGACATGTTTTCTCATATGCTGAACCTCAATTTACAAAGTTAGGCACAATTGGTGAGGTGAATTTCAATAAACATCACATTACTTTAGCTTCCCCCAAATTATGTCTGTTTCTCCATTGCAGTGTACTATGATTTGGTTAAATTATTGCTATAATTGTGTCTTTTTATCCCTTTTCTGGACCATTTACACGCACCCATGAAACCCAGAAATAGTTTTGTATTAATTTGTACAGTGTAATATGATTGAATACCATGTGACTGTCTACGTATGTATTTAAAAGGAAAATTATTACGTGTGAATCGCAAGGGAAGCTGCTATAAATAAGGAATGGATAAAATTACATGATATATTTATTTCATAAAGCAGTAAAGAGGCAGGGTATACTTTTCATTTAAAAACTATTCATGATAAATGACAAGTATTACAGTGTACTTATACTAGTCATGTTTTTTATACAGGTATTGTGATTTTTTTTATATGACACATATTTCATCTTTGCTGTGGTTAATGACGTCACGGGGACCTCTCCCAGAAGTTATGTTATCTTGCCTGTCTTCGAATCCCACATATGACGATTAGTGTTGGCTCGTAAGTGAACGATTCATTCAAAAGACCAAATGTATTCAGTGAACGAATCACTTCCTAAACATCCTGCTCACAACACACTGTTTGTACTATGTGTCCTCTCTGCATCCATTGCAGCCTGGTCATCCTGGAAGAGGGACCCTCCCATCTGTGGTCTCTTCTCAAGGTCATTTTTCACATGTCCTGAGTGTTGTTAGTCACCTAAATGTTGAGCAGAGGCTGTGATGTACCGAAGTCAAATTCCTTGTTTGGCACGCTCAAACATGGTGAATAAAAACTCTTGAGTCTTGAAATTTACTTTTAATATTATTATTATTTATTAAATTTTAATAAACATCCAAACCCGTTAAACCTTGTCTGGTGTTTTATTCCTTGGTTGTTTTTTTGGGCATGAAAACAAAAATCAGACATTTGGTTAACTGCTTTATATGACAATATGTATATGTGTTTTACGTTGTGTACATTGGTGTCCCCCAAAATAAAGAGCAAGTAGTCAAATACACATTCTTGACATGTACAAATACTGCTGAAAATGGTGGCGGGTGTGGCACTTTTCACTTTCAGTTAAGCTTTGGCCATGATTTTTCCCTAATGAAGTGGCCTGTTATTAGGTACACCTGAAAATGGCGGCGTACCTAATGGAGTGTCCGAATGATGTCACAGATCAACCAGCCAATCAGAAAGTGGGGGTGAGGGCGGGTGTGGCACTTTTCACTTTCAGTTAAGCTTTGGCCATGATTTTTCCCTAATGAAGTGGCCTGTTATTAGGTACACCTGAAAATGGCGGCGTACCTAATGGAGTGTCCGAATGATGTCACAGATCAACCAGCCAATCAGAAAGTGGGGGTGAGGGCGGGTGTGGCACTTTTCACTTTCAGTTAAGCTTTGGCCATGATTTTTCCCTAATGAAGTGGCCTGTTATTAGGTACACCTGAAAATGGCGGCGTACCTAATGGAGTGTCTGTGTGATGTCACAGATAAACCAGCCAATCAGGAGGTGGGAGTGAGGGCGGGTGTGGCACTTTTCACTTAAACCAGGGGTGTCGACCTCCAGTCATTGAGGGGCCGCGTTCCAATATGTTTTCCAAGTGACCCTCGTTAAGTGCACCTGCGTGAAAACTTTTAGCCACTTTCACGTTCTGCAGGAGCTAAAACTTTTCACGCAGGTGCACTTAACGAGGGAATCTTGGAAAACATGTTGGAACGCGGCCCCGAGGACGAGAGTTTGACACCTGTGACCTTTGACCATGATATTTCCCTAATAAAGTGGCCTATTATCAGGTACACTTGAAAATGGCGGTGTACCTAATGGAGTGTCCGTGTGATTCCCTCGTTAAGTGCACCTGCGTGAAAAGTTTTAGCTCCTGCAGAACGTGAAAGTGGCTAAAAGTTTTCACGCAGGTGCACTTAACGAGGGTCACTTGGAAAACATATTGGAACGCGGCCCCTCGATGACTGGAGGTCGACACCCCTGGTTTAAGTGAATAGTGCCACACCCGCCCTCACACCCACTTTCTGATTGGCTGTTTGATCTGTGACATCACACGGACACTCCCTTAGGTTCGCCGCCATTTTCAGGTGTACCTAATAACAGGCCACTTCATTAGGGAAAAATCATGGCCAAAGCTTAACTGAAAGTGAAAAGTGCCACACCCGCCCTCACCCCCACTTTCTGATTGGCTGGTTGATCTGTGACATCACACAGACACTCCATTAGGTACACCACCATTTTCAGATTTGTTGAACGATTCGTTTGAACGAATCTTATGAGAGAACTAATTCTAAAGATTCAGTTCACTTAAAAGAACTGTAATGCACATCACTAATGATGTGAATGTGTGTGTCATAAAAAAAAAAATCTCACTGCGTAAATAAGTGATTTTAGTTATAATTATGATCATGATTATAATCAATATGAAAGTATTTTTGTCCATTTTGATTGTACTTTACAGTTCTATTTAACGTTTTGGGTTGCTATGGCGACCGTTAAACAACATGGCGCTCAACAAGCAAATTGCAGGTTTGTTTTCCGAACGAAAACAAAACAAACAAAAACCGCCGTCAATAAGACAAGACAAATTAATTCACATGAAAGTGGAAAACTATTTTTAATGCTAATACTTAAAAAATATTTTATTTTTCTCTCAGAAGTGGAAAAAAAGATCCGAGCAGCTTTCGAAGCGTTCGACTACCAATCAAACAACACAGTCGATGTGCGGTAAGAGAGAAATAATCGTTTTAAAAATGTAGTGATGTAGTGTATTCTTGTATCCGACGTATCCAATATTTTAGCTTATGAAGTGAAAAAATATTGTAAATGCATAGCATTATGTATACTATTTGTTTTCTCAGCGAAATTGGCACAATCATCTATTCTCTGGGTCGCTTCCCTAGTCAGGCAGAGCTGCATAACTTCATAGCTGAGGTCAGAAACCTGTTGAAATATGTTGGACGAATTCAAAAGGTGGGCATTGCTATTTTTATTTGAGTAACTAAATAGGTGGTTTTCCAACCCAGGTGGAAGAGGACCAAACAGGATACATCCACTTGGACCGCTTTCTTCCTGCCATGAGCTATGTTTTAATGGAACATAAGTAGGATGGATGTCTGTCATATTACCTGCCATGTGTTTGACTCTCAATGTGCATCAGGACGACCTTTGAATATATGTGCCACGATATTAAATACACACTTGGACAAGCCAATGACATCCAATACAAGAACTGATCATGAAGTCAAGGTTTCAGACCAGGATTTCAAATTCGGGTCGTGGTTACAAACTAGGGTTAGGGTTTTAAAGTGGGATTTCAAACTAGGGTTGGGGTTTTATAGTAAGATATCAAACTCGGGTGAAGGTTTCAAATTAGTCATAGTTTCAAACAAACTTTTCAAACTAGTGTTTCAAACTTTGGTTAGATATTCAAAGTAGGGTTTAAAACTAGGGTAAGGCTTTTAAACCTGAGTTAGGAACTCAAAGTAGGGTTTAAAACTAGGATTAAGGTTTCAAACTAGGGTTAGGGATTCAAAGTAGTGTTTAAAACGATGGTTAGGATTTAAAACTAGGGTAAGGGTTCAAAGTATGCTTTCAAACAAGGATTAGCAATTCAAACTAGGGTTTTAAACTAGGGTTAGGGATTCAAACTAGGGATTTAAACTAGGGTTAGGGTTTCAAAGTAGTACTTTAAACTAGGGTTATGATTTCAAACTTGAGTTAGGGTTTCAAGCTAGGATTTCAAACTACAGTTAAGGTTTCAAACTAGATTGAGGGATTCAAAGTAGGGTTTTAAAGTAGCGTTAGGATTTGAAACTAGGGTTACGTTAACTAAGGTCATGCCTGCTTGTGTTAAAGGTTCCCTCCCATCTCTGAGGACGTTTTGCTTCAAGCATTTGAGGTAAGGGCGTCCACATGATAGTCATGTCTGTTTGCCTCGCAGAAAGAGTTTGTAAACGCACAGTCATGCTCGTCAAACCAGTAATACATGCCAGTTCACTCCATATCGTAGGTTGAAATGACTGCCTTTAACTTTAAGGCTTTGCACTAGTCAAGTAACTACAAAGGTCTTAAAAAAGCAATTTTCTTATTGAAATATACTATACCTACTTCTTTCAAAACAAACTTTTGCTTGTTATCCCGCCAACTATACTATAATTGTTGTCGTCATTCTGTGTTGAGGTTCTTGACAGTGAAAAGAAGGGCTACTTGGACCCGGATGATCTGTCACAGTACATGATGGAGGAAGGTAAAGCATTTTTTTCCCCCCAAACACAAGCAGCATTTGAGTCATAGCTTGCTGGTATTGTGCAACATCTGGTACATATTTGCGTATATGTCGACGTCAGGTGAAACCTTCACTCAAGAGGAGATGGATGAGATGTTGACAGCCCTCACTGACCATGAGACCAACTTGATTTACAGCAAAGACTTACTCAACCATCTCATCATGGACCCAGAAGTGTAGGGCGCAGCAAAATAAATGTGATCTGGAATAAATCAATGGTACCATCAACTTTGTGTTTGCAGCAGGGGTTTCACAACAGCAGTTTGTTCTAGCTTTCAAGTTAGCGTAAGTCAATTTGTACATATTGAAGCACATTTCACTCCAAAATTATCCTTTCCATATGAATTTGATTTATTTCCAGCATTTATTCCCACCACAGCATCAGCTCAGACTGATACAAAGAAAAATTGAAGGTAGCTTATTTAGTCTTCACCTAAACCCTGTTGCATTGTAACATGGCGACACATAAAAAAACCCCCAATGTGGATTAAATGGAAAATAGTGGCAAAGGTGGAAAGTAAAAGCGTAATGGGGACAAGGAGGCGTTACATGTGCAGTGGAATGTTTACAGGGGCAGTCATTGCTACTTATTTGGTCCTCAGACAGTAACACCTAAAGTAGAGTGATGTTAAATGATAAGTGCAGCATATGCAGTGGTCTCTTGAACATGGTTTTGTGTTCTTACACAGCAAGTGACATAATTTAAAAAAAAAAAAAATTGCAGGCCTAAAAGCTATACTTTCACATATATTGGGATTATTTAAACGTTTCAAACAATTTCTTTTCATTTCACAACAATATGGAAGAATGGATGCAGGATTGGCCTTCCAAATAGCATTGGACCAATCAGCTTGGCTCATTTTTACCAATTGCACTATAACTTGAAACAACATTTGAGAGCAGTGGATTGGGGCTAAATGTCATGCAGTACTTAGCTGCAACCAGCAGTACATTGACAGAACACTGGGATGGAAAAGGAGGTTAGACTGTTTGAACATTCAAAAAAAAAAAAGTATTCCATCCGTTTAAAAACAACACTTTAAAAAAATTACTTTTTTTTTTTGCATAGTCAATCAATGAAATTGAGTCAAAATGCCCATCACTTTGAAGAACTAAGAGCCCTCTGACACCAACTGTTAAAACAAAATTTTCCCAATTTTCCTTGTAGCTATTCTGTAATCACTGAAAAGACCCCTCAAAATCTGGCATTTTTCCGCTCAAACCCCAAAAGACGTACAGACGAACAACCATTCACATGTACGGGCAATTTAAGAGTTCATTTAGAGCAAGGTTTGGGGAATGTGAGGAAGCTGGAGAAAACCCAGGCAGGAACAGGAAGAACATGCAAATGGTGTCCAGATTGGAACCCCAAACTCAGAACAGTGATAATGTGCTAACCCTTGAACTGCGGCGCCATCTTGAAATCCAGACAACTAAAAATAGAAAAAGGATCGGTAAATTAAACCCGTAATGTGAGCCTTTCTGTGAGCGCTTTTTTGTAAAGTTTAGAATGGGAAGACCAGAACCTTGACAAAATATTCTGTTAATTTCTCTCACTTAACTTGAGTGGTCCACCTTATTATTAATCCAACAGGCAGTGGCGTCGGTGCCCGGGTTTTGCATCACACCAGGATGAACAGAATCACAGCATGGTTAGTTTGCGGTGCTTCAGATTTGGAGCACCAGTCCGGCAGCTGAGATGTTATCTCCTCCACCCGCAGTCTGGTACACCTCGGTGCACACCAGCACGGGTGCCACGCAGATCTCATAGTCCTCCTCCTCCCAGCAGCTGACGGGCCGGCTCTCCTGGAGGGGGATGCGCTGGCTGCCCTCCTGTCGGCTGACGGAAAACGAGTCATCCAGGATAAGCCTGGCCTTGCTGGGGTCGATGTCGTTGGAGCCGCACACATGGCGGTTGGCCGTGAGCGAGGCCTTGGCGGTGGCCGACATGGTGTTCTTCCACTGGGAGCCCCGGGTCACGATAATTGCCTGGAAGGCTAACGTGTGCACGTGGAGGCGGGTCAGGGGCTTGCCCTGCGTTTGAGCGTCGTCACCTTGAGCGTCGGCGTCTTTGTAGCGCTGGTTGACCATGCGGTAGACCTCTCTCATCTGGTCCAGGACGGTAGCGACGCGAGGGTTGGGGTCAGACAGTACCGTGATGGTGGAGCCTTTGAGGAGGCTCAGCAGGTTGGGGAGCTCCTGCTCGTTCATTCCCAAAGAGTCCGCCTGGGTTAGCAGAAACATGATGACGATCAGAACTTCTCATTATCAATAGCGCTCATCTTAATTGAGGACCCAGGTTAGTTTGACGTACTTGAGGAATGACATAATGAAGCAGGTCTTCCATGATGCTCTCTTCTACAAAACTAGCCATCTCAAAATGGACACCGAGCGTGGGAGAGGCAGCGGCCAGCACTTCGGCCAGGCGGGAGAGCAGAGCGGCACGTTCACCTGAGGTCGAGGAGTTAGAAGCGGCCACACTTCAAAGTCAACCAAACGTCTTCATTTCATCTTACCTGACTGGAATGGAAAGTTATCCATCATTTGTAAGCCGCCCACAACGAGAAGATCTGGATGAAAATCTTTGAGCTTCTTTCCAAACTCCTCCATGGACGCCAGGTACGGGTTATGGTCATCACTGTGGACGATGTACCTGCACGCCAATGAAAGGTCAACTTCACATGACGCCAATCGTGCTTACTATCAACTAAGACACACCTGTTGGCTCTACGAGAGGAATACTGTCCCCACTTTGCACCAGATGGATACTCCAGGATGAGATGAATGTCTGGCTCTTCTACGGTGTTGCCTGCAACTGTAGATAGCGATAAGAATGATTTGTGTAATGATTTCGATAAAAGCATCAAAATCGCAATATTGGAAACAGTGCGAGAAGGGCAGTTTAAGGTTCCCCAGTGTGTGTTGTTTGCATACCGGTGATGTGCTGTGATAGGACGTCTATGAAGTCCGGGCTAAAGCTTCCACCGAGCAACACGTCACATCCCTCGTTGGCCATGCGGCCGGCCATGACTGGGGCGTTGCCACCCACCGACCATCTGTTTCCAGGTAGGTCACGGGATGCCTCGACCAGCTCGCTGAAAAGCGTCTCATTGAGCACAAAGCGCCTGCAAGGGACACCGATGACATTAGCCACCGGGAACATTAGCTTCCCCAGGTGACAGCAGCACAGGCACAAACATACAGTAGTACTACAGTTTCACACAAGGTAGTTTAAACAAGGGTTTGACACTGCTTACTCTGCCGCGGCGCCCGGGGCAAAGAAGTAGGCGAAGCTCTCAGACAGTTGCTCAGCACTTTCAATGTAGTCGTGGTGGAGGGGCTGGTCGGCGGGTACGAGGCCGATTTTGTTGAGAAGCGACACACCGTCCACAAGCAGGTCCACGCAGCCTCCAAAACCTGCAGATAGATGGATGAATGTGCAAAGTTTGTGAAACGTAATGGTTTATACCATTAAACACGGGGAACCAGAGCATGCCAACTCAAACAGACACACGGTTAACTTTTCATATCACATAGACGCTCCACTCGAGCCTCATAATCTCAAGCATGATTTTAGTATGCTGACGTGGGACGCTATGCTAACCCACACTAGCTGCTGTCCATGTGGCTGCAAGTGGGCAAAGGTTGGAGATACAGAATAAGAACACGACAACACTAATTACAGACACAGGAGTTTAATGTGTCCCTGATTTCACACATAGGCAATCTTATCTGAATAGATACGGTAAAAGCAAATTCCTGCTTTGCTTATGCATATTTTATCATCGCCTTGCAAACATTCTAATGCTTGTGCAATTAATTAACGACGTCTATATATTCCAAAAGGCTTGTGAAATAAATAAACAGGTTCTGCGAAGCAGATAAGAGGCGCGTTCTTTGGACTGTATAATGCATACCCGAATTCACCTTTTAATGACTATTTGTCAGACTGCATTTCTGCGAATTAAATCCCATCAAATGAAATCATTACTTTTGCCACATTTTTTTGTGGCTTTAAAGTTTAAGCCAAGTTCCCGCACAAGACTCACAGCCAACCTTCAAGCAGCAATACAAGAAAAAACCCGAAAAGTAGATTGTTTTAGTTGAAGACAGTAGTCTGCAATTAAAGCCATCTTTTGAGACATTTGCGGTAGCCAACTGTCACGAAATAATGTCAATGTTAGCAGTGTATTTATCTGAAATGACACGAGCTAATCCTGCTAGCCTTACCAATCGCCACCTTTGGTCGAGCGACGTGATTCATTCCAACTTTGCTCTCGGCTCGGAGTAGCGACGACAACACGGTGTCCAGCCGGCCGTCCAGTCCCTCATTGTTCGGTGAGCGAAACCAAATTGCCAGAATCACGACGAACAAGGAGATCGCAGAGCCATATTTCATCCACGGACCTCTTCCAGCGCCCTCCATCGTGAGGCAAATTAGCAGTGGGCACACTCGGTACTAGCAGCAAGTTCCAACTGAGCGCCGAATGGGGCGTTTGATTTCTACAAAAGATGACCTGGACGTGCAATAACGACAGTGAACTCCCCGGTCCACACGCACTCATTATCAATGCCGAATCTCAATAAAAGCGTAATACTCTTTTATGTTTGGGGTTTCATTTCATTACAATAGTTTTTTTGTAAATCCACTGCTGAACATAAAGAATTTGAACATAAAGGTCACGAAATAGAGACGAGCGGTAAACAAAACAAGGCTCCTCTTCTCCGCCTTCTTTGAAAGGGGCGTGTTTATTTTGACAACAAGGCGGAAGTAGAGTAGCCTGGAGCGTGTTTCGAAAATCTCTCATACAAACAATCGTAATATAAACCATATTTACAAGATTCATCGACCGAGTTAGAGAAACCAGTTCCTCTCACGGGCATAATAAAGTCACCAACAAGGTCGTTTGAGGTCTTATGGAATTCAGATACACTGAAATGTAGTACTGCACATTGAAATCAATTATAAAGGTTCACAAAGCTGCTTTGCAGACGAGTTTTGGACAAAGCACTATTGTTATTAATAATTAACGACTGGCGCTCTATTATCTATAAAAGGTTGGAAGTGCTCTATCACTATTTCTAAAATCTATTTTCTATAACGCAATCACTGTTCACGTTTCAGAACACAGTTTTAATGGAAAAAGGTGCCGTTATGAACGGTCAAACAATGAGCAAGTAGTAAAATTCAAAATAAATAAATGACTGGATTAAAATACTCCCGTAAAATTCCTTTGCATGAGTTACATTTGGAAAAATAAATATGCATTGACCACAAACTCAGAACGAGAACCAAACTAAAACATTTATTCAGAGTTTAACAGTTGTATGCCAGCATTTTGTTCACTGCAGGGAGGTGATTAAAATCACAAACTTTCAAACTCTGTCCTTAATTATAGACAGAATGGCCCAAAAAAAAAAGTAAAATCACAATGCAGAAGCTGTATTGACAAGACATAGGATACATTCAAGATAGTTATGTTGGCCGATCAAATTTGTAGGCTGGCAAAGTCTGACATGAATAAAAACATCTTTGACAGTCAAATTAAAAAAAAAAAAGTTTTCAGGCACATACAGTGATCGTAGACATTCTAAAAATCAACCTACAAATCCTTGCTACTAGTAAAAGTGAACTGCGGACAAAACTAGAATAACACAGGGACATTTCAGTGCAGGCAGGTGGAGTATGTCGCCCTCTAGCGAGCAAATGTCGAATGTGGACACAAAGACCTGCACAGAGAAAGGAAGGCTCAACAGGCTTCAATTGAGAGTTCCAGGATTTTTACAACTTACAATTCGCGATTCCATCTTACCTTTGAGTTTACTTGGGGACACCCGCCACAACCTCAGACTCAATGCCACAGTGATCTGATCCACGCAAGATTTTAAAGAACCCTAAAAAAATGAAGCAGACAAAAACGCAGCTAACAATCAGTTTGTAGCCTTTATCTGAATAAACGGGCAAATCCAAAGGACATCTGGTGTGATGCCATGCATTTCTGTGCCATTGGTCATTGTGGGCCTGCTGTGACTGCACAGTATAAAAGTGAAGCTGTCTGTTCTGCACTTTAATATTTTGATTTGGAAAGTGATGACGGATAACACACTAACCTGAAATTAGCTTTTTAGGCCACAAATTGGCAGAATGAACTAAAATAGACTCTCACCATTATCACCCCAGTCAGCGTTCCAGGAGTTGGCACAGAGCCAGTAGGGGACGCCATCTTCCTCACCCCAGCCAAGGATCTTGATGGCGTGCCCACCCAGCATGGACCCAGACACATGCTGATACACACCTGCAGATAGGAATAAGAGGCAACATCTTAACTAGTACAGAAGTGAATGATAAACGTAAAAAATGTGGAAAGAAATGATTTGTATATTATTCCCCACTTACCAGACTTGTATAGAACGAAGTCCGAATACACCGTGAAGGCTCCCTCTACTGGGCCGTTCTTGTATATTTCCATCTGAATCTGTTCTGGCTCTGACAAAACGCTGTAAGACGTTTTACCTGAATCACACCAGAAAATAACGCTGGTCAATACATTTCTAAATAATTTTGAAAAACGTATTGGTTCTAAAGCTGCCCTCATTCAAGCTCTAGAAATAACGTTTTTTTTTTACCATAATGCTTGTCCTGCGTGTAGCTGGGTGTGTAACCGGGTTCACACATGGATATGCACTTGGGTGTGTGTCCTTCCTCGCCAGTGCAGGGAGGTCGGCTACCGTTGACGTGGTGCTCGCAAGGCGCGATGGTGTAGGGCCGGCAACCTGCGTGCAGGGGAGATGATGTGATTCCAAACTCGCACGGTTAAGCGCTCCCTTGTGGTTTCTTTTACGTGCGTCACTCACCAATGTGGGAGTTATACAGCCCCCCAGAGACCAGTCCCTCACCAGTCCAGAATTCCCAGGCTGCTGACGGGTAGCCACCATTACATCTAAAAGGGGTCCGTTTTTGAAATTGATGTCCAAATTCCATTGCCATTTTAATCAAGTGTCACATTTGGACATAGTGTAAATCGTTCATGCCGACGGCAAGTCGCGCCTGCTTCGGGCGCTGTTGAGCTAAATAAAAGAGTTGCGGTCATCTTACCCCATGCCACAAGCATCGCAACAGGACAGCAGGTCCTCTGCCGAGACTTCCACGCTGACCTTGGCATTGCTGTGGATGCATACACGGTCGGATATGGCCTCCACGGCACCAAATGCCTGGAAACACATTCAGTGTTAGGAATGCATTCAAAGGAAAAAAAACAACAACAAAAAAAACATTCTAAATCCAAATAACGTTGGTTCCTCACCCAGCAGGACCCACAGGAGCCTTGGTCTCTGATCTCCTTCAGTGTGGGGCAGTCAGGCCACTGCTCCCTGGAGTCAAAGTTCTTTGGCAACCACACATTGTCAGCATACTGAACCCTACATATGATGGAAAGTTTTAGTTGACTTTAAATGTAAGCACAATTTGCACTTTAGCAGAAAGAGCAGATAATTTGCTTGTCACACACTCACATGACAGGAAGCTTTGGTCCCTTGAGAAACGTTCCACAGAGTTTCTTCACATGACTGTAGTCGGCCTTCTGAAAGTTGTGAGCGGCCTGCAGCAGAGGAGCACGCGTAGGCAGACATGAGCAAAAGAAGCGTGGGAACCAGGATGGAAGCAAACAAAAAAAAACTCACCCTCCAGGTAGTGTTCATCTTGTTAATGTGGTCAACCATCTCAGTGGACAACGGGTGGATGGGCGGTTTAGCCAAGCTTAGTGACAAGCCGGCAGCCAATAAGAGGAGGGACTCACGCCACATGTTGCCTGAAACGACCAACAAAAGAATATTCAATTTGACTTATATTTAAAACAAACAACGGATGTGGTATGAAAGAACGTTGCTCGAAATGAAAAAGGTCACAAGTGACTAAACGGAGAAAATTCAGTGGGCAAACACATTGCATCAACACACAACAACAGTCTACTGCATTCAAGGAATTGGTTTTATTTATAAAGCTTTGTGAAACACATTGTTCTTTTTAATGTTGGTTTTACTCTGACTGAAAACTGACCCTGATGCAAAATTGTGCCTGCAATGCAGTTTGAAGGGCACTTCAGTTTGTAGCATGAAGGACAAGCAGCCATTAGAGATGCCGATGATATGAAGCGGGCCCTGTGCTTCGGATTAAAAGGCTTCTCAAGATCCATTAAAGTCATTACAGGCACAGCGTTATCATGTAACAATAGAATCATATCAAAACATTCTGGGAAAGGAGCAAATGACGCAGGTAGGAAATAAAATACTACCCTCAACATAATAAGTGTTGAGACATGGGTGGTTTTTAGAGAAGTGAAAATAGTGAACATGTTGGAGGTGGCTCCATTCAATGTGACATGGGTGAGGTGAATTTATTCCTCATCACTGAAAGTGAAAAAAGGGAAGTAACACAAAATTGTCCTGAAACCTACATCAATATATTTTCGTAGTCATTTGTCATCTCGACATGATCATCTGCCTTCATAAACAATAATAATTCTCTAAACGTCCTGAAATGCATTTGCATTAATCTCATTAAATGCTTTCCATCAAATGTTCAGCATAGAGTGGTGTAGAACGACACTCCTGTCATAATAAGAGAATTTGTGATATTTTGCTACCAAAATATTGAAACCTTGTTCTGGGTATTTTCTGTTATTCGTGTTTGACCGTCAAGGTTCCAATGTTGTTACCAAACCATTAATAGTACAAAGTTGCGTCGTTCAAGGCGAAATGTTAATACTGCACCAGAAGCAACGGTTCAAATGTGACGGAAGTGAACCACCCACGAGTGCAAACTGACAATATAACATTGTACCCACTTCAAAGAATTTGCAAACATACTCGTACTTGTACATTTATGTTACGTGCAGAATTGACTTCAGAAACCAAAGTTTTGTTGTGATTGCCGTTTAGTTTACAGGCTCGGTGAGTCGTAACTGAAACCACACTGGTTTACAGCCAGTGAGAAACACCATCCTGAGTCACGTTACTCTTAACTAGACTTTGCCTCCTTACATGTTCACTTCTTATCTGAATTACTTCAGAATGGCTCTATCTGTTGACACTGTGCATTTGAATGAATACAATAAGTAGGACAGGAAATAGACAGCCACTATTGTTTTTCATTGTTGTGGATCTGCAAAAGGGCCAGCAGACCAAACTGATAGAAAGACTATCAAAGGTTGTCAGGGTTCTGCAGGTTTCATCTTGCCCTCACATGTCAGATACCCAATTACAAACGAGCTCATTCCTCATTGATGGGTACTTGTTTACTTCATCCCAGCAGACAACATGGAGGGGAAAAAAAAGACAATCTCGCATGTTGTCTGAATAGTTATTTTTGCACACTTCTAACGTATAACATTTGGTTTTCTCCAACCTTTTGTGCACTCGTCTTGCAGCCCACATTGGATGCGAGTATTTATCCAGTCGTCTATTGCCCAATTACAGGCACATAATTTGCTGAGTCATTAAATCTACTTCATTATAATAAGACATGAAACAATTACAGTAAAACTACTCGTACAAGTATAAATAGCTTAGTGTTACTTCAAAAAAAAAAAAAAAATTGATCGATTTGTCTGTTGTCTTGTTTGTTTATGAAGTGTGACTTGTTAGCTGCTAACTTTTAGCGTGATCGTGTCGTTTGTGTGGCTAAAGATCAAGTCGGTGATAAAGAGAATATTTACCTGCAGCTAGTTCTTTGGTGAAAAGATTGCTCGGATTGCCGGTTGACGGTGAGTGAGAGTGGAATCAACTATGCGACAGTCAGCGGATGTATTTAGATGTGAAATCACGTGACTAGTCACATGCCGCTCATGTGATCGTCAGGAACGGGCTCATTGCATTCGTAAAGGTAAAAAAATAATTTTACAAAAGTTTACATAAAATATGGAAAAATAAAATTTGCTGGGAAGTACAGAAAATATTTTTTTGAAAGAGATTACATTAAGACATTACATACAAAACATTACATTAAACACATCTGGATGACAGAAAAACGAGACAAAATAAATGAATGCAAGAAAAAAAATTGAATCATTTGAGACTACAATACAACAAAAATATCCACAAAACTAGATAAGAGAGTGGTAAAATCAAACAAGGCCGGAGGGTTATTTCATAATTAAATGCTCTGTAGGTCACATTTTGCCCATCCCTGTTCTGCACTGATGGGCATGCTCAACAAATAAACACACACATATAAAATATAACCCCAATTTTTTTTTTTGTCATTATGGGAAACAACAAATCAGTATTGAATAATATTTATATAGTGTCACAAATGTCTTATTTATTCCTATGTGATTCTGAGCTGCGTGATAATTTTTGAGTTTGTCTGACCACAAAGAATATGCTGATTGATATCTGCAGCTTTCTGTTCCTTCTAACACTGTCTGCAGACTTTAGGAATGAGGAGTTATGAAAACTACCATCGCTCTGATTTGACCAAACAGGTTGCGCAAGAGCTATAGTGGCATTTCATCAGCCAAATTACGTAAAGAGCAGCACGCAGTACAACTTTTCATCAAGGTTAAATGACTTTATTTTGTCACAATAGCACAGTTAGTGTCACCATCAACCACAGCAGCAGTGGGAAATCTCAGTCAAGATGGGTGTCTATTGATAAGAGTAAAGGACAAAAACGTCCAAATAGTGTACCACATATGTCCACTCATCTCATATATGTAAAAAAACAAAAAAAAATTCTAGACAAAAAAAGTGTAACTTCAAAGCAATGCATTTTAGGCTACTAGGAGGCAATGCAAACACACACAAACAGTCATGTTTGCAGAAAAGCACCGATTCATGAAAATAATTCTGCAGTCTAAAGCGTGTATATTTTCTTTTAGTGCACAAAGATACATGTCATTAAGCGTCTTTGGGTTTTTGAAAAGCGCTATACAAATTTAATGAATTATTATTATTAGCTGGTTTATTGCTGTGGCGTTCACATCCAAGCATGTGTAATGTCGACTACTGTGTGTGCAGCGGGTGCATGTGCTCCTCATGCAGATATTCTTCATAGTTAGATATCACTTCTCTGGATTTGTTTGATTAACCTTCCAGTGTATGTACTCAAAAGAGAAGTTCACTTGTGACCTCTTTCAAATGACAGCAGAACAGAGCAGATTGTTCAAATAAAACATGATTGGCAGGACTCACATCTGTTCTGTACTGCTAAATCTTCCTCATCACATGGTCCCAACGAAATGCACCAAGCTAGTTTCCAATGTCTTAGGTGCATATGCAGTAGCTTGACAAAAAATAAAGAAAGTATTTAAAGCACTGCTAAGTTAACTGCTGTTTTTATTTTATTTTTGTACTCATTTTACCGTGCGCTTGTTGATATTTAGCTGACCCCCAGGCTCGGTTTATTTCGTGTTGTTGATTGTTCTGAAAGGCTGATTCAAATAAAAAATGTGCTAGTGTTAATATCCGTTAGATGTTGAAAGTGTCAACTGAATACATTATTAGTTTCTGCTTAAAAAGAGGTTCTGAGGAAAGACAAAAACAAGGAAGCAAAACCCCAACTATTTCCTGTTCTCTGACAGGAGGCTCACTTTCCTCCACACAGAACAACTAAAACTGCTACTCTAGTGATTAAAAGTATACTCTAATGATCAATTAAAATTTAAATATGAAATCTGATAAATATGTTTTCCTAAATCAATAAAAACAAACTTGTCGGTATTGCTTTGTAAGAATTCACAAGAAGCCACGAGGTTTAGAAAAGAGGCTGCACCATGTAAGACAGCATTTCATGTAAACTGATTTCTTACTTCGAGAAAACAAATCTCAAATGTCACCATAATGCAAATGAGTTTATTTATTTTTTGGTAACCTCCTTGAAAGCGTAAATACGATTTTATCAGCAGGGAGATCTTCCACTTGGTATTTTTGATCGGAAAAATAAACGTGTTGTTCTGTTTCAGTTCGTTTGAAGACTTGTAGGGAAATTTTGATTAAGCCTACCAGTTAAAAGAAACTGTCTGCACATTTTCTGTGTACAAGTAATGAGCAGGCAGAAGGCATGCTTCAAATAGTGTTTTTTTTCCATCACAAAATCCTGTGCAGTCACTACATTAGGTACACCTCCACCATAGTGTTAAGCAGGGGTCGGTAAACCTTTGTGTAAAATTATTTCATACAATTCTGAATGGTATTATTTATAACGAATCATTTTACCATTTATTTAATGAAGTGATTAAATAAAAACATTATGTAATTAATTTTAGGTGACAAGGGCTAAATTGATGGAACAAATATTACAGGGATTTTGATCATCTCAGTGGGCCAGATTTAACAACGAAGAGGTCCATGAGTCACAAACTACTAGGTCTTTGGTGAATGTTCATACTTTCTTCACTTGATAAATTACTTATATACTTTCTTTTAGTAAGAGAGAGGCGAGTTTGTTTACCTGCTTAACATGTTTTGATGCTTCCAAGGAAGGCGACAGGAAGTGGCTGAAACATGCCAAGCAGGTAAAAAAACTAATAATAATATATAAATAATGTACAAATAAGGTTACCAAAATACTAGAATTTGTGAAACATCCATTGCAGGTGTACCTAATGGTCAGTGAATGTTTATGATTTCATCTTACACCGCCCTCTCTCTGCTGTCCACCAACTGGACCATTTGTTTTCTGGCGTGGGAGATGACCGGTGTGAGTGGCACAATCGGGGTGCTGGGTGTAGTAGCACTCGCAGGGGTTGCAGCACCTGGAGTGGACGCAGCAGGCGTGGAGGCGGTGGGCGTGGAGGCCGCGGGTGTAATGGAACCAGGGGTCCCACTCGGGGTCGCGCGTGGAGTCGTGCCGGGCGTAGCAGGGATGATAACAACCGGGGCCAGACTTGGACTCACTGTCCCAGCTCGAGATTCCGGACGCGGGGGAGATGGGACGAAACGAGCCTCCCTGATGCGGTAGGGGCTTCGGTAGGTGGAGATGGGGGACAGCTCAGATCCCCAGCCCAGGTAGCTTCCAGTGGAGGGAGAGGGTGCATCTACACAAAAATACGAGGTAAGGTTTGGATCTAACGGTGTGGATGCTTTCTTCTCTGGGGAGCTGATAAGGAGAGGGGAGCGACGTTCGGGTGACCAGCCGGGGGTCTTGATATCCAGAGAAGCGGCTGAGGACGACTTCTCGGTCAAGGTGCCAGCATTACTGTCGATGTGGCGCAGGCTTCCGGGTGGGGGAGGTGACGAAAGGGTAGGTGAGCCATAAATCGCACTTTGAAACTCTTCCTCACCTGTAAAAAGGACACATACAACATATGTTGTTGGGAAATAGGAACAATTGATAATATCATCCTAAATAGCTCCACTTGTGCTTCTGTTGACACACCAGTCTGTGTTTTTAATCATGTTGTATAGCAACAAACCTCTATCCTCTGAGTGTGGAGCACTGAAATCCTCTGTGACCTCTTCAAGAATGGCCTCGTGCACTGGGATGATCTCTGGAACCAGTTTAATATCGTGGATGGTTGTGGGAGGAGCTTTTCTCACAGGTCTGGCTATGACATTGGTAAGAGTTGGCTTTGGTGGCGGTGCCACCTCTCTCTCCTGGAGAAGGCACACAGAGCAAAACTCAACATTATTATGCTGGATAATTTCAGGTTCCCTTGTATTGGACCTTTTTAGACAGGTGTACTCAATGAAGTAGCCACTGAGTGTATCTTTCAATGGGCAACTGCTTTTTCTGATCATAACTGAAGCATTACCTGTGGAGCTGGGATCACCTGAGGTGGGGGTGGTTGAGGAGCTGGTTGTAGCTTCTGAGGAACCTGAGGTGGGACACGTGGATCCTGATGGGGGGGGGGAAAGAGGAACTACAATAGCAAACAATATAGTACAAAGCGAGCCTTTGTTAGACGCTGAATATTAGGAAGTAGCTGAATTGGACTATTTTCAAAATGGGGCTAGGGTGAGGTTACATTGGGACTTTTATAGGCTTTTTATTTTACTGTTTTCATGATCATTTTATTTTTCTGCATCACAAACATACGTTAAAATCGACTGCTGTTTTATTCCCCCTTATGCTCTTATTAATAAGCCAGCCAATAAATGTCAATCTAATGTAAAACACACAGAAAAGGAAAATGAATAGGTGTAATTAAGGCGTAAATTTGACTGGAATACTCAAGCCAGCCAAGACATTGACTAACCTGCGGTACACGACGAGGTTCATTGCCATAGTGAATCTCTTCACACAGACCCATGAGTCCAGCCAGACCGCCTTCTCCGTAGAGCGACCAGATCTTGGGCACGTCCCCCGTCTTCAAAGCCAATCGAATCAGCAGCCAGTGATGATGCCTCCAGCCCTCCCACTGGAGCGGGAGCTCCATAAGGGTTCCGCCTCCTGATTTGAGTCACAACCCCAGGCATAATGATGAACAGCTTACTCGCCACTGTGTATGACTGATTGGTTAATTGAAAGACCAAACAGACCAGACAGTGTTGCATGGCGATGGAAAGTAGGAGTGACTTTCTCCTCCAACGAAAGTATGGATCCAGTCTCCATGCAGGCGCCGCTGATCCCCCGACGGCGAATGCTCTGGAAGATCTCAAAGGATTTGGGGTGGAGGAAGCGATAGTATAGCACCAACGAGATTACACCTACAGACAAAAAGATGAACATAAATATAAAGCATGAGAAGCTTGCCGATAAAATATAAGAAGGAAATGAAACTACTGACAGGCACTTAGCAGGCCTCACCGATAAGGAAGCTGCAGAGGACCGCGGCTGGGATGGCCACCGTATCCCACGACACCATGCTGAACAACCAGGACGAGGCCAGCAGGAGGAAAATGTTCTCTAAAAACATTACCTGAAGTGGAGAATGCAAAAAAAAAATTGGTCATGATTTGAACATCCCTTCATCCGCCCATCCATCAATCCGTCCGTCCATTCATCCATCCATCCTTTCAATAGTAATTTTCCTCATTAGCATATCAAAATCAGCCTTTATAAATAAATCACTTAAAGTTTGATTGATACCATCACATATACATTCATAAAAATACACACACAAGCATATCCGTGCACACAAGCACACACACAGAGTCACATACCAGATAGAAGCCAGCCATTCGGAAGCGTGACGGGCCGTACTTCACGTTGAGGAAAAAGAATATATGAATGGCTCCAAGAATCAGATTGAAGAGTCTCCATCGACTAGTTGAACGGATGATGTCAGTCTGCTGAGAAACCATCCAAAATGTTGTCCCCAACCAGTGCACACCTGACACAATGAACAAACAACCATTTTGTGAATACTTGACTGAAAACATGATGTCGATCATGTCGTGTTTACAAAGCACAAGATATGATCAATAAAGGATATCTCATAGCTTGCTAGCCGGATACAGTGAATGCACGCCTGATTAACTCACCTATAACGCCAAGAATCCACTGTTTGAAGACCCGTGTGAAAAGCATGAGTACGCCGAATCGAGACCCCAACATACTGACCTGCGCACACACACAAACATACAAAGTCAAGTACACACCTGTAGTCGGCAAGGCATGTATTTTGTCAGGAAAGCACTTAAGTGTTTACCCTCCACAGGAGTCGACAAAAGATGGACGCAGGGGTCATTTGCAGGTGTCCTGGTCTGATGAGATGACATGCCCGGGCGTACAGAACCAACGCCCAGGCCAGAGATAACAAACACACGGCAAAACACACTGATGCTGGAAGACGAGAGAGAAAGACAGGAATGAGGTGCCGGAAAATAATGGCGACATAATCAGATTATATTTAATTCATCTGAGAAACTGTTGATGAATTTCGGTGCTTATGTTTTGGTTAGCAATCAGGTTCAAATGTCCTACTTGTCTTTGCTTTCTTTTTCTTGTTTTTATTTGCCATGTAGCACTTTGAGATTCCTCCGAATGTAAAGTGCATTACAAATAAAATGTATTATTATCATTATTAATTGTGCTTTGCCTGTGAATCTAGACTTATTCATTTATTTGTTCTTAATATGAGAAAAGGGAGTAGCGTAACATTATCTTCCCGACCTGGTGATTTGATGCCTATATCAGTGCAGATGAGCACGTAGGTATGGAGCAGTGTTTCGGGGAGAGTGACCACCAAGGCCTCCAACAGGCGCAAGGCAGACACGTCGGCCTGCTGCATGATCTCGCCATACACGTCCATGTCTGAAAGATGCATGCACTCCCACAACCTGCCAAGGCCGCACACACAATAAATACTGTGTAGCCATCATATGCATGTAAGTGGAAAAAGAAAGCCTCTATGGTGCAATACCAGTTAAAAAAACACTTTCCATAACCACTGCACATTTACTAAACACAATTAATTTAAATTAATCCACACCCCACCTTTTGAAAATACCCAAGTGCAGTACGTGAGTCCAGGTGAGAGACTTTCTGCGGATCTTTCCATCTGAGAGGTACCACAAGTAGCTGAGCCACTGTGGACCCCAACCTAGAATACACACAATATAAACTCATCAATCCAGACCAGTCTTATCCCTCTCTCTATCTCGCTCTATCTCGTTTACCTGGTAGCAAGAAGAGTGCGGTGAATCCAGCCAGATGGGCATAGCAGTAGTTGTGACCCACCCATAGATAGTACACAAAGCAGTAAATCACTAGGGGAGGAAAAAAAAGAGAAATTAACATGACTAGGCAATGGGCAGACAATGTGAATACGTTTGAGTCAGTTGAGTAGCTTTAGATGTAAAGATTACAGTCAATGCTTACCAATGCGTCTCGTGACTGTTTTGTGTGGCACTACTGATTGTTGATTACAGTAATTGTGAATTTCTTTGAACATTAACAATTGTTATAACATCAATAAAAATAATAGTCACAGTCAATCATCATATGACCTCTGCAATGCTCTTCATCCCAACTGAGGAGCTATACAACAGCTCAGCCTCCCTCCTTCCCCTCACACATGAAGTCCCAAACCTTCACTCTACTGCTCCGTGAGTCCCAACCATAACAGGGCTACGCCCATCCCCTCCATCACCCTGCCCCAAAAACAGGTCGTGCAGGAATGTTGCATCACGCTCCTAGAGTCTGCATTTTGTATTGTCGAATAAATGACTTTTGGATGGTGTGGCACGGAAGGGGTTAAGGCATGTGGCATGAGTCTGCACTTTTGCTCTGATGGGATGCATGCAGGGTGTAGCAGCATGCACTGCTGCAGTCCGTGACGTCACACAGCAAGCACAACTTTCACTGATAGTTGCACCAATAATCCACACCATTCTTTGCAACAGTCCATCAGAAATTATGTCCCATAACTAGCCTAGATCATTTGTTTCAGCAGGGTAGTGCATGAGAGTGTTGCATGCATGTCCCGTGTGTGTGTGTTTGTGTGTGTCCTAGCTAGGACTCACGCGCTGCCCTCTCCGCGACAATAAGGACTGCAGTGAAGAAGAAGACACAAACTTGGCAGCAGGCCACACAAGAGCCTCCGTGGCTGGCAGGGCCTGAGTAGTCCCTCATGGTGGACTCCCACAGACACACACACTGTGCTCCGGAACAGCCAGACTAGACCTGGTTGCAGGTTGGCGGCCCACAGTCTTTTTGATCCTGGCAGAGAGAGATGGAGATGGGAGGGGGGGGGGCTGGTGATGCTGCAGAGCCCGTGCTCACTTGGGCTGCGCGCTCCCGACTCTGCCGTTAAAGAGACAAAAGCCATGCAGCGGGGAAAAGCATACTTGACTCCTGCACTTGGTTTTGTTTTTTAAATCCATTTTATTTAACAAACTTTTTCATTGTATTTCACGTTTTCATACGAGGGAGACGTGAGGAATGCGCAATGGTGTGAACTGAAGTTGGTTTATCGCATTTGAAGATATGGTATTACAAATTCTTGCCTCATGAGGGCGCAACATTACAAATTTTGTGTGCAATTTCCCCCCCTCAGAATATAACCACAAGGAAAGGGGGGGGGGCTCATTTCAGCTTTTATAAAGACTTCCAAAGACCAACTAAATGTATGAAAATATATTGCTGCACCAATTAACTGAATCTTTGTAAGAGGTTTTGATACCATTATTGGATGTCAGGTGTACAGCACCTATTATGATGTTTCAGTGAGAAGGAGGGAGGGGGGGGACGGGGAGTATGGAAATTCTAAGGGCCTCTATCTCTATGACTGGGGGCCTAAAAAACTTTTTCATTCAAGTGGTTGAACGTTGACTTGGGTCAAAAGTGATATTTCCACTGCCTTGGCCCCTGTCAGTGACAAAGACTGCATCATCAACAAATAGGTTAAACATCTCTGCTGAATCACGTGTACAAGCAACAGACTCTTTCATGTATGCATTCACTTTATTTAAGGAATGCAACACATGTAACAGTAAAAGCACCAGAATCAAACCATCATGCCCATTGTTCCCTTTATCAACTTTCAATGCATACAAAAGGTGGAATAAGGAACATGTGTATTCCATAAACTAACACATTCACATCCCTCATATGTATACAAAAGCACCATTTAAATTGTGTTTGAAACACAAAATGTATGTTAGTGAGCAAATGTGTGGACAGATCATGATGGTCACTTTGTCCATTTGGGGTCACACGTTCATGAGTCCTTCGTTGTTTTGTGTGTCTTTCTTTGAATTTCTCTTGCCTACCTTTCATTCATCATTCAGTGTGTTTTGTCAGTAATATCTGTTTAGGCTCTGAGTGACTGTGCTGATGTCTGGCTGTCCGTTCATCCAGATTTCTCTCAGGATCCTTTCTCGCTCCTCTAGCCGCTGGGCCTGGTCCAGTTCTAATATCGCACGCACGCACGCACACACACACACACACACACACACAGACACACACACACACACTCAATGAGCGTCAATTCACATCAGCATCAACTTATTTCTGACTACTGCCACATGTTTCTACTTTTAAGAATTCAACCTTTGCTAAACAAGGAAAGGAGGGAGCCTAGCTAAATGCACACAATGCAAAAAGCCATGGATGAGCTAACAGTCTGTGTTGTTGTGTTACATTCCTGAACACAAATGGTGAGGCAACACATAATACATATAATATAATAATACTCATTGCCATGTATTCTTCATCCTCTGCAGAAAATAGCTAATATTACTGGAGCTTAATGCACATATTTTTGAGCGTGTATGTAAAATACCCTCAGCTGATGTAAACATGCCGGCATGCAGCAAGGCCCTCTCGAAGCGTCTGCGTCTCCGTGACGACATGTTAGTCGTTTCATCCCAGTCCTCGGATTCGCTGTCCCCGGCCGGCCCGGTGACCTCTGAGGGGACAACAGCCATATTGTCCGGGTTGGCGTCGACGTGCTGCTGGTGGTGCTGACAGACGTGATGGTGACTCTTGTGGCGATGATGATGGTGATGTCGATGGCGAGGGTGTTTACTGTTGCCATAGTGACAGTCGGCGCGACAATGTATCTGGAAGACCACGGCACAGAGCGTGACAAGGAGACCGATAGACACTCCACCCAGAAAGACTAGAGCTGTCCTCTCCGGTTGGTCTGACAGAGAAAGATCAAACAGACAAAACAGCTTTCAACGCATTTTCCAATTAGCAATAAGGGCTCTATTAGATATGCGAGAGGGAGGGCTGCGCCACTGTGAGTAGTCAGAGTTGACTTCAGTCACGGCAAATCAAAGCGACCCGTTTCATTCCCTTTAAATGTATCCCTCTAGATTCTCGACATTGTGACAGCACATCAGCGCTCTCACCCCTGAATGCACACATTGTGCATCAGAATGTTTTTTATATATAATTATGTTGCTTGAAGCCTCTAAAAATACTGAACATTATACACAATGAACAAGCCTTTATTTTTTTGGGTCACATTGAAAAAGAGACCAAAGAGATACTTATATAGTCACAGAAGATGCAGAGTATATTGAGACTTGGGCATAATCCGTACATGTAACGTACCTGTGATGAAGGTGTAAGCCGCCAGTATGTTGCTAAGCAATGCCATCTCCTTGGAGACAACCATCACATCTGCGCTGGTGCTCTCTGTGGTCTGTGTACTCATCACTTCACAGGGAGTTGATCTTATTGGAATCTTCTTCAGTCCTCATCGGAGTTCTCATACTCATCTCTTCATACCAGGAAGAAATAACAGAAGACAGAGAGAATGGTTTCAAAGCATTTTAGAAGCACAAATTTACTGGACACAACATTAGGTACATTGATCTAGTTTACGTGAAGCTGCTGACTGTAATATCACAAAGAATCAGAGGTGATTTTATTGCTTACACCTATCAAATGACAATACATCATATTGACTGACCTAAAGTTAATGTGCAGCTGAGAATGAAGAAAATAAAGAATCTGTGAGGAATTTAAACTGCTTAAGACAGCATTATTCTATCAAAGTTTGTGTTGTGCTCCTAAGAAGAAAAATGATGAAACACTCAGACCCAATTGATTTGATTACAAGGGAAGATCTCAAGTTAAAAAAAATGTCTTTATTGAGTGAATGGGTCTCATTTATCCTGAAATTAAACAAAAGGGGGCAATAAAACCAAAAGTGCGAGCAGAAAGTCATAATGCGAGAGTGAATGAGATTCTGTGTCATAAGTATGGGAATAAAAAGGGATGTCCCAAACATCACACGTACGTGTGTGTGTGTGTGTGTGAAAAAAAAACCTATTCATACTGTACAGTACTCATTTGCCACTTTATTGTGTCAATCCAACCAGAGGATACCCATTCACCCAATCTTACTCCAATTTTGCCCAAGTTATGAATCATCTGAGCCTGAACTGTATTACATGTGCAACCATGGGCCAAGTAACATGCACATTTCAGACTTTCATTAGCACTTCAGGCACATTTTTCTGTGTTACAAGAATGACACGTCAGCCTGGTGTCGCAGCCATGCACACACACTCATACACACACCAATGGGACTCAAGATGACACAAACATGGACGGCGTCCTCAGAGCGATGTCAAATTATTTGGCTGTCGAGGTGGTTTTGGGATGTTGAGTGTGAGTGCTGCAGGACATGGATGCCCTTCTTTGCCGGCCCCTCCCCCCTCAGAGACATTTGACCATTTAGGTTGGTGCTTGTTGGAGCAAAAATCAAGGCCATCATGCTAACAGAAAAGGATTTGGAGCCTGAGTCCTTCTTGTATTGAAGATTGGAATACACTCATACAATCCCCCCAAAAGAAATTAGCGGCAAAATAAATTGCAACATTCCAGTTACGTATTTAGATGATTGTGAGGCACAAGGCCAGCAGACAGCTCATTAATAGATAGCAACAGAACTTGTTGACAAAGCCTCGACCATTCCGCTGACTGGACTTCTCATTAGGTACGGTAGTTGCACAATGAATCATTTTAAAAATGTATTCTGATAGTTACCATTAAGAAAAAAAGAAAAGCAATGTAATATCATTACTTTTAATTACTTCTTGATTACAATGCCAAATATTCTAAAAGAAGAAAAAAAATTCAATACCACATATGTATATATCTCTGGAATTGGTCATTTTTGAAAAATTGTCATTTTTTAGGAGACCCAGAATACTCCATATTTTTTCAACAATTAAAATTGCATCATCAAAGAGAGCAAGCTTTTATCAATATTTCTGATTGGATCATAATTCATAAAAATAACACCCCTGCCTGGCAGCATACAAGTAGATTCAGGGGAAATATATGGAATTTACCAATTTGTGAGGTTGCGACCCGACGCCAGCGAGATGCAGTATTTGACTGTTGTTTCCTGTCTTACGAATATTTCATACGCATGGTTTTTAAATGCAAGGGGAAGTCTGAGCACCTGGAACTATAATCCAAAATAACTGTCTGCTAATTACTTAGTCAATTGCTAGGTAGCTTGATAGCGTGAACATGAAACTCAAATTAGCTTTCCCCACTCACAACTATGCCATCAGTTGACATGTCAGACAACTGGTACTCAACTTTGTTATCAACCATTACTGCCTCATAATAAGAATTATTACACTTATGTACATTATATTATATGATATTGTGTGTTAAAACTTTTCCCTGAAAAAAGTATGACTTCAATTCTGTAAACTTCATCTGTTAAAATCTTTTTATTCTCATTAGTCATTAAATCCTAAAAAATAGATTTTTAATGACAATAAATATCCTGATGTCTGTCCTGACTATCACATCTTTTATTACAAAACAGTTCGAATAATTTTTTGTAACATCCCTGTTGATTAATTTTAAACACTTCCAAAGCCTTGTGTTGAACTTATGATAGAAGGGTGACATAAATGTGAAAATGAATACTGTACTACTGTACTATTACGTAAAACCTTGGATGTGGTCAACACTCCTAAGCAGGTTGATGATTTAATGCCTTGCTCAAGGGAACCATGTCAGATTATTCAAGTCCACAGAGGGATTTTGAAACCTTGGATCGTCATGTTCCCAGGCCAATTAAGTCCTTTTGTAGAAAGCTACTGCTGCTCCAACCAAATAAATTAAGCTGCTAAAACAACAACAACGAAATGTTCCGCGCTCGTGTTAGTTCCGCTCTTGTCTTTGTTACTTAAAAGCAATTAAAATTCAAGCTGACATTTATGCTAAGGGACTTTCCTTGCACAGTCTACAAAGTGATCTTGTTTCTCCGTGTGTGGTTCAAACACACTGCATGTGCGTTTTAGCATATGAAGCTGATGTAAATATAATGTGACATTGGCCTTCCCCTCCTCAGCACGGTTACACTTTAACATGACCTGCGGAGCACGAGGGAGACAGCATGCACGGCAAAACACAAACACAGCATGGGAAGATGGACATAATGGGAGCATGGGGTGGAGGCACGAAATCATTAAACAAGGTGGAAAAAGTGATGGAGTTGTATAACGATGAAAAAGGAGGAGGACTTACACTTACGTTTCCGTGCAGCCAGCATCGCTTGGCTCCTTTCCTTCTCCTGTTTGCCTGCGTCTGTGCTCCTCTCAGTGTTGAGCGCCACTCCTCCCCTTTCCTCTTCCCTGTGTCTTACTCCTGCCAAAAATATGAATAATAATCACCAAACATAGATGTTGTCTTGTTGCCTGTTAGTAAAAATAATTAATCCATTCGTCCTTCTTGATAGAAGTTCGCAGGGTGAATATTTCCCAAAATGAGCTTTCATCCTCTACCGTGTGAGCTGAGCTTCTCCAGGTTGGTTGGCAGTCAGCAAGGCAGAGGTCGGGCCCTCGGGGGCAGAGCTGTGACATGAGAGACTTCGACAGGAAAAGCAAGTCTTTCGCTCTTGCTCTCCCTCTATCTCCCAAATATCTGCATCCTTTCCCTCAACTGCATGTGGAAAATATAAAATATGAAGTACAGTATGTGGAAGAGGAAAAGGTGGGAGGGGAGTGACAGAAGCTGGATGAATATTTAATCATGTATTTGTGTAAAAAAAAAAATCACATTCACAACAGGTTGAAGGGGGAGTTAAAAAATAAACAGAACAATGTATTTTATTAAAATTTGTAATTTTGTTGTCCTTTCATAAGGTTATGTTTATGAACTAGCCTTGATACATGGTTTTTGGTCAGGAATGGACCACCCGTCCGGGAATCTCCCGAAATTCCCCATGGCCACCACACCCGAGGTTTTAACACAGCATAACCCTGATGTGCCCTGATCGAGAAAACAACAACAAAAACACAGCAACACTGCAGGTTGTGTTTACTCCTCTTGAGTGATTTCTTGTGCTAAATCTTCAACGCTTGTAAAAATGCATTAAGATCAGATATGAAATTTTTATGACCTGACCTGTCATGATGGCAGGATATTTCTGTGACAAATCTAACAATCTCACTCTCTCTTGCTTTGTCATCCAGAAAATTTCAAGCACAAAATAGATTTATGCATGCTTAAAACCACTAGGCAAAATGTTTTGGAATTGGCAAAGGGGTAGTGTGTTCAGTGGACATAAAAAGTCTACATACCTCTTCAAATGGCAGTCGTCCAGGCATATCCAAGGCAGTCCCGGCGCATCCAAGGCGGTCCTGGTGTCATGCAGTTGCATCCAAGCCGGTCCCGGCGTTGTCCAGGCGCATCCTAGGCTTTCCCGTTGTCATCTAGGCGCATCCAAGGCGGTCCGGTGTCATCCAGGCGCATCCAAGGCAGTCCTGGGATCATCCAGGCGCATCCGAGGCTGTCCCAGCATCATCCAGGCGCATCTGATGCAGTCCCGGTGTCGTCTGGGCTCATCCAGGGCGGTCCCGGCGTCGTTCAGGCGCATCTGAGGCGGTTCCGACGTCGTCCAAGCCCAATCAGAGCGGTCCTGGCGTCGTCCAGGAGCATCCTAGGCGGTCCCAGTGTCATCCAGGCGCATCTGAGGAAGTTCCGGCGTTTTCCAGCCGCACCTGAGGTGGTCCCGACGTCATCCAGACGCATCCAAGGCGGTACCATCATCGTCCAGGCGCATTCAAAGCGGTCCTCGCGTCGACCTGCTGCATCCAAGTCGGTCCTGGCATCGTCCAGGCGCATCCAAGGCGCTCCCGGTGTCATCCAGGCGCAAACAAGGCAGTCCTGGCTTGGTCCAGGTATATCCAAAGCAGTCCAGGTGCATCCAAGGTGGTCCTAGCATCGTCAAAAAGAACCCATAGCAATCCTGGCGTCGTCCAGGCGCATCCAATGTGCAGCCAAGGCTATCCCGGCGTCGTCCAGGTGCATCCAAGGCGGTCCTGGCGTCGTCCAGTTGAATCCATGAAAATCCCGGCAGCGTCCAGGCGCATACAAGACGGTCCAGTCGCATTCAAGGCAGTCCTGCCGTTGTCCAGGCGTATGAGAGGTGGTCCCAGATTCGTCCAGGCGCATCCAAGGCTCATCAAAAAGCGGTCCCGACGTCATCCAGGCGCATCCAAGGCGGTTGTGGCATTGTCCAGGCGCATCCAAGGGTGGTCGTAGCTCTATCCAGGCGCATTCAAGGCGGCCTTGAAGTCGCCCAGGCGCATCCAATGTGGCCCCGGTGTCATCCAGGCGCAACTAAGGCGGTCCTGGCGTATAGGCGCATGCAAGGTGGTCCCGGGGTCATCCAGGGGCATCCAAGGCGGTCCCAGAGTTGTCCAGGCGCATCCAATGCGGCCCCGGCATCATTCAGGTGCATGCAAAGCGATCCCGGCATTGTCCAGGTGCATCCAAGGCGCATCCAAGGTGGTCCCGGCGCCGTCCAGGCGCATCCTAGGCGGTCTTGTCGTTGTCCAGGCGCATCCAAAGCGGTTTCGGGGTTGACCAGGCGCATCCAAAGCGGTCCAGGCATCATCCAGGCGCATTCAAGACGGTCCCGGCGTCGTCCAAGCGCATCCAAGGCAGTCCTGGCGTCATTCATGCGCATCCAAGGCATATCCAAGGCAGTCCCAACGTCATCCAGGCGCAGCCGAGGCGGTCCCGGCATCATCCAGGCGCAACAAAGGCGGTCCCAGGGTCCAGGCGCATGCATGGCGGTACAGGCGTCGTCCAAGCACATCCAAGATGGTCCCGGCGCTGTCCAGGCGCATCCGAAGCACAACCAATGCGGTTCCCGCGTCGTCCAGGCGCATCCGAGACAATCCGGGCGTCATCCAGGCGCATCCAAGGCACATCCTAGGCGGTTCTGGCGTTGTCCAGGCGCATCCAACGCGGTCCAAGCAGAACCAAGGCGGTACTGATGTCCAGGCGCATTCAAGGTGGTAATCCAGGTGCAACAAAGGCGCAAATAAGGCGGTCCTAGGGTCGTCCAGAAGGATCCAAAGCGGATCCAGAGCGCATCCAAAGTGGTCCCGGCGTCATCAAGGGGCATCCAAGGCGGTCCCGGCGTTGTCTAGGCCCATCTAAGGCAGTCCCAGTGTCATCCAGACGCATCCAAGGCGGTCCCGGCATTGTCCAGGCGCATCCTAGGCAGTCCTGTCGTTGTCCATCCATCCATCCATCCATCCATCCATCCATCCATCCATCCATCCATCCATCCAACTTCTTCCGCTTATCCCGGGTAGGGTCGTGGGGGCAGCAGCTTCAGGAGGGACTCCCAGACTTCCCTCTCGCCAGCCACTTCATCCAGCTCATCCCGGCGGATCCCGAGACGTTCCCTGGCCAGCTGAGAGACATAGTCTCTCCAGCGCGTCCAGGAGGCATCCTGATGAGATGCCCGAGCCACCGAACTGCCCTTATCAGTACCCCGTACTCCCGAAGCACCCCCCACAGAACCTCCCGAGGGACACGGTCGAACACCTTCTCCAAGTCCACAAAACACACGTGGACTGGTTGGGCGAACTCCCATGCACCCTTGAGGATCCTGCTGAGGGTGAAGAGCTGGTCCACTGTTCCACGGCCAGAACGAAAGCCACACTGTTCCTCCTGAATCCGAGGTTCGACCTCCCGACGGACCCTCCTCTCCTCTCACGGACCTTACCAGGGAGACTGAGGAGTGTAATTCCCCTCTAATCGGAACACACCCTCCGGTCCCCCTTCTTAAAGAGGGAACCACCACCCCAGCCTGCCAATCCAGAGAAACTGTCCCCGATGTCCAGGCAATGTTGTAGAGACGTGTCAGCCATGACAGCTCCACAAGATCCAGAGCCCTTAGGAAATCCGGGCGGATCTAATCCACCCCCGGGGCCTTGCCACCGAGGAGTTTTTTAACTACCTCAGTGGCTTCGACCCCAGAGATTGGAGAGTCCGCCTCAGAGTCCCCAGGCCCTGCTTCCACAATGGAAGGCGTGTAGGTGGAATTGAGGAGGTCTTCGAAGTATTCTCCCCACCGACACACGACGTCCCGAGTCGAGGTCAGCAGCACGCCATCTCCACTGTAAACAGTCTTGACGTTGCACTGCTTCCCCCTCTGAGACGCCGGATGGTGGACCAGAATTTCCTCGAAGCCGTCCGGAAGTCATTCTCCATGGCCTCGCCAAACTCCTCCCACGCCCGGGTTTTTGCCTCAGCAACCGCTGAAGCCGGGTTCCGCTTGGCCACCCGGTACCTGTCATCTGCCTCCGGAGTCCCACAGGCCAAAACGGCCCGATAGGACTCCTTCTTCAGCTTGACGGCATCCCTTACCATCATGGTGTCCATCACCAGCAGGTTCGGTGATTGCCGCCACGACAGGCACAATGACCTTACGGCCACAGCTCCGGTCGGCCGCCTCAACAATGGAGGCGTGGAACAAGGTCCACTTGGCCTCAAAGTCCAGATGCATCCAAGGTGATCCCGACGTCGTCCAGGCGCATCCAAGGCGGTCCCGGCGTCGTCCAAGCGCATCCAAGGCCCATCCAAAGCAGTCCTGGCGTCGTCCAGGCGTATCCAAGGAAGTCCTGGTGTTGTCCAGGTGCAACCAAGGCAGTAACGGCGTCCAAGCGCATGCAAGGCAGTCGCGGCATTGTCCAGGGGCATCCAAAGTCCTGCTGATTTCCAGGCGCATCCGAGGCGGTCCAGGCCTCGTCCAGGCGCATTCAAAGTGGTTTTGGCATTGACCAGGCGCATCCAAAGCGGTCCCTGCGTCGTCCAGGCGGATCCAAGCCGATCTCAGTGTCATCCAAGCACATCTAAGATGATCCCGGCATCATTCAAGGATAATCCAAGGAGAATCCAAGGCGGTCCCGGCGTCGTCCAAGGCGCATCCAAGGGGGTCCCGGCGTCGTCCAGGCGTATCCAAGGCAGTCCTGGTGTTGTAGAGACGTGTCAGCCATGACAGCCCCACAACATCGAAAGCCCTTAGGATATCCGGGCGGATTTAATCCAGCCCCGGGGCCTTGCCACAGAGGAGTTTTTTAACTACCTCAGTGACTTCGACCACAGAGATAGGAGAGTCCACCTCAGAGTCCCCAGGCCCTGCTTCCACAATGGAAGGCGTGTAGGTGGAATTGAGGAGGGCTTCAAAGTATTCTCCCCACCGACACACGACGTCCCGAGTCGAGGTCAGCAGCACGCCATCTCCACTGTAAACAGTCTTGACGTTGCACTGCTTCCCCCTCCTGAGACGCCGGATGGTGGACCAGAATTTCCTCGAAGCCGTCCGGAAGTCATTCTCCATGGCCTCGCCAAACTCCTCCCACGCCCGGGTTTTTGCCTCAGCAACCGCTGAAGCCGGGTTCCGCTTGGCCACCCGGTACCTGTCATCTGCCTCCGGAGTCCCACAGGCCAAAACGGCCCGATAAGACTCCTTCTTCAGCTTGACGGCATCCCTTACCATCATGGTGTCCATCACCAGCAGGTTCGGGGATTGCCGCCACGACAGGCACAATGACCTTACGGCCACAGCTCCGGTTGGCCGCCTCAACAATGGAGGCGTGGAACAAGGTCCACTTGGCCTCAAAGTCCAGATGCATCCAAGGTGATCCCGACGTCGTCCAGGCGCATCCAAGGCAGTCCCGGCGTCGTCCAAGCGCATCCAAGGCACATCCAAGGCAGTCCTGGCTTCGTCCAGGCGTATCCAAGGCAGTCCTGGTGTTGTAGAGACGTGTCAGCCATGACAGCCCCACAACATCGAGAGCCCTTAGGAAATCCGGGCGGATCTAATCCAGCCCCGGGGCCTTGCCACAGAGGAGTTTTTTAACTACCTCAGTGACTTTGACCCCAGAGATTGGAGAGTCCGCCTCAGAGTCCCCAGGCCCTGCTTCCACAATGGAAGGCGTGTAGGTGGAATTGAGGAGGTCTTCGAAGTATTCTCCCCACCGACACACGACGTCCCGAGTCGAGGTCAGCAGCACGCCATCTCCACTGTAAACAGTCTTGACGTTGCACTGCTTCCCCCTCCTGAGACGCCGGATGGTGGACCAGAATTTCCTCGAAGCCGTCCGGAAGTCATTCTCCATGGCCTCGCCAAACTCCTCCCACGCCCGGGTTTTTGCCTCAGCAACCGCTGAAGCCGGGTTCCGCTTGGCCACCCGGTACCTGTCATCTGCCTCCGGAGTCCCACAGGCCAAAACGGCCCGATAGGACTCCTTCTTCAGCTTGACGGCATCCCTTACCATCATGGTGTCCATCACCAGCAGGTTCGGTGATTGCCGCCACGACAGGCACAATGACCTTACGGCCACAGCTCCGGTCGGCCGCCTCAACAATGGAGGCGTGGAACAAGGTCCACTTGGCCTCAAAGTCCAGATGCATCCAAGGTGATCCCGACGTCGTCCAGGCGCATCCAAGGCGGTCCCGGCGTCGTCCAAGCGCATCCAAGGCCCATCCAAAGCAGTCCTGGCGTCGTCCAGGCGTATCCAAGGAAGTCCTGGTGTTGTCCAGGTGCAACCAAGGCAGTAACGGCGTCCAAGCGCATGCAAGGCAGTCGCGGCATTGTCCAGGGGCATCCAAAGTCCTGCCGATTTCCAGGCGCATCCGAGGCGGTCCAGGCCTCGTCCAGGCGCATTCAAAGTGGTTTTGGCATTGACCAGGCGCATCCAAAGCGGTCCCTGCGTCGTTCAGGCGGATCCAAGCCGATCTCAGTGTCATCCAAGCACATCTAAAATGATCCCGGCGTCATTCAAGGATAATCCAAGGAGAATCCAAGGCGGTCCCGGCGTCGTCCAAGGCGCATCCAAGGGGGTCCCGGCGTCGTCCAGGCGTATCCAAGGCAGTCCTGGTGTTGTAGAGACGTGTCAGTTAGACAGCCCCACAACATCGAGAGCCCTTAGGAAATCCGGGCGGATTTAATCCAGCCCCGGGGCCTTGCCACAGAGGAGTTTTTTAACTACCTCAGTGACTTTGACCCCAGAGATTGGAGAGTCCGCCTCAGAGTCCCCAGGCCCTGCTTCCACAATGGAAGGCGTGTAGGTGGAATTGAGGAGGTCTTCGAAGTATTCTCCCCACCGACACACGACGTCCCGAGTCGAGGTCAGCAGCACGCCATCTCCACTGTAAACAGTCTTGACGTTGCACTGCTTCCCCCTCTGAGACGCCGGATGGTGGACCAGAATTTCCTCGAAGCCGTCCGGAAGTCATTCTCCATGGCCTCGCCAAACTCCTCCCACGCCCGGGTTTTTGCCTCAGCAACCGCTGAAGCCGGGTTCCGCTTGGCCACCCGGTACCTGTCATCTGCCTCCGGAGTCCCACAGGCCAAAACGGCCCGATAGGACTCCTTCTTCAGCTTGACGGCATCCCTTACCATCATGGTGTCCATCACCAGCAGGTTCGGTGATTGCCGCCACGACAGGCACAATGACCTTACGGCCACAGCTCCGGTCGGCCGCCTCAACAATGGAGGCGTGGAACAAGGTCCACTTGGCCTCAAAGTCCAGATGCATCCAAGGTGATCCCGACGTCGTCCAGGCGCATCCAAGGCGGTCCCGGCGTCGTCCAAGCGCATCCAAGGCCCATCCAAAGCAGTCCTGGCGTCGTCCAGGCGTATCCAAGGAAGTCCTGGTGTTGTCCAGGTGCAACCAAGGCAGTAACGGCGTCCAAGCGCATGCAAGGCAGTCGCGGCATTGTCCAGGGGCATCCAAAGTCCTGCTGATTTCCAGGCGCATCCGAGGCGGTCCAGGCCTCGTCCAGGCGCATTCAAAGTGGTTTTGGCATTGACCAGGCGCATCCAAAGCGGTCCCTGCGTCGTCCAGGCGGATCCAAGCCGATCTCAGTGTCATCCAAGCACATCTAAGATGATCCCGGCGTCATTCAAGGATAATCCAAGGAGAATCCAAGGCGGTCCCGGCGTCGTCCAAGGCGCATCCAAGGGGGTCCCGGCGTCGTCCAGGCGTATCCAAGGCAGTCCTGGTGTTGTAGAGACGTGTCAGCCATGACAGCCCCACAACATCGAGAGCCCTTAGGAAATCCGGGCGGATTTAATCCAGCCCCGGGGCCTTGCCACAGAGGAGTTTTTTAACTACCTCAGTGACTTTGACCCCAGAGATTGGAGAGTCCGCCTCAGAGTCCCCAGGCCCTGCTTCCACAATGGAAGGCGTGTAGGTGGAATTGAGGAGGTCTTCGAAGTATTCTCCCCACCGACACACGACGTCCCGAGTCGAGGTCAGCAGCACGCCATCTCCACTGTAAACAGTCTTGACGTTGCACTGCTTCCCCCTCCTGAGACGCCGGATGGTGGACCAGAATTTCCTCGAAGCTGTCCGGAAGTCATTCTCCATGGCCTCGCCAAACTCCTCCCACGCCCGGGTTTTTGCCTCAGCAACCGCCGAAGCCGCGTTCCGCTTGGCCACCTGCTACCTGTCATCTGCCTCCGGAGTCCCACAGACCAAAACGGCCCGATAGGACTCCTTCTTCAGCTTGACGGCATCCCTTACCGCCGGTGTCCACCACCAGCAGGTTCGGGGATTGCCGCCACGACAGGCACCAATGACCTTACAGCCACAGCTCCGGTCGGCCGCCTCAACAATGGTGGCGCGGAACAAGGTCCACTCGGACTCAATGTCCAGATGCATCCAAGGTGATCCCGGCGTCGTCCAGGCGCATCCAAGCCGGTCCCGGCGTCGTCCAAGCGCATCCAAGGCACATCCAAGGCACATCCAAGGCAGTCCTGGCGTCGTACAGGCGCATCCGAGGCGGTCCCGGAGTCATCCAGGTGCATTCATGGCAGTCCCGGCATCGTCCAGGTGCATACGAGGCGGTCCTGGGGTCATCCAGTCGCATTCAAGGCAGTCCTGGCGTTGTCCAGGAGCAACCAAGGCAGTACTGGCGTCAAGGCACATGCAAGGCAGTCGTGGCCTTGTCCAAGGGCATCCAAAGTCCTGCTGGTTTCCAGGCGCATCCGAGGCGGTCCAGGCGTCATCCAGGCGCATCCAAGGCGGTCCCCGGCCTTGTCCAGGCCCATCCAAGGGAGTCCCGGCGTCATCCAGGCACGTCGAAAGCAGTCCTGGCGTTGTCCAAGCGCATCCAAGGCGAACCCAGCTCCATCCAGGCGCATCCAAGGCGGTCCCTGCGTCCAGGCGCATGCAAGGTGGTCCCGGCGTCGTCCAAGCGCGGCCAAGGCGCATCCAAGGCGGTCCCGGGATCGGCCAGGGGCATTCAAAGCGATACTGGCGTCGTCCAGGCGCATCCAATGAGCATCTATGGCGATCCGGGCGTCGTCGAGGCGCATCCAAGGCGCATTGGAGGCACATCCAGGGCGCATCCAGGCGCATCCAAGGCGGTCCCAGCGAAGTCCAGGCACATCCAACGCAGTCCTGGCGTCGTCCAGGCGCATCTATGGTGTATGCAAGGCAGTTCCAGCATCAGACAGGCGGATCCGAGGTAGTTCCAGCATCGTCCAGGCGCAACCAAGGCAATCCTGGCGTCTAGGCGCATGCAAGGCAGTCCTGGCATCGACCAGGGACTTCCAAAGTCTTGGCCATCTCCAGGCGCATCAAAGGCGATCCAGGCGTCGTCCAAGCACATCCAAGGCAATCCCAGCGGCGTCCGGGCGCAATCAAGACGCATCCAAGGTGGTCCCAGCGCCATCCAGGCGCATCCTAGGCGGTCCCGTCATTGTCCGGGCGCATCCAAAGCGGTTTCGGCGTTGACCAGGCGCATCCAAAGCGGTCCCGGCGTTGTCCAGGCGCATTCAAGCTGTTCTCAGTGTCATCCAGGCGCATCCAAGATGATCCCGGCGTCGTCCATGGAGAACCCAAGGCGGTCCCGGAGTTGTCCAAGGTGCATCCAAGGCAGTCCTGGCGTCATCCAGGCGCATCCAAGGCAGTCCCGACGTGGTCCAGGCGCATCCAAGGTGTATCTAAGGCAGTCCCGACGTCGTCCAGGCGCATCCAAGACAGTCATGGCATCGTCCAGGCGCAACAAAGGCGGTCCCAGCGTCCAGGCGCATGCAAGGCGGTAACAGCTTCGTCCAGGCACATCCAAGACAGTCCCGGCATCATCCGGGCGCATCCGAGGCACATCCAACGCGGTCCCGGCGTCGTCCAGGCGCATCCCTGGCGGTTACGGTAAAGTCCAGGCGCATTCAAGGCAAATCCAAGGCAGCCCCGGCATTGTATAGGCCCATCCAAGGCAGTCCCAGCATCATCCAGACGTATCCAAGGCGGTCCCGGTGTCATCTAGGCGCATCCTAGGCGGTCCTGTTGTTGTCCAAGCGCATCCAAAGCGGTTGCGGCGTTGACCAGGCACATCCAAAGCGGTCCCGTCGTCATCCAGGGGCATCCAAGGTGATCCCGACGTCGTCCAAGGCGCATCCAAGGCACTCCTGTCGTCGTCCAGGCGCATCCAAGGCGTATCCAAGGCAATCCCGGTGTCGTCCAGGCGCATCCGAGGCGGTCCTGGCGTCGTCCAGGCGCAACAAAGGCGGTCCCAGCATCTGGGCGCATGCATGGCGGTACAGGCGTCATCCAGGCACATCCATGACGGTCCCGGTGTTGTCCAGATGCATCCAAAGTGATCCCGGCGTCGTCAAAGGCGCATCCAAGGCGGTCCCCGCGTCGTCCAAGCCCGTCCAAGCACATCCGAGGCGCATCCTAGGCGCATCCAAGGCGGTCCCGGCGTTGTTTGGGGGCATAAAAGGCGGTCCAAGCGTCGTCCAGGCGCACCCAAGGGGGTATTGACATCATCCAGGCGCATCCGAGGGAGTCCCACCTTTGTCCAGGTGCATCCAAGATGCATTTAAGCCGGTTCCAGGGCCGTCCAGAAGCTTCCAAGGTGGATCTATCGCGGATCCAAGGCGCATCCCAGGCGGTCACGCCGAAGTCCAGGCGCATTCAAGGCGCATCCAAGGCGGTCCCGGCGTCGTCCAAGCACATCCGAGGCGCATCCTAGGCGCATCCGAGGGAGTCCCACCTTTGTCCAGGTGCATCCAAGATGCATTTAAGCCGGTTCCAGGGCCGTCCAGAAGCTTCCAAGGTGGATCCATCGCGGATCCAAGGCGCATCCCAGGCGGTCACGCCGAAGTCCAGGCGCATTCAAGGCGCATCCAAGGCGGTCCCGGCGTCGTCCAAGCACATCCGAGGCGCATCCTAGGCGCATCCAAGGCGGTCCTGCCGTTGTTTGGGGGCATAAAAGGCGGTTCAAGCATCGTCCAGGCGCACCCAAGGGGGTACTGACATCATCCAGGCGCATCCGAGGGAGTCCCACCTTTGTCCAGGTGCATCCAAGATGCATTTAAGGCGGTTCCGGGGCCGTCCAGAAGCTTCCAAGGTGGATCCATCGCGGATCCAAGGCGCATCCCAGGCGGTCACGGCGAAGTCCAGGCGCATTCAAGGCAAATCCAAGGCGCTCCCGGCATTGTCCAGGGCCATCCAAGGCAGTCCCAGCGTCATCCAGACGTATCCAAGGCGGTCCAAGTGTCGTCTAGGCGCATCCTAGGCGGTCCTGTCGTTGTCCAGGCGCATCCAAAACGGTCGCGGCATTGACCAGGCGCATCCAAAGCGGTCCCGGCGTCGTCCAGGCGCTTCCAAGGTGCATCCAAGCCTCATCCAAGGTGGTCCCGGCGTCATCCAGGTGCTTCCAAGGTGCATCCAAGCCTCATCCAAGGCGGTCCCGGCGTCGTCCAACCGCAGCTAAGGCTGTCCTGGAGCCGTCCAGGCGCAGTCAAGGCAGTCCCGGTGTCGTCCAGGCGCATCTGAGGTGGTCCCCGGAGTCATCCAGGCGCATTCAAGAAAGTCCCGGCGTCATCCAGGTGCATCCAAGTCGGTCCCGGCATTTTCCAGGTGCATCCACCGCTGTTCCGGCATCATCCAGGCGCATCCAAGGCAGTCAGGGCTTCGTCCAGGTGCATCCAAGGCGGTCCTTGCGTCGTCCAGGCACAACCGAAGCAGTCCTGGCATTGTCCAGGCACATCCATGGCACATCCATGGCACATCCAAGGCACAATCCGGGCCCATTTGAGGTGGTCATGGCGTCGTCCAGGCGCATCTGAGGCAATCCGGGCGTCGTCCAGGCGCATCCAAGGCGGTCCTGGCTTTGTCCAGGCAGTCCTGGCTTTGTCCAGGCGTATCCAAGGCGGTCCTGGCTTCGTCCAGGCGCATCCAAGGCAGTCCTGGCGTCTAGGCGCATGCAAGGCAGTCCCGGAATCGTCCAGGGGCATCCAAGGTTGTCCCAGAGTTCTCCAGGCGCATCCAAGGCGGTCCAGGTGTCGCCTATGCGCATCCAAGGCAATCCCAGCGTCGTCTAGGTGCATCAAAGATGGTCCCGGCGTCATCCAGGCGCATCCAAGATGATCCCGGCGTCGTCCATGGAGAATCCAAGGCAGTCCCGGTGTTGTCCAAGGTGCATCCAAGGCAGTCCTGGCGTCATCCAGGCGCACCCAAGGCAGTCCCGACGTCGTCCAGGCGCATCCAAGGTGTATCCAAGGCAGTCCCGACGTCGTCCAGGCGCATCCAAGGGAGTCCAGGCGCATCCAAGGCGGTCCTGGCATCGTCCAGGTGCATTCAAAGCAAACCCGGCGTTGTCCAGGCGCATCCAATGTGCATCCAAGGGGATCCGGGCGTCGTCCAGGCGCATCCAAGGCGGTCGTGACGTTGTCCAGGCGCATCCAAGGCGATCACGGTAGCGTCCAGGCGCATCCAAGGCGGTCCAGGCGCATTCAAAGCGGTCCTGGCATCGTCCGAGGCGAATCCAAGGCGCATCCAAGGCGGTCCCGACGTCATCCAAGGCGGTCGTTGCGTTGCCCAGGCGCAAGCGAGGCAGTCCCGGCGTCGTCCAAGCGCATCCAAGGCGATCCTGGCGGCATCCAGGCGCACACAAGGCGGTCCAGGCGCATTCAAGGCGGTCCTGGCGTTGTCCAGGCACATCCATGGCACATCCATGGCGCATCCAAGGCGGTCCCGACGTCATCCAGGTGCATCCAAGGCGGTCGTGGCGTTGTCCAGGCGCAACCGAGGTGGTCCCGGCGTCGTCCAGGCGCATTCGAGGCGGTCCCAGCGTCGTCCAGGCGCATTTGAGGCAGTCTCTGTGTCGTCCGGGCCCATTTGAGGCGGTCATGGCGTCGTCCAGGCGCATCGGAGGCAATCCGGGCGTCGTCCAGGCGCATCCAAGGCGGTTCTGGCTTTGTCCAGGCAGTCCTGGCTTTTTCCAGGCGTATCCAAGGCGGTCCTGGCTTCTTCCAGGCGCATCCAAGGCAGTCCTGGCGTCTAGGCGCATGCAAGGCAGTCCCGGGGTCGTCCAGGGGCATCCAAGGCGGTCCCAGAGTTCTCCAGGCGCATCCAAGGCGGTCCAGATGTCGCCCAAGCGCATCCAAGGCAATCCCAGCGTCGTCTAGGCGCATCAAAGATGGTCCCGGCGTCGTCCAGACTCATCCAAAGCGGTTTCGCCATTGTCCAAGCTTATCAAAGCCGATCCCAGCTCCATCCAGGCGCATACAAGGCACATCCAAGACGGTCCTGGCGTCCAGGCGCATGCAAGGTGGTTCCGGAGTCGTCCAGGTGCATCTGAGGCTGTCCTTGCTTCGTCCAAGGTGCATCCAAGGCACTTCCAAGACGGTCCTGGCGTCGACTAGGCGCATCCAAGGCACATCCAAACCAGCCCTGGCGTCGTCCAGGTCATCTTCCATGGCGCATCCAAGGCGATGCCGGCGTCGTCCGGGTGCATCCAAGGCAGTCCCGGCTTTGTCCAGGCGCATTCCAGGCGGTTCCGGCAGCGTCCAGGCGCATCCGAGACGGTCTTGGGTTTGTCCAGGCGCATTCGAGGCGGTCCTGGGTTTGTCCAGGCGCATCCAAGGCAGTCCTGGCTTCTTCCAGGCGCATCCAAGGCGGTCCTTGCGTCGTCAAGGCGCAACAGAGGCAGTCCAGGCGTCCTCCAGGCGCATCCAAGGCGGTCCCGGCGTCGTCCAGGTGCATCCGAGGCAGTCCTGGCTTCGTCCAGGCGCATCCAAGGCGGTCCTTGCGTCGTCAAGGCGCAACAGAGGCAGTCCAGGCGTCCTCCAGGCGCATCCAAGGCGGTCCCGGCGTCGTCCAGGTGCATCCGAGGCAGTCCTGGCTTCGTCCAGGCATATCCAAGGAAGTCCCGGCTTCATCCAGGGGCATCCAATGATTCCAGAAAATGATTGAGCACCACTGATCTTAGCGCAGGGGTGGGCAGGGCAGCGCAGGGGTGGGCAGGGCAGTTTCAACCAGATGCAGGCACATCACATAGCCCCCAACAAAAGACTGATGCTAGTTGTGTTAATCTGTTGATGGTGTTTTCCACCATTGATGGAGCCACCAGAATATTTGAGCCTCTAAGCTTCAATCAATTTTTTTGTGTACATAATATATGCCTGAGTTTTGTTATATTTTCTGCCTACAAGTGTTGCTGCAAAGTTTGTGTTCAAATATCAGTGTTATATTGAAGTTATGACTGCAAGATTAATCTAGAATTGTTAGCATGGTTGTGTTAGTCTGTTGATGGTGTTTTCCATAATGCGTTAGCATCAAGCTAACCAAGTTTAGCATTCATCACATTTTCTTCACATACTGTGTCAAATCTGTATTGGGTGGTTCGCAGTCACCAGAATATTTGAGCCTCTAAACTTCAATCAATTTTTAGTATACATAATATATGCCTGAGTTTTGTTATATTTTCTGCCTACAAGTGTTGCTGCAAAGTTTGTGTTCAAATATCAGTGTTATATTGAAGTTATGACTGCAACATTAATCTAGAGTTGTTAGCATGGTTGTGTTAGTCTGTTGATGGTGTTTTCCATAATGCGTTTGCATCAAGCTAACCAAGCTTAGCATTCATCACATTTTCTTCACATACTGTGTCAAATCTGTATTGGGTGTTTCGCAGTCACCAGAATATTTGAGCCTCTAAGTTTCAATCAATTTTTAGTATACATAATATATGCCTGTGAGTTTTGTTATATTTTCTGCCTACAAGTGTTGCTGCAAAGTTTGTGTTCAAATATCAGTGTTATATTGAAGTTATGACTGCAACATTAATCTAGAATTGTTAGCATGGTTGTGTTAGTCTGTTGATGGTGTTTTCCATAATGCGTTAGCATCAAGCTAACCAAGTTTAGCATTCATCACATTTTCTTCACATACTGTGTCAAATCTGTATTGGGTGTTTCGGAGTCACCAGAATATTGGAGCCTCTAAGCTTCAATCAATTTTTAGTATACATAATATACTATGCCTGTGAGTTTTATTATATTTTCTGCCTACAAGTGTTGCTGCAAAGTTTGTGTTCAAATATCAGTGTTATATTGGAGTTATAATGACTGCAACATTAATCTAGAATTGTTAGCATTGTATGTTAGCATTAAGCTCAGACAAAACTAAAACATCCAGGAGATCCTAAAATACTTGTTGTACAGTGTGACTTTTGTAAATGAGAAATAATGACTTACTTGTTTGCTGTTCTCCTCGAGTATTCAGATCATAATGGCAGACGTAATTTTTGGAACCGCATTCAAGGCGGTCCCGGCGTTGTCCAGGTACATCAAATTTACTTTTCTATTTTTATCCGTTTTTCTATTTTTATCTTTTGACTTATCCATTTTTGTGTATTTACTTAGCTACTTCTATATACTGTTTACTTATCTATTTTTATCAACTTTTTACTCATCCATTTTTATCTATTTACTTATCCAATTCTATAAATTTACATTTTATCTATTTACTTATCTATTTTTATCCATCCTCCATCCGTCCATCCATCCATCCACTATTTTCATCTGTTTACTTATTTATTTTTATCTACTTTTTACTTATCCCTTTTTATCTATTTACTTATCTACTATAAAATTACACGAATTTTATCTATTTACTTATCTATTTTTATCCATCCTCCATCCGTCCATCCATCCATCCACTATTTTCATCTGTTTACTTATCTATTTTTTATCTACTTTTTACTTATCCCTTTTTATCTATTTACTTATCTACTTCTATAAAATTACACCTATTTTATCTATTCCCTCATCTATTTTTATCCATCCTCCATCCGTCCATCCATCCATCCACTATTTTTATCTGTTTACTTGTCTATTTGTATCGACTTTTTACTTATCCAGTTATCAGTTTACCTATCCATTTTTTATCTACTTATCTATTTACTTATCTATTTACTTTTTTACATATTTAGTTTGTATTTTTATATATTTACTAATCTTATTCTCTCTCTTTGGCATCACAGTCTCAAAAGTCTCTTGTGTCTGGACATTAGGTCTTCTTCACACAGCGTCTTCTGTAGCATCTGTTGTCCAGATGCATCCAAGGTGATCCCGGTGTCGTCCAAGGCAGTCCCGACGTCATCCAAGCGCGTCCAAGAAGCATCCAAGGCATTCCTGGCATCGTACAGACGCATCCAAGGCGTATCCAAGGCAGTCCCGGTGTCGTCCAGGTGCAACCAAGGCGGTCCTGGCGTCCAGGCGCATCCAAGGCAGTCCCGGCATCGTCCAGGGGCATCCATAGTCCTGCCGATTTCCAGGTGCATAACAAGGCGGTCCAGGCGTCGTCCAAGCGCATCCAAGCCACATCCAAGGCAGTCCTGGCTTCGTCCAGGCGTATCCAAGGCAGTCCTGGTGTCGTCCAGGTGCAACCAAGGCAGTAACGGCGTCCAAGCGCATGCAAGGCAGTCGCGGCATTGTCCAGGGGCATCCAAAGTCCTGCTGATTTCCAGGCGCATCCGAGGCGGTCCAGGCGTCGTCCGGGCGCATTCAAAGTGGTTTTGGCATTGACCAGGCGCATCCAAAGCGGTCCCTGCGTCGTCCAGGCGGATCCAAGCCGATCTCAGTGTCATCCAAGCACATCTAAGATGATCCCGGCGTCATTCAAGGATAATCCAAGGAGAATCCAAGGCGGTCCCGGCGTCGTCCAAGGCGCATCCAAGGGGGTCCCGGCGTCGTCCAGGCGTATCCAAGGCAGTCCTGGTGTTGTAGAGACGTGTCAGCCATGACAGCCCCACAACATCGAGAGCCCTTAGGAAATCCGGGCGGATTTAATCCAGCCCCGGGGCCTTGCCACAGAGGAGTTTTTTAACTACCTCAGTGACTTTGACCCCAGAGATTGGAGAGTCCGCCTCAGAGTCCCCAGGCCCTGCTTCCACAATGGAAGGCGTGTAGGTGGAATTGAGGAGGTCTTCGAAGTATTCTCCCCACCGACACACGACGTCCCGAGTCGAGGTCAGCAGCACGCCATCTCCACTGTAAACAGTCTTGACGTTGCACTGCTTCCCCCTCCTGAGACGCCGGATGGTGGACCAGAATTTCCTCGAAGCTGTCCGGAAGTCATTCTCCATGGCCTCGCCAAACTCCTCCCACGCCCGGGTTTTTGCCTCAGCAACCGCCGAAGCCGCGTTCCGCTTGGCCACCTGCTACCTGTCATCTGCCTCCGGAGTCCCACAGACCAAAACGGCCCGATAGGACTCCTTCTTCAGCTTGACGGCATCCCTTACCGCCGGTGTCCACCACCAGCAGGTTCGGGGATTGCCGCCACGACAGGCACCAATGACCTTACAGCCACAGCTCCGGTCGGCCGCCTCAACAATGGTGGCGCGGAACAAGGTCCACTCGGACTCAATGTCCAGATGCATCCAAGGTGATCCCGGCGTCGTCCAGGCGCATCCAAGCCGGTCCCGGCGTCGTCCAAGCGCATCCAAGGCACATCCAAGGCACATCCAAGGCAGTCCTGGCGTCGTACAGGCGCATCCGAGGCGGTCCCGGAGTCATCCAGGTGCATTCATGGCAGTCCCGGCATCGTCCAGGTGCATACGAGGCGGTCCTGGGGTCATCCAGTCGCATTCAAGGCAGTCCTGGCGTTGTCCAGGAGCAACCAAGGCAGTACTGGCGTCAAGGCACATGCAAGGCAGTCGTGGCCTTGTCCAAGGGCATCCAAAGTCCTGCTGGTTTCCAGGCGCATCCGAGGCGGTCCAGGCGTCATCCAGGCGCATCCAAGGCGGTCCCCGGCCTTGTCCAGGCCCATCCAAGGGAGTCCCGGCGTCATCCAGGCACGTCGAAAGCAGTCCTGGCGTTGTCCAAGCGCATCCAAGGCGAACCCAGCTCCATCCAGGCGCATCCAAGGCGGTCCCTGCGTCCAGGCGCATGCAAGGTGGTCCCGGCGTCGTCCAAGCGCGGCCAAGGCGCATCCAAGGCGGTCCCGGGATCGGCCAGGGGCATTCAAAGCGATACTGGCGTCGTCCAGGCGCATCCAATGAGCATCTATGGCGATCCGGGCGTCGTCGAGGCGCATCCAAGGCGCATTTGAGGCACATCCAGGGCGCATCCAGGCGCATCCAAGGCGGTCCCAGCGAAGTCCAGGCACATCCAACGCAGTCCTGGCGTCGTCCAGGCGCATCTATGGTGTATGCAAGGCAGTTCCAGCATCAGACAGGCGGATCCGAGGTAGTTCCAGCATCGTCCAGGCGCAACCAAGGCAATCCTGGCGTCTAGGCGCATGCAAGGCAGTCCTGGCATCGACCAGGGACTTCCAAAGTCTTGGCCATCTCCAGGCGCATCAAAGGCGATCCAGGCGTCGTCCAAGCACATCCAAGGCAATCCCAGCGGCGTCCGGGCGCAATCAAGACGCATCCAAGGTGGTCCCAGCGCCATCCAGGCGCATCCTAGGCGGTCCCGTCATTGTCCGGGCGCATCCAAAGCGGTTTCGGCGTTGACCAGGCGCATCCAAAGCGGTCCCGGCGTTGTCCAGGCGCATTCAAGCTGTTCTCAGTGTCATCCAGGCGCATCCAAGATGATCCCGGCGTCGTCCATGGAGAACCCAAGGCGGTCCCGGAGTTGTCCAAGGTGCATCCAAGGCAGTCCTGGCGTCATCCAGGCGCATCCAAGGCGTATCCAAGGCAGTCCCGACGTGGTCCAGGCGCATCCAAGGTGTATCTAAGGCAGTCCCGACGTCGTCCAGGCGCATCCAAGACAGTCATGGCATCGTCCAGGCGCAACAAAGGCGGTCCCAGCGTCCAGGCGCATGCAAGGCGGTAACAGCTTCGTCCAGGCACATCCAAGACAGTCCCGGCATCATCCGGGCGCATCCGAGGCACATCCAACGCGGTCCCGGCGTCGTCCAGGCGCATCCCTGGCGGTTACGGTAAAGTCCAGGCGCATTCAAGGCAAATCCAAGGCAGCCCCGGCATTGTATAGGCCCATCCAAGGCAGTCCCAGCATCATCCAGACGTATCCAAGGCGGTCCCGGTGTCATCTAGGCGCATCCTAGGCGGTCCTGTTGTTGTCCAAGCGCATCCAAAGCGGTTGCGGCGTTGACCAGGCACATCCAAAGCGGTCCCGTCGTCATCCAGGGGCATCCAAGGTGATCCCGACGTCGTCCAAGGCGCATCCAAGGCACTCCTGTCGTCGTCCAGGCGCATCCAAGGCGTATCCAAGGCAATCCCGGTGTCGTCCAGGCGCATCCGAGGCGGTCCTGGCGTCGTCCAGGCGCAACAAAGGCGGTCCCAGCATCTGGGCGCATGCAAGGCGGTACAGGCGTCATCCAGGCACATCCATGACGGTCCCGGTGTTGTCCAGATGCATCCAAAGTGATCCCGGCGTCGTCAAAGGCGCATCCAAGGCGGTCCCCGCGTCGTCCAAGCCCGTCCAAGCACATCCGAGGCGCATCCTAGGCGCATCCAAGGCGGTCCCGGCGTTGTTTGGGGGCATAAAAGGCGGTCCAAGCGTCGTCCAGGCGCACCCAAGGGGGTATTGACATCATCCAGGCGCATCCGAGGGAGTCCCACCTTTGTCCAGGTGCATCCAAGATGCATTTAAGCCGGTTCCAGGGCCGTCCAGAAGCTTCCAAGGTGGATCTATCGCGGATCCAAGGCGCATCCCAGGCGGTCACGCCGAAGTCCAGGCGCATTCAAGGCGCATCCAAGGCGGTCCCGGCGTCGTCCAAGCACATCCGAGGCGCATCCTAGGCGCATCCAAGGCGGTCCTGCCGTTGTTTGGGGGCATAAAAGGCGGTTCAAGCATCGTCCAGGCGCACCCAAGGGGGTACTGACATCATCCAGGCGCATCCGAGGGAGTCCCACCTTTGTCCAGGTGCATCCAAGATGCATTTAAGGCGGTTCCGGGGCCGTCCAGAAGCTTCCAAGGTGGATCCATCGCGGATCCAAGGCGGATCCAAGGCGCATCCCAGGCGGTCACGGCGAAGTCCAGGCGCATTCAAGGCAAATCCAAGGCGCTCCCGGCATTGTCCAGGGCCATCCAAGGCAGTCCCAGCGTCATCCAGACGTATCCAAGGCGGGCCAAGTGTCGTCTAGGCGCATCCTAGGCGGTCCTGTCGTTGTCCAGGCGCATCAAAAACGGTCGCGGCATTGACCAGGCGCATCCAAAGCGGTCCCGGCGTCGTCCAGGCGCTTCCAAGGTGCATCCAAGCCTCATCCAAGGTGGTCCCGGCGTCATCCAGGTGCTTCCAAGGTGCATCCAAGCCTCATCCAAGGCGGTCCCGGCGTCGTCCAACCGCAGCTAAGGCTGTCCTGGAGCCGTCCAGGCGCAGTCAAGGCAGTCCCGGTGTCGTCCAGGCGCATCTGAGGTGGTCCCCGGAGTCATCCAGGCGCATTCAAGAAAGTCCCGGCGTCATCCAGGTGCATCCAAGTCGGTCCCGGCATTTTCCAGGTGCATCCACCGCTGTTCCGGCATCATCCAGGCGCATCCAAGGCAGTCAGGGCTTCGTCCAGGTGCATCCAAGGCGGTCCTTGCGTCGTCCAGGCACAACCGAAGCAGTCCTGGCATTGTCCAGGCACATCCATGGCACATCCATGGCACATCCAAGGCGGTCCCGACGTCCGGGCCCATTTGAGGTGGTCATGGCGTCGTCCAGGCGCATCTGAGGCAATCCGGGCGTCGTCCAGGCGCATCCAAGGCGGTCCTGGCTTTGTCCAGGCAGTCCTGGCTTTGTCCAGGCGTATCCAAGGCGGTCCTGGCTTCGTCCAGGCGCATCCAAGGCAGTCCTGGCGTCTAGGCGCATGCAAGGCAGTCCCGGAATCGTCCAGGGGCATCCAAGGTTGTCCCAGAGTTCTCCAGGCGCATCCAAGGCGGTCCAGGTGTCGCCTATGCGCATCCAAGGCAATCCCAGCGTCGTCTAGGTGCATCAAAGATGGTCCCGGCGTCATCCAGGCGCATCCAAGATGATCCCGGCGTCGTCCATGGAGAATCCAAGGCAGTCCCGGTGTTGTCCAAGGTGCATCCAAGGCAGTCCTGGCGTCATCCAGGCGCACCCAAGGCAGTCCCGACGTCGTCCAGGCGCATCCAAGGTGTATCCAAGGCAGTCCCGACGTCGTCCAGGCGCATCCAAGGGAGTCCAGGCGCATCCAAGGCGGTCCTGGCATCGTCCAGGTGCATTCAAAGCAAACCCGGCGTTGTCCAGGCGCATCCAATGTGCATCCAAGGGGATCCGGGCGTCGTCCAGGCGCATCCAAGGCGGTCATGACGTTGTCCAGGCGCATCCAAGGCGATCACGGTAGCGTCCAGGCGCATCCAAGGCGGTCCAGGCGCATTCAAAGCGGTCCTGGCATCGTCCGAGGCGAATCCAAGGCGCATCCAAGGCGGTCCCGACGTCATCCAAGGCGGTCGTTGCGTTGCCCAGGCGCAAGCGAGGCAGTCCCGGCGTCGTCCAAGCGCATCCAAGGCGATCCTGGCGGCATCCAGGCGCACACAAGGCGGTCCAGGCGCATTCAAGGCGGTCCTGGCGTTGTCCAGGCACATCCATGGCACATCCATGGCGCATCCAAGGCGGTCCCGACGTCATCCAGGTGCATCCAAGGCGGTCGTGGCGTTGTCCAGGCGCAACCGAGGTGGTCCCGGCGTCGTCCAGGCGCATTCGAGGCGGTCCCAGCGTCGTCCAGGCGCATTTGAGGCAGTCTCTGTGTCGTCCGGGCCCATTTGAGGCGGTCATGGCGTCGTCCAGGCGCATCGGAGGCAATCCGGGCGTCGTCCAGGCGCATCCAAGGCGGTTCTGGCTTTGTCCAGGCAGTCCTGGCTTTTTCCAGGCGTATCCAAGGCGGTCCTGGCTTCTTCCAGGCGCATCCAAGGCAGTCCTGGCGTCTAGGCGCATGCAAGGCAGTCCCGGGGTCGTCCAGGGGCATCCAAGGCGGTCCCAGAGTTCTCCAGGCGCATCCAAGGCGGTCCAGATGTCGCCCAAGCGCATCCAAGGCAATCCCAGCGTCGTCTAGGCGCATCAAAGATGGTCCCGGCGTCGTCCAGACTCATCCAAAGCGGTTTCGCCATTGTCCAAGCTTATCAAAGCCGATCCCAGCTCCATCCAGGCGCATACAAGGCACATCCAAGACGGTCCTGGCGTCCAGGCGCATGCAAGGTGGTTCCGGAGTCGTCCAGGTGCATCTGAGGCTGTCCTTGCTTCGTCCAAGGTGCATCCAAGGCACTTCCAAGACGGTCCTGGCGTCGACTAGGCGCATCCAAGGCACATCCAAACCAGCCCTGGCGTCGTCCAGGTCATCTTCCATGGCGCATCCAAGGCGATGCCGGCGTCGTCCGGGTGCATCCAAGGCAGTCCCGGCTTTGTCCAGGCGCATTCCAGGCGGTTCCGGCAGCGTCCAGGCGCATCCGAGACGGTCTTGGGTTTGTCCAGGCGCATTCGAGGCGGTCCTGGGTTTGTCCAGGCGCATCCAAGGCAGTCCTGGCTTCTTCCAGGCGCATCCAAGGCGGTCCTTGCGTCGTCAAGGCGCAACAGAGGCAGTCCAGGCGTCCTCCAGGCGCATCCAAGGCGGTCCCGGCGTCGTCCAGGTGCATCCGAGGCAGTCCTGGCTTCGTCCAGGCGCATCCAAGGCGGTCCTTGCGTCGTCAAGGCGCAACAGAGGCAGTCCAGGCGTCCTCCAGGCGCATCCAAGGCGGTCCCGGCGTCGTCCAGGTGCATCCGAGGCAGTCCTGGCTTCGTCCAGGCATATCCAAGGAAGTCCCGGCTTCATCCAGGGGCATCCAATGATTCCAGAAAATGATTGAGCACCACTGATCTTAGCGCAGGGGTGGGCAGGGCAGCGCAGGGGTGGGCAGGGCAGTTTCAACCAGATGCAGGCACATCACATAGCCCCCAACAAAAGACTGATGCTAGTTGTGTTAATCTGTTGATGGTGTTTTCCACCATTGATGGAGCCACCAGAATATTTGAGCCTCTAAGCTTCAATCAATTTTTTTGTGTACATAATATATGCCTGAGTTTTGTTATATTTTCTGCCTACAAGTGTTGCTGCAAAGTTTGTGTTCAAATATCAGTGTTATATTGAAGTTATGACTGCAAGATTAATCTAGAATTGTTAGCATGGTTGTGTTAGTCTGTTGATGGTGTTTTCCATAATGCGTTAGCATCAAGCTAACCAAGTTTAGCATTCATCACATTTTCTTCACATACTGTGTCAAATCTGTATTGGGTGTTTCGCAGTCACCAGAATATTTGAGCCTCTAAGTTTCAATCAATTTTTAGTATACATAATATATGCCTGTGAGTTTTGTTATATTTTCTGCCTACAAGTGTTGCTGCAAAGTTTGTGTTCAAATATCAGTGTTATATTGAAGTTATGACTGCAACATTAATCTAGAATTGTTAGCATGGTTGTGTTAGTCTGTTGATGGTGTTTTCCATAATGCGTTAGCATCAAGCTAACCAAGTTTAGCATTCATCACATTTTCTTCACATACTGTGTCAAATCTGTATTGGGTGGTTCGGAGTCACCAGAATATTGGAGCCTCTAAGCTTCAATCAATTTTTAGTATACATAATATACTATGCCTGTGAGTTTTATTATATTTTCTGCCTACAAGTGTTGCTGCAAAGTTTGTGTTCAAATATCAGTGTTATATTGGAGTTATAATGACTGCAACATTAATCTAGAATTGTTAGCATTGTATGTTAGCATTAAGCTCAGACAAAACTAAAACATCCAGGAGATCCTAAAATACTTGTTGTACAGTGTGACTTTTGTAAATGAGAAATAATGACTTACTTGTTTGCTGTTCTCCTCGAGTATTCAGATCATAATGGCAGACGTAATTTTTGGAACCGCATTCAAGGCGGTCCCGGCGTTGTCCAGGTACATCAAATTTACTTTTCTATTTTTATCCGTTTTTCTATTTTTATCTTTTGACTTATCCATTTTTGTGTATTTACTTAGCTACTTCTATATACTGTTTACTTATCTATTTTTATCAACTTTTTACTCATCCATTTTTATCTATTTACTTATCCAATTCTATAAATTTACATTTTATCTATTTACTTATCTATTTTTATCCATCCTCCATCCGTCCATCCATCCATCCACTATTTTCATCTGTTTACTTATTTATTTTTATCTACTTTTTACTTATCCCTTTTTATCTATTTACTTATCTACTATAAAATTACACGAATTTTATCTATTTACTTATCTATTTTTATCCATCCTCCATCCGTCCATCCATCCATCCACTATTTTCATCTGTTTACTTATCTATTTTTTATCTACTTTTTACTTATCCCTTTTTATCTATTTACTTATCTACTTCTATAAAATTACACCTATTTTATCTATACCCTCATCTATTTTTATCCATCCTCCATCCGTCCATCCATCCATCCACTATTTTTATCTGTTTACTTGTCTATTTGTATCGACTTTTTACTTATCCAGTTATCAGTTTACCTATCCATTTTTTATCTACTTATCTATTTACTTATCTATTTACTTTTTTACATATTTAGTTTGTATTTTTATATATTTACTAATCTTATTCTCTCTCTTTGGCATCACAGTCTCAAAAGTCTCTTGTGTCTGGACATTAGGTCTTCTTCACACAGCGTCTTCTGTAGCATCTGTTGTCCAGATGCATCCAAGGTGATCCCGGTGTCGTCCAAGGCAGTCCCGACGTCATCCAAGCGCGTCCAAGAAGCATCCAAGGCATTCCTGGCATCGTACAGACGCATCCAAGGCGTATCCAAGGCAGTCCCGGTGTCGTCCAGGTGCAACCAAGGCGGTCCTGGCGTCCAGGCGCATCCAAGGCAGTCCCGGCATCGTCCAGGGGCATCCATAGTCCTGCTGATTTCCAGGTGCATAACAAGGCGGTCCAGGCGTCGTCCAAGCGCATCCAAGGCACATCCAAGGCAGTCCTGGCTTCGTCCAGGCGTATCCAAGGCAGTCCTGGTGTCGTCCAGGTGCAACCAAGGCAGTAACGGCGTCCAAGCGCATGCAAGGCAGTCGCGGCATTGTCCAGGGGCATCCAAAGTCCTGCTGATTTCCAGGCGCATCCGAGGCGGTCCAGGCGTCGTCCAGGCGCATTCAAAGTGGTTTTGGCATTGACCAGGCGCATCTCCCCACCGACACACGACGTCCCGAGTCGAGGTCAGCAGCACGCCATCTCCACTGTAAACAGTCTTGACGTTGCACTGCTTCCCCCTCCTGAGACGCCGGATGGTGGACCAGAATTTCCTCGAAGCCGTCCGGAAGTCATTCTCCATGGCCTCGCCAAACTCCTCCCACGCCCGGGTTTTTGCCTCAGCAACCGCTGAAGCCGGGTTCCGCTTGGCCACCCGGTACCTGTCATCTGCCTCCGGAGTCCCACAGGCCAAAACGGCCCGATAAGACTCCTTCTTCAGCTTGACGGCATCCCTTACCATCATGGTGTCCATCACCAGCAGGTTCGGGGATTGCCGCCACGACAGGCACAATGACCTTACGGCCACAGCTCCGGTTGGCCGCCTCAACAATGGAGGCGTGGAACAAGGTCCACTTGGCCTCAAAGTCCAGATGCATCCAAGGTGATCCCGACGTCGTCCAGGCGCATCCAAGGCAGTCCCGGCGTCGTCCAAGCGCATCCAAGGCACATCCAAGGCAGTCCTGGCTTCGTCCAGGCGTATCCAAGGCAGTCCTGGTGTTGTAGAGACGTGTCAGCCATGACAGCCCCACAACATCGAGAGCCCTTAGGAAATCCGGGCGGATCTAATCCAGCCCCGGGGCCTTGCCACAGAGGAGTTTTTTAACTACCTCAGTGACTTTGACCCCAGAGATTGGAGAGTCCGCCTCAGAGTCCCCAGGCCCTGCTTCCACAATGGAAGGCGTGTAGGTGGAATTGAGGAGGTCTTCGAAGTATTCTCCCCACCGACACACGACGTCCCGAGTCGAGGTCAGCAGCACGCCATCTCCACTGTAAACAGTCTTGACGTTGCACTGCTTCCCCCTCCTGAGACGCCGGATGGTGGACCAGAATTTCCTCGAAGCCGTCCGGAAGTCATTCTCCATGGCCTCGCCAAACTCCTCCCACGCCCGGGTTTTTGCCTCAGCAACCGCTGAAGCCGGGTTCCGCTTGGCCACCCGGTACCTGTCATCTGCCTCCGGAGTCCCACAGGCCAAAACGGCCCGATAGGACTCCTTCTTCAGCTTGACGGCATCCCTTACCATCATGGTGTCCATCACCAGCAGGTTCGGTGATTGCCGCCACGACAGGCACAATGACCTTACGGCCACAGCTCCGGTCGGCCGCCTCAACAATGGAGGCGTGGAACAAGGTCCACTTGGCCTCAAAGTCCAGATGCATCCAAGGTGATCCCGACGTCGTCCAGGCGCATCCAAGGCGGTCCCGGCGTCGTCCAAGCGCATCCAAGGCCCATCCAAAGCAGTCCTGGCGTCGTCCAGGCGTATCCAAGGAAGTCCTGGTGTTGTCCAGGTGCAACCAAGGCAGTAACGGCGTCCAAGCGCATGCAAGGCAGTCGCGGCATTGTCCAGGGGCATCCAAAGTCCTGCTGATTTCCAGGCGCATCCGAGGCGGTCCAGGCCTCGTCCAGGCGCATTCAAAGTGGTTTTGGCATTGACCAGGCGCATCCAAAGCGGTCCCTGCGTCGTCCAGGCGGATCCAAGCCGATCTCAGTGTCATCCAAGCACATCTAAGATGATCCCGGCGTCATTCAAGGATAATCCAAGGAGAATCCAAGGCGGTCCCGGCGTCGTCCAAGGCGCATCCAAGGGGGTCCCGGCGTCGTCCAGGCGTATCCAAGGCAGTCCTGGTGTTGTAGAGACGTGTCAGCCATGACAGCCCCACAACATCGAGAGCCCTTAGGAAATCCGGGCGGATTTAATCCAGCCCCGGGGCCTTGCCACAGAGGAGTTTTTTAACTACCTCAGTGACTTTGACCCCAGAGATTGGAGAGTCCGCCTCAGAGTCCCCAGGCCCTGCTTCCACAATGGAAGGCGTGTAGGTGGAATTGAGGAGGTCTTCGAAGTATTCTCCCCACCGACACACGACGTCCCGAGTCGAGGTCAGCAGCACGCCATCTCCACTGTAAACAGTCTTGACGTTGCACTGCTTCCCCCTCTGAGACGCCGGATGGTGGACCAGAATTTCCTCGAAGCCGTCCGGAAGTCATTCTCCATGGCCTCGCCAAACTCCTCCCACGCCCGGGTTTTTGCCTCAGCAACCGCTGAAGCCGGGTTCCGCTTGGCCACCCGGTACCTGTCATCTGCCTCCGGAGTCCCACAGGCCAAAACGGCCCGATAGGACTCCTTCTTCAGCTTGACGGCATCCCTTACCATCATGGTGTCCATCACCAGCAGGTTCGGTGATTGCCGCCACGACAGGCACAATGACCTTACGGCCACAGCTCCGGTTGGCCGCCTCAACAATGGAGGCGTGGAACAAGGTCCACTTGGCCTCAAAGTCCAGATGCATCCAAGGTGATCCCGACGTCGTCCAGGCGCATCCAAGGCGGTCCCGGCGTCGTCCAAGCGCATCCAAGGCCCATCCAAAGCAGTCCTGGCGTCGTCCAGGCATATCCAAGGAAGTCCTGGTGTTGTCCAGGTGCAACCAAGGCAGTAACGGCGTCCAAGCGCATGCAAGGCAGTCGCGGCATTGTCCAGGGGCATCCAAAGTCCTGCTGATTTCCAGGCGCATCCGAGGCGGTCCAGGCCTCGTCCAGGCGCATTCAAAGTGGTTTTGGCATTGACCAGGCGCATCCAAAGCGGTCCCTGCGTCGTCCAGGCGGATCCAAGCCGATCTCAGTGTCATCCAAGCACATCTAAGATGATCCCGGCGTCATTCAAGGATAATCCAAGGAGAATCCAAGGCGGTCCCGGCGTCGTCCAAGGCGCATCCAAGGGGGTCCCGGCGTCGTCCAGGCGTATCCAAGGCAGTCCTGGTGTTGTAGAGACGTGTCAGCCATGACAGCCCCACAACATCGAGAGCCCTTAGGAAATCCGGGCGGATTTAATCCAGCCCCGGGGCCTTGCCACAGAGGAGTTTTTTAACTACCTCAGTGACTTTGACCCCAGAGATTGGAGAGTCCGCCTCAGAGTCCCCAGGCCCTGCTTCCACAATGGAAGGCGTGTAGGTGGAATTGAGGAGGTCTTCGAAGTATTCTCCCCACCGACACACGACGTCCCGAGTCGAGGTCAGCAGCACGCCATCTCCACTGTAAACAGTCTTGACGTTGCACTGCTTCCCCCTCCTGAGACGCCGGATGGTGGACCAGAATTTCCTCGAAGCTGTCCGGAAGTCATTCTCCATGGCCTCGCCAAACTCCTCCCACGCCCGGGTTTTTGCCTCAGCAACCGCCGAAGCCGCGTTCCGCTTGGCCACCTGCTACCTGTCATCTGCCTCCGGAGTCCCACAGACCAAAACGGCCCGATAGGACTCCTTCTTCAGCTTGACGGCATCCCTTACCGCCGGTGTCCACCACCAGCAGGTTCGGGGATTGCCGCCACGACAGGCACCAATGACCTTACAGCCACAGCTCCGGTCGGCCGCCTCAACAATGGTGGCGCGGAACAAGGTCCACTCGGACTCAATGTCCAGATGCATCCAAGGTGATCCCGGCGTCGTCCAGGCGCATCCAAGCCGGTCCCGGCGTCGTCCAAGCGCATCCAAGGCACATCCAAGGCACATCCAAGGCAGTCCTGGCGTCGTACAGGCGCATCCGAGGCGGTCCCGGAGTCATCCAGGTGCATTCATGGCAGTCCCGGCATCGTCCAGGTGCATACGAGGCGGTCCTGGGGTCATCCAGTCGCATTCAAGGCAGTCCTGGCGTTGTCCAGGAGCAACCAAGGCAGTACTGGCGTCAAGGCACATGCAAGGCAGTCGTGGCCTTGTCCAAGGGCATCCAAAGTCCTGCTGGTTTCCAGGCGCATCCGAGGCGGTCCAGGCGTCATCCAGGCGCATCCAAGGCGGTCCCCGGCCTTGTCCAGGCCCATCCAAGGGAGTCCCGGCGTCATCCAGGCACGTCGAAAGCAGTCCTGGCGTTGTCCAAGCGCATCCAAGGCGAACCCAGCTCCATCCAGGCGCATCCAAGGCGGTCCCTGCGTCCAGGCGCATGCAAGGTGGTCCCGGCGTCGTCCAAGCGCGGCCAAGGCGCATCCAAGGCGGTCCCGGGATCGGCCAGGGGCATTCAAAGCGATACTGGCGTCGTCCAGGCGCATCCAATGAGCATCTATGGCGATCTGGGCGTCGTCGAGGCGCATCCAAGGCGCATTTGAGGCACATCCAGGGCGCATCCAGGCGCATCCAAGGCGGTCCCAGCGAAGTCCAGGCACATCCAACGCAGTCCTGGCGTCGTCCAGGCGCATCTATGGTGTATGCAAGGCAGTTCCAGCATCAGACAGGCGGATCCGAGGTAGTTCCAGCATCGTCCAGGCGCAACCAAGGCAATCCTGGCGTCTAGGCGCATGCAAGGCAGTCCTGGCATCGACCAGGGACTTCCAAAGTCTTGGCCATCTCCAGGCGCATCAAAGGCGATCCAGGCGTCGTCCAAGCACATCCAAGGCAATCCCAGCGGCGTCCGGGCGCAATCAAGACGCATCCAAGGTGGTCCCAGCGCCATCCAGGCGCATCCTAGGCGGTCCCGTCATTGTCCGGGCGCATCCAAAGCGGTTTCGGCGTTGACCAGGCGCATCCAAAGCGGTCCCGGCGTTGTCCAGGCGCATTCAAGCTGTTCTCAGTGTCATCCAGGCGCATCCAAGATGATCCCGGCGTCGTCCATGGAGAACCCAAGGCGGTCCCGGAGTTGTCCAAGGTGCATCCAAGGCAGTCCTGGCGTCATCCAGGCGCATCCAAGGCGTATCCAAGGCAGTCCCGACGTGGTCCAGGCGCATCCAAGGTGTATCTAAGGCAGTCCCGACGTCGTCCAGGCGCATCCAAGACAGTCATGGCATCGTCCAGGCGCAACAAAGGCGGTCCCAGCGTCCAGGCGCATGCAAGGCGGTAACAGCTTCGTCCAGGCACATCCAAGACAGTCCCGGCATCATCCGGGCGCATCCGAGGCACATCCAACGCGGTCCCGGCGTCGTCCAGGCGCATCCCTGGCGGTTACGGTAAAGTCCAGGCGCATTCAAGGCAAATCCAAGGCAGCCCCGGCATTGTATAGGCCCATCCAAGGCAGTCCCAGCATCATCCAGACGTATCCAAGGCGGTCCCGGTGTCATCTAGGCGCATCCTAGGCGGTCCTGTTGTTGTCCAAGCGCATCCAAAGCGGTTGCGGCGTTGACCAGGCACATCCAAAGCGGTCCCGTCGTCATCCAGGGGCATCCAAGGTGATCCCGACGTCGTCCAAGGCGCATCCAAGGCACTCCTGTCGTCGTCCAGGCGCATCCAAGGCGTATCCAAGGCAATCCCGGTGTCGTCCAGGCGCATCCGAGGCGGTCCTGGCGTCGTCCAGGCGCAACAAAGGCGGTCCCAGCATCTGGGCGCATGCAAGGCGGTACAGGCGTCATCCAGGCACATCCATGACGGTCCCGGTGTTGTCCAGATGCATCCAAAGTGATCCCGGCGTCGTCAAAGGCGCATCCAAGGCGGTCCCCGCGTCGTCCAAGCCCGTCCAAGCACATCCGAGGCGCATCCTAGGCGCATCCAAGGCGGTCCCGGCGTTGTTTGGGGGCATAAAAGGCGGTCCAAGCGTCGTCCAGGCGCACCCAAGGGGGTATTGACATCATCCAGGCGCATCCGAGGGAGTCCCACCTTTGTCCAGGTGCATCCAAGATGCATTTAAGCCGGTTCCAGGGCCGTCCAGAAGCTTCCAAGGTGGATCTATCGCGGATCCAAGGCGCATCCCAGGCGGTCACGCCGAAGTCCAGGCGCATTCAAGGCGCATCCAAGGCGGTCCCGGCGTCGTCCAAGCACATCCGAGGCGCATCCTAGGCGCATCCAAGGCGGTCCTGCCGTTGTTTGGGGGCATAAAAGGCGGTTCAAGCATCGTCCAGGCGCACCCAAGGGGGTACTGACATCATCCAGGCGCATCCGAGGGAGTCCCACCTTTGTCCAGGTGCATCCAAGATGCATTTAAGGCGGTTCCGGGGCCGTCCAGAAGCTTCCAAGGTGGATCCATCGCGGATCCAAGGCGGATCCAAGGCGCATCCCAGGCGGTCACGGCGAAGTCCAGGCGCATTCAAGGCAAATCCAAGGCGCTCCCGGCATTGTCCAGGGCCATCCAAGGCAGTCCCAGCGTCATCCAGACGTATCCAAGGCGGGCCAAGTGTCGTCTAGGCGCATCCTAGGCGGTCCTGTCGTTGTCCAGGCGCATCCAAAACGGTCGCGGCATTGACCAGGCGCATCCAAAGCGGTCCCGGCGTCGTCCAGGCGCTTCCAAGGTGCATCCAAGCCTCATCCAAGGTGGTCCCGGCGTCATCCAGGTGCTTCCAAGGTGCATCCAAGCCTCATCCAAGGCGGTCCCGGCGTCGTCCAACCGCAGCTAAGGCTGTCCTGGAGCCGTCCAGGCGCAGTCAAGGCAGTCCCGGTGTCGTCCAGGCGCATCTGAGGTGGTCCCCGGAGTCATCCAGGCGCATTCAAGAAAGTCCCGGCGTCATCCAGGTGCATCCAAGTCGGTCCCGGCATTTTCCAGGTGCATCCACCGCTGTTCCGGCATCATCCAGGCGCATCCAAGGCAGTCAGGGCTTCGTCCAGGTGCATCCAAGGCGGTCCTTGCGTCGTCCAGGCACAACCGAAGCAGTCCTGGCATTGTCCAGGCACATCCATGGCACATCCATGGCACATCCAAGGCGGTCCCGACGTCCGGGCCCATTTGAGGTGGTCATGGCGTCGTCCAGGCGCATCTGAGGCAATCCGGGCGTCGTCCAGGCGCATCCAAGGCGGTCCTGGCTTTGTCCAGGCAGTCCTGGCTTTGTCCAGGCGTATCCAAGGCGGTCCTGGCTTCGTCCAGGCGCATCCAAGGCAGTCCTGGCGTCTAGGCGCATGCAAGGCAGTCCTGGAATCGTCCAGGGGCATCCAAGGTTGTCCCAGAGTTCTCCAGGCGCATCCAAGGCGGTCCAGGTGTCGCCTATGCGCATCCAAGGCAATCCCAGCGTCGTCTAGGTGCATCAAAGATGGTCCCGGCGTCATCCAGGCGCATCCAAGATGATCCCGGCGTCGTCCATGGAGAATCCAAGGCAGTCCCGGTGTTGTCCAAGGTGCATCCAAGGCAGTCCTGGCGTCATCCAGGCGCACCCAAGGCAGTCCCGACGTCGTCCAGGCGCATCCAAGGTGTATCCAAGGCAGTCCCGACGTCGTCCAGGCGCATCCAAGGGAGTCCAGGCGCATCCAAGGCGGTCCTGGCATCGTCCAGGTGCATTCAAAGCAAACCCGGCGTTGTCCAGGCGCATCCAATGTGCATCCAAGGGGATCCGGGCGTCGTCCAGGCGCATCCAAGGCGGTCGTGACGTTGTCCAGGCGCATCCAAGGCGATCACGGTAGCGTCCAGGCGCATCCAAGGCGGTCCAGGCGCATTCAAAGCGGTCCTGGCATCGTCCGAGGCGAATCCAAGGCGCATCCAAGGCGGTCCCGACGTCATCCAAGGCGGTCGTTGCGTTGCCCAGGCGCAAGCGAGGCAGTCCCGGCGTCGTCCAAGCGCATCCAAGGCGATCCTGGCGGCATCCAGGCGCACACAAGGCGGTCCAGGCGCATTCAAGGCGGTCCTGGCGTTGTCCAGGCACATCCATGGCACATCCATGGCGCATCCAAGGCGGTCCCGACGTCATCCAGGTGCATCCAAGGCGGTCGTGGCGTTGTCCAGGCGCAACCGAGGTGGTCCCGGCGTCGTCCAGGCGCATTCGAGGCGGTCCCAGCGTCGTCCAGGCGCATTTGAGGCAGTCTCTGTGTCGTCCGGGCCCATTTGAGGCGGTCATGGCGTCGTCCAGGCGCATCGGAGGCAATCCGGGCGTCGTCCAGGCGCATCCAAGGCGGTTCTGGCTTTGTCCAGGCAGTCCTGGCTTTTTCCAGGCGTATCCAAGGCGGTCCTGGCTTCTTCCAGGCGCATCCAAGGCAGTCCTGGCGTCTAGGCGCATGCAAGGCAGTCCCGGGGTCGTCCAGGGGCATCCAAGGCGGTCCCAGAGTTCTCCAGGCGCATCCAAGGCGGTCCAGATGTCGCCCAAGCGCATCCAAGGCAATCCCAGCGTCGTCTAGGCGCATCAAAGATGGTCCCGGCGTCGTCCAGACTCATCCAAAGCGGTTTCGCCATTGTCCAAGCTTATCAAAGCCGATCCCAGCTCCATCCAGGCGCATACAAGGCACATCCAAGACGGTCCTGGCGTCCAGGCGCATGCAAGGTGGTTCCGGAGTCGTCCAGGTGCATCTGAGGCTGTCCTTGCTTCGTCCAAGGTGCATCCAAGGCACTTCCAAGACGGTCCTGGCGTCGACTAGGCGCATCCAAGGCACATCCAAACCAGCCCTGGCGTCGTCCAGGTCATCTTCCATGGCGCATCCAAGGCGATGCCGGCGTCGTCCGGGTGCATCCAAGGCAGTCCCGGCTTTGTCCAGGCGCATTCCAGGCGGTTCCGGCAGCGTCCAGGCGCATCCGAGACGGTCTTGGGTTTGTCCAGGCGCATTCGAGGCGGTCCTGGGTTTGTCCAGGCGCATCCAAGGCAGTCCTGGCTTCTTCCAGGCGCATCCAAGGCGGTCCTTGCGTCGTCAAGGCGCAACAGAGGCAGTCCAGGCGTCCTCCAGGCGCATCCAAGGCGGTCCCGGCGTCGTCCAGGTGCATCCGAGGCAGTCCTGGCTTCGTCCAGGCGCATCCAAGGCGGTCCTTGCGTCGTCAAGGCGCAACAGAGGCAGTCCAGGCGTCCTCCAGGCGCATCCAAGGCGGTCCCGGCGTCGTCCAGGTGCATCCGAGGCAGTCCTGGCTTCGTCCAGGCATATCCAAGGAAGTCCCGGCTTCATCCAGGGGCATCCAATGATTCCAGAAAATGATTGAGCACCACTGATCTTAGCGCAGGGGTGGGCAGGGCAGCGCAGGGGTGGGCAGGGCAGTTTCAACCAGATGCAGGCACATCACATAGCCCCCAACAAAAGACTGATGCTAGTTGTGTTAATCTGTTGATGGTGTTTTCCACCATTGATGGAGCCACCAGAATATTTGAGCCTCTAAGCTTCAATCAATTTTTTTGTGTACATAATATATGCCTGAGTTTTGTTATATTTTCTGCCTACAAGTGTTGCTGCAAAGTTTGTGTTCAAATATCAGTGTTATATTGAAGTTATGACTGCAAGATTAATCTAGAATTGTTAGCATGGTTGTGTTAGTCTGTTGATGGTGTTTTCCATAATGCGTTAGCATCAAGCTAACCAAGTTTAGCATTCATCACATTTTCTTCACATACTGTGTCAAATCTGTATTGGGTGGTTCGCAGTCACCAGAATATTTGAGCCTCTAAACTTCAATCAATTTTTAGTATACATAATATATGCCTGAGTTTTGTTATATTTTCTGCCTACAAGTGTTGCTGCAAAGTTTGTGTTCAAATATCAGTGTTATATTGAAGTTATGACTGCAACATTAATCTAGAGTTGTTAGCATGGTTGTGTTAGTCTGTTGATGGTGTTTTCCATAATGCGTTTGCATCAAGCTAACCAAGCTTAGCATTCATCACATTTTCTTCACATACTGTGTCAAATCTGTATTGGGTGTTTCGCAGTCACCAGAATATTGGAGCCTCTAAGCTTCAATCAATTTTTAGTATACATAATATACTATGCCTGTGAGTTTTATTATATTTTCTGCCTACAAGTGTTGCTGCAAAGTTTGTGTTCAAATATCAGTGTTATATTGAAGTTATGACTGCAACATTAATCTAGAATTGTTAGCATGGTTGTGTTAGTCTGTTGATGGTGTTTTCCATAATGCGTTAGCATCAAGCTAACCAAGTTTAGCATTCATCACATTTTCTTCACATACTGTGTCAAATCTGTATTGGGTGGTTCGGAGTCACCAGAATATTGGAGCCTCTAAGCTTCAATCAATTTTTAGTATACATAATATACTATGCCTGTGAGTTTTATTATATTTTCTGCCTACAAGTGTTGCTGCAAAGTTTGTGTTCAAATATCAGTGTTATATTGGAGTTATAATGACTGCAACATTAATCTAGAATTGTTAGCATTGTATGTTAGCATTAAGCTCAGACAAAACTAAAACATCCAGGAGATCCTAAAATACTTGTTGTACAGTGTGACTTTTGTAAATGAGAAATAATGACTTACTTGTTTGCTGTTCTCCTCGAGTATTCAGATCATAATGGCAGACGTAATTTTTGGAACCGCATTCAAGGCGGTCCCGGCGTTGTCCAGGTACATCAAATTTACTTTTCTATTTTTATCCGTTTTTCTATTTTTATCTTTTGACTTATCCATTTTTGTGTATTTACTTAGCTACTTCTATATACTGTTTACTTATCTATTTTTATCAACTTTTTACTCATCCATTTTTATCTATTTACTTATCCAATTCTATAAATTTACATTTTATCTATTTACTTATCTATTTTTATCCATCCTCCATCCGTCCATCCATCCATCCACTATTTTCATCTGTTTACTTATTTATTTTTATCTACTTTTTACTTATCCCTTTTTATCTATTTACTTATCTACTATAAAATTACACGAATTTTATCTATTTACTTATCTATTTTTATCCATCCTCCATCCGTCCATCCATCCATCCACTATTTTCATCTGTTTACTTATCTATTTTTTATCTACTTTTTACTTATCCCTTTTTATCTATTTACTTATCTACTTCTATAAAATTACACCTATTTTATCTATTCCCTCATCTATTTTTATCCATCCTCCATCCGTCCATCCATCCATCCACTATTTTTATCTGTTTACTTGTCTATTTGTATCGACTTTTTACTTATCCAGTTATCAGTTTACCTATCCATTTTTTATCTACTTATCTATTTACTTATCTATTTACTTTTTTACATATTTAGTTTGTATTTTTATATATTTACTAATCTTATTCTCTCTCTTTGGCATCACAGTCTCAAAAGTCTCTTGTGTCTGGACATTAGGTCTTCTTCACACAGCGTCTTCTGTAGCATCTGTTGTCCAGATGCATCCAAGGTGATCCCGGTGTCGTCCAAGGCAGTCCCGACGTCATCCAAGCGCGTCCAAGAAGCATCCAAGGCATTCCTGGCATCGTACAGACGCATCCAAGGCGTATCCAAGGCAGTCCCGGTGTCGTCCAGGTGCAACCAAGGCGGTCCTGGCGTCCAGGCGCATCCAAGGCAGTCCCGGCATCGTCCAGGGGCATCCATAGTCCTGCCGATTTCCAGGTGCATAACAAGGCGGTCCAGGCGTCGTCCAAGCGCATCCAAGGCACATCCAAGGCAGTCCTGGCTTCGTCCAGGCGTATCCAAGGCAGTCCTGGTGTCGTCCAGGTGCAACCAAGGCAGTAACGGCGTCCAAGCGCATGCAAGGCAGTCGCGGCATTGTCCAGGGGCATCCAAAGTCCTGCTGATTTCCAGGCGCATCCGAGGCGGTCCAGGCGTCGTCCAGGCGCATTCAAAGTGGTTTTGGCATTGACCAGGCGCATCTCCCCACCGACACACGACGTCCCGAGTCGAGGTCAGCAGCACGCCATCTCCACTGTAAACAGTCTTGACGTTGCACTGCTTCCCCCTCCTGAGACGCCGGATGGTGGACCAGAATTTCCTCGAAGCCGTCCGGAAGTCATTCTCCATGGCCTCGCCAAACTCCTCCCACGCCCGGGTTTTTGCCTCAGCAACCGCTGAAGCCGGGTTCCGCTTGGCCACCCGGTACCTGTCATCTGCCTCCGGAGTCCCACAGGCCAAAACGGCCCGATAGGACTCCTTCTTCAGCTTGACGGCATCCCTTACCATCATGGTGTCCATCACCAGCAGGTTCGGTGATTGCCGCCACGACAGGCACAATGACCTTACGGCCACAGCTCCGGTTGGCCGCCTCAACAATGGAGGCGTGGAACAAGGTCCACTTGGCCTCAAAGTCCAGATGCATCCAAGGTGATCCCGACGTCGTCCAGGCGCATCCAAGGCAGTCCCGGCGTCGTCCAAGCGCATCCAAGGCACATCCAAGGCAGTCCTGGCTTCGTCCAGGCGTATCCAAGGCAGTCCTGGTGTTGTAGAGACGTGTCAGCCATGACAGCCCCACAACATCGAGAGCCCTTAGGAAATCCGGGCGGATCTAATCCAGCCCCGGGGCCTTGCCACAGAGGAGTTTTTTAACTACCTCAGTGACTTTGACCCCAGAGATTGGAGAGTCCGCCTCAGAGTCCCCAGGCCCTGCTTCCACAATGGAAGGCGTGTAGGTGGAATTGAGGAGGTCTTCGAAGTATTCTCCCCACCGACACACGACGTCCCGAGTCGAGGTCAGCAGCACGCCATCTCCACTGTAAACAGTCTTGACGTTGCACTGCTTCCCCCTCTGAGACGCCGGATGGTGGACCAGAATTTCCTCGAAGCCGTCCGGAAGTCATTCTCCATGGCCTCGCCAAACTCCTCCCACGCCCGGGTTTTTGCGTCAGCAACCGCTGAAGCCGGGTTCCGCTTGGCCACCCGGTACCTGTCATCTGCCTCCGGAGTCCCACAGGCCAAAACGGCCCGATAGGACTCCTTCTTCAGCTTGACGGCATCCCTTACCATCATGGTGTCCATCACCAGCAGGTTCGGTGATTGCCGCCACGACAGGCACAATGACCTTACGGCCACAGCTCCGGTCGGCCGCCTCAACAATGGAGGCGTGGAACAAGGTCCACTTGGCCTCAAAGTCCAGATGCATCCAAGGTGATCCCGACGTCGTCCAGGCGCATCCAAGGCGGTCCCGGCGTCGTCCAAGCGCATCCAAGGCCCATCCAAAGCAGTCCTGGCGTCGTCCAGGCGTATCCAAGGAAGTCCTGGTGTTGTCCAGGTGCAACCAAGGCAGTAACGGCGTCCAAGCGCATGCAAGGCAGTCGCGGCATTGTCCAGGGGCATCCAAAGTCCTGCTGATTTCCAGGCGCATCCGAGGCGGTCCAGGCCTCGTCCAGGCGCATTCAAAGTGGTTTTGGCATTGACCAGGCGCATCCAAAGCGGTCCCTGCGTCGTCCAGGCGGATCCAAGCCGATCTCAGTGTCATCCAAGCACATCTAAGATGATCCCGGCGTCATTCAAGGATAATCCAAGGAGAATCCAAGGCGGTCCCGGCGTCGTCCAAGGCGCATCCAAGGGGGTCCCGGCGTCGTCCAGGCGTATCCAAGGCAGTCCTGGTGTTGTAGAGACGTGTCAGCCATGACAGCCCCACAACATCGAGAGCCCTTAGGAAATCCGGGCGGATTTAATCCAGCCCCGGGGCCTTGCCACAGAGGAGTTTTTTAACTACCTCAGTGACTTTGACCCCAGAGATTGGAGAGTCCGCCTCAGAGTCCCCAGGCCCTGCTTCCACAATGGAAGGCGTGTAGGTGGAATTGAGGAGGTCTTCGAAGTATTCTCCCCACCGACACACGACGTCCCGAGTCGAGGTCAGCAGCACGCCATCTCCACTGTAAACAGTCTTGACGTTGCACTGCTTCCCCCTCTGAGACGCCGGATGGTGGACCAGAATTTCCTCGAAGCCGTCCGGAAGTCATTCTCCATGGCCTCGCCAAACTCCTCCCACGCCCGGGTTTTTGCCTCAGCAACCGCCGAAGCCGCGTTCCGCTTGGCCACCTGCTACCTGTCATCTGCCTCCGGAGTCCCACAGACCAAAACGGCCCGATAGGACTCCTTCTTCAGCTTGACGGCATCCCTTACCGCCGGTGTCCACCACCAGCAGGTTCGGGGATTGCCGCCACGACAGGCACCAATGACCTTACAGCCACAGCTCCGGTCGGCCGCCTCAACAATGGTGGCGCGGAACAAGGTCCACTCGGACTCAATGTCCAGATGCATCCAAGGTGATCCCGGCGTCGTCCAGGCGCATCCAAGCCGGTCCCGGCGTCGTCCAAGCGCATCCAAGGCACATCCAAGGCACATCCAAGGCAGTCCTGGCGTCGTACAGGCGCATCCGAGGCGGTCCCGGAGTCATCCAGGTGCATTCATGGCAGTCCCGGCATCGTCCAGGTGCATACGAGGCGGTCCTGGGGTCATCCAGTCGCATTCAAGGCAGTCCTGGCGTTGTCCAGGAGCAACCAAGGCAGTACTGGCGTCAAGGCACATGCAAGGCAGTCGTGGCCTTGTCCAAGGGCATCCAAAGTCCTGCTGGTTTCCAGGCGCATCCGAGGCGGTCCAGGCGTCATCCAGGCGCATCCAAGGCGGTCCCCGGCCTTGTCCAGGCCCATCCAAGGGAGTCCCGGCGTCATCCAGGCACGTCGAAAGCAGTCCTGGCGTTGTCCAAGCGCATCCAAGGCGAACCCAGCTCCATCCAGGCGCATCCAAGGCGGTCCCTGCGTCCAGGCGCATGCAAGGTGGTCCCGGCGTCGTCCAAGCGCGGCCAAGGCGCATCCAAGGCGGTCCCGGGATCGGCCAGGGGCATTCAAAGCGATACTGGCGTCGTCCAGGCGCATCCAATGAGCATCTATGGCGATCTGGGCGTCGTCGAGGCGCATCCAAGGCGCATTTGAGGCACATCCAGGGCGCATCCAGGCGCATCCAAGGCGGTCCCAGCGAAGTCCAGGCACATCCAACGCAGTCCTGGCGTCGTCCAGGCGCATCTATGGTGTATGCAAGGCAGTTCCAGCATCAGACAGGCGGATCCAAGGTAGTTCCAGCATCGTCCAGGCGCAACCAAGGCAATCCTGGCGTCTAGGCGCATGCAAGGCAGTCCTGGCATCGACCAGGGACTTCCAAAGTCTTGGCCATCTCCAGGCGCATCAAAGGCGATCCAGGCGTCGTCCAAGCACATCCAAGGCAATCCCAGCGGCGTCCGGGCGCAATCAAGACGCATCCAAGGTGGTCCCAGCGCCATCCAGGCGCATCCTAGGCGGTCCCGTCATTGTCCGGGCGCATCCAAAGCGGTTTCGGCGTTGACCAGGCGCATCCAAAGCGGTCCCGGCGTTGTCCAGGCGCATTCAAGCTGTTCTCAGTGTCATCCAGGCGCATCCAAGATGATCCCGGCGTCGTCCATGGAGAACCCAAGGCGGTCCCGGAGTTGTCCAAGGTGCATCCAAGGCAGTCCTGGCGTCATCCAGGCGCATCCAAGGCAGTCCCGACGTGGTCCAGGCGCATCCAAGGTGTATCTAAGGCAGTCCCGACGTCGTCCAGGCGCATCCAAGACAGTCATGGCATCGTCCAGGCGCAACAAAGGCGGTCCCAGCGTCCAGGCGCATGCAAGGCGGTAACAGCTTCGTCCAGGCACATCCAAGACAGTCCCGGCATCATCCGGGCGCATCCGAGGCACATCCAACGCGGTCCCGGCGTCGTCCAGGCGCATCCCTGGCGGTTACGGTAAAGTCCAGGCGCATTCAAGGCAAATCCAAGGCAGCCCCGGCATTGTATAGGCCCATCCAAGGCAGTCCCAGCATCATCCAGACGTATCCAAGGCGGTCCCGGTGTCATCTAGGCGCATCCTAGGCGGTCCTGTTGTTGTCCAAGCGCATCCAAAGCGGTTGCGGCGTTGACCAGGCACATCCAAAGCGGTCCCGTCGTCATCCAGGGGCATCCAAGGTGATCCCGACGTCGTCCAAGGCGCATCCAAGGCACTCCTGTCGTCGTCCAGGCGCATCCAAGGCGTATCCAAGGCAATCCCGGTGTCGTCCAGGCGCATCCGAGGCGGTCCTGGCGTCGTCCAGCCGCAACAAAGGCGGTCCCAGCATCTGGGCGCATGCAAGGCGGTACAGGCGTCATCCAGGCACATCCATGACGGTCCCGGTGTTGTCCAGATGCATCCAAAGTGATCCCGGCGTCGTCAAAGGCGCATCCAAGGCGGTCCCCGCGTCGTCCAAGCCCGTCCAAGCACATCCGAGGCGCATCCTAGGCGCATCCAAGGCGGTCCCGGCGTTGTTTGGGGGCATAAAAGGCGGTCCAAGCGTCGTCCAGGCGCACCCAAGGGGGTATTGACATCATCCAGGCGCATCCGAGGGAGTCCCACCTTTGTCCAGGTGCATCCAAGATGCATTTAAGCCGGTTCCAGGGCCGTCCAGAAGCTTCCAAGGTGGATCCATCGCGGATCCAAGGCGGATCCAAGGCGCATCCCAGGCGGTCACGGCGAAGTCCAGGCGCATTCAAGGCAAATCCAAGGCGCTCCCGGCATTGTCCAGGGCCATCCAAGGCAGTCCCAGCGTCATCCAGACGTATCCAAGGCGGGCCAAGTGTCGTCTAGGCGCATCCTAGGCGGTCCTGTCGTTGTCCAGGCGCATCCAAAACGGTCGCGGCATTGACCAGGCGCATCCAAAGCGGTCCCGGCGTCGTCCAGGCGCTTCCAAGGTGCATCCAAGCCTCATCCAAGGTGGTCCCGGCGTCATCCAGGTGCTTCCAAGGTGCATCCAAGCCTCATCCAAGGCGGTCCCGGCGTCGTCCAACCGCAGCTAAGGCTGTCCTGGAGCCGTCCAGGCGCAGTCAAGGCAGTCCCGGTGTCGTCCAGGCGCATCTGAGGTGGTCCCCGGAGTCATCCAGGCGCATTCAAGAAAGTCCCGGCGTCATCCAGGTGCATCCAAGTCGGTCCCGGCATTTTCCAGGTGCATCCACCGCTGTTCCGGCATCATCCAGGCGCATCCAAGGCAGTCAGGGCTTCGTCCAGGTGCATCCAAGGCGGTCCTTGCGTCGTCCAGGCACAACCGAAGCAGTCCTGGCATTGTCCAGGCACATCCATGGCACATCCATGGCACATCCAAGGCGGTCCCGACGTCCGGGCCCATTTGAGGTGGTCATGGCGTCGTCCAGGCGCATCTGAGGCAATCCGGGCGTCGTCCAGGCGCATCCAAGGCGGTCCTGGCTTTGTCCAGGCAGTCCTGGCTTTGTCCAGGCGTATCCAAGGCGGTCCTGGCTTCGTCCAGGCGCATCCAAGGCAGTCCTGGCGTCTAGGCGCATGCAAGGCAGTCCTGGAATCGTCCAGGGGCATCCAAGGTTGTCCCAGAGTTCTCCAGGCGCATCCAAGGCGGTCCAGGTGTCGCCTATGCGCATCCAAGGCAATCCCAGCGTCGTCTAGGTGCATCAAAGATGGTCCCGGCGTCATCCAGGCGCATCCAAGATGATCCCGGCGTCGTCCATGGAGAATCCAAGGCAGTCCCGGTGTTGTCCAAGGTGCATCCAAGGCAGTCCTGGCGTCATCCAGGCGCACCCAAGGCAGTCCCGACGTCGTCCAGGCGCATCCAAGGTGTATCCAAGGCAGTCCCGACGTCGTCCAGGCGCATCCAAGGGAGTCCAGGCGCATCCAAGGCGGTCCTGGCATCGTCCAGGTGCATTCAAAGCAAACCCGGCGTTGTCCAGGCGCATCCAATGTGCATCCAAGGGGATCCGGGCGTCGTCCAGGCGCATCCAAGGCGGTCGTGACGTTGTCCAGGCGCATCCAAGGCGATCACGGTAGCGTCCAGGCGCATCCAAGGCGGTCCAGGCGCATTCAAAGCGGTCCTGGCATCGTCCGAGGCGAATCCAAGGCGCATCCAAGGCGGTCCCGACGTCATCCAAGGCGGTCGTTGCGTTGCCCAGGCGCAAGCGAGGCAGTCCCGGCGTCGTCCAAGCGCATCCAAGGCGATCCTGGCGGCATCCAGGCGCACACAAGGCGGTCCAGGCGCATTCAAGGCGGTCCTGGCGTTGTCCAGGCACATCCATGGCACATCCATGGCGCATCCAAGGCGGTCCCGACGTCATCCAGGTGCATCCAAGGCGGTCGTGGCGTTGTCCAGGCGCAACCGAGGTGGTCCCGGCGTCGTCCAGGCGCATTCGAGGCGGTCCCAGCGTCGTCCAGGCGCATTTGAGGCAGTCTCTGTGTCGTCCGGGCCCATTTGAGGCGGTCATGGCGTCGTCCAGGCGCATCGGAGGCAATCCGGGCGTCGTCCAGGCGCATCCAAGGCGGTTCTGGCTTTGTCCAGGCAGTCCTGGCTTTTTCCAGGCGTATCCAAGGCGGTCCTGGCTTCTTCCAGGCGCATCCAAGGCAGTCCTGGCGTCTAGGCGCATGCAAGGCAGTCCCGGGGTCGTCCAGGGGCATCCAAGGCGGTCCCAGAGTTCTCCAGGCGCATCCAAGGCGGTCCAGATGTCGCCCAAGCGCATCCAAGGCAATCCCAGCGTCGTCTAGGCGCATCAAAGATGGTCCCGGCGTCGTCCAGACTCATCCAAAGCGGTTTCGCCATTGTCCAAGCTTATCAAAGCCGATCCCAGCTCCATCCAGGCGCATACAAGGCACATCCAAGACGGTCCTGGCGTCCAGGCGCATGCAAGGTGGTTCCGGAGTCGTCCAGGTGCATCTGAGGCTGTCCTTGCTTCGTCCAAGGTGCATCCAAGGCACTTCCAAGACGGTCCTGGCGTCGACTAGGCGCATCCAAGGCACATCCAAACCAGCCCTGGCGTCGTCCAGGTCATCTTCCATGGCGCATCCAAGGCGATGCCGGCGTCGTCCGGGTGCATCCAAGGCAGTCCCGGCTTTGTCCAGGCGCATTCCAGGCGGTTCCGGCAGCGTCCAGGCGCATCCGAGACGGTCTTGGGTTTGTCCAGGCGCATTCGAGGCGGTCCTGGGTTTGTCCAGGCGCATCCAAGGCAGTCCTGGCTTCTTCCAGGCGCATCCAAGGCGGTCCTTGCGTCGTCAAGGCGCAACAGAGGCAGTCCAGGCGTCCTCCAGGCGCATCCAAGGCGGTCCCGGCGTCGTCCAGGTGCATCCGAGGCAGTCCTGGCTTCGTCCAGGCATATCCAAGGAAGTCCCGGCTTCATCCAGGGGCATCCAATGATTCCAGAAAATGATTGAGCACCACTGATCTTAGCGCAGGGGTGGGCAGGGCAGCGCAGGGGTGGGCAGGGCAGTTTCAACCAGATGCAGGCACATCACATAGCCCCCAACAAAAGACTGATGCTAGTTGTGTTAATCTGTTGATGGTGTTTTCCACCATTGATGGAGCCACCAGAATATTTGAGCCTCTAAGCTTCAATCAATTTTTTTGTGTACATAATATATGCCTGAGTTTTGTTATATTTTCTGCCTACAAGTGTTGCTGCAAAGTTTGTGTTCAAATATCAGTGTTATATTGAAGTTATGACTGCAAGATTAATCTAGAATTGTTAGCATGGTTGTGTTAGTCTGTTGATGGTGTTTTCCATAATGCGTTAGCATCAAGCTAACCAAGTTTAGCATTCATCACATTTTCTTCACATACTGTGTCAAATCTGTATTGGGTGGTTCGCAGTCACCAGAATATTTGAGCCTCTAAACTTCAATCAATTTTTAGTATACATAATATATGCCTGAGTTTTGTTATATTTTCTGCCTACAAGTGTTGCTGCAAAGTTTGTGTTCAAATATCAGTGTTATATTGAAGTTATGACTGCAACATTAATCTAGAGTTGTTAGCATGGTTGTGTTAGTCTGTTGATGGTGTTTTCCATAATGCGTTTGCATCAAGCTAACCAAGCTTAGCATTCATCACATTTTCTTCACATACTGTGTCAAATCTGTATTGGGTGTTTCGCAGTCACCAGAATATTTGAGCCTCTAAGTTTCAATCAATTTTTAGTATACATAATATATGCCTGTGAGTTTTGTTATATTTTCTGCCTACAAGTGTTGCTGCAAAGTTTGTGTTCAAATATCAGTGTTATATTGAAGTTATGACTGCAACATTAATCTAGAATTGTTAGCATGGTTGTGTTAGTCTGTTGATGGTGTTTTCCATAATGCGTTAGCATCAAGCTAACCAAGTTTAGCATTCATCACATTTTCTTCACATACTGTGTCAAATCTGTATTGGGTGGTTCGGAGTCACCAGAATATTGGAGCCTCTAAGCTTCAATCAATTTTTAGTATACATAATATACTATGCCTGTGAGTTTTATTATATTTTCTGCCTACAAGTGTTGCTGCAAAGTTTGTGTTCAAATATCAGTGTTATATTGGAGTTATAATGACTGCAACATTAATCTAGAATTGTTAGCATTGTATGTTAGCATTAAGCTCAGACAAAACTAAAACATCCAGGAGATCCTAAAATACTTGTTGTACAGTGTGACTTTTGTAAATGAGAAATAATGACTTACTTGTTTGCTGTTCTCCTCGAGTATTCAGATCATAATGGCAGACGTAATTTTTGGAACCGCATTCAAGGCGGTCCCGGCGTTGTCCAGGTACATCAAATTTACTTTTCTATTTTTATCCGTTTTTCTATTTTTATCTTTTGACTTATCCATTTTTGTGTATTTACTTAGCTACTTCTATATACTGTTTACTTATCTATTTTTATCAACTTTTTACTCATCCATTTTTATCTATTTACTTATCCAATTCTATAAATTTACATTTTATCTATTTACTTATCTATTTTTATCCATCCTCCATCCGTCCATCCATCCATCCACTATTTTCATCTGTTTACTTATTTATTTTTATCTACTTTTTACTTATCCCTTTTTATCTATTTACTTATCTACTATAAAATTACACGAATTTTATCTATTTACTTATCTATTTTTATCCATCCTCCATCCGTCCATCCATCCATCCACTATTTTCATCTGTTTACTTATCTATTTTTTATCTACTTTTTACTTATCCCTTTTTATCTATTTACTTATCTACTTCTATAAAATTACACCTATTTTATCTATTCCCTCATCTATTTTTATCCATCCTCCATCCGTCCATCCATCCATCCACTATTTTTATCTGTTTACTTGTCTATTTGTATCGACTTTTTACTTATCCAGTTATCAGTTTACCTATCCATTTTTTATCTACTTATCTATTTACTTATCTATTTACTTTTTTACATATTTAGTTTGTATTTTTATATATTTACTAATCTTATTCTCTCTCTTTGGCATCACAGTCTCAAAAGTCTCTTGTGTCTGGACATTAGGTCTTCTTCACACAGCGTCTTCTGTAGCATCTGTTGTCCAGATGCATCCAAGGTGATCCCGGTGTCGTCCAAGGCAGTCCCGACGTCATCCAAGCGCGTCCAAGAAGCATCCAAGGCATTCCTGGCATCGTACAGACGCATCCAAGGCGTATCCAAGGCAGTCCCGGTGTCGTCCAGGTGCAACCAAGGCGGTCCTGGCGTCCAGGCGCATCCAAGGCAGTCCCGGCATCGTCCAGGGGCATCCATAGTCCTGCCGATTTCCAGGTGCATAACAAGGCGGTCCAGGCGTCGTCCAAGCGCATCCAAGGCACATCCAAGGCAGTCCTGGCTTCGTCCAGGCGTATCCAAGGCAGTCCTGGTGTCGTCCAGGTGCAACCAAGGCAGTAACGGCGTCCAAGCGCATGCAAGGCAGTCGCGGCATTGTCCAGGGGCATCCAAAGTCCTGCTGATTTCCAGGCGCATCCGAGGCGGTCCAGGCGTCGTCCAGGCGCATTCAAAGTGGTTTTGGCATTGACCAGGCGCATCTCCCCACCGACACACGACGTCCCGAGTCGAGGTCAGCAGCACGCCATCTCCACTGTAAACAGTCTTGACGTTGCACTGCTTCCCCCTCCTGAGACGCCGGATGGTGGACCAGAATTTCCTCGAAGCCGTCCGGAAGTCATTCTCCATGGCCTCGCCAAACTCCTCCCACGCCCGGGTTTTTGCCTCAGCAACCGCTGAAGCCGGGTTCCGCTTGGCCACCCGGTACCTGTCATCTGCCTCCGGAGTCCCACAGGCCAAAACGGCCCGATAGGACTCCTTCTTCAGCTTGACGGCATCCCTTACCATCATGGTGTCCATCACCAGCAGGTTCGGTGATTGCCGCCACGACAGGCACAATGACCTTACGGCCACAGCTCCGGTTGGCCGCCTCAACAATGGAGGCGTGGAACAAGGTCCACTTGGCCTCAAAGTCCAGATGCATCCAAGGTGATCCCGACGTCGTCCAGGCGCATCCAAGGCAGTCCCGGCGTCGTCCAAGCGCATCCAAGGCACATCCAAGGCAGTCCTGGCTTCGTCCAGGCGTATCCAAGGCAGTCCTGGTGTTGTAGAGACGTGTCAGCCATGACAGCCCCACAACATCGAGAGCCCTTAGGAAATCCGGGCGGATCTAATCCAGCCCCGGGGCCTTGCCACAGAGGAGTTTTTTAACTACCTCAGTGACTTTGACCCCAGAGATTGGAGAGTCCGCCTCAGAGTCCCCAGGCCCTGCTTCCACAATGGAAGGCGTGTAGGTGGAATTGAGGAGGTCTTCGAAGTATTCTCCCCACCGACACACGACGTCCCGAGTCGAGGTCAGCAGCACGCCATCTCCACTGTAAACAGTCTTGACGTTGCACTGCTTCCCCCTCTGAGACGCCGGATGGTGGACCAGAATTTCCTCGAAGCCGTCCGGAAGTCATTCTCCATGGCCTCGCCAAACTCCTCCCACGCCCGGGTTTTTGCGTCAGCAACCGCTGAAGCCGGGTTCCGCTTGGCCACCCGGTACCTGTCATCTGCCTCCGGAGTCCCACAGGCCAAAACGGCCCGATAGGACTCCTTCTTCAGCTTGACGGCATCCCTTACCATCATGGTGTCCATCACCAGCAGGTTCGGTGATTGCCGCCACGACAGGCACAATGACCTTACGGCCACAGCTCCGGTCGGCCGCCTCAACAATGGAGGCGTGGAACAAGGTCCACTTGGCCTCAAAGTCCAGATGCATCCAAGGTGATCCCGACGTCGTCCAGGCGCATCCAAGGCGGTCCCGGCGTCGTCCAAGCGCATCCAAGGCCCATCCAAAGCAGTCCTGGCGTCGTCCAGGCGTATCCAAGGAAGTCCTGGTGTTGTCCAGGTGCAACCAAGGCAGTAACGGCGTCCAAGCGCATGCAAGGCAGTCGCGGCATTGTCCAGGGGCATTCAAAGTCCTGCTGATTTCCAGGCGCATCCGAGGCGGTCCAGGCCTCGTCCAGGCGCATTCAAAGTGGTTTTGGCATTGACCAGGCGCATCCAAAGCGGTCCCTGCGTCGTCCAGGCGGATCCAAGCCGATCTCAGTGTCATCCAAGCACATCTAAGATGATCCCGGCGTCATTCAAGGATAATCCAAGGAGAATCCAAGGCGGTCCCGGCGTCGTCCAAGGCGCATCCAAGGGGGTCCCGGCGTCGTCCAGGCGTATCCAAGGCAGTCCTGGTGTTGTAGAGACGTGTCAGCCATGACAGCCCCACAACATCGAGAGCCCTTAGGAAATCCGGGCGGATTTAATCCAGCCCCGGGGCCTTGCCACAGAGGAGTTTTTTAACTACCTCAGTGACTTTGACCCCAGAGATTGGAGAGTCCGCCTCAGAGTCCCCAGGCCCTGCTTCCACAATGGAAGGCGTGTAGGTGGAATTGAGGAGGTCTTCGAAGTATTCTCCCCACCGACACACGACGTCCCGAGTCGAGGTCAGCAGCACGCCATCTCCACTGTAAACAGTCTTGACGTTGCACTGCTTCCCCCTCTGAGACGCCGGATGGTGGACCAGAATTTCCTCGAAGCCGTCCGGAAGTCATTCTCCATGGCCTCGCCAAACTCCTCCCACGCCCGGGTTTTTGCCTCAGCAACCGCCGAAGCCGCGTTCCGCTTGGCCACCTGCTACCTGTCATCTGCCTCCGGAGTCCCACAGACCAAAACGGCCCGATAGGACTCCTTCTTCAGCTTGACGGCATCCCTTACCGCCGGTGTCCACCACCAGCAGGTTCGGGGATTGCCGCCACGACAGGCACCAATGACCTTACAGCCACAGCTCCGGTCGGCCGCCTCAACAATGGTGGCGCGGAACAAGGTCCACTCGGACTCAATGTCCAGATGCATCCAAGGTGATCCCGGCGTCGTCCAGGCGCATCCAAGCCGGTCCCGGCGTCGTCCAAGCGCATCCAAGGCACATCCAAGGCACATCCAAGGCAGTCCTGGCGTCGTACAGGCGCATCCGAGGCGGTCCCGGAGTCATCCAGGTGCATTCATGGCAGTCCCGGCATCGTCCAGGTGCATACGAGGCGGTCCTGGGGTCATCCAGTCGCATTCAAGGCAGTCCTGGCGTTGTCCAGGAGCAACCAAGGCAGTACTGGCGTCAAGGCACATGCAAGGCAGTCGTGGCCTTGTCCAAGGGCATCCAAAGTCCTGCTGGTTTCCAGGCGCATCCGAGGCGGTCCAGGCGTCATCCAGGCGCATCCAAGGCGGTCCCCGGCCTTGTCCAGGCCCATCCAAGGGAGTCCCGGCGTCATCCAGGCACGTCGAAAGCAGTCCTGGCGTTGTCCAAGCGCATCCAAGGCGAACCCAGCTCCATCCAGGCGCATCCAAGGCGGTCCCTGCGTCCAGGCGCATGCAAGGTGGTCCCGGCGTCGTCCAAGCGCGGCCAAGGCGCATCCAAGGCGGTCCCGGGATCGGCCAGGGGCATTCAAAGCGATACTGGCGTCGTCCAGGCGCATCCAATGAGCATCTATGGCGATCCGGGCGTCGTCGAGGCGCATCCAAGGCGCATTTGAGGCACATCCAGGGCGCATCCAGGCGCATCCAAGGCGGTCCCAGCGAAGTCCAGGCACATCCAACGCAGTCCTGGCGTCGTCCAGGCGCATCTATGGTGTATGCAAGGCAGTTCCAGCATCAGACAGGCGGATCCGAGGTAGTTCCAGCATCGTCCAGGCGCAACCAAGGCAATCCTGGCGTCTAGGCGCATGCAAGGCAGTCCTGGCATCGACCAGGGACTTCCAAAGTCTTGGCCATCTCCAGGCGCATCAAAGGCGATCCAGGCGTCGTCCAAGCACATCCAAGGCAATCCCAGCGGCGTCCGGGCGCAATCAAGACGCATCCAAGGTGGTCCCAGCGCCATCCAGGCGCATCCTAGGCGGTCCCGTCATTGTCCGGGCGCATCCAAAGCGGTTTCGGCGTTGACCAGGCGCATCCAAAGCGGTCCCGGCGTTGTCCAGGCGCATTCAAGCTGTTCTCAGTGTCATCCAGGCGCATCCAAGATGATCCCGGCGTCGTCCATGGAGAACCCAAGGCGGTCCCGGAGTTGTCCAAGGTGCATCCAAGGCAGTCCTGGCGTCATCCAGGCGCATCCAAGGCAGTCCCGACGTGGTCCAGGCGCATCCAAGGTGTATCTAAGGCAGTCCCGACGTCGTCCAGGCGCATCCAAGACAGTCATGGCATCGTCCAGGCGCAACAAAGGCGGTCCCAGCGTCCAGGCGCATGCAAGGCGGTAACAGCTTCGTCCAGGCACATCCAAGACAGTCCCGGCATCATCCGGGCGCATCCGAGGCACATCCAACGCGGTCCCGGCGTCGTCCAGGCGCATCCCTGGCGGTTACGGTAAAGTCCAGGCGCATTCAAGGCAAATCCAAGGCAGCCCCGGCATTGTATAGGCCCATCCAAGGCAGTCCCAGCATCATCCAGACGTATCCAAGGCGGTCCCGGTGTCATCTAGGCGCATCCTAGGCGGTCCTGTTGTTGTCCAAGCGCATCCAAAGCGGTTGCGGCGTTGACCAGGCACATCCAAAGCGGTCCCGTCGTCATCCAGGGGCATCCAAGGTGATCCCGACGTCGTCCAAGGCGCATCCAAGGCACTCCTGTCGTCGTCCAGGCGCATCCAAGGCGTATCCAAGGCAATCCCGGTGTCGTCCAGGCGCATCCGAGGCGGTCCTGGCGTCGTCCAGCCGCAACAAAGGCGGTCCCAGCATCTGGGCGCATGCAAGGCGGTACAGGCGTCATCCAGGCACATCCATGACGGTCCCGGTGTTGTCCAGATGCATCCAAAGTGATCCCGGCGTCGTCAAAGGCGCATCCAAGGCGGTCCCCGCGTCGTCCAAGCCCGTCCAAGCACATCCGAGGCGCATCCTAGGCGCATCCAAGGCGGTCCCGGCGTTGTTTGGGGGCATAAAAGGCGGTCCAAGCGTCGTCCAGGCGCACCCAAGGGGGTATTGACATCATCCAGGCGCATCCGAGGGAGTCCCACCTTTGTCCAGGTGCATCCAAGATGCATTTAAGCCGGTTCCAGGGCCGTCCAGAAGCTTCCAAGGTGGATCTATCGCGGATCCAAGGCGCATCCCAGGCGGTCACGCCGAAGTCCAGGCGCATTCAAGGCGCATCCAAGGCGGTCCCGGCGTCGTCCAAGCACATCCGAGGCGCATCCTAGGCGCATCCAAGGCGGTCCTGCCGTTGTTTGGGGGCATAAAAGGCGGTTCAAGCATCGTCCAGGCGCACCCAAGGGGGTACTGACATCATCCAGGCGCATCCGAGGGAGTCCCACCTTTGTCCAGGTGCATCCAAGATGCATTTAAGGCGGTTCCGGGGCCGTCCAGAAGCTTCCAAGGTGGATCCATCGCGGATCCAAGGCGGATCCAAGGCGCATCCCAGGCGGTCACGGCGAAGTCCAGGCGCATTCAAGGCAAATCCAAGGCGCTCCCGGCATTGTCCAGGGCCATCCAAGGCAGTCCCAGCGTCATCCAGACGTATCCAAGGCGGGCCAAGTGTCGTCTAGGCGCATCCTAGGCGGTCCTGTCGTTGTCCAGGCGCATCCAAAACGGTCGCGGCATTGACCAGGCGCATCCAAAGCGGTCCCGGCGTCGTCCAGGCGCTTCCAAGGTGCATCCAAGCCTCATCCAAGGTGGTCCCGGCGTCATCCAGGTGCTTCCAAGGTGCATCCAAGCCTCATCCAAGGCGGTCCCGGCGTCGTCCAACCGCAGCTAAGGCTGTCCTGGAGCCGTCCAGGCGCAGTCAAGGCAGTCCCGGTGTCGTCCAGGCGCATCTGAGGTGGTCCCCGGAGTCATCCAGGCGCATTCAAGAAAGTCCCGGCGTCATCCAGGTGCATCCAAGTCGGTCCCGGCATTTTCCAGGTGCATCCACCGCTGTTCCGGCATCATCCAGGCGCATCCAAGGCAGTCAGGGCTTCGTCCAGGTGCATCCAAGGCGGTCCTTGCGTCGTCCAGGCACAACCGAAGCAGTCCTGGCATTGTCCAGGCACATCCATGGCACATCCATGGCACATCCAAGGCGGTCCCGACGTCCGGGCCCATTTGAGGTGGTCATGGCGTCGTCCAGGCGCATCTGAGGCAATCCGGGCGTCGTCCAGGCGCATCCAAGGCGGTCCTGGCTTTGTCCAGGCAGTCCTGGCTTTGTCCAGGCGTATCCAAGGCGGTCCTGGCTTCGTCCAGGCGCATCCAAGGCAGTCCTGGCGTCTAGGCGCATGCAAGGCAGTCCCGGAATCGTCCAGGGGCATCCAAGGTTGTCCCAGAGTTCTCCAGGCGCATCCAAGGCGGTCCAGGTGTCGCCTATGCGCATCCAAGGCAATCCCAGCGTCGTCTAGGTGCATCAAAGATGGTCCCGGCGTCATCCAGGCGCATCCAAGATGATCCCGGCGTCGTCCATGGAGAATCCAAGGCAGTCCCGGTGTTGTCCAAGGTGCATCCAAGGCAGTCCTGGCGTCATCCAGGCGCACCCAAGGCAGTCCCGACGTCGTCCAGGCGCATCCAAGGTGTATCCAAGGCAGTCCCGACGTCGTCCAGGCGCATCCAAGGGAGTCCAGGCGCATCCAAGGCGGTCCTGGCATCGTCCAGGTGCATTCAAAGCAAACCCGGCGTTGTCCAGGCGCATCCAATGTGCATCCAAGGGGATCCGGGCGTCGTCCAGGCGCATCCAAGGCGGTCGTGACGTTGTCCAGGCGCATCCAAGGCGATCACGGTAGCGTCCAGGCGCATCCAAGGCGGTCCAGGCGCATTCAAAGCGGTCCTGGCATCGTCCGAGGCGAATCCAAGGCGCATCCAAGGCGGTCCCGACGTCATCCAAGGCGGTCGTTGCGTTGCCCAGGCGCAAGCGAGGCAGTCCCGGCGTCGTCCAAGCGCATCCAAGGCGATCCTGGCGGCATCCAGGCGCACACAAGGCGGTCCAGGCGCATTCAAGGCGGTCCTGGCGTTGTCCAGGCACATCCATGGCACATCCATGGCGCATCCAAGGCGGTCCCGACGTCATCCAGGTGCATCCAAGGCGGTCGTGGCGTTGTCCAGGCGCAACCAAGGTGGTCCCGGCGTCGTCCAGGCGCATTCGAGGCGGTCCCAGCGTCGTCCAGGCGCATTTGAGGCAGTCTCTGTGTCGTCCGGGCCCAATTGAGGCGGTCATGGCGTCGTCCAGGCGCATCGGAGGCAATCCGGGCGTCGTCCAGGCGCATCCAAGGCGGTTCTGGCTTTGTCCAGGCAGTCCTGGCTTTTTCCAGGCGTATCCAAGGCGGTCCTGGCTTCTTCCAGGCGCATCCAAGGCAGTCCTGGCGTCTAGGCGCATGCAAGGCAGTCCCGGGGTCGTCCAGGGGCATCCAAGGCAGTCCCAGAGTTCTCCAGGCGCATCCAAGGCGGTCCAGATGTCGCCCAAGCGCATCCAAGGCAATCCCAGCGTCGTCTAGGCGCATCAAAGATGGTCCCGGCGTCGTCCAGACTCATCCAAAGCGGTTTCGCCATTGTCCAAGCTTATCAAAGCCGATCCCAGCTCCATCCAGGCGCATACAAGGCACATCCAAGACGGTCCTGGCGTCCAGGCGCATGCAAGGTGGTTCCGGAGTCGTCCAGGTGCATCTGAGGCTGTCCTTGCTTCGTCCAAGGTGCATCCAAGGCACTTCCAAGACGGTCCTGGCGTCGACTAGGCGCATCCAAGGCACATCCAAACCAGCCCTGGCGTCGTCCAGGTCATCTTCCATGGCGCATCCAAGGCGATGCCGGCGTCGTCCGGGTGCATCCAAGGCAGTCCCGGCTTTGTCCAGGCGCATTCCAGGCGGTTCCAAGAGCGTCCAGGCGCATCCGAGACGGTCTTGGGTTTGTCCAGGCGCATTCGAGGCGGTCCTGGGTTTGTCCAGGCGCATCCAAGGCAGTCCTGGCTTCTTCCAGGCGCATCCAAGGCGGTCCTTGCGTCGTCAAGGCGCAACAGAGGCAGTCCAGGCGTCCTCCAGGCGCATCCAAGGCGGTCCCGGCGTCGTCCAGGTGCATCCGAGGCAGTCCTGGCTTCGTCCAGGCGCATCCAAGGCGGTCCTTGCGTCGTCAAGGCGCAACAGAGGCAGTCCAGGCGTCCTCCAGGCGCATCCAAGGCGGTCCCGGCGTCGTCCAGGTGCATCCGAGGCAGTCCTGGCTTCGTCCAGGCATATCCAAGGAAGTCCCGGCTTCATCCAGGGGCATCCAATGATTCCAGAAAATGATTGAGCACCACTGATCTTAGCGCAGGGGTGGGCAGGGCAGCGCAGGGGTGGGCAGGGCAGTTTCAACCAGATGCAGGCACATCACATAGCCCCCAACAAAAGACTGATGCTAGTTGTGTTAATCTGTTGATGGTGTTTTCCACCATTGATGGAGCCACCAGAATATTTGAGCCTCTAAGCTTCAATCAATTTTTTTGTGTACATAATATATGCCTGAGTTTTGTTATATTTTCTGCCTACAAGTGTTGCTGCAAAGTTTGTGTTCAAATATCAGTGTTATATTGAAGTTATGACTGCAAGATTAATCTAGAATTGTTAGCATGGTTGTGTTAGTCTGTTGATGGTGTTTTCCATAATGCGTTAGCATCAAGCTAACCAAGTTTAGCATTCATCACATTTTCTTCACATACTGTGTCAAATCTGTATTGGGTGGTTCGCAGTCACCAGAATATTTGAGCCTCTAAACTTCAATCAATTTTTAGTATACATAATATATGCCTGAGTTTTGTTATATTTTCTGCCTACAAGTGTTGCTGCAAAGTTTGTGTTCAAATATCAGTGTTATATTGAAGTTATGACTGCAACATTAATCTAGAGTTGTTAGCATGGTTGTGTTAGTCTGTTGATGGTGTTTTCCATAATGCGTTTGCATCAAGCTAACCAAGCTTAGCATTCATCACATTTTCTTCACATACTGTGTCAAATCTGTATTGGGTGTTTCGCAGTCACCAGAATATTTGAGCCTCTAAGTTTCAATCAATTTTTAGTATACATAATATATGCCTGTGAGTTTTGTTATATTTTCTGCCTACAAGTGTTGCTGCAAAGTTTGTGTTCAAATATCAGTGTTATATTGAAGTTATGACTGCAACATTAATCTAGAATTGTTAGCATGGTTGTGTTAGTCTGTTGATGGTGTTTTCCATAATGCGTTAGCATCAAGCTAACCAAGTTTAGCATTCATCACATTTTCTTCACATACTGTGTCAAATCTGTATTGGGTGGTTCGGAGTCACCAGAATATTGGAGCCTCTAAGCTTCAATCAATTTTTAGTATACATAATATACTATGCCTGTGAGTTTTATTATATTTTCTGCCTACAAGTGTTGCTGCAAAGTTTGTGTTCAAATATCAGTGTTATATTGGAGTTATAATGACTGCAACATTAATCTAGAATTGTTAGCATTGTATGTTAGCATTAAGCTCAGACAAAACTAAAACATCCAGGAGATCCTAAAATACTTGTTGTACAGTGTGACTTTTGTAAATGAGAAATAATGACTTACTTGTTTGCTGTTCTCCTCGAGTATTCAGATCATAATGGCAGACGTAATTTTTGGAACCGCATTCAAGGCGGTCCCGGCGTTGTCCAGGTACATCAAATTTACTTTTCTATTTTTATCCGTTTTTCTATTTTTATCTTTTGACTTATCCATTTTTGTGTATTTACTTAGCTACTTCTATATACTGTTTACTTATCTATTTTTATCAACTTTTTACTCATCCATTTTTATCTATTTACTTATCCAATTCTATAAATTTACATTTTATCTATTTACTTATCTATTTTTATCCATCCTCCATCCGTCCATCCATCCATCCACTATTTTCATCTGTTTACTTATTTATTTTTATCTACTTTTTACTTATCCCTTTTTATCTATTTACTTATCTACTATAAAATTACACGAATTTTATCTATTTACTTATCTATTTTTATCCATCCTCCATCCGTCCATCCATCCATCCACTATTTTCATCTGTTTACTTATCTATTTTTTATCTACTTTTTACTTATCCCTTTTTATCTATTTACTTATCTACTTCTATAAAATTACACCTATTTTATCTATTCCCTCATCTATTTTTATCCATCCTCCATCCGTCCATCCATCCATCCACTATTTTTATCTGTTTACTTGTCTATTTGTATCGACTTTTTACTTATCCAGTTATCAGTTTACCTATCCATTTTTTATCTACTTATCTATTTACTTATCTATTTACTTTTTTACATATTTAGTTTGTATTTTTATATATTTACTAATCTTATTCTCTCTCTTTGGCATCACAGTCTCAAAAGTCTCTTGTGTCTGGACATTAGGTCTTCTTCACACAGCGTCTTCTGTAGCATCTGTTGTCCAGATGCATCCAAGGTGATCCCGGTGTCGTCCAAGGCAGTCCCGACGTCATCCAAGCGCGTCCAAGAAGCATCCAAGGCATTCCTGGCATCGTACAGACGCATCCAAGGCGTATCCAAGGCAGTCCCGGTGTCGTCCAGGTGCAACCAAGGCGGTCCTGGCGTCCAGGCGCATCCAAGGCAGTCCCGGCATCGTCCAGGGGCATCCATAGTCCTGCCGATTTCCAGGTGCATAACAAGGCGGTCCAGGCGTCGTCCAAGCGCATCCAAGCCACATCCAAGGCAGTCCTGGCTTCGTCCAGGCGTATCCAAGGCAGTCCTGGTGTCGTCCAGGTGCAACCAAGGCAGTAACGGCGTCCAAGCGCATGCAAGGCAGTCGCGGCATTGTCCAGGGGCATCCAAAGTCCTGCTGATTTCCAGGCGCATCCGAGGCGGTCCAGGCGTCGTCCAGGCGCATTCAAAGTGGTTTTGGCATTGACCAGGCGCATCTCCCCACCGACACACGACGTCCCGAGTCGAGGTCAGCAGCACGCCATCTCCACTGTAAACAGTCTTGACGTTGCACTGCTTCCCCCTCCTGAGACGCCGGATGGTGGACCAGAATTTCCTCGAAGCCGTCCGGAAGTCATTCTCCATGGCCTCGCCAAACTCCTCCCACGCCCGGGTTTTTGCCTCAGCAACCGCTGAAGCCGGGTTCCGCTTGGCCACCCGGTACCTGTCATCTGCCTCCGGAGTCCCACAGGCCAAAACGGCCCGATAAGACTCCTTCTTCAGCTTGACGGCATCCCTTACCATCATGGTGTCCATCACCAGCAGGTTCGGGGATTGCCGCCACGACAGGCACAATGACCTTACGGCCACAGCTCCGGTTGGCCGCCTCAACAATGGAGGCGTGGAACAAGGTCCACTTGGCCTCAAAGTCCAGATGCATCCAAGGTGATCCCGACGTCGTCCAGGCGCATCCAAGGCAGTCCCGGCGTCGTCCAAGCGCATCCAAGGCACATCCAAGGCAGTCCTGGCTTCGTCCAGGCGTATCCAAGGCAGTCCTGGTGTTGTAGAGACGTGTCAGCCATGACAGCCCCACAACATCGAGAGCCCTTAGGAAATCCGGGCGGATCTAATCCAGCCCCGGGGCCTTGCCACAGAGGAGTTTTTTAACTACCTCAGTGACTTTGACCCCAGAGATTGGAGAGTCCGCCTCAGAGTCCCCAGGCCCTGCTTCCACAATGGAAGGCGTGTAGGTGGAATTGAGGAGGTCTTCGAAGTATTCTCCCCACCGACACACGACGTCCCGAGTCGAGGTCAGCAGCACGCCATCTCCACTGTAAACAGTCTTGACGTTGCACTGCTTCCCCCTCCTGAGACGCCGGATGGTGGACCAGAATTTCCTCGAAGCCGTCCGGAAGTCATTCTCCATGGCCTCGCCAAACTCCTCCCACGCCCGGGTTTTTGCCTCAGCAACCGCTGAAGCCGGGTTCCGCTTGGCCACCCGGTACCTGTCATCTGCCTCCGGAGTCCCACAGGCCAAAACGGCCCGATAGGACTCCTTCTTCAGCTTGACGGCATCCCTTACCATCATGGTGTCCATCACCAGCAGGTTCGGTGATTGCCGCCACGACAGGCACAATGACCTTACGGCCACAGCTCCGGTCGGCCGCCTCAACAATGGAGGCGTGGAACAAGGTCCACTTGGCCTCAAAGTCCAGATGCATCCAAGGTGATCCCGACGTCGTCCAGGCGCATCCAAGGCGGTCCCGGCGTCGTCCAAGCGCATCCAAGGCCCATCCAAAGCAGTCCTGGCGTCGTCCAGGCGTATCCAAGGAAGTCCTGGTGTTGTCCAGGTGCAACCAAGGCAGTAACGGCGTCCAAGCGCATGCAAGGCAGTCGCGGCATTGTCCAGGGGCATCCAAAGTCCTGCTGATTTCCAGGCGCATCCGAGGCGGTCCAGGCCTCGTCCAGGCGCATTCAAAGTGGTTTTGGCATTGACCAGGCGCATCCAAAGCGGTCCCTGCGTCGTCCAGGCGGATCCAAGCTGATCTCAGTGTCATCCAAGCACATCTAAGATGATCCCGGCGTCATTCAAGGATAATCCAAGGAGAATCCAAGGCGGTCCCGGCGTCGTCCAAGGCGCATCCAAGGGGGTCCCGGCGTCGTCCAGGCGTATCCAAGGCAGTCCTGGTGTTGTAGAGACGTGTCAGCCATGACAGCCCCACAACATCGAGAGCCCTTAGGAAATCCGGGCGGATTTAATCCAGCCCCGGGGCCTTGCCACAGAGGAGTTTTTTAACTACCTCAGTGACTTTGACCCCAGAGATTGGAGAGTCCGCCTCAGAGTCCCCAGGCCCTGCTTCCACAATGGAAGGCGTGTAGGTGGAATTGAGGAGGTCTTCGAAGTATTCTCCCCACCGACACACGACGTCCCGAGTCGAGGTCAGCAGCACGCCATCTCCACTGTAAACAGTCTTGACGTTGCACTGCTTCCCCCTCTGAGACGCCGGATGGTGGACCAGAATTTCCTCGAAGCCGTCCGGAAGTCATTCTCCATGGCCTCGCCAAACTCCTCCCACGCCCGGGTTTTTGCCTCAGCAACCGCTGAAGCCGGGTTCCGCTTGGCCACCCGGTACCTGTCATCTGCCTCCGGAGTCCCACAGGCCAAAACGGCCCGATAGGACTCCTTCTTCAGCTTGACGGCATCCCTTACCATCATGGTGTCCATCACCAGCAGGTTCGGTGATTGCCGCCACGACAGGCACAATGACCTTACGGCCACAGCTCCGGTCGGCCGCCTCAACAATGGAGGCGTGGAACAAGGTCCACTTGGCCTCAAAGTCCAGATGCATCCAAGGTGATCCCGACGTCGTCCAGGCGCATCCAAGGCGGTCCCGGCGTCGTCCAAGCGCATCCAAGGCCCATCCAAAGCAGTCCTGGCGTCGTCCAGGCGTATCCAAGGAAGTCCTGGTGTTGTCCAGGTGCAACCAAGGCAGTAACGGCGTCCAAGCGCATGCAAGGCAGTCGCGGCATTGTCCAGGGGCATCCAAAGTCCTGCTGATTTCCAGGCGCATCCGAGGCGGTCCAGGCCTCGTCCAGGCGCATTCAAAGTGGTTTTGGCATTGACCAGGCGCATCCAAAGCGGTCCCTGCGTCGTCCAGGCGGATCCAAGCCGATCTCAGTGTCATCCAAGCACATCTAAGATGATCCCGGCGTCATTCAAGGATAATCCAAGGAGAATCCAAGGCGGTCCCGGCGTCGTCCAAGGCGCATCCAAGGGGGTCCCGGCGTCGTCCAGGCGTATCCAAGGCAGTCCTGGTGTTGTAGAGACGTGTCAGCCATGACAGCCCCACAACATCGAGAGCCCTTAGGAAATCCGGGCGGATTTAATCCAGCCCCGGGGCCTTGCCACAGAGGAGTTTTTTAACTACCTCAGTGACTTTGACCCCAGAGATTGGAGAGTCCGCCTCAGAGTCCCCAGGCCCTGCTTCCACAATGGAAGGCGTGTAGGTGGAATTGAGGAGGTCTTCGAAGTATTCTCCCCACCGACACACGACGTCCCGAGTCGAGGTCAGCAGCACGCCATCTCCACTGTAAACAGTCTTGACGTTGCACTGCTTCCCCCTCTGAGACGCCGGATGGTGGACCAGAATTTCCTCGAAGCCGTCCGGAAGTCATTCTCCATGGCCTCGCCAAACTCCTCCCACGCCCGGGTTTTTGCCTCAGCAACCGCTGAAGCCGGGTTCCGCTTGGCCACCCGGTACCTGTCATCTGCCTCCGGAGTCCCACAGGCCAAAACGGCCCGATAGGACTCCTTCTTCAGCTTGACGGCATCCCTTACCATCATGGTGTCCATCACCAGCAGGTTCGGTGATTGCCGCCACGACAGGCACAATGACCTTACGGCCACAGCTCCGGTCGGCCGCCTCAACAATGGAGGCGTGGAACAAGGTCCACTTGGCCTCAAAGTCCAGATGCATCCAAGGTGATCCCGACGTCGTCCAGGCGCATCCAAGGCGGTCCCGGCGTCGTCCAAGCGCATCCAAGGCCCATCCAAAGCAGTCCTGGCGTCGTCCAGGCGTATCCAAGGAAGTCCTGGTGTTGTCCAGGTGCAACCAAGGCAGTAACGGCGTCCAAGCGCATGCAAGGCAGTCGCGGCATTGTCCAGGGGCATCCAAAGTCCTGCTGATTTCCAGGCGCATCCGAGGCGGTCCAGGCCTCGTCCAGGCGCATTCAAAGTGGTTTTGGCATTGACCAGGCGCATCCAAAGCGGTCCCTGCGTCGTCCAGGCGGATCCAAGCCGATCTCAGTGTCATCCAAGCACATCTAAGATGATCCCGGCGTCATTCAAGGATAATCCAAGGAGAATCCAAGGCGGTCCCGGCGTCGTCCAAGGCGCATCCAAGGGGGTCCCGGCGTCGTCCAGGCGTATCCAAGGCAGTCCTGGTGTTGTAGAGACGTGTCAGCCATGACAGCCCCACAACATCGAGAGCCCTTAGGAAATCCGGGCGGATTTAATCCAGCCCCGGGGCCTTGCCACAGAGGAGTTTTTTAACTACCTCAGTGACTTTGACCCCAGAGATTGGAGAGTCCGCCTCAGAGTCCCCAGGCCCTGCTTCCACAATGGAAGGCGTGTAGGTGGAATTGAGGAGGTCTTCGAAGTATTCTCCCCACCGACACACGACGTCCCGAGTCGAGGTCAGCAGCACGCCATCTCCACTGTAAACAGTCTTGACGTTGCACTGCTTCCCCCTCCTGAGACGCCGGATGGTGGACCAGAATTTCCTCGAAGCTGTCCGGAAGTCATTCTCCATGGCCTCGCCAAACTCCTCCCACGCCCGGGTTTTTGCCTCAGCAACCGCCGAAGCCGCGTTCCGCTTGGCCACCTGCTACCTGTCATCTGCCTCCGGAGTCCCACAGACCAAAACGGCCCGATAGGACTCCTTCTTCAGCTTGACGGCATCCCTTACCGCCGGTGTCCACCACCAGCAGGTTCGGGGATTGCCGCCACGACAGGCACCAATGACCTTACAGCCACAGCTCCGGTCGGCCGCCTCAACAATGGTGGCGCGGAACAAGGTCCACTCGGACTCAATGTCCAGATGCATCCAAGGTGATCCCGGCGTCGTCCAGGCGCATCCAAGCCGGTCCCGGCGTCGTCCAAGCGCATCCAAGGCACATCCAAGGCACATCCAAGGCAGTCCTGGCGTCGTACAGGCGCATCCGAGGCGGTCCCGGAGTCATCCAGGTGCATTCATGGCAGTCCCGGCATCGTCCAGGTGCATACGAGGCGGTCCTGGGGTCATCCAGTCGCATTCAAGGCAGTCCTGGCGTTGTCCAGGAGCAACCAAGGCAGTACTGGCGTCAAGGCACATGCAAGGCAGTCGTGGCCTTGTCCAAGGGCATCCAAAGTCCTGCTGGTTTCCAGGCGCATCCGAGGCGGTCCAGGCGTCATCCAGGCGCATCCAAGGCGGTCCCCGGCCTTGTCCAGGCCCATCCAAGGGAGTCCCGGCGTCATCCAGGCACGTCGAAAGCAGTCCTGGCGTTGTCCAAGCGCATCCAAGGCGAACCCAGCTCCATCCAGGCGCATCCAAGGCGGTCCCTGCGTCCAGGCGCATGCAAGGTGGTCCCGGCGTCGTCCAAGCGCGGCCAAGGCGCATCCAAGGCGGTCCCGGGATCGGCCAGGGGCATTCAAAGCGATACTGGCGTCGTCCAGGCGCATCCAATGAGCATCTATGGCGATCCGGGCGTCGTCGAGGCGCATCCAAGGCGCATTTGAGGCACATCCAGGGCGCATCCAGGCGCATCCAAGGCGGTCCCAGCGAAGTCCAGGCACATCCAACGCAGTCCTGGCGTCGTCCAGGCGCATCTATGGTGTATGCAAGGCAGTTCCAGCATCAGACAGGCGGATCCGAGGTAGTTCCAGCATCGTCCAGGCGCAACCAAGGCAATCCTGGCGTCTAGGCGCATGCAAGGCAGTCCTGGCATCGACCAGGGACTTCCAAAGTCTTGGCCATCTCCAGGCGCATCAAAGGCGATCCAGGCGTCGTCCAAGCACATCCAAGGCAATCCCAGCGGCGTCCGGGCGCAATCAAGACGCATCCAAGGTGGTCCCAGCGCCATCCAGGCGCATCCTAGGCGGTCCCGTCATTGTCCGGGCGCATCCAAAGCGGTTTCGGCGTTGACCAGGCGCATCCAAAGCGGTCCCGGCGTTGTCCAGGCGCATTCAAGCTGTTCTCAGTGTCATCCAGGCGCATCCAAGATGATCCCGGCGTCGTCCATGGAGAACCCAAGGCGGTCCCGGAGTTGTCCAAGGTGCATCCAAGGCAGTCCTGGCGTCATCCAGGCGCATCCAAGGCGTATCCAAGGCAGTCCCGACGTGGTCCAGGCGCATCCAAGGTGTATCTAAGGCAGTCCCGACGTCGTCCAGGCGCATCCAAGACAGTCATGGCATCGTCCAGGCGCAACAAAGGCGGTCCCAGCGTCCAGGCGCATGCAAGGCGGTAACAGCTTCGTCCAGGCACATCCAAGACAGTCCCGGCATCATCCGGGCGCATCCGAGGCACATCCAACGCGGTCCCGGCGTCGTCCAGGCGCATCCCTGGCGGTTACGGTAAAGTCCAGGCGCATTCAAGGCAAATCCAAGGCAGCCCCGGCATTGTATAGGCCCATCCAAGGCAGTCCCAGCATCATCCAGACGTATCCAAGGCGGTCCCGGTGTCATCTAGGCGCATCCTAGGCGGTCCTGTTGTTGTCCAAGCGCATCCAAAGCGGTTGCGGCGTTGACCAGGCACATCCAAAGCGGTCCCGTCGTCATCCAGGGGCATCCAAGGTGATCCCGACGTCGTCCAAGGCGCATCCAAGGCACTCCTGTCGTCGTCCAGGCGCATCCAAGGCGTATCCAAGGCAATCCCGGTGTCGTCCAGGCGCATCCGAGGCGGTCCTGGCGTCGTCCAGGCGCAACAAAGGCGGTCCCAGCATCTGGGCGCATGCAAGGCGGTACAGGCGTCATCCAGGCACATCCATGACGGTCCCGGTGTTGTCCAGATGCATCCAAAGTGATCCCGGCGTCGTCAAAGGCGCATCCAAGGCGGTCCCCGCGTCGTCCAAGCCCGTCCAAGCACATCCGAGGCGCATCCTAGGCGCATCCAAGGCGGTCCCGGCGTTGTTTGGGGGCATAAAAGGCGGTCCAAGCGTCGTCCAGGCGCACCCAAGGGGGTATTGACATCATCCAGGCGCATCCGAGGGAGTCCCACCTTTGTCCAGGTGCATCCAAGATGCATTTAAGCCGGTTCCAGGGCCGTCCAGAAGCTTCCAAGGTGGATCTATCGCGGATCCAAGGCGCATCCCAGGCGGTCACGCCGAAGTCCAGGCGCATTCAAGGCGCATCCAAGGCGGTCCCGGCGTCGTCCAAGCACATCCGAGGCGCATCCTAGGCGCATCCGAGGGAGTCCCACCTTTGTCCAGGTGCATCCAAGATGCATTTAAGCCGGTTCCAGGGCCGTCCAGAAGCTTCCAAGGTGGATCCATCGCGGATCCAAGGCGCATCCCAGGCGGTCACGCCGAAGTCCAGGCGCATTCAAGGCGCATCCAAGGCGGTCCCGGCGTCATCCAAGCACATCCGAGGCGCATCCTAGGCGCATCCAAGGCGGTCCTGCCGTTGTTTGGGGGCATAAAAGGCGGTTCAAGCATCGTCCAGGCGCACCCAAGGGGGTACTGACATCATCCAGGCGCATCCGAGGGAGTCCCACCTTTGTCCAGGTGCATCCAAGATGCATTTAAGGCGGTTCCGGGGCCGTCCAGAAGCTTCCAAGGTGGATCCATCGCGGATCCAAGGCGGATCCAAGGCGCATCCCAGGCGGTCACGGCGAAGTCCAGGCGCATTCAAGGCAAATCCAAGGCGCTCCCGGCATTGTCCAGGGCCATCCAAGGCAGTCCCAGCGTCATCCAGACGTATCCAAGGCGGGCCAAGTGTCGTCTAGGCGCATCCTAGGCGGTCCTGTCGTTGTCCAGGCGCATCCAAAACGGTCGCGGCATTGACCAGGCGCATCCAAAGCGGTCCCGGCGTCGTCCAGGCGCTTCCAAGGTGCATCCAAGCCTCATCCAAGGTGGTCCCGGCGTCATCCAGGTGCTTCCAAGGTGCATCCAAGCCTCATCCAAGGCGGTCCCGGCGTCGTCCAACCGCAGCTAAGGCTGTCCTGGAGCCGTCCAGGCGCAGTCAAGGCAGTCCCGGTGTCGTCCAGGCGCATCTGAGGTGGTCCCCGGAGTCATCCAGGCGCATTCAAGAAAGTCCCGGCGTCATCCAGGTGCATCCAAGTCGGTCCCGGCATTTTCCAGGTGCATCCACCGCTGTTCCGGCATCATCCAGGCGCATCCAAGGCAGTCAGGGCTTCGTCCAGGTGCATCCAAGGCGGTCCTTGCGTCGTCCAGGCACAACCGAAGCAGTCCTGGCATTGTCCAGGCACATCCATGGCACATCCATGGCACATCCAAGGCGGTCCCGACGTCCGGGCCCATTTGAGGTGGTCATGGCGTCGTCCAGGCGCATCTGAGGCAATCCGGGCGTCGTCCAGGCGCATCCAAGGCGGTCCTGGCTTTGTCCAGGCAGTCCTGGCTTTGTCCAGGCGTATCCAAGGCGGTCCTGGCTTCGTCCAGGCGCATCCAAGGCAGTCCTGGCGTCTAGGCGCATGCAAGGCAGTCCCGGAATCGTCCAGGGGCATCCAAGGTTGTCCCAGAGTTCTCCAGGCGCATCCAAGGCGGTCCAGGTGTCGCCTATGCGCATCCAAGGCAATCCCAGCGTCGTCTAGGTGCATCAAAGATGGTCCCGGCGTCATCCAGGCGCATCCAAGATGATCCCGGCGTCGTCCATGGAGAATCCAAGGCAGTCCCGGTGTTGTCCAAGGTGCATCCAAGGCAGTCCTGGCGTCATCCAGGCGCACCCAAGGCAGTCCCGACGTCGTCCAGGCGCATCCAAGGTGTATCCAAGGCAGTCCCGACGTCGTCCAGGCGCATCCAAGGGAGTCCAGGCGCATCCAAGGCGGTCCCGGCATCGTCCAGGTGCATTCAAAGCAAACCCGGCGTTGTCCAGGCGCATCCAATGTGCATCCAAGGGGATCCGGGCGTCGTCCAGGCGCATCCAAGGCGGTCGTGACGTTGTCCAGGCGCATCCAAGGCGATCACGGTAGCGTCCAGGCGCATCCAAGGCGGTCCAGGCGCATTCAAAGCGGTCCTGGCATCGTCCGAGGCGAATCCAAGGCGAATCCAAGGCGCATCCAAGGCGGTCCCGACGTCATCCAAGGCGGTCGTTGCGTTGCCCAGGCGCAAGCGAGGCAGTCCCGGCGTCGTCCAAGCGCATCCAAGGCGATCCTGGCGGCATCCAGGCGCACACAAGGCGGTCCAGGCGCATTCAAGGCGGTCCTGGCGTTGTCCAGGCACATCCATGGCACATCCATGGCGCATCCAAGGCGGTCCCGACGTCATCCAGGTGCATCCAAGGCGGTCGTGGCGTTGTCCAGGCGCAACCGAGGTGGTCCCGGCGTCGTCCAGGCGCATTCGAGGCGGTCCCAGCGTCGTCCAGGCGCATTTGAGGCAGTCTCTGTGTCGTCCGGGCCCATTTGAGGCGGTCATGGCGTCGTCCAGGCGCATCGGAGGCAACCCGGGCGTCGTCCAGGCGCATCCAAGGCGGTTCTGGCTTTGTCCAGGCAGTCCTGGCTTTTTCCAGGCGTATCCAAGGCGGTCCTGGCTTCTTCCAGGCGCATCCAAGGCAGTCCTGGCGTCTAGGCGCATGCAAGGCAGTCCCGGGGTCGTCCAGGGGCATCCAAGGCGGTCCCAGAGTTCTCCAGGCGCATCCAAGGCGGTCCAGATGTCGCCCAAGCGCATCCAAGGCAATCCCAGCGTCGTCTAGGCGCATCAAAGATGGTCCCGGCGTCGTCCGGACTCATCCAAAGCGGTTTCGCCATTGTCCAAGCTTATCAAAGCCGATCCCAGCTCCATCCAGGCGCATACAAGGCACATCCAAGACGGTCCTGGCGTCCAGGCGCATGCAAGGTGGTTCCGGAGTCGTCCAGGTGCATCTGAGGCTGTCCTTGCTTCGTCCAAGGTGCATCCAAGGCACTTCCAAGACGGTCCTGGCGTCGACTAGGCGCATCCAAGGCACATCCAAACCAGCCCTGGCGTCGTCCAGGTCATCTTCCATGGCGCATCCAAGGCGATGCCGGCGTCGTCCGGGTGCATCCAAGGCAGTCCCGGCTTTGTCCAGGCGCATTCCAGGCGGTTCCGGCAGCGTCCAGGCGCATCCGAGACGGTCTTGGGTTTGTCCAGGCGCATTCGAGGCGGTCCTGGGTTTGTCCAGGCGCATCCAAGGCAGTCCTGGCTTCTTCCAGGCGCATCCAAGGCGGTCCTTGCGTCGTCAAGGCGCAACAGAGGCAGTCCAGGCGTCCTCCAGGCGCATCCAAGGCGGTCCCGGCGTCGTCCAGGTGCATCCGAGGCAGTCCTGGCTTCGTCCAGGCGCATCCAAGGCGGTCCTTGCGTCGTCAAGGCGCAACAGAGGCAGTCCAGGCGTCCTCCAGGCGCATCCAAGGCGGTCCCGGCGTCGTCCAGGTGCATCCGAGGCAGTCCTGGCTTCGTCCAGGCATATCCAAGGAAGTCCCGGCTTCATCCAGGGGCATCCAATGATTCCAGAAAATGATTGAGCACCACTGATCTTAGCGCAGGGGTGGGCAGGGCAGCGCAGGGGTGGGCAGGGCAGTTTCAACCAGATGCAGGCACATCACATAGCCCCCAACAAAAGACTGATGCTAGTTGTGTTAATCTGTTGATGGTGTTTTCCACCATTGATGGAGCCACCAGAATATTTGAGCCTCTAAGCTTCAATCAATTTTTTTGTGTACATAATATATGCCTGAGTTTTGTTATATTTTCTGCCTACAAGTGTTGCTGCAAAGTTTGTGTTCAAATATCAGTGTTATATTGAAGTTATGACTGCAAGATTAATCTAGAATTGTTAGCATGGTTGTGTTAGTCTGTTGATGGTGTTTTCCATAATGCGTTAGCATCAAGCTAACCAAGTTTAGCATTCATCACATTTTCTTCACATACTGTGTCAAATCTGTATTGGGTGGTTCGCAGTCACCAGAATATTTGAGCCTCTAAACTTCAATCAATTTTTAGTATACATAATATATGCCTGAGTTTTGTTATATTTTCTGCCTACAAGTGTTGCTGCAAAGTTTGTGTTCAAATATCAGTGTTATATTGAAGTTATGACTGCAACATTAATCTAGAGTTGTTAGCATGGTTGTGTTAGTCTGTTGATGGTGTTTTCCATAATGCGTTTGCATCAAGCTAACCAAGCTTAGCATTCATCACATTTTCTTCACATACTGTGTCAAATCTGTATTGGGTGTTTCGCAGTCACCAGAATATTTGAGCCTCTAAGTTTCAATCAATTTTTAGTATACATAATATATGCCTGTGAGTTTTGTTATATTTTCTGCCTACAAGTGTTGCTGCAAAGTTTGTGTTCAAATATCAGTGTTATATTGAAGTTATGACTGCAACATTAATCTAGAATTGTTAGCATGGTTGTGTTAGTCTGTTGATGGTGTTTTCCATAATGCGTTAGCATCAAGCTAACCAAGCTTAGCATTCATCACATTTTCTTCACATACTGTGTCAAATCTGTATTGGGTGGTTCGGAGTCACCAGAATATTGGAGCCTCTAAGCTTCAATCAATTTTTAGTATACATAATATACTATGCCTGTGAGTTTTATTATATTTTCTGCCTACAAGTGTTGCTGCAAAGTTTGTGTTCAAATATCAGTGTTATATTGGAGTTATAATGACTGCAACATTAATCTAGAATTGTTAGCATTGTATGTTAGCATTAAGCTCAGACAAAACTAAAACATCCAGGAGATCCTAAAATACTTGTTGTACAGTGTGACTTTTGTAAATGAGAAATAATGACTTACTTGTTTGCTGTTCTCCTCGAGTATTCAGATCATAATGGCAGACGTAATTTTTGGAACCGCATTCAAGGCGGTCCCGGCGTTGTCCAGGTACATCAAATTTACTTTTCTATTTTTATCCGTTTTTCTATTTTTATCTTTTGACTTATCCATTTTTGTGTATTTACTTAGCTACTTCTATATACTGTTTACTTATCTATTTTTATCAACTTTTTACTCATCCATTTTTATCTATTTACTTATCCAATTCTATAAATTTACATTTTATCTATTTACTTATCTATTTTTATCCATCCTCCATCCGTCCATCCATCCATCCACTATTTTCATCTGTTTACTTATTTATTTTTATCTACTTTTTACTTATCCCTTTTTATCTATTTACTTATCTACTATAAAATTACACGAATTTTATCTATTTACTTATCTATTTTTATCCATCCTCCATCCGTCCATCCATCCATCCACTATTTTCATCTGTTTACTTATCTATTTTTTATCTACTTTTTACTTATCCCTTTTTATCTATTTACTTATCTACTTCTATAAAATTACACCTATTTTATCTATTCCCTCATCTATTTTTATCCATCCTCCATCCGTCCATCCATCCATCCACTATTTTTATCTGTTTACTTGTCTATTTGTATCGACTTTTTACTTATCCAGTTATCAGTTTACCTATCCATTTTTTATCTACTTATCTATTTACTTATCTATTTACTTTTTTACATATTTAGTTTGTATTTTTATATATTTACTAATCTTATTCTCTCTCTTTGGCATCACAGTCTCAAAAGTCTCTTGTGTCTGGACATTAGGTCTTCTTCACACAGCGTCTTCTGTAGCATCTGTTGTCCAGATGCATCCAAGGTGATCCCGGTGTCGTCCAAGGCAGTCCCGACGTCATCCAAGCGCGTCCAAGAAGCATCCAAGGCATTCCTGGCATCGTACAGACGCATCCAAGGCGTATCCAAGGCAGTCCCGGTGTCGTCCAGGTGCAACCAAGGCGGTCCTGGCGTCCAGGCGCATCCAAGGCAGTCCCGGCATCGTCCAGGGGCATCCATAGTCCTGCCGATTTCCAGGTGCATAACAAGGCGGTCCAGGCGTCGTCCAAGCGCATCCAAGGCACATCCAAGGCAGTCCTGGCTTCGTCCAGGCGTATCCAAGGCAGTCCTGGTGTCGTCCAGGTGCAACCAAGGCAGTAACGGCGTCCAAGCGCATGCAAGCCAGTCGCGGCATTGTCCAGGTGCATCCAAAGTCCTGCTGATTTCCAGGCGCATCCGAGGCGGTCCAGGCGTCGTCCAGGCGCATTCAAAGTGGTTTTGGCATTGACCAGGCGCATCTCCCCACCGACACACGACGTCCCGTGTCGAGGTCAGCAGCACGCCATCTCCACTGTAAACAGTCTTGACGTTGCACTGCTTCCCCCTCCTGAGACGCCGGATGGTGGACCAGAATTTCCTCGAAGCCGTCCGGAAGTCATTCTCCATGGCCTCGCCAAACTCCTCCCACGCCCGGGTTTTTGCCTCAGCAACCGCTGAAGCCGGGTTCCGCTTGGCCACCCGGTACCTGTCATCTGCCTCCGGAGTCCCACAGGCCAAAACGGCCCGATAAGACTCCTTCTTCAGCTTGACGGCATCCCTTACCATCATGGTGTCCATCACCAGCAGGTTCGGGGATTGCCGCCACGACAGGCACAATGACCTTACGGCCACAGCTCCGGTTGGCCGCCTCAACAATGGAGGCGTGGAACAAGGTCCACTTGGCCTCAAAGTCCAGATGCATCCAAGGTGATCCCGACGTCGTCCAGGCGCATCCAAGGCAGTCCCGGCGTCGTCCAAGCGCATCCAAGGCACATCCAAGGCAGTCCTGGCTTCGTCCAGGCGTATCCAAGGCAGTCCTGGTGTTGTAGAGACGTGTCAGCCATGACAGCCCCACAACATCGAGAGCCCTTAGGAAATCCGGGCGGATCTAATCCAGCCCCGGGGCCTTGCCACAGAGGAGTTTTTTAACTACCTCAGTGACTTTGACCCCAGAGATTGGAGAGTCCGCCTCAGAGTCCCCAGGCCCTGCTTCCACAATGGAAGGCGTGTAGGTGGAATTGAGGAGGTCTTCGAAGTATTCTCCCCACCGACACACGACGTCCCGAGTCGAGGTTAGCAGCACGCCATCTCCACTGTAAACAGTCTTGACGTTGCACTGCTTCCCCCTCCTGAGACGCCGGATGGTGGACCAGAATTTCCTCGAAGCCGTCCGGAAGTCATTCTCCATGGCCTCGCCAAACTCCTCCCACGCCCGGGTTTTTGCCTCAGCAACCGCTGAAGCCGGGTTCCGCTTGGCCACCCGGTACCTGTCATCTGCCTCCGGAGTCCCACAGGCCAAAACGGCCCGATAGGACTCCTTCTTCAGCTTGACGGCATCCCTTACCATCATGGTGTCCATCACCAGCAGGTTCGGTGATTGCCGCCACGACAGGCACAATGACCTTACGGCCACAGCTCCGGTCGGCCGCCTCAACAATGGAGGCGTGGAACAAGGTCCACTTGGCCTCAAAGTCCAGATGCATCCAAGGTGATCCCGACGTCGTCCAGGCGCATCCAAGGCGGTCCCGGCGTCGTCCAAGCGCATCCAAGGCCCATCCAAAGCAGTCCTGGCGTCGTCCAGGCGTATCCAAGGAAGTCCTGGTGTTGTCCAGGTGCAACCAAGGCAGTAACGGCGTCCAAGCGCATGCAAGGCAGTCGCGGCATTGTCCAGGGGCATCCAAAGTCCTGCTGATTTCCAGGCGCATCCGAGGCGGTCCAGGCCTCGTCCAGGCGCATTCAAAGTGGTTTTGGCATTGACCAGGCGCATCCAAAGCGGTCCCTGCGTCGTCCAGGCGGATCCAAGCCGATCTCAGTGTCATCCAAGCACATCTAAGATGATCCCGGCGTCATTCAAGGATAATCCAAGGAGAATCCAAGGCGGTCCCGGCGTCGTCCAAGGGGGTCCCGGCGTCGTCCAGGCGTATCCAAGGCAGTCCTGGTGTTGTAGAGACGTGTCAGCCATGACAGCCCCACAACATCGAGAGCCCTTAGGAAATCCGGGCGGATTTAATCCAGCCCCGGGGCCTTGCCACAGAGGAGTTTTTTAACTACCTCAGTGACTTTGACCCCAGAGATTGGAGAGTCCGCCTCAGAGTCCCCAGGCCCTGCTTCCACAATGGAAGGCGTGTAGGTGGAATTGAGGAGGTCTTCGAAGTATTCTCCCCACCGACACACGACGTCCCGAGTCGAGGTCAGCAGCACGCCATCTCCACTGTAAACAGTCTTGACGTTGCACTGCTTCCCCCTCTGAGACGCCGGATGGTGGACCAGAATTTCCTCGAAGCCGTCCGGAAGTCATTCTCCATGGCCTCGCCAAACTCCTCCCACGCCCGGGTTTTTGCCTCAGCAACCGCTGAAGCCGGGTTCCGCTTGGCCACCCGGTACCTGTCATCTGCCTCCGGAGTCCCACAGGCCAAAACGGCCCGATAGGACTCCTTCTTCAGCTTGACGGCATCCCTTACCATCATGGTGTCCATCACCAGCAGGTTCGGTGATTGCCGCCACGACAGGCACAATGACCTTACGGCCACAGCTCCGGTCGGCCGCCTCAACAATGGAGGCGTGGAACAAGGTCCACTTGGCCTCAAAGTCCAGATGCATCCAAGGTTATCCCGACGTCGTCCAGGCGCATCCAAGGCGGTCCCGGCGTCGTCCAAGCGCATCCAAGGCCCATCCAAAGCAGTCCTGGCGTCGTCCAGGCATATCCAAGGAAGTCCTGGTGTTGTCCAGGTGCAACCAAGGCAGTAACGGCGTCCAAGCGCATGCAAGGCAGTCGCGGCATTGTCCAGGGACATCCAAAGTCCTGCTGATTTCCAGGCGCATCCGAGGCGGTCCAGGCCTCGTCCAGGCGCATTCAAAGTGGTTTTGGCATTGACCAGGCGCATCCAAAGCGGTCCCTGCGTCGTCCAGGCGGATCCAAGCCGATCTCAGTGTCATCCAAGCACATCTAAGATGATCCCGGCGTCATTCAAGGATAATCCAAGGAGAATCCAAGGCGGTCCCGGCGTCGTCCAAGGCGCATCCAAGGGGGTCCCGGCGTCGTCCAGGCGTATCCAAGGCAGTCCTGGTGTTGTAGAGACGTGTCAGCCATGACAGCCCCACAACATCGAGAGCCCTTAGGAAATCCGGGCGGATTTAATCCAGCCCCGGGGCCTTGCCACAGAGGAGTTTTTTAACTACCTCAGTGACTTTGACCCCAGAGATTGGAGAGTCCGCCTCAGAGTCCCCAGGCCCTGCTTCCACAATGGAAGGCGTGTAGGTGGAATTGAGGAGGTCTTCGAAGTATTCTCCCCACCGACACACGACGTCCCGAGTCGAGGTCAGCAGCACGCCATCTCCACTGTAAACAGTCTTGACGTTGCACTGCTTCCCCCTCCTGAGACGCCGGATGGTGGACCAGAATTTCCTCGAAGCTGTCCGGAAGTCATTCTCCATGGCCTCGCCAAACTCCTCCCACGCCCGGGTTTTTGCCTCAGCAACCGCCGAAGCCGCGTTCCGCTTGGCCACCTGCTACCTGTCATCTGCCTCCGGAGTCCCACAGACCAAAACGGCCCGATAGGACTCCTTCTTCAGCTTGACGGCATCCCTTACCGCCGGTGTCCACCACCAGCAGGTTCGGGGATTGCCGCCACGACAGGCACCAATGACCTTACAGCCACAGCTCCGGTCGGCCGCCTCAACAATGGTGGCGCGGAACAAGGTCCACTCGGACTCAATGTCCAGATGCATCCAAGGTGATCCCGGCGTCGTCCAGGCGCATCCAAGCCGGTCCCGGCGTCGTCCAAGCGCATCCAAGGCACATCCAAGGCAGTCCTGGCGTCGTACAGGCGCATCCGAGGCGGTCCCGGAGTCATCCAGGTGCATTCATGGCAGTCCCGGCATCGTCCAGGTGCATACGAGGCGGTCCTGGGGTCATCCAGTCGCATTCAAGGCAGTCCTGGCGTTGTCCAGGAGCAACCAAGGCAGTACTGGCGTCAAGGCACATGCAAGGCAGTCGTGGCCTTGTCCAAGGGCATCCAAAGTCCTGCTGGTTTCCAGGCGCATCCGAGGCGGTCCAGGCGTCATCCAGGCGCATCCAAGGCGGTCCCCGGCCTTGTCCAGGCCCATCCAAGGGAGTCCCGGCGTCATCCAGGCACGTCGAAAGCAGTCCTGGCGTTGTCCAAGCGCATCCAAGGCGAACCCAGCTCCATCCAGGCGCATCCAAGGCGGTCCCTGCGTCCAGGCGCATGCAAGGTGGTCCCGGCGTCGTCCAAGCGCGGCCAAGGCGCATCCAAGGCGGTCCCGGGATCGGCCAGGGGCATTCAAAGCGATACTGGCGTCGTCCAGGCGCATCCAATGAGCATCTATGGCGATCCGGGCGTCGTCGAGGCGCATCCAAGGCGCATTTGAGGCACATCCAGGGCGCATCCAAGGCGGTCCCAGCGAAGTCCAGGCACATCCAACGCAGTCCTGGCGTCGTCCAGGCGCATCTATGGTGTATGCAAGGCAGTTCCAGCATCAGACAGGCGGATCCGAGGTAGTTCCAGCATCGTCCAGGCGCAACCAAGGCAATCCTGGCGTCTAGGCGCATGCAAGGCAGTCCTGGCATCGACCAGGGACTTCCAAAGTCTTGGCCATCTCCAGGCGCATCAAAGGCGATCCAGGCGTCGTCCAAGCACATCCAAGGCAATCCCAGCGGCGTCCGGGCGCAATCAAGACGCATCCAAGGTGGTCCCAGCGCCATCCAGGCGCATCCTAGGCGGTCCCGTCATTGTCCGGGCGCATCCAAAGCGGTTTCGGCGTTGACCAGGCGCATCCAAAGCGGTCCCGGCGTTGTCCAGGCGCATTCAAGCTGTTCTCAGTGTCATCCAGGCGCATCCAAGATGATCCCGGCGTCGTCCATGGAGAACCCAAGGCGGTCCCGGAGTTGTCCAAGGTGCATCCAAGGCAGTCCTGGCGTCATCCAGGCGCATCCAAGGCGTATCCAAGGCAGTCCCGACGTGGTCCAGGCGCATCCAAGGTGTATCTAAGGCAGTCCCGACGTCGTCCAGGCGCATCCAAGACAGTCATGGCATCGTCCAGGCGCAACAAAGGCGGTCCCAGCGTCCAGGCGCATGCAAGGCGGTAACAGCTTCGTCCAGGCACATCCAAGACAGTCCCGGCATCATCCGGGCGCATCCGAGGCACATCCAACGCGGTCCCGGCGTCGTCCAGGCGCATCCCTGGCGGTTACGGTAAAGTCCAGGCGCATTCAAGGCAAATCCAAGGCAGCCCCGGCATTGTATAGGCCCATCCAAGGCAGTCCCAGCATCATCCAGACGTATCCAAGGCGGTCCCGGTGTCATCTAGGCGCATCCTAGGCGGTCCTGTTGTTGTCCAAGCGCATCCAAAGCGGTTGCGGCGTTGACCAGGCACATCCAAAGCGGTCCCGTCGTCATCCAGGGGCATCCAAGGTGATCCCGACGTCGTCCAAGGCGCATCCAAGGCACTCCTGTCGTCGTCCAGGCGCATCCAAGGCGTATCCAAGGCAATCCCGGTGTCGTCCAGGCGCATCCGAGGCGGTCCTGGCGTCGTCCAGGCGCAACAAAGGCGGTCCCAGCATCTGGGCGCATGCAAGGCGGTACAGGCGTCATCCAGGCACATCCATGACGGTCCCGGTGTTGTCCAGATGCATCCAAAGTGATCCCGGCGTCGTCAAAGGCGCATCCAAGGCGGTCCCCGCGTCGTCCAAGCCCGTCCAAGCACATCCGAGGCGCATCCTAGGCGCATCCAAGGCGGTCCCGGCGTTGTTTGGGGGCATAAAAGGCGGTCCAAGCGTCGTCCAGGCGCACCCAAGGGGGTATTGACATCATCCAGGCGCATCCGAGGGAGTCCCACCTTTGTCCAGGTGCATCCAAGATGCATTTAAGCCGGTTCCAGGGCCGTCCAGAAGCTTCCAAGGTGGATCTATCGCGGATCCAAGGCGCATCCCAGGCGGTCACGCCGAAGTCCAGGCGCATTCAAGGCGCATCCAAGGCGGTCCCGGCGTCGTCCAAGCACATCCGAGGCGCATCCTAGGCGCATCCGAGGGAGTCCCACCTTTGTCCAGGTGCATCCAAGATGCATTTAAGCCGGTTCCAGGGCCGTCCAGAAGCTTCCAAGGTGGATCCATCGCGGATCCAAGGCGCATCCCAGGCGGTCACGCCGAAGTCCAGGCGCATTCAAGGCGCATCCAAGGCGGTCCCGGCGTCGTCCAAGCACATCCGAGGCGCATCCTAGGCGCATCCAAGGCGGTCCTGCCGTTGTTTGGGGGCATAAAAGGCGGTTCAAGCATCGTCCAGGCGCACCCAAGGGGGTACTGACATCATCCAGGCGCATCCGAGGGAGTCCCACCTTTGTCCAGGTGCATCCAAGATGCATTTAAGGCGGTTCCGGGGCCGTCCAGAAGCTTCCAAGGTGGATCCATCGCGGATCCAAGGCGGATCCAAGGCGCATCCCAGGCGGTCACGGCGAAGTCCAGGCGCATTCAAGGCAAATCCAAGGCGCTCCCGGCATTGTCCAGGGCCATCCAAGGCAGTCCCAGCGTCATCCAGACGTATCCAAGGCGGTCCAAGTGTCGTCTAGGCGCATCCTAGGCGGTCCTGTCGTTGTCCAGGCGCATCCAAAACGGTCGCGGCATTGACCAGGCGCATCCAAAGCGGTCCCGGCGTCGTCCAGGCGCTTCCAAGGTGCATCCAAGCCTCATCCAAGGTGGTCCCGGCGTCATCCAGGTGCTTCCAAGGTGCATCCAAGCCTCATCCAAGGCGGTCCCGGCGTCGTCCAACCGCAGCTAAGGCTGTCCTGGAGCCGTCCAGGCGCAGTCAAGGCAGTCCCGGTGTCGTCCAGGCGCATCTGAGGTGGTCCCCGGAGTCATCCAGGCGCATTCAAGAAAGTCCCGGCGTCATCCAGGTGCATCCAAGTCGGTCCCGGCATTTTCCAGGTGCATCCACCGCTGTTCCGGCATCATCCAGGCGCATCCAAGGCAGTCAGGGCTTCGTCCAGGTGCATCCAAGGCGGTCCTTGCGTCGTCCAGGCACAACCGAAGCAGTCCTGGCATTGTCCAGGCACATCCATGGCACATCCATGGCACATCCAAGGCGGTCCCGACGTCCGGGCCCATTTGAGGTGGTCATGGCGTCGTCCAGGCGCATCTGAGGCAATCCGGGCGTCGTCCAGGCGCATCCAAGGCGGTCCTGGCTTTGTCCAGGCAGTCCTGGCTTTGTCCAGGCGTATCCAAGGCGGTCCTGGCTTCGTCCAGGCGCATCCAAGGCAGTCCTGGCGTCTAGGCGCATGCAAGGCAGTCCCGGAATCGTCCAGGGGCATCCAAGGTTGTCCCAGAGTTCTCCAGGCGCATCCAAGGCGGTCCAGGTGTCGCCTATGCGCATCCAAGGCAATCCCAGCGTCGTCTAGGCGCATCAAAGATGGTCCCGGCGTCATCCAGGCGCATCCAAGATGATCCCGGCGTCGTCCATGGAGAATCCAAGGCAGTCCCGGTGTTGTCCAAGGTGCATCCAAGGCAGTCCTGGCGTCATCCAGGCGCACCCAAGGCAGTCCCGACGTCGTCCAGGCGCATCCAAGGTGTATCCAAGGCAGTCCCGACGTCGTCCAGGCGCATCCAAGGGAGTCCAGGCGCATCCAAGGCGGTCCCGGCATCGTCCAGGTGCATTCAAAGCAAACCCGGCGTTGTCCAGGCGCATCCAATGTGCATCCAAGGGGATCCGGGCGTCGTCCAGGCGCATCCAAGGCGGTCGTGACGTTGTCCAGGCGCATCCAAGGCGATCACGGTAGCGTCCAGGCGCATCCAAGGCGGTCCAGGCGCATTCAAAGCGGTCCTGGCATCGTCCGAGGCGAATCCAAGGCGCATCCAAGGCGGTCCCGACGTCATCCAAGGCGGTCGTTGCGTTGCCCAGGCGCAAGCGAGGCAGTCCCGGCGTCGTCCAAGCGCATCCAAGGCGATCCTGGCGGCATCCAGGCGCACACAAGGCGGTCCAGGCGCATTCAAGGCGGTCCTGGCGTTGTCCAGGCACATCCATGGCACATCCATGGCGCATCCAAGGCGGTCCCGACGTCATCCAGGTGCATCCAAGGCGGTCGTGGCTTTGTCCAGGCGCAACCGAGGTGGTCCCGGCGTCGTCCAGGCGCATTCGAGGCGTTCCCAGCGTCGTCCAGGCGCATTTGAGGCAGTCTCTGTGTCGTCCGGGCCCATTTGAGGCGGTCATGGCGTCGTCCAGGCGCATCGGAGGCAACCCGGGCGTCGTCCAGGCGCATCCAAGGCGGTTCTGGCTTTGTCCAGGCAGTCCTGGCTTTTTCCAGGCGTATCCAAGGCGGTCCTGGCTTCTTCCAGGCGCATCCAAGGCAGTCCTGGCGTCTAGGCGCATGCAAGGCAGTCCCGGGGTCGTCCAGGGGCATCCAAGGCGGTCCCAGAGTTCTCCAGGCGCATCCAAGGCGGTCCAGATGTCGCCCAAGCGCATCCAAGGCAATCCCAGCGTCGTCTAGGCGCATCAAAGATGGTCCCGGCGTCGTCCAGACTCATCCAAAGCGGTTTCGCCATTGTCCAAGCTTATCAAAGCCGATCCCAGCTCCATCCAGGCGCATACAAGGCACATCCAAGACGGTCCTGGCGTCCAGGCGCATGCAAGGTGGTTCCGGAGTCGTCCAGGTGCATCTGAGGCTGTCCTTGCTTCGTCCAAGGTGCATCCAAGGCACTTCCAAGACGGTCCTGGCGTCGACTAGGCGCATCCAAGGCACATCCAAACCAGCCCTGGCGTCGTCCAGGTCATCTTCCATGGCGCATCCAAGGCGATGCCGGCGTCGTCCGGGTGCATCCAAGGCAGTCCCGGCTTTGTCCAGGCGCATTCCAGGCGGTTCCAAGAGCGTCCAGGCGCATCCGAGACGGTCTTGGGTTTGTCCAGGCGCATTCGAGGCGGTCCTGGGTTTGTCCAGGCGCATCCAAGGCAGTCCTGGCTTCTTCCAGGCGCATCCAAGGCGGTCCTTGCGTCGTCAAGGCGCAACAGAGGCAGTCCAGGCGTCCTCCAGGCGCATCCAAGGCGGTCCCGGCGTCGTCCAGGTGCATCCGAGGCAGTCCTGGCTTCGTCCAGGCGCATCCAAGGCGGTCCTTGCGTCGTCAAGGCGCAACAGAGGCAGTCCAGGCGTCCTCCAGGCGCATCCAAGGCGGTCCCGGCGTCGTCCAGGTGCATCCGAGGCAGTCCTGGCTTCGTCCAGGCGCATCCAAGGCGGTCCTTGCGTCGTCAAGGCGCAACAGAGGCAGTCCAGGCGTCCTCCAGGCGCATCCAAGGCGGTCCCGGCGTCGTCCAGGTGCATCCGAGGCAGTCCTGGCTTCGTCCAGGCATATCCAAGGAAGTCCCGGCTTCATCCAGCGGCATCCAATGATTCCAGAAAATGATTGAGCACCACTGATCTTAGCGCAGGGGTGGGCAGGGCAGCGCAGGGGTGGGCAGGGCAGTTTCAACCAGATGCAGGCACATCACATAGCCCCCAACAAAAGACTGATGCTAGTTGTGTTAATCTGTTGATGGTGTTTTCCACCATTGATGGAGCCACCAGAATATTTGAGCCTCTAAGCTTCAATCAATTTTTTTGTGTACATAATATATGCCTGAGTTTTGTTATATTTTCTGCCTACAAGTGTTGCTGCAAAGTTTGTGTTCAAATATCAGTGTTATATTGAAGTTATGACTGCAAGATTAATCTAGAATTGTTAGCATGGTTGTGTTAGTCTGTTGATGGTGTTTTCCATAATGCGTTAGCATCAAGCTAACCAAGTTTAGCATTCATCACATTTTCTTCACATACTGTGTCAAATCTGTATTGGGTGGTTCGCAGTCACCAGAATATTTGAGCCTCTAAACTTCAATCAATTTTTAGTATACATAATATATGCCTGAGTTTTGTTATATTTTCTGCCTACAAGTGTTGCTGCAAAGTTTGTGTTCAAATATCAGTGTTATATTGAAGTTATGACTGCAACATTAATCTAGAGTTGTTAGCATGGTTGTGTTAGTCTGTTGATGGTGTTTTCCATAATGCGTTTGCATCAAGCTGACCAAGCTTAGCATTCATCACATTTTCTTCACATACTGTGTCAAATCTGTATTGGGTGTTTCGCAGTCACCAGAATATTTGAGCCTCTAAGTTTCAATCAATTTTTAGTATACATAATATATGCCTGTGAGTTTTGTTATATTTTCTGCCTACAAGTGTTGCTGCAAAGTTTGTGTTCAAATATCAGTGTTATATTGAAGTTATGACTGCAACATTAATCTAGAATTGTTAGCATGGTTGTGTTAGTCTGTTGATGGTGTTTTCCATAATGCGTTAGCATCAAGCTAACCAAGCTTAGCATTCATCACATTTTCTTCACATACTGTGTCAAATCTGTATTGGGTGGTTCGGAGTCACCAGAATATTGGAGCCTCTAAGCTTCAATCAATTTTTAGTATACATAATATACTATGCCTGTGAGTTTTATTATATTTTCTGCCTACAAGTGTTGCTGCAAAGTTTGTGTTCAAATATCAGTGTTATATTGGAGTTATAATGACTGCAACATTAATCTAGAATTGTTAGCATTGTATGTTAGCATTAAGCTCAGACAAAACTAAAACATCCAGGAGATCCTAAAATACTTGTTGTACAGTGTGACTTTTGTAAATGAGAAATAATGACTTACTTGTTTGCTGTTCTCCTCGAGTATTCAGATCATAATGGCAGACGTAATTTTTGGAACCGCATTCAAGGCGGTCCCGGCGTTGTCCAGGTACATCAAATTTACTTTTCTATTTTTATCCGTTTTTCTATTTTTATCTTTTGACTTATCCATTTTTGTGTATTTACTTAGCTACTTCTATATACGATTTACTTATCTATTTTTATCAACTTTTTACTCATCCATTTTTATCTATTTACTTATCCAATTCTATAAATTTACATTTTATCTATTTACTTATCTATTTTTATCCATCCTCCATCCGTCCATCCATCCATCCACTATTTTCATCTGTTTACTTATTTATTTTTATCTACTTTTTACTTATCCCTTTTTTATCTATTTACTTATCTACTATAAAATTACACGAATTTTATCTATTTACTTATCTATTTTTATCCATCCTCCATCCGTCCATCCATCCATCCACTATTTTCATCTGTTTACTTATCTATTTTTTATCTACTTTTTACTTATCCCTTTTTATCTATTTACTTATCTACTTCTATAAAATTACACCTATTTTATCTATTCCCTCATCTATTTTTATCCATCCTCCATCCGTCCATCCATCCATCCACTATTTTTATCTGTTTACTTGTCTATTTGTATCGACTTTTTACTTATCCAGTTATCAGTTTACCTATCCATTTTTTATCTACTTATCTATTTACTTATCTATTTACTTTTTTACATATTTAGTTTGTATTTTTATATATTTACTAATCTTATTCTCTCTCTTTGGCATCACAGTCTCAAAAGTCTCTTGTGTCTGGACATTAGGTCTTCTTCACACAGCGTCTTCTGTAGCATCTGTTGTCCAGATGCATCCAAGGTGATCCCGGTGTCGTCCAAGGCAGTCCCGACGTCATCCAAGCGCGTCCAAGAAGCATCCAAGGCATTCCTGGCATCGTACAGACGCATCCAAGGCGTATCCAAGGCAGTCCCGGTGTCGTCCAGGTGCAACCAAGACGGTCCTGGCGTCCAGGCGCATCCAAGGCAGTCCCGGCATCGTCCAGGGGCATCCATAGTCCTGCCGATTTCCAGGTGCATAACAAGGCGGTCCAGGCGTCGTCCAAGCGCATCCAAGGCACATCCAAGGCAGTCCTGGCTTCGTCCAGGCGTATCTAAGGCAGTCCTGGTGTCGTCCAGGTGCAACCAAGGCAGTAACGGCGTCCAAGCGCATGCAAGGCAGTCGCGGCATTGTCCAGGGGCATCCAAAGTCCTGCTGATTTCCAGGCGCATCCGAGGCGGTCCAGGCGTCGTCCAGGCGCATTCAAAGTGGTTTTGGCATTGACCAGGCGCATCTCCCCACCGACACACGACGTCCCGAGTCGAGGTCAGCAGCACGCCATCTCCACTGTAAACAGTCTTGACGTTGCACTGCTTCCCCCTCCTGAGACGCCGGATGGTGGACCAGAATTTCCTCGAAGCCGTCCGGAAGTCATTCTCCATGGCCTCGCCAAACTCCTCCCACGCCCGGGTTTTTGCCTCAGCAACCGCTGAAGCCGGGTTCCGCTTGGCCACCCGGTACCTGTCATCTGCCTCCGGAGTCCCACAGGCCAAAACGGCCCGATAAGACTCCTTCTTCAGCTTGACGGCATCCCTTACCATCATGGTGTCCATCACCAGCAGGTTCGGGGATTGCCGCCACGACAGGCACAATGACCTTACGGCCACAGCTCCGGTTGGCCGCCTCAACAATGGAGGCGTGGAACAAGGTCCACTTGGCCTCAAAGTCCAGATGCATCCAAGGTGATCCCGACGTCGCCTAGGCGCATCCAAGGCAGTCCCGGCGTCGTCCAAGCGCATCCAAGGCACATCCAAGGCAGTCCTGGCTTCGTCCAGGCGTATCCAAGGCAGTCCTGGTGTTGTAGAGACGTGTCAGCCATGACAGCCCCACAACATCGAGAGCCCTTAGGAAATCCGGGCGGATCTAATCCAGCCCCGGGGCCTTGCCACAGAGGAGTTTTTTAACTACCTCAGTGACTTTGACCCCAGAGATTGGAGAGTCCGCCTCAGAGTCCCCAGGCCCTGCTTCCACAATGGAAGGCGTGTAGGTGGAATTGAGGAGGTCTTCAAAGTATTCTCCCCACCGACACACGACGTCCCGAGTCGAGGTCAGCAGCACGCCATCTCCACTGTAAACAGTCTTGACGTTGCACTGCTTCCCCCTCCTGAGACGCCGGATGGTGGACCAGAATTTCCTCGAAGCCGTCCGGAAGTCATTCTCCATGGCCTCGCCAAACTCCTCCCACGCCCGGGTTTTTGCCTCAGCAACCGCTGAAGCCGGGTTCCGCTTGGCCACCCGGTACCTGTCATCTGCCTCCGGAGTCCCACAGGCCAAAACGGCCCGATAGGACTCCTTCAGCTTGACGGCATCCCTTACCATCATGGTGTCCATCACCAGCAGGTTCGGTGATTGCCGCCACGACAGGCACAATGACCTTACGGCCACAGCTCCGGTCGGCCGCCTCAACAATGGAGGCGTGGAACAAGGTCCACTTGGCCTCAAAGTCCAGATGCATCCAAGGTGATCCCGACGTCGTCCAGGCGCATCCAAGGCGGTCCCGGCGTCGTCCAAGCGCATCCAAGGCCCATCCAAAGCAGTCCTGGCGTCGTCCAGGCGTATCCAAGGAAGTCCTGGTGTTGTCCAGGTGCAACCAAGGCAGTAACGGCGTCCAAGCGCATGCAAGGCGGTCGCGGCATTGTCCAGGGGCATCCAAAGTCCTGCTGATTTCCAGGCGCATCCGAGGCGGTCCAGGCCTCGTCCAGGCGCATTCAAAGTGGTTTTGGCATTGACCAGGCGCATCCAAAGCGGTCCCTGCGTCGTCCAGGCGGATCCAAGCCGATCTCAGTGTCATCCAAGCACATCTAAGATGATCCCGGCGTCATTCAAGGATAATCCAAGGAGAATCCAAGGCGGTCCCGGCGTCGTCCAAGGCGCATCCAAGGGGGTCCCGGCGTCGTACAGGCGTATCCAAGGCAGTCCTGGTGTTGTAGAGACGTGTCAGCCATGACAGCCCCACAACATCGAGAGCCCTTAGGAAATCCGGGCGGATTTAATCCAGCCCCGGGGCCTTGCCACAGAGGAGTTTTTTAACTACCTCAGTGACTTTGACCCCAGAGATTGGAGAGTCCGCCTCAGAGTCCCCAGGCCCTGCTTCCACAATGGAAGGCGTGTAGGTGGAATTGAGGAGGTCTTCGAAGTATTCTCCCCACCGACACACGACGTCCCGAGTCGAGGTCAGCAGCACGCCATCTCCACTGTAAACAGTCTTGACGTTGCACTGCTTCCCCCTCTGAGACGCCGGATGGTGGACCAGAATTTCCTCGAAGCCGTCCGGAAGTCATTCTCCATGGCCTCGCCAAACTCCTCCCACGCCCGGGTTTTTGCCTCAGCAACCGCTGAAGCCGGGTTCCGCTTGGCCACCCGGTACCTGTCATCTGCCTCCGGAGTCCCACAGGCCAAAACGGCCCGATAGGACTCCTTCTTCAGCTTGACGGCATCCCTTACCATCATGGTGTCCATCACCAGCAGGTTCGGTGATTGCCGCCACGACAGGCACAATGACCTTACGGCCACAGCTCCGGTCGGCCGCCTCAACAATGGAGGCGTGGAACAAGGTCCACTTGGCCTCAAAGTCCAGATGCATCCAAGGTGATCCCGACGTCGTCCAGGCGCATCCAAGGCGGTCCCGGCGTCGTCCAAGCGCATCCAAGGCCCATCCAAAGCAGTCCTGGCGTCGTCCAGGCATATCCAAGGAAGTCCTGGTGTTGTCCAGGTGCAACCAAGGCAGTAACGGCGTCCAAGCGCATGCAAGGCAGTCGCGGCATTGTCCAGGGGCATCCAAAGTCCTGCTGATTTCCAGGCGCATCCGAGGCGGTCCAGGCCTCGTCCAGGCGCATTCAAAGTGGTTTTGGCATTGACCAGGCGCATCCAAAGCGGTCCCTGCGTCGTCCAGGCGGATGCAAGTCGATCTCAGTGTCATCCAAGCACATCTAAGATGATCCCGGCGTCATTCAAGGATAATCCAAGGAGAATCCAAGGCGGTCCCGGCGTCGTCCAAGGCGCATCCAAGGGGATCCCGGCGTCGTCCAGGCGTATCCAAGGCAGTCCTGGTGTTGTAGAGACGTGTCAGCCATGACAGCCCCACAACATCGAGAGCCCTTAGGAAATCCGGGCGGATTTAATCCAGCCCCGGGGCCTTGCCACAGAGGAGTTTTTTAACTACCTCAGTGACTTTGACCCCAGAGATTGGAGAGTCCGCCTCAGAGTCCCCAGGCCCTGCTTCCACAATGGAAGGCGTGTAGGTGGAATTGAGGAGGTCTTCGAAGTATTCTCCCCACCGACACACGACGTCCCGAGTCGAGGTCAGCAGCACGCCATCTCCACTGTAAACAGTCTTGACGTTGCACTGCTTCCCCCTCCTGAGACGCCGGATGGTGGACCAGAATTTCCTCGAAGCTGTCCGGAAGTCATTCTCCATGGCCTCGCCAAACTCCTCCCACGCCCGGGTTTTTGCCTCAGCAACCGCCGAAGCCGCGTTCCGCTTGGCCACCTGCTACCTGTCATCTGCCTCCGGAGTCCCACAGACCAAAACGGCCCGATAGGACTCCTTCAGCTTGACGGCATCCCTTACCGCCGGTGTCCACCACCAGCAGGTTCGGGGATTGCCGCCACGACAGGCACCAATGACCTTACAGCCACAGCTCCGGTCGGCCGCCTCAACAATGGTGGCGCGGAACAAGGTCCACTCGGACTCAATGTCCAGATGCATCCAAGGTGATCCCGGCGTCGTCCAGGCGCATCCAAGCCGGTCCCGGCGTCGTCCAAGCGCATCCAAGGCACATCCAAGGCAGTCCTGGCGTCGTACAGGCGCATCCGAGGCGGTCCCGGAGTCATCCAGGTGCATTCATGGCAGTCCCGGCATCGTCCAGGTGCATACGAGGCGGTCCTGGGGTCATCCAGTCGCATTCAAGGCAGTCCTGGCGTTGTCCAGGAGCAACCAAGGCAGTACTGGCGTCAAGGCACATGCAAGGCAGTCGTGGCCTTGTCCAAGGGCATCCAAAGTCCTGCTGGTTTCCAGGCGCATCCGAGGCGGTCCAGGCGTCATCCAGGCGCATCCAAGGCGGTCCCCGGCCTTGTCCAGGCCCATCCAAGGGAGTCCCGGCGTCATCCAGGCACGTCGAAAGCAGTCCTGGCGTTGTCCAAGCGCATCCAAGGCGAACCCAGCTCCATCCAGGCGCATCCAAGGCGGTCCCTGCGTCCAGGCGCATGCAAGGTGGTCCCGGCGTCGTCCAAGCGCGGCCAAGGCGCATCCAAGGCGGTCCCGGGATCGGCCAGGGGCATTCAAAGCGATACTGGCGTCGTCCAGGCGCATCCAATGAGCATCTATGGCGATCCGGGCGTCGTCGAGGCGCATCCAAGGCGCATTTGAGGCACATCCAGGGCGCATCCAGGCGCATCCAAGGCGGTCCCAGCGAAGTCCAGGCACATCCAACGCAGTCCTGGCGTCGTCCAGGCGCATCTATGGTGTATGCAAGGCAGTTCCAGCATCAGACAGGCGGATCCGAGGTAGTTCCAGCATCGTCCAGGCGCAACCAAGGCAATCCTGGCGTCTAGGCGCATGCAAGGCAGTCCTGGCATCGACCAGGGACTTCCAAAGTCTTGGCCATCTCCAGGCGCATCAAAGGCGATCCAGGCGTCGTCCAAGCACATCCAAGGCAATCCCAGCGGCGTCCGGGCGCAATCAAGACACATCCAAGGTGGTCCCAGCGCCATCCAGGCGCATCCTAGGCGGTCCCGTCATTGTCCGGGCGCATCCAAAGCGGTTTCGGCGTTGACCAGGCGCATCCAAAGCGGTCCCGGCGTTGTCCAGGCGCATTCAAGCTGTTCTCAGTGTCATCCAGGCGCATCCAAGATGATCCCGGCGTCGTCCATGGAGAACCCAAGGCGGTCCCGGAGTTGTCCAAGGTGCATCCAAGGCAGTCCTGGCGTCATCCAGGCGCATCCAAGGCGTATCCAAGGCAGTCCCGACGTGGTCCAGGCGCATCCAAGGTGTATCTAAGGCAGTCCCGACGTCGTCCAGGCGCATCCAAGACAGTCATGGCATCGTCTAGGCGCAACAAAGGCGGTCCCAGCGTCCAGGCGCATGCAAGGCGGTAACAGCTTCGTCCAGGCACATCCAAGACAGTCCCGGCGTCGTCCAGGCGCATCCCTGGTGGTTACGGTAAAGTCCAGGCGCATTCAAGGCAAATCCAAGGCAGCCCCGGCATTGTATAGGCCCATCCAAGGCAGTCCCAGCATCATCCAGACGTATCCAAGGCGGTCCCGGTGTCATCTAGGCGCATCCTAGGCGGTCCTGTTGTTGTCCAAGCGCATCCAAAGCGGTTGCGGCGTTGACCAGGCACATCCAAAGCGGTCCCGTCGTCATCCAGGGGCATCCAAGGTGATCCCGACGTCGTCCAAGGCACATCCAAGGCACTCCTGTCGTCGTCCAGGCGCATCCAAGGCGTATCCAAGGCAATCCCGGTGTCGTCCAGGCGCATCCGAGGCGGTCCTGGCGTCGTCCAGGCGCAACAAAGGCGGTCCCAGCATCTGGGCGCATGCAAGGCGGTACAGGCGTCATCCAGGCACATCCATGACGGTCCCGGTGTTGTCCAGATGCATCCAAAGTGATCCCGGCGTCGTCAAAGGCGCATCCAAGGCGGTCCCCGCGTCGTCCAAGCCCGTCCAAGCACATCCGAGGCGCATCCTAGGCGCATCCAAGGCGGTCCCGGCGTTGTTTGGGGGCATAAAAGGCGGTCCAAGCGTCGTCCAGGCGCACCCAAGGGGGTATTGACATCATCCAGGCGCCTCCGAGGGAGTCCCACCTTTGTCCAGGTGCATCCAAGATGCATTTAAGCCGGTTCCAGGGCCGTCCAGAAGCTTCCAAGGTGGATCTATCGCGGATCCAAGGCGCATCCCAGGCGGTCACGCCGAAGTCCAGGCGCATTCAAGGCGCATCCAAGGCGGTCCCGGCGTCGTCCAAGCACATCCGAGGCGCATCCTAGGCGCATCCGAGGGAGTCCCACCTTTGTCCAGGTGCATCCAAGATGCATTTAAGCCGGTTCCAGGGCCGTCCAGAGGCTTCCAAGGTGGATCCATCGCGGATCCAAGGCGCATCCCAGGCGGTCACGCCGAAGTCCAGGCGCATTCAAGGCGCATCCAAGGCGGTCCCGGCGTCGTCCAAGCACATCCGAGGCGCATCCAAGGCGGTCCTGCCGTTGTTTGGGGGCATAAAAGGCGGTTCAAGCATCGTCCAGGCGCACCCAAGGGGGTACTGACATCATCCAGGCGCATCCGAGGGAGTCCCACCTTTGTCCAGGTGCATCCAAGATGCATTTAAGGCGGTTCCGGGGCCGTCCAGAAGCTTCCAAGGTGGATCCATCGCGGATCCAAGGCGCATCCCAGGCGGTCACGGCGAAGTCCAGGCGCATTCAAGGCAAATCCAAGGCGCTCCCGGCATTGTCCAGGGCCATCCAAGGCAGTCCCAGCGTCATCCAGACGTATCCAAAGCGGTCCAAGTGTCGTCTAGGCGCATCCTAGGCGGTCCTGTCGTTGTCCAGGCGCATCCAAAACGGTTGCGGCATTGACCAGGCGCATCCAAAGCGGTCCCGGCGTCGTCCAGGCGCTTCCAAGGTGCATCCAAGCCTCATCCAAGGTGGTCCTGGCGTCATCCAGGTGCTTCCAAGGTGCATCCAAGCCTCATCCAAGGCGGTCCCGGCGTCGTCCAACCGCAGCTAAGGCTGTCCTGGAGCCGTCCAGGCGCAGTCAAGGCAGTCCCGGTGTCGTCCAGGCGCATCTGAGGTGGTCCCCGGAGTCATCCAGGCGCATTCAAGAAAGTCCCGGCGTCATCCAGGTGCATCCAAGTCGGTCCCGGCATTTTCCAGGTGCATCCACCGCTGTTCCGGCATCATCCAGGCGCATCCAAGGCAGTCAGGGCTTCGTCCAGGTGCATCCAAGGCGGTCCTTGCGTCGTCCAGGCACAACCGAAGCAGTCCTGGCATTGTCCAGGCACATCCATGGCACATCCATGGCACATCCAAGGCGGTCCCGACGTCCGGGCGCATTTGAGGTGGTCATGGCGTCGTCCAGGCGCATCTGAGGCAATCCGGGCGTCGTCCAGGCGCATCCAAGGCGGTCCTGGCTTTGTCCAGGCAGTCCTGGCTTTGTCCAGGCGTATCCAAGGCGGTCCTGGCTTTGTCCAGGCGTATCCAAGGCGGTCCTGGCTTCGTCCAGGCGCATCCAAGGCAGTCCTGGCGTCTAGGCGCATGCAAGGCAGTCCCGGAATCGTCCAGGGGCATCCAAGGTTGTCCCAGAGTTCTCCAGGCGCATCCAAGGCGGTCCAGGTGTTGCCTATGCGCATCCAAGGCAATCCCAGCGTCGTCTAGGTGCATCAAAGATGGTCCCGGCGTCATCCAGGCGCATCCAAAATGATCCCGGCGTCGTCCATGGAGAATCCAAGGCAGTCCCGGTGTTGTCCAAGGTGCATCCAAGGCAGTCCTGGCGTCATCCAGGCGCACCCAAGGCAGTCCCGACGTCGTCCAGGCGCATCCAAGGTGTATCCAAGGCAGTCCCGACGTCGTCCAGGCGCATCCAAGGGAGTCCAGGCGCATCCAAGGCGGTCCCGGCATCGTCCAGGTGCATTCAAAGCAAACCCGGCGTTGTACAGGCGCATCCAATGTGCATCCAAGGCGATCCGGGCGTCGTCCAGGCGCATCCAAGGCGGTCGTGACGTTGTCCAGGCGCATCCAAGGCGATCACGGTAGCGTCCAGGCACATCCAAGGCGGTCCAGGCGCATTCAAAGCGGTCCTGGCATCGTCCGAGGCGAATCCAAGGCAATCCAAGGCGGTCCCGACGTCATCCAAGGCGGTCGTTGCGTTGCCCAGGCGCAAGCGAGGCAGTCCCGGCGTCGTCCAGGCGCATCCAAGGCGATCCTGGCGGCATCCAGGCGCACACAAGGCGGTGCAGGCGCATTCAAGGCGGTCCTGGCGTTGTCCAGGCACATCCATGGCACATCCATGGCGCATCCAAGGCGGTCCCGACGTCATCCAGGTGCATCCAAGGCGGTCGTGGCGTTGTCCAGGCGCAACCGAGGTGGTCCCGGCGTCGTCCAGGCGCATTCGAGGCGGTCCCAGCGTCGTCCAGGCGCATTTGAGGCAGTCTCTGTGTCGTCCGGGCCCATTTGAGGCGGTCATGGCGTCGTCCAGGCGCATCGGAGGCAATCCGGGCATCGTCCAGGCGCATCCAAGGCGGTTCTGGCTTTGTCCAGGCAGTCCTGGCTTTTTCCAGGCGTATCCAAGGCGGTCCTGGCTTCTTCCAGGCGCATCCAAGGCAGTCCTGGCGTCTAGGCGCATGCAAGGCAGTCCCGGGGTCGTCCAGGGGCATCCAAGGCGATCCCAGAGTTCTCCAGGCGCATCCAAGGCGGTCCAGATGTCGCCCAAGCGCATCCAAGGCAATCCCAGCGTCGTCTAGGCGCATCAAAGATGGTCCCGGCGTCGTCCAGACTCATCCAAAGCGGTTTCGCCGTTGTCCAAGCTTATCAAAGCCGATCCCAGCTCCATCCAGGCGCATACAAGGCACATCCAAGACAGTCCTGGCGTCCAAGCGCATGCAAGGTGGTTCCGGAGTCGTCCAGGTGCATCTGAGGCTGTCCTTGCTTCGTCCAAGGTGCATCCAAGGCACTTCCAAGACGGTCCTGGCGTCTACTAGGCGCATCCAAGGCACATCCAAACCAGCCCTGGCGTCGTCCAGATCATCTTCCATGGCGCATCCAAGGCGATGCCGGCTTCGTCCGGGTGCATCCAAGGCAGTCCCGGCTTTGTCCAGGCGGTTCCGGCAGCGTCCAGGCGCATCCGAGACGGTCTTGGGTTTGTCCAGGCGCATTCGAGGCGGTCTTGGGTTTGTCCAGGCGCATCCAAGGCAGTCCTGGCTTCGTCCAGGCGCAGCCAAGGCGGTCCTTGCGTCGTCAAGGCGCAACAGAGGCAGTCCAGGCGTCCTCCAGGCGCATCCAAGGCGGTCCCGGCGTCATCCAGGTGCATCCGAGGCAGTCCTGGCTTCGTCCAGGCGCATCCAAGGCGGCCCTTGCGTCGTCAAGGCTCAACAGAGGCAGTCCAGGCGTCCTCCAGGCGTCCTCCAGGCGTCCTCCAGGCGCATCCAAGGCGGTCCCGGCGTCGTCCAGTGGCATCCGAGGCAGTCCTGGCTTCGTCCAGGCATATCCAAGGAAGTCCCGGCTTCATCCAGGGGCATCCAATGATTCCAGAAAATGATTGAGCACCACTGATCTTAGCGCAGGGGTGGGCAGGGCAGCGCAGGTGCAGGGCAGGGCAAGGCAGTTTCAACCAGATGCAGGCACATCACATAGCCCCCAACAAAAGACTGATGCTAGTTGTGTTAATCTGTTGATGGTGTTTTCCACCATTGATGGAGCCACCAGAATATTTGAGCCTCTAAGCTTCAATCAATTTTTTTGTGTACATAATATATGCCTGAGTCTTGTTATATTTTCTGCCTACAAGTGTTGCTGCAAAGTTTGTGTTCAAATATCAGTGTTATATTGAAGTTATGACTGCAAGATTAATCTAGAATTGTTAGCATGGTTGTGTTAGTCTGTTGATGGTGTTTTCCATAATGCGTTAGCATCAAGCTAACCAAGTTTAGCATTCATCACATTTTCTTCACATACTGTGTCAAATCTGTATTGGGTGGTTCGCAGTCACCAGAATATTTGAGCCTCTAAACTTCAATCAATTTTTAGTATACATAATATATGCCTGAGTTTTGTTATATTTTCTGCCTACAAGTGTTGCTGCAAAGTTTGTGTTCAATTATCAGTGTTATGTTTAAGTTATGACTGCAAGATTAAGCTAGAATTGTTAGCATGGTTGTGTTAGTCTGTTGATGGTGTTTTCCATAATGCGTTTGCATCAAGCTAACCAAGCTTAGCATTCATCACATTTTCTTCACATACTGTGTCAAATCTGTATTGGGTGTTTCGCAGTCACCAGAATATTTGAGCCTCTAAGTTTCAATCAATTTTTAGTATAATATATGCCTGTGAGTTTTGTTATATTTTCTGCCTACAAGTGTTGCTGCAAAGTTTGTGTTCAAATATCAGTGTTATATTGAAGTTATGACTGCAACATTAATCTAGAATTGTTAGCATGGTTGTGTTAGTCTGTTGATGGTGTTTTCCATAATGCGTTAGCATCAAGCTAACCAAGTTTAGCATTCATCACATTTTCTTCACATATTGTGTCAAATCTGTATTGGGTGTTTCGCAGTCACCAGAATATTTGAACCTCTAAGTTTCAATCAATTTTTAGTATACATAATATATGCCTGTGAGTTTTGTTATATTTTCTGCCTACAAGTGTTGCTGCAAAGTTTGTGTTCAAATATCAGTGTTATATTGAAGTTATGACTGCAACATTAATCTAGAATTGCTAGCATGGTTGTGTTAGTCTGTTGATGGTGTTTTCCATAATGCGTTTGCATCAAGCTAACCAAGCTTAGCATTCATCACATTTTCTTCACATACTGTGTCAAATCTGTATTGGGTGTTTCCCAGTCACCAGAATATTTGAGCCTCTAAGTTTCAATCAATTTTTAGTATACATAATATATGCCTGTGAGTTTTGTTATATTTTCTGCCTACAAGTGTTGCTGCAAAGTTTGTGTTCAAATATCAGTGTTACATTGGTATTATGACTGCAACATTAATTTAGGATTGTTAACATTGTATGTTCGCATTAAGCTCAGACAAAACATTTGTACAGTGTGACTTTTGTAAATGAGAAATAATGACTTACTTGTTTGCTGTTCTTCTCAAGTATTCAGATCATAATGGCTGACGTAATTTTTGGAACTTCAAATGAACACACATGGAATTTACAGTACACCATTGAAATGCAGGCAAATGCAACTCGTGCAGGCCCCTAAAAAAATGACAAAAGGAAAATAGTTCATTTCGTTTATTTTTTACGTTATAAAAACCTACAGTAATAACAATTGAAAAGAATGTAAAGAATTAAAGAAAAACAGCTTGTACATAATGATTTCATGCTTCAGTAAAATGCAAACAGTTGAGCCACTAAGCTTCAAGGAGTTATTAGCATACATAATGTATGTATCATTAATAACCTGTCAAATGTCTCAGATAAACTGTCCAGAATTTTATTTGCAGATAACGCAAGTGTCCTTTATTGTGTCCGTTATTTTAAGTCTAAAAATCAACCTATTTTAGACGTCTATTTTTGGTCTAAAAATCAACCTGTTTTAGACGTTTATTTTTGGTCTAAAAATCAACCTATTTCAGGTCTAAAAACCAACCTATTTCAGGTCTAAAAACCAACCTATTTCAGGTCTAAAAACCAACCTATTTTAGACGTCTATTTTTGGTCTAAAAATCAACCTATTTAAGTCTAAAAATCAACCTTATTAAGACGTCTATTTTCGGTTTTAAAACCAACCTATTTTAGGTCTAAAAATCAACCTATTTTAGACGTCTATTTTTGGTCTAAAAATCATCCTTAGGTCTAAAAATCAACCTTTTTTAGACGTCTATTTTTGGTTTAAAAATCAACCTTAGGTTTAAAAATCAACCTATTTTAGACATCTATCTTAGGTCTAAAAATCAGCCTATTTTTTTGGTCTAAAAAAATCAACCTATTTTTAGGTCTAAAAATCAACCTATTTTCCTATTTTCACACCCAACACCTGCCACTGACCATCGACGGTGCTGTGGTGGAGAGAGTGAGCAGCACCAGATTCCTGGGGGTGCACATCAGTGAGGACCTCTCCCAGTCCACCAACACCGCATCACTGGCGAAGAAAGCTCAGCGCCGCCTGTACTTCCTGCGGAAACTCAGGCGAGCAAGTGCTCCTTCGGCGGTCATGACTACATTCTACCGTGGCACCATTGAGAGCGTCCTCTCCAGTTGTACCGCTGTTTGGGGTGATAGTTGCACTGAATACAACATGAAGGACCTGCAGCGCATAGTGAACACGGCTGTTAAGATTATTGGTGCTTCACTCCCTTCCCTGAAGGACATTTACGCCTCCCATCTCACCCGCAAGTCGACCACGATTGTGAGTGATATGAGTCACCCCGCTCACTCTGTTTGATCTTCTGCCCTCTGGGAAAGAAGTACAGGAGCCTGCTCTCCCGCACCACCAGACTCACCAAAAGCTTCATACTCCAGGCTGTTAGGATCCTGAACTACCCCCTTCTGCGTAGCGTCCTGTACTTTTGCGCTATATTCTGACTGTCTGCACACTTGCTCTATTTTTGCTCTTATTTATTATGTGATTTGTTTATTTATCATTTATTCGTCACTCTTAATGTGTACTATGTCTTGTCGCCGTGGGATAGTGGTAACGTAATTTCAATCTCTGTGTGTCTTGGCATGTGAAGAAATTGACAATAAAGCAGACTTTGACTGACTTTAAGCTCAGACCAAACTAAAACATCTGGGAGATGCTAAAATACTTGTTGTAAAGTGTGACTTTTGTAAATGAGTGATAATGACTTACTTGTTTGCTATTCTCAAGTATTCAGATCATAATGGCTGACGTAATTTTGGAACTCCAAATGAACACACATGGGACATCCACTACACCATTGAAATGCAGGCAAATGCAACTCGCGCAGCCTCCTAAAAAAACAATACACAAGAAAAATAGTTCATTTTGTTTGTTTTTTTACTTCATAAAAACCTACAGTAATAGCATTAAAAAAACAAAAATGTCGTACATTCTAGATTCATTACAAATCAACTGAAATATTGCAAGCCTTTCATTATTTTAATGTTGGTGATTATGGCATACATCTTAAGAAAACTCAAATATCATATCTCAAAATATTAGAATATCATGAAAAAGTATACTAGTAAGCTAAAGCAATCAAAACTAAACCACGTCTTCCCTCCTGTGTTCTGACCAACACCCGGGGGTAAAAAGAGCATAACCATCCGAGCCAACCCCCTATACAGTCCTCAGGCTCCCCAACAATAGCGGTAGCAGTTTGCATTATTTTATTGCAAAGTTTTTCCTTATTCAGATTTGTTTCAAGATTAGTTACAGTTAGACTTCACTAATGTTTAATGCAGTTATTGCAATTTTGTTGTTTTATCACAGTAGATTGGTTTATTTACATTTTAAAAACCAGAAGCCATTCATTTACAAATATAATTGCACTTTAGTTTACATATTTAAATGTTCAGCTATTAAGATGACAGTTTTAGCGTGATTTGAAAGAGGCAAAATAATATGCTTTCTCTTTCGAATAAATTAGTATAATCATTTGTTCCAGATGCAATTATTTTCTGTATAAAAATAAAATTTGGTGTTCAAAAAGTCATTTTTCAAAACTGAGTCTTGAAAAAAAGGGGGTCGTCTTGAAATCGGGGTCGTTTTATATTTGGGCCAATACAGTAATATGAAATTAGATTAACATTACTTCACTAAAACGCTTAAACCCTAAAACTCGGCCACAATATGGCAATAATAATATTCCAGCATGTTATCAACACTTTAGGGTAGTCAAAGACATCAAGATCCTGTATGAACATCAACCAATTGAAAACGAAGCAACACGGCACATCATATTTTCAAATAGACGCGATAAACACCTTTTTCACGAGACATACCTTTAGGTTTGCCCATATTTAGGGGCAAGTCTATATACCATTCTAACAGTAGACACCAATTCCATACATTTGTAGAGCAGTTGAGAGGGGGAAAATGGGTTAAGTATGGTAGGCCAAGCTACAAGCTAAAACTCCGTCGTGTTGCTCCGAATGCTGTGTTAGCGCTAAGCTACGCGCGAACGAGAACAATTACTACAATACTACCAATATTAGTACGACAGTAGTTCATCGTATCATTTAATAAAGTTGTTTATTATTCAACTCTCCATATTATTACGATCGTTTGTAGTAGTTAAAAAAAATCGTGAAGGATGGTAGGCCAAGCTACAAGCTAAAACTCCGTCGTGTTGCCGCGAATGCTGTGTTCGCGCTAAACTACGCGCGAACGAGAACCATTGCTACAATACTGCCACCATTAGTACGACAATAGTTCAACGTATCATTTAATAAAGTTATTATTCAGCTCTCCATATAATTACGAATGTTTGTAGTAGTTAACATCGTTCTTACCTCATGCGTTACAATGCTATTTAAAAAGGAGACCGCCGGCAATTGATTACACACACCTGCGCAGTTCAGTTAAACTAGGCCACAATATGGCAATATTAATATTTCAGCTGGTTATTAACACTTTTGGGCAGTCAAAGACACCAAAAATACTTTATGAACATCAACCAATTGAAAACGAAGCAACACGGCACATCATATTTTCAAATAAACGAGATAAATACACTTTTAACGAGACTTACCTTTAGGTTTTCACATTTTCAGGGGCAATTCTATAAATCATTCTAACAGTACACACCATTTCCATACATTTGTCGAACAGTTTAGAGGGAAAAAAAATCGTGAAGGATGGTAGGCCAAGCTACAAGCTAAAACTCCGTCGTGTTGCCGCGAATGCTGTGTTCGCGCTAAACTACGCGCGAACGAGAACCATTGCTACAATACTGCCACCATTAGTACGACAATAGTTCAACGTATCATTTAATAAAGTTATTATTCAGCTCTCCATATAATTACGATTGTTTGTAGTAGTTAACATCGTTCTTACCTCATGCGTTACAACGCTATTTAAAAAGGAGACCGCCGGCAATTGATTACACACACCTGCGCAGTTCAGTTAAACTAGGCCACAATATGGCAATATTAATATTTCAGCTGGTTATTAACACTTTTGGGCAGTCAAAGACACCAAAAATACTTTATGAACATCAACCAATTGAAAACGAAGCAACACGGCACATCATATTTTCAAATAAACGAGATAAATACACTTTTAACGAGACTTACCTTTAGGTTTTCACATTTTCAGGGGCAATTCTATAAATCATTCTAACAGTACACACCATTTCCATACATTTGTCGAACAGTTTAGAGGGAAAAAAAATCGTGAAGGATGGTAGGCCAAGCTACAAGCTAAAACTCCGTCGTGTTGCCGCGAATGCTGTGTTCGCGCTAAACTACGCGCGAACGAGAACCATTGCTACAATACTGCCATCATTAGTACGACAATAGTTCAACGTATCATTTAATAAAGTTATTATTCAGCTCTCCATATAATTACGATTGTTTGTAGTAGTTAACATCGTTCTTACCTCATGCGTTACAACGCTATTTAAAAAGGAGACCGCCGGCAATTGATTACACACACCTGCGCAGTTCAGTTAAACTAGGCCACAATATGGCAATATTAATATTTCAGCTGGTTATTAACACTTTTGGGCAGTCAAAGACACCAAAAATACTTTATGAACATCAACCAATTGAAAACGAAGCAACACGGCACATCATATTTTCAAATAAACGAGATAAACACATTTTTAACGAGACTTACCTTTAGGTTTGCCCATTTACAGGGGCAAGTCTATAAACCATTCTAACAGTACACCATTTCCATACATTTGTAGAGCAGTTTAGAGAAAAAAAATCGTGAAGGATGGTAGGCCAAGCTACAAGCTAAAACTCCGTCGTGTTGCTCCGACTGCTGTGTTAGCGCCAAGCTACAAGCTAAAACTCCGTCGTGTTGCTCCGAATGCTGTGTTAGCGCTAAGCTACGCGCGAACGAGAACAATTACTACAATATTAGTACGACAATAGTTCATCGTATCATATAATAAAGTTGTTTATTATTTAACTCTCATTATTACGATTGTTGGTAGTAGTTAATTTACAATACATCGTTCTTACCTCATGCGTTTCACCGCAATTTAGAATTGAGAGAGCCGGCATGTGATTACAGACACCTGCGCATTACGATAGGCCCAACCTACTATTCAGTTAATTACTGATTAAAATGAACCATATGAATAAAACGAACACGATGAAATTTAATAAAGTCGTCAAATAAAATACTAGATGAAAAAAAGGCCAAAATAACTTACTTTGTCACGAATACGATGCGAATTGAAGTAATGAACCACCGCTTCCTTCTTGCCTGTCGGGCTTCCGTTGGTGTGCTCTGTGCAAGTGGTTCGTTTGCTTTGTGAATTGAGCATTTAAAAATATAAATCCAAGTTTATATATATATATATAAACTTAATATATATACGGTAGTGTATATATTTATTTAGATAATTATTTATAGATTATATATATTCTTCTGTGTAAAAAATCTTATCATATATATGTACACTTATATTCATAGATTATGTATAATCTTATACAAATATAAGATATAATTTATGATATTTAATTCATAATATTGTATTATAATAATATTTACACTACCGTTCGAAAGTTTGGGGTCACCCAAACAATTTTGTGACCCCAAACTTTTGAACGGTAGTGTATATATATATCAGAAATATTGAATGCAGCATTTTACCTCAAAACAATGGTGCTTCAAGTGCAATTGTATACTATTCAGGTAGTTTCAGTGTTGCAAAACTAGTAGAGTACTCATTCTTAGAATTTTGGATTGTGCAACATCATGTAACACGGGCATACATATGTGTGCAGTTGGTACACGGCTCATATCCACGGCATACTGTACATATGTGGATCTCTGTGCATGAGTGTTTGTATCAGTGTTTGGCCCTTTAAAAGGTTCCTGCAGGCCGAGGGGGAAGAGAAGATAACGGGAGCAGACATTATTTGCTTCTGTCATGTCGGCTTAGCATCAGGTCCCCCACACTGTGGTCTAGTCACACATGGATGCCAAGTGGGTGTACCTGAACACATCTCACACACACACACACACACACACACACACACACACACACACACATACACACGTGTATGAGGGCAATCAGTGCGGTAGGCTTTTTAATTGGACTCAAAAGAATAGCACATCTGAAGAGTCAATATCAAATCTCAGCACATTTCATAGTCTTTCCACACCAGGCTGCACATAACAGTACATTCACAATTGTTCCCTGGCCTCTGAGTGGAAAAATATTTGTTTTCTCATCACTGCACCTAGAAAGAAATGTGTGAAACAAGCTTCACTCTAGACTCCACCTGTCTACATAAGTGAGTCATATATACGTTATTCATGTATAACATGTTTGTCTTCTGATGTCGCTGGAAATAACAGAAGTATGGTTAAGTCATTTGGCAGTACAGTTGAATAACCACTTCCTCATGATCACTATTAATGGAACAAAAAGTATTCTTGTACAGGCACATGGGCTTGAAGCCTTTAAACATTCATTATGCATCCAAGCTGCACCTTTGCCTGTCTTAGAGTTAAAACATGGTCCTCTTTTGCATTATTCACCCATCCAGACACATTAGAACACACAACAGATGGAAACAGTCACTCATTACAGCATTGTAAATGAGTCAACACATGATGTGTGACTGTGAGGTCACAAGGGACAGTCCTGTCAAAGTCTACTGGCAGGCAGAGTCAACTACTTACTGTATCACGCTCAAGTTATATTAAAACTCTATGCAGTTACATTTCTAGGACCTTCTGTCTTCTTTTTCTCCCCATGCTATTTTCTAAAGTATCGTAGAAACTGCCGCAAATGAAAGAACTGTCGTGCAGCATGTAAGGTCGGCCAGTTTGTAGTCAAACTGTGTAGCTTTATTTGTGGTATCTCTCATGGAGGCCACCAAAGGACCTCAGCGTAGATATAGCAATTTAATTGAAAAAAAAAAAATGGAATAACTGTTTTAGATGAAAATACAGATGCACATCAACATTTGTGTCCAGTATATATACACTGTGTGAGGAAACTGCTGTATGGAGAGGGGGGCGGGGGGTGAGCTGTGTTTTTCAATGGGTTGCACACTAGTGAGTTGGCACATTTGTCTTGCCATGAACTGCATTCATCGGGTGCCTTGCTCACATGAGTTTGCCTAAGGCCGTGACCAAATGATGCTTTCAATACATTAACTACTCTTTTGTACGCGCTTGCAACATCACTATTTCGCATGGAGTAGTAGTTAATACAGTATAGTTCAGAAGCTGTAGTTAAACATGTAGCAAGACTTGTCAAGACTTTTGTTTCCATAGGGCACCTGCGTTTATTCAGGTTTGTGTCCAGGATGTGCCCCCTTTTCCATTATTTAGGTCTGTGTGTGTGTTACATAAGACAGCTGTTCATGTGGTAATAATGAAATCATTCTCATGACTGAGTCGAGTGGAACTCAGTGCCTCTCAGTCTGTCACTCTACCTCTGTTCTCCGATTCATGTTTATTCTTCTTTACTTCCATCTTGCCTCTCAACTACTCTGCAGCTCTTTGCTTCTGCTTTGCTGCATTTTGTCTTTTTTCTGTATTTCACTCACCATCTCCCTCTCCGTCCGCCTATTTCTCTTCGCCAGGGCTACTTTTGTCTCGTTGCAACCGTGAACAGGATGTGAGGGAAACCTACAGTAAATGTGAATTATTTAAGCAATATCAAAAGATGAATGCACAGTGGGACATGGCAAGTCAAACGAACAGTACAACATGGAGCTCAACAGATTAATGGCATCTCTATTCTTTTTAATGGGGAATGATGAATTGACATACACGAGTTTGTTTGGTCTTGGAACGAACTCAACTTGCATCTCAAGGTGTGAATAAAAACTGTAAAACGTATTCTGCTTAACTTTAAAGTCTCACATTCAACAATATTTCTTTGTGAATAATTCTGTCCCACGTACTATAGGGAGCAGGAGTAACTAATCATTTTAATAATGTCCCTGCAGGATTAAAAAATCCCAATGTAGGCAAAGTAGGTTGACTCCAGCTGATGTTGTGTTGCACAGCTGTGAGCGTGTGTGTGTGTGTGTGCCTCTCTCACAGCCACTGTCAGTGTAGTTATGCAATCACTGTTGCTCCCGTGCACTCGGAACAAGTGGAGGGTGAAGAAGGACTTAATGAGGTCTATTTGTGCACTCTAGTCTTCCAAAATTCCCTCCTCGACTACTATGTACAAAATGGATTCAAAATATAACAAAACTGAAAAATTATTCCCACTTAGTGATGGTAAAACATTCACATTTGGAATTCCTTGCTCTATTGGGGTACCAAAGTAGATTTTTGTGAACCTTTCAAATAATGTGTTAGTCTGGCCACTTTTAATGTCTTTATTTTGACTCGACAACCCTTGAGTGCCTCAATCAGGCCCAGGATAGTACAAACAGCAGGTAAACAGACAGACACGGCGGGCACAGCAGATGGCTGCAAAACGTACAACCAAACAAACACGTTTCACAAGTCTATTGGGAGGACTTATGCAGTCCAGTATCTGTGCAGAAATAAAATTGAATAATGAAAAAAAAAAAAAGGGAAAGAAAAAGTCAAATCAATGTAATTTATAAAAGATCTAAAACAGGTTGAACTAACAAGAGAGGAATTACTAACAATTACAGAAAACATGGTAACATGTTTTGCTGACCCTAAAAAAACAACCAGTAAATACGAACACGGTTATGTAAGCGTTATACCTTCGGATAGTCCCTCACATAAATACAGAAATAAATACACGTTGTAATTAATCTGCAGAACCCTGGCAGGCGCTTACTGTTAGATCATTAAACATCGCTGAGGGTGTGGTGACATTCACATCTGTGGTGGGATGGAAGAACAGAAAAAGTCACACTATACATTTGTCTGAGAAAAGTGATGCAGCAAGCACACTAGCTGTAAATAAACAGCAGGATTCACTTAGGACAGAACACAAAAGAGTATTCTTAATTCTATTATTATTATTATTGCACAGCTTCTGTTTCAGGCTTGAATGTAAAAGATAATTGCGAGGGACTTTGAGAGGGGGGAAGAAAGAGGAAAAGGTGTTGATTGTATTACAAGACGATTAGAAATTAAAGAACAATCATTAAACAAACCTTCCTCCTTCCACGACAACTTAGGCAATTCAACGATACATAAGAAACACAGACACTTTTAAAGACACTATTCAGTTAATTAGTAGAATGCCCCTGGAAAATTGCTGTGATTTTACTCCTATATAAAAAAAAAAATCATCTCCCCCTAACCACAGTCTACATATGGCGAAGAACAGTGTGTCCTACAAGCTTTGATATCAACAAAATAAACTTTTAGTTAGAAATTGATTGTGAGATAATAATAATAACACACAAAGTTCAACGAGTTGAAAGGAGCTTTTGCTTGCAAGCACACAATACAAAGATTGCAAACTTGAATCACACAGAGGAGACGGCACCTTGTGTCATAACAGTGACTTACTTGACCCAGAATGAAATAGCCTGAGATCTATCTACAGCAGTAGACTTTGCTCAAACTAGTGCTACTGTTTTCATGTCAAAATGGGGGAAGACAGCACATCAGCAAAACCATCAGTCATGCTCGCTTCAGACTGGAGCAAAGGTCCTCGAGTTTACTACAACTTGTTTGGTGGACTTTGCCCTGAATAACCTGACTCAACAGTTGCTTCATTGAAGATTTGTCAATATTCCCCTTTTCATCCAAGAAAAAGTAAGCAAAAAAAAACACCAGCCCTTCAGGAGGATTGGGGTAATGTCAGACAGATTTTCCGCCTTCCTTCATCACAACATTAAGGCAGGCCTTGGTTAAGCTATTTGCCGTTAAAGAGCTGCAGGTCGAAGCGGACCCACACTTCCCCACTGGACACTTCTTGCAGCACAAGACGCCGCGCTCCGCCGCCGCCTTTGCCCTCCAGCTCTTTCTTTATGTTTGCTATGGGAACCTCTGTCCGTCCCAGGAAGTCTGAGAAGAGAAAATTATCATGACAGTGAGTTGGACTGTTTTTACACGGATTCTAAATTAGGCAAGAAAAAAAAGAGAGCAGCGCACCAGAATTTAATAGAAAAAATGTAAAACTGAAAAATGACTCAAACAATAAGACTAGTACTTAGTCATTGTAACTCATGTGAACATTTCATGTGAAACGTGAGGAGGCGCGACGATAAAGAGTGGAACTGACCGTCAGGAGCAAACGGGTCCCTCTCATATACGGTGATGCTGAGGACGTCTTGGTAAATGTCCTTGATTTGGAACTGACAGTTGAAGTTCCACTTGGGGTACACGGTGTCATTGAGCACTCGGGACGTGAAGACCTGAGATCCCAAGGTCACCTCGCAGAATGGATTCATTTTACCTGTGGAGGTGAGGAATGGAAAGCTTGACAAGGATGAACGGAAAGCAAGAGGAAGTATATTCAAAAGCCCCTAAAATGTATGATCATGATAACCATTGGGTCAAGCAACTATGTAATACTCAAAAGCCAGCCAAATGTGTTCATACTCACCATTGGACCTGACTGCTTTCAGCTCAGAGGCTTCCAAGATTGTGACGAGAAGACGGCCAATTCCAGTTCCCTTCAAGGATCGAGCTAAAAAGACAAGCAACAGTTATTCATCTACAGCGACCATCACATTTGCCGGGCACAGTGTGAAAGGCTTACAGTGGAAGGCCCTGTCCCGCTTTTTCTTTTCCTTCTGGAGAGATTCTTCAGACGCTGCCTTGATCTTCTGAACCCAAGCTGTCCTGCGAATGCAAAGGATCAGATTGATCATTTTGGCTGCCCTACACATATACTACTCACAAACAGTTTAACATTAACAGGTTCATTTAATTTGACCTTCTTGAAAGTTTTGAATTCACATGTTCAACGCACAACATGCTATTCAGGCGTACGTGTGTTTGTGTGCATGTCTACCGTTCGTTGATGTTCTCCGTCCTCAGTATGTAAACCGTGTCGATGTGCGAGACGTGGAAGACGGGATCGTCACTAGAAGGATCCGGCAGTTTCACCAAAACTTCATTGAGCATAATAGGCTGCAGGAAAACACAGTCAGCAGATATCAATGCAAAAAGAAAAAAGAATGATAATAAAAACGGCGTCAAGTTCATTGACAGCATGATATTTTGTGTCTTACCGGCTTGTAGATTTTGAGGTGTGTGTTGTTCTTGGCGCTGAACAGTTTATCAATGCCGGATGAGGTGAATTGTTTCCCCGAGTGAGTCAAGAGCAGGAAGTCGTTGAAGAGGAAGGCCCAAAGTTCCTTGTTGCTCTTGACTTTGTAGATCTTGCAAACGTAATAAAGACAAATGCTAATTAACATCCACGCTGAATAAGGAATAAAACAGAAAGGGGACAAAACGCAAAATAAGGGAAGCACGGTGGAATAGTGGTTGAAATGTTTGTGTCGACTACATCGGTCACCTTGCCACTGTGGAGTAATTTTCTTGGGCCCAAACAGTTGGTGATAGAGTTAAAAACAATATTCTGTGGAGGGAGAGAAGGGAGGGGGGGGAATACATATTTTTTAGAATTCCTTTTTTTTTTTTAGATGTGTGGGTTGATGGCAGCCATTTACTTCGAATCATTTTCAATTCACTAGAAGTTTCAACGTAATACCTCGGCTGCACCGTCACACAGGACGTGATTTTGAATCCACTCCAGCCTATCCAAGTTCTCCGTATCTCTCACACCTTCATTGACCTGGTTGGCATAAAGTAAAATATACTCATAAAAATAATCAAAAAAGCAAGCGTATCTGATGCACACCTTAATCAATTCGTACGACACCAAAATAGGATAATGCACTTAATCCATTACACACCTGCTGACAAAGTTCTTCTGCTCTCTCCAGAGCTTCTTTCAGAGGGCCTCTATCAGGGTGGCCCTCTGCAGTGCACTCCAGAATCTAAGATGAGAGAATACTTCTGTTTTTCTTGGACACAAAACTGCACAAAAGTAGCTGTTGGACATGCATACACTTTTGATGTGCAGTGGGTAGCGTGTGATCCTCTGCATGGGCTTTAGCAGGAAGCTGGACAGCGGCATCCCTTTACATTTGTAGTCGGAGCTGATTTTCTGACAAATGACAGCAAAGGTAAGATTCAATATGCCACAAGTGGTTAGATGAGCGCAAATGCCAAGGCTTCAATCTGCCCAGTGGAAGTCGATTAGTAGGCAGAAAACACATTCAGGGTTATCCCATTTTTATCTTCTAATAATAAGAATAAAAAGATTTGTTTATTGTTATATTTATCATTTATCATGTTAATTTATTTTAGCAGGCTAATTATATACACACACACTCATCAAACACAGGAGAATTTAAATTCTTACTTAATATGTAAATAAAATTATTATTTTGATTGTTGCTCACTGCTCTCATCATTTTCTAATTTCAAGAGCTGGAGAAGAGAGTTTTGTTAGCTGTAAACTATGATCACAAAAATTATAAAAAAATAAAGTCGAGAAATATTTCATTCTGCAAGGTGAATCTACATAACAGACAAGTTTTACCTTTGTTCCCAAAGTGGAACTGATAAAATGAATTACGTTTTTTATGTTATTGAAATGTATCGAAATGCTAATCAATACAGGGGCGGGACATCACATTCTGTTCAAAATGAAAGAATGAAACTTTGAAAAGGGTTATGTAATTACTATTTACTGTGTAAAACCAAAGCAGTAAAAAAATATATATTAGGATATATATACAGAAACACACTTGGATGACTTCTCAGTCCTACCTGGAGGAAGCTCTTGAAGTCAGGCTCATTGTCAGTGCGAGTCTGCAGCATTGCAGCTCCTTGAATCTGACACGAGCAGAACCGGATGTACGACTGCATGTGGGACAGCTCGGCAACCAGAATGTCTCCCACCATGTGCACCGGCATGTTCTCCCCGCCGCTCTTCTTCCGAACAGACAACGCCCTGACCAAAAAATATAAAAATACATGGACACAATAAGGTTTGAAGCAAACTAAAAATATTTGCAAACCTGATCTAGTGGATGTAGCACAAACCTGAGAAGTTTAGTGTTGCAGCTAATCAGTTCTTTCCAGTTGGCAAAGATCATGTCAATCTCTGCAGAAGTCAATCGTCCAGATTCCGACATAGGCTTATGGAAAACCTAAAAAGATTAGCACAGATATTTGCCATGCAGATGTACAGTTAACATAGATTGCTTTGTCACACCTCAAGCACTGTCCGCAAGTCCTCCACGTATCTCTCTTCGGTCTGTAGCAGCTCATGAATGTAGCCTTGCCTCTTCTTCTCGAGCGGGCTCAGCGACTCCAAGCTGGTCAGGTCTGCACACCCTACAGCGCACACAAAACACACACAAGACGAGGTATTTGGGATGCAAAAACAAAGGCAAGACAAAATAGTAATTCACTATAACCGCAGAAGCAACTTTTCACTACTTTTTTGTAAACACTTAGGGCAAAAAAATTATTGTGTTAAACTTGTGCTGTCAAGTCACATAATAATGAGAACACAACACGTGCATACTTACCGGATGAATGATTTAACATTTGAGAGCATTCCAAACTCACCGTTCTTTTCTGCTTCACTAACCAAACACTCGCTGTTTACCTCATCCCAGAGGTTTAAAAAATGAAATTTGCTCTCTAAAGTCATCACATGAGGTACGTTTCATGTATCATTCAAATATTTTTTTTTTTTCTAAAAAGATTTTCTGTCCTCTGTCTTCACATGTATGACTTTTTAACACGTTTGTCTTCGTCTCCCTCACCTTCTGGCTGTTTTCTCAGTGTTGCTGGTGACAGATTACAAATGTTTCTGTGCGCAAAATAAATCTGTTTGTACCAAAACAAGGAGAGGAACTCTTTCTTTGGTTCATGGTGGCATGTTTGGAACAAAAAGGTTGGTGATTTCATTTTACAGCCGTAGAAAAAAAAATAGGTTAAGAACAGCGTCTAAGATGAGACAGGTTATCTATATGCAGTATCTTTTTTATTGGGGGGGATATGAAAAATGGTTCTTTGACAAACATCAACTAGGTTAGAATGTTAACGGTTGACTTGGTCAACCCATCTTGCTGATTGACACACACCCACAGACACACGTTTGTACGCGACCGAAGAATATACATAAAGGAATAATAACACTAACACTTAAATGTGAAATCAAACAAAGCTTTAATATTTTAAGGCAGAACCCCAGAACCCAAAGAAAATAAATACATCATTCTGATCAGTGCGTTTTACCCTGTTTTCTTGAAGCCTTAAAATCTGACCAAAGCTTGCAAATACATTGAACCAGATCATTCAAACCTAAGCAGAAAATTGCCCTTTCTCTCATTAGCACAACATGGCAGCGCACTAGACACAGGTTCTCCTTCAAGCTTGCATGCTGTTAACAAAAATCAATATTATAGTCTTGTGAGCAAACATAATGATGCTTCCACTTCCACTGAGGATAATCTGAAGAAGGCACTAAAAAACTTGATGAAAAGGTGGTAGAAGTCTGGATAATATCTCTGGAGGCATTCTGGTGAGATAAATCATGGACGCCCCCAAAAAGAGAGAATAGATGCTGAGCAAGGACGTAAGTTGGGTGAAATATAAAAGTGTAAGAAAAGCATAAACCATAGAAAGACCCATAATCACCCTTCTCTAAGTATATTTGTTTTGAAAGAGGCACAAAGGCTTATGGTTCTTCATTCAATTCTAAAAAGCCTCTTGGGGTGAGAAGAAGTCTCCAAAACATGACAGTATTCAATTGAGAGTAGTCAGTAGATTAGGTGGGACGGTCCGGGCAACCAAATACTACTCCGTCAGAGCAGTGTGCACTAATAGTGGGTTTCTCTGAAGCCGGGAGAAGGAGAGGAGGTGGAGCCCATTCTACCATCCTAGAAGGAGAGAAGAGGGCAAGTGGGTGGGAGGGCAACAAGTGGAGAAATGAGGAAAGAGGAGAAGGTGATAATCAGCGAGAAGCAACAGGAGGAGGAGATGGGACGAAAAGGAAAGATTAAAAGCTAACAAGCAAGTACCACTCCGGTTTGTACCTAGAAGATTCCCTTCAAGTTCTGATGCAGAGGGGGAAAAAAAATCTCCTTAAACCATGAGTTGCAGGGCGGCATGGTTGAAGGGGAAGGGAGGAGTGGCCATCTAGCAATAGGGAGTTTCCGGTTCCCCACAGACCAGTTGAAGTTTCCTTGAGGAAGATACTGAGACCCCTGAGTTGCTCCTGATGCTGAGTCATCAATGTGAGTTTCCCCACAATGTAAGCGATTGTCTTGATGTTTTATTCTGAAAACTGGGTTGAATATTAGGTAAAAAACAGTGGAACCTCTCAAATCCAACAAACCAGGGGTTATGTAGTTTCGAGTAGAACTAAACATCTATGGGGAAATGCTCCAAGCCTCAGTGATTGGTAATATTAATAAAAGAAAGTAATAAATCTGTATTTAGTCTAACTTTGAAACAGCCATCTTTGTTTACCACTCATCAACGTTATGGAGGAGTGAACACAATTTATGCTTTTAACTCATACGGTTGATAACGTACTTTGATAGCGTTTCTATGATGGCAACAGTTTGAGCCTGGAATAGATTTTCTGTATTTCCTACGGGAAAATGTTATTCTTAATCAGAGAAGACCTGACATTTTCTTGAAACGGATCATGTTTGAATCCAGAGGTTCCACTGTAAACTGTTTTTATAATTACTTGGCTCTGTTTTTGAATGATTTGCAGCTTGCATTGTATAATTATGTCCAACAACGCACTGATTTGCGTGCTGCGCAAAAGAGCATAGACCAAGAAGAAAACTGCATGCCAAGTGCAACGATGATAGAACAGCTCCCACAAGCCACTTGAAACATGCTAACATGGAGGGAGAGAAAACTTCACCGTAGCATCCTTCTACTACAAATGACGGCGAGGATTATGACTCAAGAGTGCGGTCATGTGTACGTGCATTACTTACACTGGTGACTGGGGTCACCGTCTCCTGTGATCATCTTAACGTAATTGGTGGGGAACAACCCAGTAGCCCCATTGACTTCTCCCTTCCACCAATCCGGGTTGCTCTTGTCGAGGACGGTGATCAGCTGATTCGCTGAGAAGCTCAGATCGTCCTTGTTGGCGGCTACATAGTCGTATAAGGCGATCACCTGACACGCTCCTAGGGAAGAGGGCAATGTCAATGAGCCAAACATCATATTGAAGGCCTGTAAGTATTTTTCATTCAGATAAGAGCTGTAATCATGGCTGTGAACGTGTTTTACCTGACTGGACTGCTGGTGTGGATTTGCCGCTATTAGACGCCAATATTTGAATATGTGAGGAAGGAAACCAGCCCTTTTGACGCTTTTTACCTCGGGCCTGTTTCAAAACACACATGCAAGCATGACTATCACAACTTTTATCAGACAAGACTTTCACCTGCTGTCAGCTTTAAATGGACAACGTAGAGGACACAATCATTTGGTGCCATCTACTGTTCAGTAGTAGAGCACTCGAGCACGACTGACCTGCTGCTCTCCAAGCCACCAGCCTGACGCGTCCTTGCTGAGGACGACAATGAGCTGGCCGTTCTCCAGGTTCAGCTGGCCGGGTACAGAGGAGGAATGGGCTCTGGTGACCTTGCCAATCTCTGTGCAAGAACAAATAGGAGCAAACTTTGTAATGGCATGGAGAGCGTAATATCACAATAAGGGCAAAGATACCAACCTCTCTTCTTTGTGCTCACCTGAGAAACGTAAATAAAATGATTTAAAACCACATATAATTTAGGCGACATTAGCTAGAGCTCTAGTGCTTGAAAATTCTTACATCCGCTTCCTTAGGTTTGACGTAGGTGCCGGGAAAGGCGCCCGAGCGGTCGGCAATGACGCCGTTCCACCATTCTCTATCTTTCTTGGTCACCAAGATCACATCCCCCTCTCTGAACGTCAGATCTGAAGGCTCGGATGACTCATACGGGTATAACGCTGTGTACTCTAGATAGAAAAAGTGATGAGAAGCCATAAAGTTGTAAGCACAAAAATGCAAAATAGTACACCAACGACCAAATAAACTCATCTGACAAATCTGAGGACATGGATAAGACATGTCCTCCTAAATTATGAACTCTGCAAAGTTTTGATCGTAAAGCTGAGTTTCAGTTGCTACTAATGCTGTAGCTGAACATTACAAGATACATTCTCCCTGAATGAATGCCATATTTCTGGCAGTTGATTTCACCTTCAAATTGTTGATTGTTGCTCATCTCTGCACCACCGGATGTGGAGTTTGTCATGCTGTGAACACAAACACGGAGAAATAAATTTAGAAACACCCTCAGAACTCATTAACACTGTTTTGCAATTTGGTGAGTGGCTGAAAATGATACAAAGCAGTATTAATGTTATTTCCCAGAGTTGCTGAAATAAACTCGACTTTGTTATGACATTTTAACATGTTAAAACGATCTTGTTCCTTTTTTGTGTAATTGAATACATACTCTGAACTGTCCCCTTCGCCCACAAGTGTGACGTAAGACTTGGGGAACCAGCCCTGTTCTCCCTTCAGGTTTCCCAGCCACCAGCTGTCCTGCTGTTCTAGCACCTGAATCACATCATCCTTTTCAAAGTTCAGATGGTTGTCCGTCTTTGCGGTCCAGGAGCACAGAGCCTGGGCGAGCAGGTTCCCTACCACCTGCTGATAAAAGAAAAACGGTGTATCCATATAGGTAAGTTTAAACATCTAAAAGCTTTCTCGACGTGGTGTGGTTTGAAATGGTAACAGTTCTTCCAGGCAAGCTATGTCAGTCATGTCGATTGTGTGTGATATCATCCTATAATAAATCCAACAAAGATAACTTACCTGTCCTGGTGTGTCAGAGTGAGTAGAGTTTGGAGAGTGTGTTGGGGTGAAGGCAGATTTCGTCCCAGCTACTTTTGCCGCTTCAAGAGCATGAGAAAGCTGCGACTGAATGGGCAACTTCGGAGGTGGCGCAGGGGCTGCCGAGTCCGACTGGCCCACCCTCTCGACGTAGCTCTTTGGGAACCAACCCATCAGCCCTTGTCTGTGCCCATACAACCAACCCTCCTCTGGCTCCACAGTCTCATCCACCTAACAGAAGAGGACGGAGAGTTGGAAAGTGAGGAGAGAAAATATTACGTGCAAAGATAATTGATTTGATTTTGGAGGGCAGCCCTCGTGAGGTGATTGCAATCATACCTCGATGATTTCATCCGGGTTGAAAGTGAGCTCTTCGTGGTTTCGTGCCGTGAACGGGTAAAGTGACCTGAAGGGTGTAAGAGTCACCGACTTGCTGGATTGCATGGTCCGTGGTTGCCGGCCTATGGTGGCACATGAGCAATTTGAACCAAACAAGAAGCTCCTCGTTCATCATCTGATCATCTCACGTCGTATTGACTTACCTTTCCTTTCCTCCAGTCCTCGAAGCAGAGAGTTGAGCTTCTCTTGAATGTCAATCTTGCCTCCTCCACTGGACTGATGCTCCTTTCTCTTCTTCTCCTCTTCTTGCACCTTCCTCTTTCTATCCTCCTCTGCTCTTTTTCGTTCCTCTTCACGCCTCCTCCGATCATCTTCCTGTTGGTGCTGAAGCTTCCGTTTCTCTTCCTCCCTCTTTCGCTCCTCCTCCTCGAACCTCCTCCTCTCCTCAGAGTCTCGGACGGCCGCCTGGGCTGCCCTCTGTCTCCGCCTTTCCTCCTCCACCCGCTCCAGCTCCTTTCTGCGTTCTTCTTCAATCCATCTCCTCTCCTCTGCCTCCTGCTCTTGCTTCCTTTGGCGTTCTTCCTCCAGCCTCCTTCTCTCCTCCTCCCGCTTCAGTCGCTCCTCCTCTTCTTTCCTTTTCCTTTCCTCCATCCTTTTATCCTCCTCCAGCTTCTTCCTCTCAGCCTCCAACTGCCTCCTCTCTTCCTCCAGTTTTCTCCTCTCTTCCTCCTGCCTCTGTCTCTCTATTTGCCTCCGGTGTTCCTCCTCCTCCCTTTTTTTCCTCTCCTCTTCTTCTCTGCGCTTGCGCTCCGCCTCCTGCTTTGCCCTAAGCTCTCGTTCGGCCTCCAACTTTGCTGCCTGGATGAGAGCCTGCCTTTCTTTCTCCTCCTCCTCCCTTTGTTTGGCCGCACGTTCCTCCTGAAGTAGTCTTTGGCGCTCCTCCTCATCCCTCCTCAACTTCTCCTTCCACTGACGCTCCTTTTCTAGCTTGATAAGCCTGCAAAACAGATGACAACACGAACGTGAAAATCATACAGCAGGTTCGATGCCGTTTCACTTGTGTAAACGTGTAAAAGACCTTTGAGCTTCCTCCTCCTGCCGCCTCCTCTCTTCTTCTAGTTTCCTCCTCTCCTCGTGCTCCTGCTTCTTTCGAATCAGCTCTTGCTTTTTGTCCTCTTTGATGCTTCGCAGGTTCTCGAGTGCTGCCTGCTGCATTTGCTGGCTCGTTTTTAGTTCCTGATGTAGATGAAAAACATGGAGTGACTGGACTAACAAGTAAGGGGCTGAGCAAAAGGAGTAAAAATACATGTTAGAAGAGTGAGGGGTGTGTGATCAAAACGTAAAAAAATGGGGATAGCCAATGACACCAGCGGATAAAAGATATTCAAGGTTGAGAACGACAAGAAGAATGAAAACCTTCAGCAGGTAGAAGAGATTACGCAGGCAGGCCAGCAGTGAGACGACTGCCTCAAGCAAAGCGCCGTTAGCACCCACATGCTGCAAAGTTAGAAGGAAGATGTGCAACAAGAGGACAGGAGGAAGATGCAGAAGAAACAAACAACAGTTGAAGGTAGCAAAAGATAAGGTTAAAAAGGAAGAAGCAAGTTGGACACCATTTTACGTGAGAACATTGTGAACCAAACTTTGTTGTTCATAGACAAGTCGTGTTTGCGCTCAGACATAAAAGCATTAATGGCTGAGACTAATTGAACTTGGTCGATAACCAATCCAGCAGCACTGAAGCGCATAGCGTCTTTCCGATGAATTTCAAAAGTACCGCTTTGAAGCATTAAATGTGTTGATTGCATCTTTACTGGCAATTAGCAATCCAGCACAAATGTCACGAACAGACAAAATGTATCCACTATTTTCTGTTGAGTAAATAAATGCCCCGGGCGACTATGAGGAATTAAAGGACGTAAAACGTAACACAGTGTGTGACCCATACACACAGTCATATTGAGTCACTCTTTCATGTGACTGCAAGGTTTTTAACTGATGCCATGTCAAATTGCTACATATGATGTTGCCTTATTCTACCTGCATGTTTTTGTTATACCGGTCCAGCTCTTCCAGTTTGGCAGCAGTTTCTCTCTCAAGGGCTTCCACCTGAGTTTTCAAGTTTGTGCATGCACCTCGCTTCTGGGTGACATTGAGCTTCAAGTTGGAGATGGTGGACACTACAAACATAGGATGAGACAGCACAAAAAGATGGTATTTATGAGGCAGATACTATGGGAGATATATATTTTTATGTATTTGAATTAATACTAACGTGTCAACCGTTGCATTGGGTGACATTTTTTGTGTTTCTTATGATATCTTTTGTGTCAGTTTGCAAAATAAATATTACCACCAACACCAACCTGACAGGTTATTCACAGCCATGCTTTGGAGTATCTCTGTCAGCCTTTTCTGTTCTGGAGTCAATAGGGCTAATTTCTTCTGGAACTCCTGTCAAAAAGTTTTGTTGCATTCAGCAAACAAAATGGTAATCCCAAACAGTTGGAAAGAAAACCAACACTAACTTCAATCTGTTGCTGAATGTTTTTGATGTCAAGATGGCGTGCATCTTTCCTCTGATTGAGAAGGTCCAGCTCAGTCCTGGGAAGAGTCTTCTTATTTTGAATGTCACGCAAACGGTCAGAAATCTGCCGTTGTTTGTTACCCTTGAGTTTTAAGACACAAAGAATGACCTGAAATCTCCACCCAGGTTGGCGCAACCTTTACAATTGAGCCTCCAGTCGCTTCACATCACTAACCACAGCTTCCAACTCCATCTCCAAACTCCTCTTCTTAGCTTTGAGCTGGATGATGTCGTCCTGCTCCTGCTGCCTCTTTATTTGGAGCTCGCCTCTTTTCCTCCTTTGAAATTCCTCCTTCCTTTGCCGCTCAAGCTCCCGCTGTGCAGCCTGTAGAGAAAACCCAACAATATACAGCAGGGGAATCATTTTGTACGAGTAGAACAGTTGAGCCAGAATCTCGTCCGGAAATGTGAAGGGTTTCTTGAGAGCGCCTCACCTCTTTTCTTTCAATTTCTCTTTGACGTTCTTCTTCTCTCTGCCTCTCCAACTCTCTCTGGCGCTCCAGCCGCCTCTCCTCCTCTTTCCGCCTCCTCTCTTCCGCTTCGCGAGCTTCTTTCTCCCGTCGCTCTTGCTCCTCTCGTGCCTTTTGAGCTTGCCTCTGCTGCTCTTTCTTTTCCGCTTCCAGCAACGCCAATCGTCTCTTCTCGAGCTCTGCATTACCGCGGTCTAGGTTGGCTTTGAATTTGTCCTCGAATGACACTAAAGGGTGACAGGTAGACAACTTGAATGGTTCCTGTAATCACTTACAGTATATGTTAAACTTAATTCTGAAGAAAAATAATTTGGAACAGACAATTATATCAGGTCTAGGAATGAAGGCACTACTTTAAAAAAAATAATAATAATAAGGAAAAAAACTGACTGTTGCTTCTGGCTTGCTGTGTCAGTTCAACATCCAAATTATCATAAAGAGCCGCATAGTTGGACACACTGGATCCATTTGCAAGGCTCCTGCGAGAAAGGATGATATCATTCAGACAGCAAATAATGATGATGCAGTCATGTGGTGACTCTTTTGGCTCAATTTATACATACATACCGTTGTGTGGGTGGCACCAGGTCAGTTGGCAGGGTACGCGGCAGTGGTTGCCCACTCTTGGCTACATCCACTAGATGCATGGCCAGGATGAACTCCTCGGCCGAAAGCTTGCCATCCTTGTCCACATCAGCCAAATTCCTGTAGAAAGGTTAAATCATTGTGTGTATTATTTTGATTCAAATATACATGCGTATTCATTTGTGCATGCACATATATATAGTATGTAGATAAATTATAAAAACACAGAGAACATGGTTACACAAATAGAGTTTAGATAATATAGATCAGGGGTGTCAAACAAATTTTTGTCACTGGCCACATCGTAATTATAACTTTGAAGCCAAATAAACTTATGATATTACTACATAATGTATACACAACAACTTGATAGCTCCTTGATAGTTGTCGTAGAAGTACACATCACCATTTACAAATAGCTTTGCATTTATAAACACAGTCATATTTCCTTACCAGATAGAGGCGAGCTGAGTCTGACTGAGCATTGTGGTTGCCATGGCACCTCTCACCTGCGGACCTGCAGACAAATGGAATGTTATGTATTTATTTATTTAAGTTTTTCTTACATCGTAATCCAGCCTAGAATAATGTTCATAGTCTTTGTCCACATTTTTGTAGTAAACCCAAAACTGAGTGATTATATTTATTATTAATTCATTTGAAAGGTAGAATTACATGACCTGCTATGTAGGCAATTTCAGCAGAATGAGGAGATGATTTAGGGAAAAAAAAAAGAATTTCATCACAAAGTCAGGTGACAATGTGGGAGAAAGACATTAATGTATAGGTGTGGAAAGTTTGTATAAGGTATGACTGAAAGTATTATGTGAACAAAACTTTAAGTACAAAGTCTGGTAGGTGGGGCGGCTACAATAATTCCCCATAAAGCCATGAATTTGCTTTATTTATTATGTTGGGACACACTTTAAAAAACCTAACCGCCCTGCAAGTCAGGCAGGCTTGAGTAGGTGTGTGCTCATTGTCTCACTATGGCTACTTCAGAAAAAACTGGTCCAACAAGCCTGCCATTCACACAAGCACATACACGCTTGCCAAGATAGCCAATGCTTGACGCAATTCAGATTCCAAAAAAGAAAGCAAAAAAAGAGGGAGGGAAGATTTATGAAATCAACGGTTGTTCATGAACATCCACGCCTGCATGCCGCACATAGTTGGGTTTTGTATGACCCAAGTGCACTGTGCAAATAGACACTCACACATTCACACACTCATACACTCACACACACAGTACCAGTGAGGTATCCCGTCATCTGCTTGTCCAAGACGTTGAAGTGCTGCCTATATTTGAGTCTGGAGGCATGTGGCACACCCCACTCCCCGAGGCCTGCTGCCATTTGGGCAGTCATTGAGGAGGGTGGCAAAGTGGCGCTGCAGCACAAAGAAAATACAAAAATACAAGCTAAAAACGCCAATATACTGAGGCTTAGTCCTCGCAGTCTTCAGATGGATGAATAATAAATGATGTATGATTTACAAGCATCCCACTAGATAAGTGGCTGAAGGGCTATTGCTTTGGGCATTGAAATATTAGCGTGTGCATGTGTGTGTTACCTGGATGCAAGAGGAGAACCGTAGGAGGAAGCAGAAAGCGGAAGACCTGAAAAATACATCAACATAAATTCCATTCATTTATAGACGCATCAGCAAGAAGATGGATGACACATGATATTGACAGCAGTATTAGGACACAGCCATTACACTTTTGCTCATAAGCAGATTCAGGGGTAAAGCAAAACCTTTGGTTTTAGGTGTATTCTATGGCAAAAATAAAACCAATCAAGAGTGATCAAATAGTTTCCTGCATTATAAACTACACCAGTAGCAGGACCATATGGATGAATAATTAGACATATAAAAACAACATAAATATTGTGTACCAGTGGCCAAGGTGCCAGCAGCCATTGGCTGAATAAATCCCAGGTTGTGGCCTGCCATTGTTGGCAAAGAGGTGGGTCCTGGGGTTGCCATGGATACAGGTGTGAACATAGAAAGGTTGGTTCCAGGCATCAGGGACATGCTCTGCATCATCCCTAAGGCATAAACACGTGACAAGCTAATAAGTTAGATGGTAGCCAACTTGCATGACAGCAATCCACCAAAAGGCTGCTGAAATCTTGTCAAGATTTTTGGATGAAAATCTGTTGCTCTAAAGTGCTTTAGAGTGTGATCAGTACCGTAGCTGAGATTGGGAACAGCTACTGGAGGTTGCTTCATGATGCCTGGCAGGACAGAAGGAAGCGGCGTTCCCTGCAGTTTGAGCTTCACAAGCTTCATCGCAATGGAAAACTCCAACCTGTCCATCTTGCCATCTTTGTTCATGTCAGCAAGAGCCCTGGGATTGAGCCACAAAATTGTTAGTCGAGGATAGTTTTGGGGGGGAATTTGTTGTTCCACAAATATTTCCTACCATATTTCAGCCAGAACTGAAGCAGGTAGCCCCGACTGAAGGAAAAACTTCCTCGCCTGCTCACCTACAGAAAGGAAGATAAAAGACAGGAAATTAAATGAGTTGAGAGGGATCCTGCTGTCAATAATGACCAAGATACAATTTATAGATAACAAAAAAAAAACTTATGGATGCACCTGAAACATAACCCATTGAAGGGGCGAGGGTATCAAACTGTTGGTCATGTTTCAACCTCTCTTCTGGCGTGACAGCCCACACATTAGCACCACCTGCAAAATAAATAAATAAATAAATAACACAAAAATAAACAACTAATTAATAAATTGGGTTGGATGGATTTTACTGAGTCTTTATGCGTCCAAGATATTTTGAGAGCTCTATGCTTCCAACCATGTATGAGGAAAGGGCTGTTTGGCACCTTCCGACAATACAAAACCAGATCTAAACTGTACATACTATCTTGGATGACTTTGGTGTAGCAAAAGGAACATGAGAAACCTGACCTCAACCCCTTGAACTATGACTTTGTAAATGTTAAAAAATAAATTCCCAGAGACACTCCAAAACTGTGTAGGAAGTATTTCTAGAAAAGCGGAACCTGAATAGGAAGCACAAAATCCATTTTGTCTTCCAATTCCTATAAATGCTATATGGCCAATGTACGCTTTTGACCTTGTCATTAATCTCACTCTTGCTCAGTTGTTTCGAAATGATACATTATACTAATGACCTAAACGCACAGGAAAGAAGCCTTGTTCAAATAAAATTACACTGATGATCATTACCAGGAAGCAAAACCTTCACCTGAGAAAAGCAAACAAGCACTTGGCACCAAAGGGAGATGGCACACAAATAGCAAAGACACTCCCTAAACTAAGTGTTAAGTTAAACAACCACAGAAACAGATTTACTGTTAGTGATTGAGTGCTGTCAAGTAAATCCATGGGAACATGCTCAATGAAATTAAAATGAGAGATGGTAGTTGCGAAACTAAAATAAGAAACGGTAGTTGTGCACATGTTATAATGAAATCCACTTGCACACAAAGGTTATCTTATCATCGCTTTCTCCAACAAAGACGACTTATTCAACCGTACATGCGCACAGTGCACTCATCCAAACAAGGAGCCAGCTTACCATTCATATTTGCTAGTGTCGGGGAGCCAGCGAGGGGTTGAACTCCCGATTGTGTCCTCAGCTACTGCTTTGAGTCATCTGCAAAACAAACAGTGGCAGCCCAGTCATCAGTCAGTACTGCTGCCAGGACAGGACAGAACAGTACAGCACAGCACAGTACAGCAAGTTGTGGAGCGAACAAGGCAGGCAGGAAGCAGGAGGCAGCGTTTAGCCAGTCAGCACAGTCTAACAGGGCTTCTCCTGTTCCCCTCTGGCTGGGTAACTCAGACCACCTTCCAAACCTTTTAAAGCATACTGGGAGAGGTACCAACACTATCCACAGTCACTCTTTATTGGTGCTAAAGTGAGGGCATTAACATTCACTGTATAGACTGGCACCTTTTGGATGAAACATACACTAAAATATTCAATAACAATTTTGCTTGAGGTGAGACTGGGAGTCATGGTACACATATTTATACCACGTTGATTTATGTCACGTCAACAGTTTTCGCTCCATTCATTCGTGCTTTGAATGAACATGACTCAACATGTCAAGGTTTAGAAATCAGTCAATTGTTAAAGAATACAGTGAGCAAGAAAATGGTGACAGTGACACAATGGAACTTAAGAAGTCAAAAGCTCCTGTGCTCATACATTTCTGAATTAACTACATCTTTGGGGGAAAACGAGTCTACAGTGGATGACAACACTAGCAAAGTGTTAAAAATATTGAACTATGACTTGTACAGTTAATAAAAGTTCAACCACGGTGTTAGTCTGATCTGTTTTTGAAATCTGAACAAAGTCTTGAGCAGCTTCCCTTAAAAGTAACCCGGCGTACAGCTTTTCCGAGATACGAGTCATCGCTCAGGTGATTTTTTTTCTGTATGCATGACTTGTAAGCAGAAATTTGAGCTACCAGCGCCAGATAATTAGAGCGCAACTCAATTGATCTAACTTCACAAAACAGCAACGGTTTGGCTGATAATAAACCTTGAAAATAAAAGGTCAAGCTGTTCATGGCCACTCCCAGTTGACATTTATTGTTGAGTTTCTCATTGAATCAAACACAACCATACTGCTCTGGGTGTCTTAGATTGACTTGGAAGTTCCAAACCAGTTGCGATCAATTCACTGCTCTGGGAAAAAAATGACCCGGAAGAATGACAAGCAAATGGGGACACATTCCAGGGCTTCTTACTCAACATTTCCAACCCGGCAATCAGAACCAAGTATTTCCTCATCATGTCAGCTGACAGGAAGCTATCATTGACTTTGGCAGCGGGACAGCTTGGACGTGACACAGCAATCTGAGAACCAAAACTCCCAAATGCAGACAGCAGAACAAAAAAAAACAAAAAATGCCTGACAAGTTATTTAGGGAGTGCCAGTTACAGATGGTCAAAAAACACTGTTTGGGGAAAAAAAATAAAAGGCATAACAGAGTGAGGGAGGGTTTTGTTGGACTGATTGTACTGAATCGATGCCCACAAGGATCGAAGATCAAAGCGGGAGACTAATCTACTGCCTGCCATCTGTCGCTCTCCGCCTCGTCTCATCTTTTGGGTCAGGTCCTTCCCTTTGGTCTCAGTTGCATGCTTTCTCCTCTTTGGTTCAGAGCCCGTTATGCTTCTGGAGTACAAGCATGTCTCCCAGAGGATGCTTTCACCCAGTTTTACTGCTTAACTCATATTTCACAAACACAATATGAATCAGAATGATCACTGCCTGACTCTGAGAACCAAAGACTCGTCGCGCACAATGGGCCGACTACAGATGGTCAGTTTAGATCTCTAAACATCTCTAAAATGTCCCTATTTACATAGTTAGACACAAAAATGCACAAACAGGCCTTCTGTCAAAGTAGCCATGAGTTTCCAAATGAATTCAGCACCCTTTTTAATATTTGCATTGCAACAGACACAACAAGGTTGACTGGGCGGCAGAGTGTGTGAGAACACAAAGAACGGACAGATGGAACACAGAGAGTATTCTCGAACGCTCACACAAAAGCGCTGTTTTGATGGTGCTAGATAAATACAGTTGCAGAATTTCATACAGTGTTCAGTAGATGAACTCAACTCACCAGGAGATTTGAGTTACTGTCAAGCTACTGTATGTTAAAAATAGCAGTATGAAATTCGACTTCAAAAGTCAGTATCCATGCTACACTAACAGAAAAAAAAGTGCTAAATTTGTCCCTTTAAGGGTCCGATGGCTCGTCACTGGGACATATACGGTAGCTAATAAAAAGGGTACATTTTCAGACGGTTACAATTTCTGTTGTTTTTAGGCAAATATGTACATTTGGGTATTTATTTGTCCTTTCAAAGTATAGACAAGACATTTCCACTAATAAATACTTCCAGAAACTCCAACAGAACCATTCATGCCCTCACAGGCAGACTTGGAACGGGTTGGGTTGGACTTCTGAGATTCCACTGCAGTGACCAGCGCAGACATTTTTTGGTAATAAACCATCAGACATTAGGCGCTTAATTTTACCATGTCTACAGACTGCAGCCTGTCATTTCACTTGTGGCTTGCCCGTGCTAGTCTAACCTCAAATGCTTCAACTTGGTTTCAGCTGCTGTTCAAAAGGTCATGCCTGTCTCACTCGCTATGTACAAAACACAGAAGTGTTGGATAAATAGCCTACCTGGCACTGACTAAGCGTTCTAATAGCAGCAATGAATCTGGAGATGTAATTCCAATCGGTGTATCGTTTAATAATAAACCATGTAGACATTGAAAAGGGGTCATACTGAGCTAGACTGATGAAAAATAAAACCTCAAACCATTTCCTTGTTCTTACGTGTCTGTCGCTTCAATAAAATGGTACCTCGACTTATGAGTGACCCAATTTTCGAGTTCTTCGAGAAACTAGCGATGGAAAAAATAAGAAATTTTGCACCAAGAGCAGTGAGCACTAACTACGGTGGCCGTGTATGTCTATGAAACTGCAGATTTGCATACAGGATTATCTGGCCAAATCTTGACCACAATGCAGAAAATACAGATTTTTCATCTGTCAAGGCTTTTTGGGGAGAAAAGTTGCATGTGGGATAGGAAGAGTTGCCAAATATTGCAAAAACATTGCTGTTGGCAACACTGCAGACAAAAGTCTGCTAGCTCTTGCTCACTTGTACTAGCGGCCACATGTTTGTTGTAGCAGTGCCTAATAGTGTGGAAAGCCACCAAGGGTGCTCAAGTAAGCAAAGCAGGTTGAGTCAGCATGACAATTACGACTCGTGATTGAAACGCCTGCTTTTAATGGTATGTTACGATCATGTGGCTGGCAGGTGAACGTTTTACACAACAGAAAACACATTTCACAAATCTGCAGGGGCCTTTTGAAGTGTTTCATACCATGCTGAAGTGTTGCTGCAGGGATGATCAAGTTGGCAAAAAAAAAAATTGCAAGCACAATCACGTCTGCTACAGCTGTATTTGAAAACTTTAACTAGCCAAAGAAAATATTCTATAGAGACAAATCTCAAGACACACCACCAAACAAAAATGTCACAAAACATAAAATGATCACATTTTTATTTACACACAGACTTAGTCAGTGGAGACTTGTTTATCATCCAATGTTTATTTGTCAGCCATGTAAACTAGTATATCTTGTAGAGCTATGCAGTGTTTGCAGTCAGTAGTGCATCATCGAAATGATACTCCGAGAGGCCATGATTATCCAGTAAATGTGTATGAGGCATATGAGGCAATAAGATGTACACAGTGTTGAGCAATGGCCTGTAAAGCAATGCTGTATGGGGCTGGTCCCACTCGTCAGACTCGTATGTCGGTTCTCTGTATGGGGGGTGGGGGGTTGACCTAAGCACAATTCAGTTGTCTTTAACTTTTTGAAGCAATGCATTCATATTTATTCTATTAAAAGAACATGTTTTCAAACTCTTATTCACGTTTTTATTAAACTTTTTATCTGCAAAACCTTAGAGTTGAATCATTTAAGTGATTTTAATGCAGTTATATTAAAATGGGCTAACTTTACATGGGGTTGCGATGTTTAATAAAATGATCTTATTTCTCCGCAGACATACTACATTAATTTAATGCTGGCCGTTATGGTGCAACTGTTTATGTAGAAAAATAAGTTTGAAGACCACAGTAGTTGCATTCCCTACATCTCTGCAAGTCACACATTCTCAGATCGCTCGCCTGCTTCCTGCAACCTGCTCAACGAGTTTCAATGACATGCAAATCCACCTTCACCGATAGGCACGTAACGTAAAATATGCATTTGAGCATCTATCTAATTGTGAATTCACAATTTTACTAGAAAGCACGTTTTGACTCCCAGTACTAATTACGTCCCGTTGCATGGCACTGAGTTTCAAAATTTGCATCATTGAGAAGGAGATTTTTCCCCTGATTTGTTACATTAATAAAAGCAGTGGGACACTACACATTGTTTGAAAGCATGATAACATTCCTGAAAAGGCAATTTACAGCAATTTTTCAAACTTACCTCTGGTTGATATCTCTCGCTAAGGTCAGTAAAATGACACATTTCCGAGTTTTCCAAAAGTCCTAAGTTAATATCCTGCTCTTGCCGACGACTTATCCAATGTGCAACGATGCGTTGAAAGCGTTGAAAGTTTTTAGTTTCGCTATTACTTCTCGGGAGGACCTGTTGCTGACAGCTTGTTGAGTCTGTCACACCAACAACATGGCTGACAACCATTTGGCTGCCTGCTCTTCTGTTGCCCAGTGGTTGCGCTGCTCCGCGGGGCTCTCGGTGCAGTGACTGGGAGGAGAGACGCGGTTCCCCGGGGTGGAACAAAAGTGAAACGTAAATGATAGCGGGGGAGGAACAAACGTGGAACAGGAATGATGGATGGGGTGACGTCAGGAGACAAGATGATCTCGTCTACCAACTTGCAGAAAATTAGAAATGTAGGTATCCATCAATGTCTAAGGTACATAACCTCATAACAGCCGCGTTGTACGTAAACGTCGTTGCCATTTTGAATGTGGCAAAGTTGCGCAATGTAAGTAGGGCAGAATCCCTCTACCGCAGAGTTTTAACACAGAAACATATCTATGTTTAAAAAAGGTAATGGATACAGTTGGATAAATAAGGTTAATGTACTCATCTATCTAGTTAACGGCGCAGATCTGACACATCCAACTATTTAGCAGATGCATTTGCAAGCGGCAACGCACCAACCCGCTCAAGGTCGTTCGACTAGGACTACGTCACCCACAGTGCACCGAGATACGTTTACGTCTTATTTACGACACTTGTAAATACGTTTTGACATGACGTAAAATAGTTTGGCCCTACTTCGAAAACAAGACGCTCATCTGTTAATTTAGGAATTCAAAATGTTCACCAAAAAGCCCAGGAGAAATTTTCGACAGAGAAAGGGAGACTCGAGCGATGAAGAGGAAAGTCAGGGGAATATTGCGGATGGAGCCGGGTCAGAGAAGGCCGTAGCGGTTGTGGCAATTAAGCCGTCCAGAGTTGGTCACTCCCGTGGAATATCATGCAGCTCGAAGCGAGAGCCGAATTCACCAAAGGTGGATGAGGGTGACGGAGAGGACGTGGAGAAATCCACGCTGACGGCAGACAATAAAGAAAATGACAACGACGACAATGATGGCATCAAGAAGAAAACAAGCACAGTCCTCAGTTTCTCTGACGACAAAGAACGTAAATATGTCTAAATGGGGAGAACCCCACAGTGACAAGTTAGCTAACATTAGAGCAGAGTTCCCTTTTTTTTTTTAATCTTTCAATGTTCGTAGTTACTGAATATCACACCTCATTTTTGTTTTCAGCGCTGGAACCTGAGTTTAAACTAAAGAAGTCTGCTGATAAAGCCGTTTTGTTCCAAGTAAGGAAAAAGGAACTTCCACCTGACAGGACCAACCACGAAGTTGGTAGGTAACGGTTCAATTCAAACTTAGTCATGCCTTGCACGATTAAAAGTAGATGCTAATCTGATGAAAATAGACTTGAATTCGACTAGTACAGATGATGGGGTTTTGTCAGCACAGTGTCATTCACAAGACAAAGGAGTACTTTGTAGAAATCTATATTCAGTGACAATAGAGACATGACGATTTATCACTGCACGCTTATGTCATGTTACTGTACGGAATCAATGCTCTTGACGTATCAAAGATGTTGTGTGAAGTAATTAAGAAATTCCTCACCTTTTTTTTTTTTTTAAGAACCAGAAGGGATCGTCACATCTGCTTCTGTCAGGCAAGATAATGAAAGCCAAGCGTCACCATATAGTTCTCACCAAAGTGATGACAATGATGAGGAAGTGGTGAATGATGAGGTGGATGATGATCACGATGATGATCATGATGATGATGGAGCTGCCAGTTCCTCTTCATCGACCTCAAAATGCAGCTACTCGGCTGTCAAACCATGTAAGTTGTTTTCGTATTCTAGATTACCTGTCATACTTTGGTGCTGCAATACTTTGACTAAATGAGGCCATGTATATTTTGCGTACAGTTGTGATCCCCAGTGCAAGGGCCATCGAAGCAGCTAAGAGGCAAAGGAGGGACACGAGAGCCCAGAAAGAATTCATCCCTCTTGACAAAAATGGCCGAAACTCCTCCGCTAGCACCCCAGAGCGCTACCATAAAGAAGAAATGGAGGAGGAGGAGGAGGATGAAGACAGGGTCGATGATGATGATGATGATGAACCTGATGATCATGAGAAAAGAATTGAGTTTGCGCCGCGATTCAAAACCGTCAAGGAGAGGATTGCGGAGAAACTTGGTATGGAAAAAATAAAAGTACATAAGTATGTGTTTTCGGCTACATGTTTGAAAATGTCTTTCAGAACGCCCACGTTTTTGTCCCGACGCACCTAATAAAAATCACTGATAGAGGGATCAAATTATTTGCTGTGTAGATGGTTTTACGTTAGGAGACTATTGTGCTTCAAGTAATTTTGTTTTGTGTATCAGAGGGAAGTGTTGGCAGTCTGTCAGGGAGTGACGAAGAGGAGCAAGAGCTTTGGGAGGAGACCCAAATTGGGAAGGGAGTCAAGAGACAGCCTGGCGGACAGGTAAGAAGATTAGTGGAACGGTTATTGGGATATAAATTCCATTCCAATTGTTTTTCTCCAGTGAAGTTGACGTCATAGTTTGATTCTCTTGCTTCGTTTCACACTCAGAGCCCAACAGGCAGTGAGTCTAGCAACTACAGCTGCAGTAGCTTCAAGTACGATGAACAGCCGAGACAAAAGAAGAAATCAGCAGGTCTCAAGATCCCAAAGATACTCCCCTCCGTCACTGTCTCAATGGTTAAGAGGAGGATAACTGGAACGTAGGCTTGCAGTTAGTCTTTTAATTCCAACTTTGCCAAGTGGTTGAAGTCCTTCAGGTGATTGGGTTTGTTTGCAGACTGGACTCCCTGAAGGAGGTGCACAGTGCGCGGCGAGCCCAGCTGAGTCGGATGGAGGGAGATGCAGAGAGTGCTAAAACCTCTGTGGAATCTCTGGAGGAAAGCTCCTCAGAAAAACAACTCAAGTTTTACCGAGATATGACCCTCTTTTCCCATAATTTGGTGGAGTGTCTGCGTGAGAAGGTAAGACGCCATTTGATTTGCACACCCAAACCACATGATGGCCGTCGGATTTATAGATGCCAAGGAGATCTATTTAAAATGTCATATTTCAGTTGGTTTTCTTACTCGAGGCTCTTTTTGAGTGCAGATTGTTGAAATCAACTCATTGGAACTAGAGCTGCACACGCTACTGTCGAGCCAGACGGAGGCGCTGTGCGCCAAGAGACGACAGAAGATCCAGGAGCATGCCCAGCACCTACAGCAGCTCAGCTGTGAGTTGGCTACATCAGTCCATCCCTCTCAAATGATTTCTAATTATTAGCCTGCTAATGAGCCATAATGAAGATATGACTGGCCGTAATCCACTTTTCACTACTTTCTATTTCATCTCAGACACAGAAAACTCCACCAATGGAGCTGATACTCAGAGGTGAGTTAAATTCAATTCTGAATACAAATCACTTAAATTATACAGTTGTTTACAAACCTTTTGCCATAATGCGGGGATAAAAACTCACCAGCCACATCATCTGACGTCTCACACGGCTCTGTGCTGTGCTTCTCATAATGCAGAGTTGAAGGCACCTGTGGTAAACCTGTGGAAGATGGCGATATGCCTGAAGATACACTGCTTTCGTGTGAAGAGGAAGAATATCTGGAAAAGGAGATGGGTAAGGAGAGAAAAAAAACCCGTTTGTATACGCTTGAAATGCTGACACAAACACGTTTCCCTGTCTGTTCTCATTCCAGCTGCCATCCTGCTGAAGTCCCAGGAAATATTTTCTGACGTTCACGACGACTTTCATGATGTTAAAAAGATTTTATCTCGCTTTGAAGAATGGAGAAGCTTCTACTCGGACTCTTACCACAGTGCCTACATCTCTCTGTGTCTGCCCAAGTTGCTTAACCCCATCATAAGGCATCAGCTGCTTGGGTGGAACCCTCTAAAGGTGCTTACATGCTCTGAACACTTCATGACACAAGCAGTCGATTTGAGATGATTTAGTGTGTTTGTGTGTCAGGATACCAGCACAGACTTTGAAAAGCTCCCATGGTTCACCGCAGTGGAGAGCTTTTGTCATGGCCACGGTCATGAAGAGTTAGAGCACTTAGATAGAGAGATGCTTTCTAATGTCATCGAAAGGACAGTCATACCCAAAATAATAGGTAGCACACATTCCCCCACAGCCATTGTTGCATCAATACCAAAACCAAACTGCATCCTCTTCTGTGTTCAGCCTTTGTAGACCTGGTTTGGGACCCTATGTCCCTCCATCAGTCAACCCATCTCACTGAGCTGTGTCACCGGCTGAAGGAGGACTATTCAATTTTTGAAGGAGAGAAGAGCAAGCCGGTCACGGTAAGCTTGTTTTAAAACATGCACAAAATTTGAGATATTCAGCTTGTGGGACAAACTCTCAGATGAACCTAAATGTGCATTCAACAGTTTGTTGATCCTGAAATTACACCCAAATGCTGAATTGAACTGCATTAATGTGCGTTCATGTCCACAGGCGCTCACCAAGGCTGTGATTGGCCGACTGAGGGTCTGTGTGGATGAAGAAGTCTTTATCCCATTGTACCCCAAAAAGTCAGTTTCTTTTTTTTTTATTTTTGTTTTGATTGTAACATGTTTTTAAAATGTTCCTTGCTGGTTTATTAGGCTTCTAGAAGATAGGTTATCTCCTCACAGTCACTTTAGGAACCAACAGTTCTGGATGGCTATCAAGGTAACAGAGTGCAACTTTTAGCATAGCACTGGCATCAGGCTGAAATGCCAAGTCACAATTTGGTCAAATAAAAATCATAAATCTTAACTGTTGGTCAGTCCACAAATGTGTGTTCTTTCTTCCACACATTCCCTAAAGTGCTGGAAATGGCAATTTTTTTTTCCCCACATCATTTTGGCAATATGAAGATTCTGCCTGACGCCAATGAATATTTTCCCATATTTATTTTCATGATCTCGTTAACACATGCATTTGTTTTGTTATGCTTGTGCTAGCTACTAGGAAACATGGGAAAATGGAACCAACTGCTGCCCGATTCGGTGCTGAAGGAGTTGATGTTAGACAAACTGCTGTGCCGGTACCTTATGATCACCCTTGGCAGCCAGATGCTGTCCAACACTGACCTTCATGCATGTAAAAGGGTAAATACTGTTCCTTTCTAAACAGGAAGAGCACACATTTTCTACATTTTCTGTTTTAAACTTGCACTATCCGGTCTCTGTTTAGATTGCAGACAGCCTGCCAACTAGTTGGTTTGGAGGAGAAGATGAATGTTTGCCTCAGCTACAGTCTTTCAAAGATCACCTCATTCAGAAGGCTCACAACATTTGTAAACAACAACCTCCTAAAGCACCGGACACAAGGTAGTGAAAGTTTGACAATCACGCTTATTATTCTGGGTTTATGTAATCCATATTTGTTCCTCGTCTTCAGGCTTGCGGTGGTTGAAGTGCTGCAAATTCTGAGCCGAATTCGATGCCACAACGCCATCATGAGCATAGCTGAAAAATACCACTATGAGGATGTTATCTACTCTCATCAGCTGCTCAATCAAGAAATGGAATGAAATGTTTTTCATGGACTAGTGTTTCCAATTGAATGTTATCACATGCTATCAAAAAATTTCAAGGCTTTTCACTGCCAAGAGGAAGTGTGTTCATGCGGTTTTTGTAAGCAATACAGTTTCTATACAGGAAAGACTATTTTTCTAAATAAAATTGCATTTTATTCACCAAGATACTTTGAGTGTATATTTCTTCAGACTGTATCTTCAATTAAATGGAGCTAAATGTTTGATGGGAACAACCACTGGTGGATTTCTTCCAAAAGGCATTAGCATTATCAAAGCCATAAGACATCTGTTTGAAGAGCTGATTTTATTCAAGAGACCCAAAACAGCAAAATTCATCACAAAAAAAAGGCAAATCCGCAAAACCTGTTATCTGCACACCTCACTCGCACTTGGATGCAAAACAAGCCTGGAGTAAGATCAACATGCTAGTTGAGATCATTCCAAACCACAAAGCAATTTATGCAGAGTATTATTGGAATATTTCATTTTGTCCACAGTCTTAAAGCTCAATCTAACAAGTACATATTTGGACAAGGACTATGGTGGAATTCCAAGCATTATCCACAAAAACAAGTTGAAGATGCCTTTAACACAAGCAAATAAACACAAAGCTGCTATGCTCTACAGCACAAATTAAACTGCCTTCTTAGTGCTCCAAAATCTGTTGTGCATTGCAAAAAAGTTTTGATTGTATGAGAACAAAATCTGGATTGCATCTTTGTACTCAAGATGGTAGTACTTGACGGTGCTAAATGACTTTGCAGGCAGTGAGTTATGAGTAATGCTGCATTCTGCAGGACAAAAAAAGGGTGCAAAAAGAATAGTTACAAAAGTGTTGATGGAACGTAATCTGCCAATGTTGAATGAGCTTTTCTAGATTGGAAACATCGAGTTGTTATTCTGCAGCTGCTTCCAAATGCTTCAAGTAAATCCTGGAGCACATAATCGTACAGGGAGCCTTACTAGATGAGAGAGAACTGGATGCCGTGTTTGTCGAGACGCTTGATCAGGGTGGTTTTCGCAAACACAGCTCCTGGAGTATACACTCCTCCACTATATAGGGGGGAAACAAAAGTGGGTTTTATAAAAATTCAAAGCTATAAATATGAAGTAACTGCATTGCAGCACACCGTTTGTGCCGATATTGTTTTGATCCCATTTAACTAGTATGGCGTGTGTGTGTGTATACACACATATATATATATACACACACACACACATACACATATATATAATATATATATATACACATGTGTGTAGGGTGTTCACTAGTAAACTTGTAAATCTGCATTTTTTTTAGCGTTTGATGACTCACCTCTTGGGCAAGGCTTTAGGTTCGTTGAGGATTGTCAGAGCTGCCTGCACTAAAGCAATGGGCGTGGCCACGTAGCCACATTCTAAAAAGGGAGAAACAATGGGTCTAAAAAGGTAAACAGCTGAGAGCTTCATGAATTGTTTTAATTAAACAACATAATTGAAGAGTTCAAAGAATTGCTATCGTTTACCTGGTCCTTGAACCAGCGTGCAAATCTTGCCATTTGGTTTTCCCTGGGTGGGGTCCAGTCCTTCTGTGTAACCTTCTCCATAGAAAGCAAAGCGAAACGAGGATGATTCCATCTGAAACGCATACACAGTCCGTGGGTTAGTTAGGTGATACTCAGTGTGGTTCATGGGCTCCCTCTAAAGGTTCGTAAAATAATCACTGCCTGAGAAAAGATCAGTTCTATTTAACTTTTTAAAATCAATACATTCGTACTAAACATCTAGTATTTGTTAAAGATTATACAAGAAACTTAAGAGTTCCAGAGTCTTCATCTCGTTTTTTTTTTTCAATGTACACATTCACCTGCTTCCGAGTTGGTCCAGCCTTGGAAAAGAGTCCGAAGGAAAAGAACTCTGGATGCTGTGACGAAACAGCGAAGACTTCAGCATACAAGTCCAAATATTCAGTAAGAGATTTGCACATTTGTCACCTTACCTTGACGAGGAGGTTCCGTCCAAAAGTGAACTTGACCAACAACCAGAACATCATGCCAGCAAACATCAATTTGATGACACTGCCAATGCCACCAATGCCTGCATAGGCTCCATACTGGACCTGGAGAAGGGAAAATATTCAATATATAGCTTTTTTTGTTAGCTTTTTCTCTGCTTTGGCTGATCTGTCTATTTTCAATTAAGTCTTTTTACACTTGTATGACAGCTAAAAATATAAAAATGTCATTTGTGCTGACTAAAGCAAATCCCCAATGTCTCCATTAGGAAGGGATTACGTTTTGGTCAACTTGAATCATTTTCTTTTTACAAACTAACCGGAGTGTCCTGATATTCCTCCACCAGGAACCGCTGCGTTCGCTTGACGACTGACGGATCAGAACCCATGAAGGGCACCGTGTACTGCTGGATCTCATTACTGTAGAACAATGCACCCCTATAAAAGACACAGGTAGAAAGGTACACTCCAGTGAGCCCAGTTATGCATTCCAGACCCATCAGCAATAGGTGAAAAGCTGTGAGCGTAAAAAATAAAAAATAAAATAAAAAGTTGCATTCCTCCGACAATTCACACTTTATCTTCTTGCCATTTGCAGCTGGGTCCGGTCCTGCCCAGCCCTTAGAAACATACAATACCTGCGTTGCAGCTTGGTGCCTAAAGAAGGCAACGGTTTGTAGTTAAACTTCCGGCGAAGACTCTGAAGCTTGTCGCTGTCTGCAAAGCCGTAGATGGCAGACTGCCACGTGCCATCGTGGATGACTCCTCCCTGTCAAGAGTAGACAAACATATTCAACAGTCACGTGGAACAACTCTTTGGCATAGAATTGTATCAAATGTTTTCACATACTTCAGGGCCAGTATTGACAGTCAGGAAGCTCTCCAATGCAGTTAGAGTACCTGAGAACATTGTGGCAAAATAGTTTATCCACAGGGGGCGGGGGGAGGCAACTGTGCTAACAGTCGTTGGCAATCATGCAAGAATGTCTCAGTACCCTTGAACTGCTCCCTAGTGTACAGGACCCCCATGTCAGCAGGGATGGAGTCAAATCCACAGCTTCCAACGATGTACACGCCCTTTTCGGCTGCCATGTCATGATAGTTCAGCTGCATGCCTTCGAGAAACTGCACCCAAACGTGTGGAATAGAGCAAAATCAGGCGTATCCTGCATAAGCAAAATAAACTGACAAAAAAAAAAAATCCCAACGAGCATGCAATGTGATATTTTACAACAGAAAGTCTCAACAAGATCAGATCACATGAAATGCTTCAAGAGCGCTTACATTCCTTTGCAGAAACTGATGACCTTTTAAAAAGATGACTAAGGGTCTTATGATTTGCAATATTAAATTTGATTTGAAAACACATTTCACAATTTGAAATGTTGATTTGTTCAAAGAAGGGAGTTTTTGCTGCAAATAGTGTACTTGATTCAGAAGTCGAAACTGGGCACGACTTTGTGATCTCACATGAATACCTGAGGTTCTCCGGAAATGTCAAGGTGGTGTGCTCCATTCTCTACACAGGCCTTAACCACTGGCTCACCAAAGAACCTGTACTATTAAGACAAAGACAAATCCATTCATCCCCATATTAGATAGCCCTTAACTGAATTCAAAATAAAGCACGTAATCGGCTTTCAGTTGAAATTCCAAGGAAACTGATACAGAGAGGTAGCAGGTAACAGTTGTGGGTAACCGTGGAAGGCAAAGTTTTGTTTGGAACAAAAATCAGAATGGGTTACCAGATGCAAAGCGGCATGGCTGGACACAAGGCGTGTTTGTGCACCGCCAGACTGTGGCCTTCATTGTGTACATGAATGCTGTAGTGTGAGAGACGGCCAGAGGAGAGAGCCGGGGGAAATGGTGGAAATGTTGCCTACAAAAGGTGTGTGTCACCAGACAAAGCTAGCACTTGCTGGAAAAATAAAAATAAAAAATACATGCGGTGTACTTACAGGCCCCACACAGTTGAGAACAATGACAGCCTGCTTGCACATGGCCGTAAGAGAGTCGGGTTCATCCACATCTGCAACAATGATGTCCACTTGGGTCCTCAGCTCAGGCTTTTCTGCAACACGAGAAGCGCTTCAGTGGATTCATCCTTTGTTCACAACTTTCAGAAGAACAGGCGAAGCCATTCTCCCATATTCAAAGGGGAAGATTCACAAGAGGACATTCGAATTTGTCCCATTAAGGTGCTTCTTTAATTACTTTGAATATCAAACAAGTGCAAATGAAATCTGACATCTTGGCAAATTGGGCCAGTTTTTACCCGTGCAGTGTGGTTCAAACCTTAATAAGGCAGTAAACATATTTGGATCTGGCCAATTACTTTTAAAATTATAATAATTTGATGTAATTATTGCTGCACATGAGTTATTTGATTTTTTTTTCTTTAAAGAATATTAGTTTGTTTTCAGATTTGGGACTACAGTTAAGTGCTAATTAAATTAATTATGGCTCTTTGGGAGCTTTTGAGCCTTGCAAAATTGCCAAGTGGTAAGAAGAATTTCAGTTACAAAACAAAATGGTGTGCGTGTTCCAAAGTGGGCTTGATCAGTGAGATGGTATGTTCCATCAGCTGTTGTGCACTCCCAAAAGACAAAGACAAAGAGAGGGGTGGATGAAAGTCAAATCCTACCAATTTAATCCTCTGGTAACTGTCATGAACACAGAAATGTTCCGAGGTTCTAATTTGGTTTTAGGCTTTACTTTCCATTTTTAGATTGTTGCATGGAGACCATTGTCAACCTGGAAAATCCACTTGGCTGCATTTTGCACTGCATTCCAGATGATGCAGGTAATGAATGCTAGAGCTACGGATGTTCCAAGATTAAAAATGTTTGCAATCTGACGTAGATGTGTGGACAATAAAAGTGATTTGTGGAGTTAGTTTGGTTGTACTTTGGAATTCAGCAGAGTCACAATTTTTGTTATCAGTCTTGGATAAAGGTGAACTCAGATAAGTCTAACAATGCAAATTTAATATTTCAAAGCTGTATTTGGTACAATTCTCAACAGCTTCACGTCTTAAAGCAAATCGGCAGTGAGGGGAAAAAAGAAATAAAGCCCGATACAAACCGAGGACAGAGGCCGCCTGCTCCAGAACTTGCTCCAACTTCTGCCTGCTCCTACCAGCCACAGCCCACTTGAGGTTCCCTTTTGGACCCTCGGACGCCGTCCGGGCAACCTCTTCCACCACAAACTGTCCCGTGAACCCGGAGGCTCCAAAGATCACCAGATGGTAAGGTCTGTTGGATGATGTCTGAACACTCGCCATGATGACAGCGGGCAAGTAGAGTGAGAGCACAGCGACCAGTGACACACACCTGACAGCGCTTATCTACCCGGAAGAAGCGAGGGAATCTGACGTATGATACTGCAAGCTTTAATATCGAAAAAACTGGTATCGTGATAGAGATACCGATATGTTACAATTGCGCGTCAGTTCGAAACGAATATTTGTGACCCGGTAGTTATTTGGCAACGTTAGAAGTGGAAGTCATATTCATATTTATCATTTTTTAACAGGTTTATTCACATTTAACACAAGTTATTTATTGCCCATCAAATATAAGAAGTAGCATCTTTTTTATTCCAGTAAATGCATTGCAATTCCACATTTTAATGGGGTACATGTGTTGCTTCAAGGTCTAAGCATAAATGATACTGAGTCAGTTAAATTAATAATTTCATGGCACTTTTTAAAATAACTCATCTGGGGGCGACTGAGTGTGGTTTAAGTTCTAAGTAGCGAGTATAAGTGACTCCCGTGCACACTAGTCAACTCCAGTGTTGCGCTGGTGTCGCAGTGATAGTGATAATATCAATGATATCATAAATCGTATCAATATTGTATATATCGAGACTCTAGAATCATAAGGGTGGAGCTTGGGGGTGGAAGGAAGGAGTAACTTAGGAAAGCTTCTATATTCGCTTCTGAGACAGCGCAACATGAACAATATCAAAAGTACAGATCACCAAATATGCCAAATGGCAACGGGGGCTACATAATAAACATGCAACGGCGCATGAAAACTAGTCATCCTTTTAGACATGAGTGCATTCGCTAAAGCGACTGCGTCATTGTGCCACATTAAACATGGCGACGTCGTTCACGCACACTACCATTCTCACAACAAATTCCAAAATACTTAGAGGAAAAACATAAACACACAATTTCATGGAAAACATACGATTACAACTAATTAACATTTGTCCCAACAGAATGACGTTTTTGTTAATACCGTTGAATGTGGATATTTTCCAGATATTTCGCTCCGTGTGCCCGCAGCAATATTGCTGACGTAGTTAATATGCGACTACCAACACGAGCGGTTTTACTCGCTCATAACAAACGTGGGGTCATAATGTACGGAGCCAATGTCACAGAGTTTACGGGCAAACGGGCTTCACTAAGACGAGTTTGAATGCTGGCCTTTGCCATAATTGAATATAATAGAGGAGCATCACATTGAGGTATGTCTCACTCCTTTATTCACCGTTGCTTAGTTAGTTGGTTAGCGGTAGAAGCTTACAGTTAGCACATATGCTGACGTAATCAGCTTCCTCCCCTGTCCCATCTTTTTGATTCAAAATATTATTCTTTACGAAAGTGGTTTTAGGACTAGAAGCCAAAAGCAGAACAAGTCATCGGTAATTAAAATGCTTGTTATTTTGTGCTACGTCAATGTATGCCTTACACGTGCTTGGAGGGCTAACAGTGCATTGCAGTTACTGTGTATTACAGAAGTAATAAACTTACTAAAGTAACATGACCCGTTATGAAACATCAATTCGTGTATTAACTCATTTACACGTGTCTTCCTTATGTCATTTAAATCAGGCTGGAAGAAATGTACAAAATTGACAACGCACCTTAAGACCCAAGAAATTCATATTTTATTCTCACCCCCCTTTTAGGCACGGACCTCGCCAGAGTTCTCGAGTTCCTTTTCCACGTTTGATGGCTGTCTGCAGTTCCATCATGTCCACCCACATCTGTAGGCTGTTGGAGCTGGTTTCACGCGCTTCTTGCTGTTTGGCGATCGCAAGTCAGTCTTCTTTGCGAAGGACAATGTTGGTTCCTTCGAGAGTGCCCGGGCTCCCGATGCTTCACACAAGGGCCTACAGCCTTGATTCTTTGTCCCCTGGGCCTAGTCGGCCTACGCTTGGTGCAAACTCACCACAGCCCCGTGCAGAGAGGGTGTCCCCCTCATCACCACTCGCACACAGGAACTTGTCTGCTGTGGCTATGAAGGTAGACACTTATCGGTTCCTAAACTTGGATTTTTTTCCCCAATGTTCTGTTTGTAGGTGTGGCCTGGCCCTCATGGGTCAGTATTCAAATGTTTTGTAGGTTTTACCCTGAGCGCTTGACATTGACATGGTTTACTCCTGTGCTTCTGGTTATCTCAACCTTGTAGTGGTAGAAGGGACTTAACATCTTTTCATTCAATATTCCCCCAGGGTCAATATCGTTCCATGTGCCTTAATGATTTCTTGGATGTCGGTGAACTTGAGGATAATATACGTCAAGCTCGGGCCTGTAAAAAAGTCAGACGCTTCATCGTGGACCCAGATTTGGCTAAAGTGGTAGCACACCATCTGGTGCCTGACCTAAACAGTGACAAGACTATTCTCATTGAATGCAACCCAGGTACGAGCTTTGTCAGTAAAAGTGAAAATGCTCTCTAGTCTTCTGCAATTTGGCGTTTGTCACACACATATTGCATATGTTGTTTTTTTTGGAATGGAAATAACAGCTGCATGCATTTGTTTGTCGGCCGTAGGTCCCGGAGTGTTGACAAAGACCCTGCTCAATTCTGGAGTTCACAAACTTGTGGCACTTGAGACGGAGAAACATTTCTTGAATGAGCTGCGGGTAAGAAACCCTCTCAAACAGACTCTCTGGTTCCACTTGAGAAAATTGAATGCTGCATTGCTGAGTAAGGCAGTCTTCACAAGTGAGTGAAATGGATGATGTTGCACCACTTTAGGGATTGGAAGCCCTTCTTGATGGTCAGCTGGAAGTGGCTCATTGTGACTTCTTCAGACTGGACCCGGTCTGGGGTGGAAGCAACAAGCCATCAGTGATGTCCACTGATAAACTATTCAATGACCTGGGAATAACAGAAACCAACTGGTCGGATGGTGAGAAACAACACAAAAAGGTATTTTATATTTTGTCTAAATCTTGATTTGTTTCTTTCTAGACTTTCCAGTGAAAGTTGTGGCCATCGTGCCGCACAATAAAGAGCGTGCCATCCTGCTGAAGTTAGTTTATGCTTTATTTGAGCGGCTGTCCTTCTACAGATATGGAAGAATAGAGCTCAACCTCTTTTTGAGTGAGCGGGAGTACACGGTAAGAGGACCATGAGGTTGATTTGATTCAAACATTTCTTGAACATGCAACACCAACAGAATAAATTCCATATTGCTAAAGCAAACAACTATGTATGACACCGGTATCTGTGCTTTCCTTTTAACAACTACCTGACAATATACTAAACATTGACTTGGATTGTATGTGAATTCTTTGTCAGGTCATGATGACTCCTGCTGGCCAAATGAGGCATTACAGACCCCTCAGTGTCCTCTGGCAAATGGCCTGTCATATTGAACTCCTACACAAGGTATACAACGTGTCAGAAGATGAACCGTTACTCGACTGTGCAACCACTGACCATTTGTTATGTGTCCATATGTTCATCTGCGTTCACAGGAGCCCTGGGAGTCGTTTGTGACATCCAAACAGAATCTACCTCCTGCCAAAGGCCTTGTAATGACTCATTCAATTACTAATGTAAACAGGATTGACATAAGTGCTTTTGATACAGTTCCACTTTTCTTCATTTTCACTCCTCAGCTTCCCAATGAACACATATGCCTGGTTCGTTTGCGTCCACGGGCTGACTTGTTCTCTGGCGGCCTCACACCCGCAAATGCCTCCACCCTGATGGTGATGGTCAAACAGTGTTTGGCAAAGAAGAAGGGGAGGCTCATTGACAAGCTTAAGTAAGCAATCACAGTTTTGCACAATTCAACAGCACAGATATGCAAACATTCATTTTTCCAAATTTTAACTGAATGATTTTGGTATTGTTGAATGGGTAGCTCCTGGTTTTAAATGCCAAAAAAGGTAGAGAAAAAATATTCCTGTTGTGGCCATCAGGCGATGAGAATTAACCACCAAATTCAAACTTGTATTAAAAGGAAGTTTGCACACATGCACACGCACAAAACCTAGCTCCAAGTGCCTTAAACCAAAACAAATTTCTGTGGTTGTAATATTTTGCTTTCTTAGACAGAAGCCTTGTTGTTTCTGTGTAGACTTTTTGCATCCACTCTAATTTTGTTAGCCGCTTACAGATGTTTGGGGGGGATTGAAAAACATGGATGGGGATTGAAAAACTGACTTGGAATTGAATCCCAACGGCATGCATCAACTGTCCATGTGAAACATTCTTACTGTTCTGCTCTGTCTTTTTGTTTTTCCTTTTAAAGTCTTTGGTCACCTGACAGTGGGAGTAAATTGTTGTCCGCGATGGGACTTCCACAAGATATCCTGACAGGTCAGCTTCATCCTATGCAGTATCTTCAGCTGTTCCAGATGATGGACAAGAGCCAGGAGTTCACTCAGAGCTGGCTCTATGAAGAGATCATGGAGAACTCTGAGAAAGAGGGATGGGGCTAAAGTACATGTGCATATATTAGACAAACAGATCATGTCAAGTACAAAAAATTGTATTATTTATTCATAGTGAAATACAAATAACAATGAAGATGAAACGGGGACAAGGTCAGTCCAAAATATATACAGATGGATTTCAAAGTATAATTGCTCATGGTGTGTGTACAGCAGAGTAATGGACTCCAACTGTGTTTTATAATGTGGTGAAATAGAATTCATACAGTATGTGTTGCTGACCTTCATGTTTAAAAACCTTGCTCTTGAAGCCATGTATGTAGAAGGTCATCGAAAGATTTCAACTTGAGTGCTTCATAACTACGTTTTTTTTTACTCTTTGTAATCACTTCTGGAGGTTCTGAAGCGCTTGGTACGTTACACATTTTAAAAAATCTTTACTGCAAGTGCTAAAAACCTATATGCTTGTTATGTTTTGTAGACTTTTTTTTAGTTAAACGGTTCACTTTTCCAATGTGGCACAATGGGTTTGCCATATTGCGAATTAAATTCTATACCAATTCTGTGGACTAATTTATTTGGAAATAGTTATAGCCCTTTCAATTTAATTTTTTCTATTAATCTTTTTGTCACGCAATTTGCAATACAACCCCCCGTTTTTGGAAACGTTCCCATCGGTCATGACAGTATCTCATCTCATTCAGTGTTTAAGAATGCATTTGAATAAAATAAAACATTTTAAACTGTGTGAATTTTGTTTGGAAGGCTCTCAAGATAAAACTAAAAAGTGCACAGTTAATTAACCCAAACAGAATTGAGGTTTTCGTCCCCGATGACGTACACACTAGCCATCCCCATTGTCGCCAGAAGAGGACGACACAGAGCCATTTGGTATTGGTGTTGCTAACATCGCCCCCGGTGGCCGATAGGCGCCACTGTGACAACATCATCGGCAAGGTGTCACTGACGTTCAGATCCAAGCTGTCACCTTTCATCAACCTTGTCAGTAAGAGGTGGCGTTCCAGTTGGATTACCTGGCGATCGATCATGCTAAACAAGTGTTCTTCAGAAGCTAACAAAAAGTAAGATCACGTTAAAGCAAACGAGCGTGCAGTGACATAATGACATGGTTATAATCTTGTGTGCTGTGCAGATGTGAAGGCGAGCTAACATTAGCCAACGCCGCTGTATTCTGTACGGTGACTCATTTGGTAGTCGTAGCCCAGAAAATCCCATGTAAACTCAATTTGAACGAGATCGTAGCATGCAGTTGGAATGTATGTATCGACCGACGCCTTCAGAATCTTTGCACATCGTAACCGTAGCCACCGTGCAAAAACGAACCCTAACAACATTCTCCAAAGAAGCACATTTAACTAGCTGACGCTTAACCAGAGTAAGCGCTTACCCTGTTAATAATCACGTGAACGTTTGATCAGCACGTCTCCTGTCGCCGAACCGAGCTTTGTGCTAGGTGGCACTGCATTAAGGCCCGTCGTGTTATACGGAAGGTGTACGACTGGACTACAAAGCTTGGTTAACTAAACGTAATACGTGTGTTATAAAGACAGAGAAGACGCAAACATATCCGAGGGACACTTCATTAGGTACACGACACACCAACACGGCCATTGATTCGATCCTGTTGGTGTACCTAATGATGTGTCCTTTGGTTTGAAGTGTAATCTGTCCATACGAGGTAAGTATTCCTCTTGTGGTGGCCTTGTTTTTCTTTCTTCCTGTTTGCTGATGCGCGCTTTCCATTCCTCATGTCCTTCATTATTTACTGTGGGGGGGAGATATTGTGGGTCCGATGTTGTCAATTAAGAAACAATGGCAATTATTGTAACAATGACATAAGACATGGTAGTTGTTATTGATTCAATCTTAATATAAGAATAACACGATCCTAATCTTTTGTTTCTATTCAGCACAGCATATAAAAATGTCTCTCCGTGTCTTCTGCAAATTTGCGATATACTGGTTGTGACTGTTTTATGTTTTGCATGTTAAAAAGTAGCTGTTGAGTAAATACTCCAATATCACTTTTATAGTGTACAGTGTGACGTTGGCAAACTGTCCTATCATGCAAAGTGCAATGCATGACGTTCACTGATATACAAGCTTCCCTTTTTTTTTTTCCCTCTTCATACTTTTGTCATACACTGCGTTTTTGTTTTATTTGGGGTGGGTTTATTACAGAGGGGTTGATGTATACCCAGGATTGTGTCACTTATCAATGTTAGTGTTACCACCAAGTTTGCAGTTTATTTTATTTCCATTATTACCGTTGTTAAAAACAGTAAGTTAGATTTTTGTGAATTCGTGATAACAAAGGTTCGTTGTTCCATGTGTTTATAAATGTGTTGCAAATGGTTGTTATTTGATTACTGCATTAGAGGGATCCAGAGATTTGTTGTCGAGCTTCCAGATAGTAATACAAATATGTGGTGCAAAGAGTAGTTTTCCAAATGTTGTTCTACAAGTTGTGACAGTTGTGTTTGCAATGCATTTTAAATGCTGGTAGGATTGTAATTAAGGGCCAGAACGATTTGTTTGGCACCTCAGGAATGACTTTGGACCTGTTTTGCGTCGTTTTGCCCCTTGCACACTCACTTCCACCAATGAATGAGTCAGCAGGCTGTTCATAACTTTTATAATGTGTTGTTTTTTTCTTTCACAGCAGCCATTTTTCTTTTCTCGTTCTCTTGTGGCTGGAAGGAGGACTTGCTTGATTGGTGACAGCACGCTTGAAAGTTTAAAGGTCAGGGTGGAGCCTGATGGATCATGTTGGTGAGTGTGAGAAAGAAATATGTCCTACTAGACTTCAGGGTGTCTTTTGACCAGGAGCCCCAAATATTTTCATAATTTCAGTGGCTAATTTTACACCGTATTGTGAAATCAGTGAGTGAATATCTCTTTCTATAGTTTGACCAAGTTACTTTTGTGTCTTTCCACGTTGTCTCCAGGCCAGTTGGACTATGAAGGCAGAATAATGGCACAAGTTATAGCGGGTGGGGTGGACCATTGTGACAACACACCCCACCCTGAACCTCACAACCTCAATGAGCTCAACCCGCTCACTCAGATGGAACATACGTCAGCTCTGAAAAATGATTCCAGAACTGGACTCCCCTCGAAAGCGTCTCTCAACAACAACGGGGAGAACAAGGAGGAGTTGGAGGGACACAAAAGCACAAGCAAAGAAGAAGAGGAGGACACTGATGAGTTGATGAAGGACGAAGAAGAGGAATCAGAGGCATCGAGTTGCCTAATGCACTGCCAGTCTCCAGATACTCCCATGACTGATTCCTCCAATTCAGAAACAGGTACAGAAAGCAAGTGACATTACACGGACCGAAAATAAAAACACTTGTGCACTGTGAGGCATAAAATGCAGCCCTGGAATTTGGACACAGTGGTGTCTTGAATAATTTTCTCCTCTCCCTCTTTAGGAAGCCTGCTCGAGAATCCTTTCAGTCCTGGGACGAGTCCAGAACCTACATCCCCTGTACTCCAAGAAACCTCATGTCCCACCAGTCCTTTGGAAGTGGGCCAGAGTGAAGTGGACTTGGGTGGGTTTGCTTCCAGCTCTTCAGGAGATACCCTCACCACGGGGCCGTTGCTTTCTCCTCATTTATCTTTCACCCCAGACACAAGTCAGAGTTGCACTGATGGACCTGAACATGTCTCATCAACTACTGCCAGAAATGCACAATCCACTTCAGCACCTCTTACCACTTCTTCTCCCCCCGTTGAAGGACTTGTTCATGACCTTCACTTGGAGACGACATCCAACATTAAGGCTTCCACCACATCTCATAGCCAAACAACAGAGCCCTTTGCCTTCTCCACAGGGCAGATACCGACTGGTGCACAATCCGTTTCTGAAACGACACTTAGACACTCAGATGAGTGCACTTCCACTTCAGTGCCCATCTCCGCTCTGATGGCATCCCTGGAACATTTGGCCCAGAGAGGAGGTGATGATTGCCTTCCACAAGACCTTCATTGGGTAACCTCTTTTTCTTTATTTCAACACCAAATGCCTGTAAAAAAAAAAAAAATCCTCACTATGCCATACCTCCGAGGTATGTTGTCATTCTGAAATATGCAGACAACACTGCAATCACAAGACATTCCTCTCAAATAGTTGAGCTTGCTACCTACCTGCTGGACAAGGTGTATGCGTTGAGATGTAAAGCATTTCTGTTGTTGTGTTTTCTGGATGCGTTTAGAATGTGAACAGCAAGAATGTGCTCATCTGTGCAAGACTAGTTCGTAATGAAGCGCGTGATTTTGTTTGAGCATCATTTTTAAACATGCATTTTGGGAATATGCAGTTTTTTCAAATCTGCTTTTATTTTGGAAAACAATGACCATCCAACTTCCTCGTGTGATATTGCTGAACTTGCTTAGTTCTTTTTTTTAATCGCTAAATAATACCAAAGAAGCAAAAATAGTTGGTTATGAAACAGTAACCGGGGAAAACAATATTTTTAAGACACTTTAATGTAAATAAAATTGTATCTGATTAATTGATTAGTCAATCAGTAGAATAATTGATTCTAAAAATATTCGATAGTGATATGTTCAACTTGCAGATTTGATCAACTATATTTGATCCCTCTAAATACATACTGGTCCTTTAAATGCAAATGTGAGAGCTTCTTGTGTCATCTGTGCTGCTCTCACTTGAGACACATACACACTTGTTCTGTGTTTAGCCGAGCAACATAAAAGCCACACTGACACGGGCCGAGGAGACGTAGAATTTCTGTTGTGGCATCGCCTTATTGTCCTCATGTTGTCTTCTTTTTTTTTTTTTTCATTTTGGTTGAATCTCAAGTCTAGTTTAATCCTCCAGAGTGATACCTTTCTTAGAAAATTGCCTGTCATCATTTAAAAATAATCTCTTCCTGCAGATTGCCGAGGCCTCTGTCTGTCATGAAGATTGTATCCTTATCAATGTATGCGTAAGTCTTTATGTATTTTTACACGCTTTTTATGGAGGGCAGATCTAATATGGAATTCCTCTAAGTTATTGTACGCAAAATTGATTGACATTAATTGAATATTTAATATGAACATCTGTTGCAATATAATTAGTCCAAGGAAGTGCCGCTTGAGCGGTGTCAGAGAATGTTATGAAGACAAAAAAGTATGTAAGAGCTATGCCCTGCTTCATGTATGGCATCTCTGTGCATGTATAAAGGAGAGGGCTTCTTTCTGAGAGAGGGCGTATTGAGGCCTGTCAAAGAAGGATTGTATTATGACTGCTTACATATATACATAAGCATGAGCACTCCTTTATCCTCTAGACTTTTCACTCTTCTTCTGTTTTGCCTTTCCACCCGAATCAAGTTATGACAATACAATAATCCTTCTTTACTTACACACAACAACTTTTGCCATAACAAAGCGCTTTGCAAAAATGTGTCTTCGTTAACTCGGGTTGTTCAGACCAGTTGGCTTTACAGTGCATTCAACTGGAGAGGCTTTATCACCAGAGAGTGTTGGACAACTTGAATGCTCTCCAGCAACAGTGGGGTAATTTACACACGTGTTCATATTCATGGTGCACTTCTTACTTCTGTCATGAACTCTGCTCATCTTTGCTTTTACATCCAAGTTCAGCGAGCTGACTTAAAGTCAAACAATGTAGATACTTGGCCGAGTTTGACGTCTCACCAATTTATCCATTGTAATAATATTTACCTCTTTGCTTGTTCTTCATAGAAAGTCGGTGTATAAGAAGCCAGCCCAGTTTAGAAGGCCGACATCTGGACACTCTCAGAAACATCTGCCAGACGCACACTCGGTCAGTATGTGTCTTTTTAGTTTAGGTCTGGCACGTTAATATATTGAACGCAACAGTTAACCAAGTTAAAATAAAATAACATGCCAAGAAACAGACAATACACAGGAATAAAATACACCCAAGGTGGCTAGAGTGTCATGTTTGTGTCGCCACCTTTGCAAGTTAGAGCGTGTGGCTGTGGCGGTGAGTACTGCAGTAATGGCTGAACTGCTACTTGGGCACTTTCAGATATTTGAGCTCTTGTGCTGATTAAATTTCACCTCACTTGACTCCCTCTCAGACACACACATTTTAATAGCCTGGGAAATATGCTACGGCTAATATTAGATTGGCAGTGTAATGAAGCGTCATCAAATCTTACACGTCTTAATTTACGAAACAAAGATTCCTCACCATCATGTCATTTTGTCTTCTCGTCGTAGACCAAACGCAGCAGATGCAGCGGTAAGATCATTATTTTGTCTGGTTAAATATAAATGAGGGATAATCTTGGGTTTTTTTCTTCATGAAGTGTTTTTGTATTTGTGTTTACAGTCGGGATCTCTGGGCGTAAGGCACCTGCTCGAACAAGGTGATGCATTACCTCCACAAGGTGAGCGAGAGAAAGTTGCTGTCTGCATGAGTACAAGTTTGCAGAGATTTGTTTCTGAAGCCGGGTGTTTACCCACAGGCGCAGCTGAAACGTGATTCGGTGGCTTTTATCAGGTCACAACAACTTGGGAAATATGTGATCTAATGTTTGTAGTCAGTCGTCACCAGATTTGAGTTTGTGGAATAGCTCTGATTGACTTTTTCGTCCCCATTTCTCTTATCTTCAAAATTGTTCACTTTTCTCCGAAAGACGGCTTATCTGGTGTTCGTTCATGTTTGCGAAACCCAAAGTCAAAAGCAAGAATTATCTACTGTTTAAGATATTAATTTAAAAATCTACCACTTCTTTGTTATGTCCTTGTCCTCTATACCAATGATTGTAAAACATGTCATTTCTTTTCTTCCCATTTTGTGCCTCCTTTCCTTCAGCCCGACACATTGAAGGTACAATGGAGAATAGAGCCCAAGACTCCTCGTGCCCACAGAGCAGCCATCCACCCTCCATTAAGCTGTCACCTCCACTCGATTCCCCGGACAGTCCCGAAAAGGACAGGGAAGCCCCCAAATGCAATTTAGAAGGGACGGCCGGTTTCCATGGGACCGAGCTGAGTGATGAGGTGGAGGGCAGTGACGGAGAACAAGGGGAGTGTCTGGAACGGACCACTTCAGGTCTGGGGGATGATTTGCACCCCTCTGAAGCTGGACAAATGGATCAGACCAAACCCGCAGAGCAGCAGGGTGGAGATTTAGTTTCAGCACAGGAAAAGGAGGTGGATAGGGAAGACGACCGGTGCAATGTAGAAGAGGCAGCGGAAGCGCCGATGATGGAAGATGAGGCTGAAGAAGAAGAAGGCGAGGAGAAGTGGAACGAGTTTGGTGTGGACGTGGAACATCTGCATCAGGAAACTCAAGTAGCAGAAGAAGAGGAGATTTGTCAAAAGGTCAAGGTACAAATTCTGTTTACTAAGTGTTTCTATTTTTCTCACACATTTGTAACTTGGCTACAAGTCAGTCTTCTACAGTAAACTTTTTCTTTTTGAAAATAAATTTGGTCTCAATTGTATAAAAATGAAGTTTTTCCCCTTCTTTTTAAAAATGTCCCAGATATCTATCTGTCAGGACGGAGCAACTGGGAGTGGAACATCTGTTGCTGTTTCCTGCGTACTCTAAGCACTGCATTTGTTTTTGATTGCAGGAGGGAAACGAAAGCAGCCTGCACCAGGATGATGATGGCCATCTTCCTCAAAAGGCTTTTCCGAAACACCCCAAGCTGGCCAGTGAGGAAGAGGAGCAGGAAGAATATGAGAATGAAAAGGCTGATATTTTTCCAGAAGCTGTCACACTGGACGACATGGCGAAACTCATCACAATAGAGGAGGTCTGTACCCCTTATGTAATAGTCCAGCCATGTACACTATCGATTTTGATGTACTCTCTGTAATTATATTGTCTTATCTTCATATTCTGATCTAAATAGGATTTTTCTTTTTGTCCGTCCCAGAGACGGGCCTTTTTTTTCGACTCGTTGATATTCTGCTAATGTGGTTTAACAAAGGCAACTAGAATAGGCGTCCATTAGTGCCGACTCGCCATTTATTGATTGCTTGGGACATGTACATAAGCACTGCCAACTGCAGGGTAATAAATGTTGGAGGGAGGATGGCTGATGTAGTTCACATTTCAGTGTTGCATATTCTGTGACGCACTGACACCTAGTGGCGAGACAAAAGCTTTTCATCCTGTTCTTCTGTGACAGATGTCTCCTGCCTATGGCCTCATCTCCATCTTGAAGAAGAAAAATGTTCCCTCCGACGAAGTTAGTTTGTGTTCTAGTCCGGAGTCCATATCCGATAAACCCACTGCCAAAAGACGAGTCCGCTTCAAAGTAGCAGATGATGGATTTGATAGTGGTAAGTTTCGGCTTTTGAAGCCTGATATTTGTTCACATTATACCAGTCAGATATTTCGCTGGAATAGACGCCAGCTACAGTACAGAAATTAGAAATCGAATTTAAGTGATTAATTTGAACTTGTTTTGCAGATGTTGGCGGCAGAGACTCGTGCTTGCTTCTCTTCCTGCTTTGTATGGTTACTGTGGTGATCAGCATGGGAGGCACCACCCTTTACTGTGCTCTGGGTGATGTGCACTCCTCTGTCTGCCAGGACTTCTCAAGAAATGTGGACTTTTACTTTGGACAAATGCAGCGGGCTATAGCTCAGATCCATCAGTGGTTAGGCCCGAGTCCATCATAGCAGCAAGGAATTGACAATTGTCAGCTTTGTACAGGTCAGTCTCATCCCATTTTATTGGGGAAAAAGTGAGAGGAGCGGCTATGCTTCAGGCCGCCAGACTGGATTCGTACTTCTCCATGGAGAAACCTCAAGAACACAGGAAGAACAGCTGACACTGCTGTCAAATGTTTTAAAAAAGTATTTGTCAACAGGAGGGCTGCAACCTGCTCTCTACACATGCTGCACAAATAATGGCCTGACAGGCATTTTGCAAAATTATTGCAACCTCTACAGTTGCTTTTATTGACTTTTGGGAGGGGTTTGTTGAATCACAAATGTAAAAAAACAATAATCATGCATTGCTAAGTCTTAATCATGTCTTAATACGCTGAATGAATCTTCTCAGTCATATGTAAGGCATTTACACTTTGTATTTTTCAAGTTTTCTTTGTAATAGAAATGGAGCTGTTGCTGGACCACAGAAAATTTCGCCGAGTAACAACGCTGTTTTTAATCTATGCATTGTTCCATCACTGAGCAGTGTTTTTCTACCTGTACATTTATAAAGCGATATAACCTACAGGAATGTTTAACAAGACTGGTACGATCCTTTTTATTGTCGTAATATTGCAATATTATCCTCACACCAGAGACCTCTTGCTAATAATTCTTCTGTGGGATGTCATGTAGCATCGTGTTTCTGCATCTCAGGATTTATGGATAGCATCCTCATCCACTGGGTTTTTTTTCTCCCTCAATTTTGAAAGGTTATTTACCCTTTGGTTGGAGAGCATCATTTTTTTCCCCCCATTATTAAAGCGTTTCTACATCCGGCATCAAAATATGTCGTGTTGCATATTGTCGGATGCCGTGTGAGAATCTCGAACAAATAAGGCAAAGGTACAGTTTTTGCACCAGAGGAGCTTCCATTCGGTGTCTTATATGCATTAGAAATCATCTTACAGTATTCATTCGTTCGTTCATTCGTTCATCCATTCATCACATGATGATGTCAAGCATTGTGGAGTCCCTCTTGTTTTTGTTTACACGAGTCGTCTGGCTGGCTCAGGTGACTCTGAAAATTGTCTTGAATAGTTTCTATTATTAATTTATGAGTCAGCGGATGCAAACATTTTAATTTTGTCACTCTTCTCACTTAATGATGTTGCACATTACAGAAGCGGGCCTCTTTGACTTGTAATCACTACAACATGTATAAAATGCTTGGATCACTTTTCTATCAGGCAGATTGGCTTGGCTGTCACATTAGCAGATCATGTTTTCCGACCATAAAATATTTCACAAAAAGAGCTTACAACAAAATGTGTATCATTAGGTTCTGTCTACCACTGATGAACTTTTAAATTTTGTGTTTGTCCCACATTAAAAAAGATAACGACTCAATATATTAAGGATTGGTGGTAGAACAAAATGCATTGGAAAATGTCATGTAAATGTCTTTCTTGCCTGCAGATTTTAATGTTTAAGTTGAACTGAACTTTTCTATTTTGTATTTTGTTTTAACGAAATCTTAACAAAGCATTGCTTCCAATCAGTTCACTGAGGTTTGAACTTGGGTAAAAAAAAAAAAAAGAAAGAAAATGTTTGATACTTGTTCATGTCTAACATGAAGTAAAATCTGGAGATGAAACATGGATTTACTTGTGTTTTTCCTTCTATTGTATTTGTTTAGGACCTGGCTCACAGTTGGAGTTTCTATAACTCACTAACACAGATCAATGTAATTATTGAAATTAAATCAACCAGTTAATCACTAGATGCATCCTACACCTAAATAGATCAAGGACCCCTTGAACCTCATTAAAACCTTTTAAAGATTTATGCGAGGAATCATGACTCACACTCAGTGTCCACCAGGTGTTTTTACACATGTTGGAATATTATTTAAAATATATATAAAAATCAATATTTGTATACAAATGACTCCCATGGCCATAGATATAAATCACATCCATTGGATGAGAACGAAACAAAAGTGCAACCTTTGTCCTACTCAGAGAATCTACGGCGGACGTGGCCGACAGTCGTCTGTAAATTCAGCGTATCTGATACCGCGTCACATTGTTTTCCAGTCACGTACGCTATCCTATCACCAATTACTTTTACACTAGGTATTAGTTTAGGCCGTCCTGATTCGTCAAGGCCTCTATTTTAAATGGCCCTCTTATGTGTGTCATCCAGTTGTATTTCCATTGGGCACATGCCAAGTAAGTGTGGCAGTAAAAGTAGCTGGGTATGAAGAGGGGTGACAAGCACGAGATTGGCTGGGGGGGGGGGGGGGGGAGGGGGGCTTGATATGGTCTTGTCAACACTGTGCCAGCTTGCTGGGTGGCGCACTTTCTTATATCGCCTACTTTCACATGTAGGCGATATGTCCAATTGTTGTGTGGCAATAGTGTGAGTTTCGTAGTACATCCCTCTGAGTTGAATTCTACAGAGAAAAACTTAAAACACACAAAATTGTCCCTAATACACTGAGCTCTATTCGCTACAACTCTGTGCTGCATGGTTGGTACCCAGTGGGCCAGGCTTAGCGTACCCTCCATTCGGGGCCATTGAAATGGTCACGTCAGAAGCCAGCTCTCCCTATAAGCACCTGTTCCTCTACGTCACACCAAGGTTCCAGACTGAAAAACTTGTGATCGTTTTCCAACGGGGAGCATGTGAGTAGACAGCACACACACTACTATATATCCTCCACCATGGCTTTTAGCTCCATTCAGCGGACTGTGCACACACAGGATACGCATCCCCTCTCTTCACCACAACATGGAGGTAGGAGAAAACTTCTTGAAGCAAATTTCACTTGCCTGTAGATAATTTATTTTGGAATGGAACAAAACAGCTGATGAGACAGAATTCGGTTCAGAGAAAGCAAAATAAATGAAATACCATTATTCCAAAAGTGTGCACACCCTTTTCTAACTGGCATGTGTTTAGAGTTAACCAATGGGTTAACAGGTGTCAGAACACACCTGCCAATGTTTAATATATAAGCTCCAATGGCTTTTATTTACACTGTTTTGTCTCCGGTTTACATGAAGGACGTGAGTCGCCATGCAGCTTTATTATTGGCAAGTCTGAACCACCAACGAGAACAAGCTAACTTGTGTGATTGCGTGCTCAGACAGAGACAGGACCCAGGTCATCTCTATCCAGCACACAAGTACGTAAATCCAAGATTATTGATATTCAGGCGTTTTCGCAATGAAAAGGCACTCTTGTTATTTTTGTTCACGTATTGTAGTTGTATGCAGGTGATACAATGGATATAAAAAGTCTACACACCCTTGCTCAAATGTAGAGTTTCTGTGATCTCTCGAAATGAGACAATTTCTGAACGTTTCCAACTATTAATATGACTTGTAACATATGCAAATCTTTTGAGGATAGAAAAAACCAGTACAACAAAATGTATATATAGATTTTTTAATGATCTACCACCTCTACTTTTGTCTCCATCAGGTGTATTCTGGCTGCCTCCAGTCCAGTTCTGGCCAATATCCTCTCCTCAACAGGTTCCCTGGTGGATCTGCAGGCTCCATGCCTGGCCCACTCTGTGCTGGAGCTTGTGTTGGACTTCATTTACACGGGAGTTCCGCCTACCACTCAGAGTTGGCAACAGTACCACAACCTACTTGCTGCTGCTCGCCTCTTGGAGATGGAGCAACTGCGGGAGGTTCTTATGAATGCGCCACCAATGGAAGTGAATGATGCGGACAGAGGCTCAAATGAGCCTTTTAGGACTCATAGAAGCCTTTTTCCTCAGGATTTGGATCACAGTGTTGAGTTGTCAAGTACAGAGAAGAGACTACCAGCCAGAGAAGGCCAAAAATATGTGCTCCAATTCACAGCCCATGTGGACCACAGTTCTTTATCTTCCACTTCCCCCTCTCGGTGCTGTGGGCCCGTACCGGTCATACGTCACAGCAGCAGAGACGCAATGTTGGATCTCCAAGTGGCTTCTTGGGAGGACACTCACCAGTACAGGAACAAGCATATTGATGACTCACACGAGATAGCTCTTGCGGAAGACTCCTATGCAGGAAGCCACTGTGAAGATCCAAGTATAAGAAACCATCTCTGCATGAATATCCTGGAAGACAACTATGAGACAAGAAAACAGCACCAGGAGGGTTCCAAGACGTCGGAATCCGAGCCACTCGTTAAAATTAAGAGCACTGAAGTGACACAGCAGCATGTGAGTGACTACATGCTTGATTCTGGGATGTCTTCTCAGACATGCCTTGATCTTCCGCCATCCAGTTCATCACAGCAGTCCAGTGATGAAGAGGCCGGAGTCTCCGATAGTTTGGAACCTGCAAACCAAACATTCAGTCATCTACGTCTGGACAAGACAACGGAATATGAAAAAGTGTCTGTTATCGGTCACAGTCACACAAACAAAGATAACACGGGGTCTTCATCAAATGACGCTAATAGACTTTTAGTGATGAGGGAACATATGGCGTGTAAAAAGGCCTACACCGCTCCCGCCATGTCTGATCACATTCAAGCGTCAACGTCCACGCCCGGCACGCTGCGGCCTGCTTGCCGCTCGTTCCAGTGCTCGTTATGCACGCGCTCCTTCAGCCAGCGCGGCACCTTGAACAGACACATGCGCACTCACCTGGGGGTGAGGCCCTTCTCTTGCCCCCGCTGCCCCATGACCTTTTCCCGCCAGTACCGTGTGACGGAGCACATGCGCGTACACCAGCGGGGCAATGGCCTCACGAGGGACTTTACCAAAGCTCCCACCTCTTCGATTTGATGACACTAGACGCTGTGTTGGTGTGTTTAATGCTAGTCGTGTTAAGGATCAGAATGGAGCAGGGCGACCAAATACAGCTTGGACCAGGGTTTATTGAAGGGACCTTTTCCCTTCAATAAACCCTGGTTGGAAGTGAGTACAAGGGGAACAAGCCAACAGAACCAGCAAACTAACAAAACTTAACAGCCTAACAAATATCAACAGAACTGAACAAAAAACGAACTAACAGAGAGGTTAGTGAGACAATAACAAACATGAGACAAGAAACCAGCCACAACAAATAACCCGAAAAGGGCGTGACACCCAGACAGGACTTATATACGCGACAGGTAACGAGAGGCAGGTGACTGTGATTAGTGCATAGATCGTGAGTAGACACAGGGAGGGAGGGGCGAGTACACAGACGCTGACAGAAACCATGACAACGTACACATAATAAAACAAACGTGGATGTGACGTGACAGGGGGCCCTCAAAGAGCTTCAGTCATCTGCTGATTATTTTAGTCAATACAAACATATTTGTCTGGGAGTTTGTTCTATTTTAGTCAGTATTAAAATTCAAGAAAATAAAAATCTTTTGATGCCGGTAAACTGTTTCAACTGCTGTCAATAGAAAACAGGTACACAATTATGAACTTGTCAACAATTTTTATTAGATCTTTCACAGAAAGAATTCAATCATCATAAAAATGCACACCAAAAAATCTTGAGAAGTCCATTGCATTGGTTGTGTTATAAATATTACTTTATGATCATTACAAACACACACGTACTAAATAAAAACAAATGCACTTTTAACAGAAATGAGGTGACCAGTCTGCGATGGTGCTCCTGTATTATGTTACGAGGATGCATAGTGATGTTAGAACAAAATGGCACATACACAAGCACACAGATAATATGAGTACGATTATTGATCAACTGTTGTAAAAAAAAAAAAAAAAAAATTTTGTGAACATAACTGAAATACCTCCCAAAAAAACACGAGTAAGTCCATTGAGTGCATTCAGAAACATTCAATTTGCATTCCAAGTGCAAATTTGCTGCATATAAATTAATACACCGAGTTTACAGCCTCTGAAAATATTGTATTGCTTTAGTAAGCACCAACCATTAGCAATATCATTTATACAGAACATTGTTTGTATACACAGTGACGTTCCCAATGAGATGTGAGTGGACATGCATGCATCCAAATACATATATGCAACACATACCAAAAGAAAATACTATTTCACATAGCAGTCCTGCTATAAAGAGTTGCATTGATAGGAATAAATTACTCCAGATATCATCAATTGCATTGTCCTGCGTGTATGTAACTTTCTTATTTTCACAGTAGCGCGGTCATGTGACCACATGTGTTCATCTGAGTGGAGTGAGGTGAATTCTGTCTTTGACTTTGAGGTGTGGAATATCTTTAGGTACACCTTGACAATCTCGTTAAACACCTTCAAGATGATAATAATCTAGCCATCTTTTTTCACTCGCATTATCAGAGATGTATTTAATAACACTGAGACAACTTTCTTATATTTTGCTCCTGTCATGTAGTTAAAGCAAAGTGAAGAGATTTCAAATCATACGTTTAAAGATGATTACTGGAAACACCCTAGAAGACATTAGACTTTAAATAAAGTAACTAAAATATTGATACGATTTAATATTTAAACTGTACCTACAGTGTATTGATGAAATTTCAATTAAGACCTGCATACAGAACGGAAACATTCAAATAAACAACATATAAGAAATCAACAAAGTGCAATAATTTAAAATATACAAATAGTTGTAAAAATAACATTTTAATAGAATATAATTAATTACAGTAATGCCCTTGTTTCAATTATTTTCTATATTTATAAATATACAAAGAGGCATTTATAATTTTAATAAGGTATTATTAATAATATTAATCACAACATTGGTCTTAAATTACTTTTTACCATTTGAAAATTTAATATAATGATTAGGTGATTGTAGTTAAAAAAATAAAAGAAACAACTAATGATTATTAAATGAATAATCTCTGAAAAATAGCTGCATTATCTTTAAAAAGGCAGAGTTATTTTTAATTGTTTCATTTACATTTTTTTCTCTGACTACCACAATTCGGAGCAATGTGCCTTTCATTCTCCCGTATATAAATGAAGAATTTTTTTAAAAGATAATATGCAAAATTGCAAATAATCTGCGTATTGATTAAAGTAATATGTACTGCCAGAGTAATAGTTAACAAATGATACTGTGCTTTTTTTTTTTAATGTTGGCGAGTCAGTAAACGTGTCATTGTACAACAAACGGGTCTTCATACTGTCATTTTCCATTATTTGTTCATGTGCTAATTTTGAGGTATTCGGACGTTATGAGGTTTTCTTCTTGTAGCTTCCCATTTTACAGACGTGTGTTGTGAGCTTATTGGATTCTTGTTGAAGAACGGCACAGTGTTAAATCACATTCGAGATCGGAGTTTGGTTTCAGTCTCATCCTCACTTGTGTAAGACGTATGTAAGTGTGCTCAGCTGCTCTCCAGAAGTTGTGAGCCCTCGTCGTCCTTGTCTTGTTTGCTTTCATCGGGCCCTTGCTCGCTCCAGTAATCGCACTCGTTAAAAGTGTCAGAACGGGGAAAGTCGGCACCTTGTTTTTGGAGTAGAACTGGAAAGACGTGGTCCACCATCTCGCAGAGATGCCCGTAACTGGAGAGACGTTGACGACACAAACGTTTAAGGCTTAAGTGTGTGGCATAGAGAAAGATCATAGAGGAAAAAGATCTTACGAGGAGATGTTGGTTTTGGCATGTTCCTGTATCAGTTCCCCCTTGGGATTGACTGTGAAGATCCTGTTGAGGGGAACGCCCACCTCCTTGTAGGAATACACATCCTGGGTTCATGCACACACACATGGAAGAACTTTAAAAACACATTTGATTAACTGTGTGTGTGTTTGTGTGTGATCTCACTGTAGCTCTGTTGCCAAAAGCAGCGTAGAAAGGTTCAGTATTAGGGTAGAAAAGATGCTTGATGTCAGTCAGACACTCAATCTTGAATTTCTCAGGTTTTTTCTCAATCACTTCCCTGAAAACAAATAACATCCCTTTTTAATCTGTACAGTATTTCCGTGCCATTAGGTTATGATGTTGTACCAAATACTGTAACGGATAAGTGTGTGTGTGCAAAAGACCGACCTGTGCAACGCAGAAAACAAGCTGCTGGGACTGAGCATCACCGGGCCCATCGGCAGCATGGTTCCCCTCTCGTTGACCCAGTGCAGGTAACCTCGGGTCATGTCTGCCATACCAATGGCCCTCGCCGAGCAATACATGAATTTATATCCATTTCTGAAACATATTTGTGAAATAAGTATGACATAAATATGAATAAAAGTTGCTAATTGACACTCACTGGCTGACTTTGTGGTAGAGTCTTGCGATGCCTTGGTGGGTCCAGTCTTTTCCTAGCGTGGGGAGGATGTGGCCCAGTGTGTCTGACCTGTCATCACAAGACACCTTTAACGCTGTGAAAAGGCTGCCCTCTAGTGGAGCATGAGCTGCAACTGAAGTAGTTAGTCCGACCTGGTGATGGTCCCGTCGATGTCGGAGATGACCAGCTTGTCGTCCCAGTTCCACAAATAGATGGTTCCATGGCAACGACACGTGCCCTGATACTGAGTGGTCACACTAAAAACCACTTCGTTTGGACCCTCCTTCAGCTGCAAGCTCACCTATTGAGTAACATGTCACATTTTGATTTTTTTTTTTTAATGCAAAAAAAAAAGTCAAAAGGATATTTAGCATGAATAATTTAGAACGTACTGTAATGGATTTAAAATATTTTAATTGTGTTGCTGTGATAGGATCCAGCATATCCATGACCCTAATTAGAATGAGCAGTTGAGAAAATAAATTGACCTTTTAAATGGAATCAATTCTGATATTTTTTCATCTACACACGTAACACTAGCGTTAGTGTTGAATTACAGATTTGGTACGTTTGCTTTTTCTATGCGTGTGTTGAAAGGATTCACATTTTGAAGCAAGTATAACATATTTTCTAAGGATATCCTAATCAAGTTGTTCACGGTAACATTTATGCATTTTATCTTATCTTATATAAACTTTAAAAAAATATTGCTTACCAGCTGCTCTGAGGTGAGACGAAGAGTCTTCTTGTAACAAACGTTACCAGAAGCAAGGAGAGCATCAGGCTGGGAGCTTCCAGACACCAAAGTGGGTCTGTGGTCCTCATCACTAGAGGACGACTCGTCTTTCATCCTGGCAACACCAACAAACCAAACAGTTTGATGATGGCCATGAGGTGAAAGCTGTGAAACAGTTTAAAAGAGAAGCGTGTGGATCTAACCTCATAGATGATGCCATGGGAATGGAACTGTCTTCTCCGTCTCCAGTGGTTTCTGTCACTGATTCCTGAAGGACAAAGTTGTCATCAGATGGCTGCGTGTTGTTGATCACATGACAAATATTTGTATTGGTGCGCTCACCGATTTGGAGTCACTGTTCCGGCTCCTCCAGGAGAACCACCAGCGTCCTCCCTTCTTGGGCATCTTTTCCTTCATGATGTTCTCCACGGAGGCCTGAACAAAACCGTGCACACACCACGCAAAAACTCACTGGAAACTCAAAACCGACGAGCAGAGAACATGATGGATCTAAAAATAGCCCACAAAGTGAAGCGAACCACAATGTCCTGCCACTAGCTGAGCAAATGCATGCAATGAGGGTTGCAACATCAGCACACACAAGACAGGCAATCGCATGCGCTGAGCAACGTACTAGAAATAAAACAAAACTATCATACAGGCTCAGCAGGTCTGGGACCAAACAGACCAGGGAGGCAGTACGTGAAGAGGCCGAAAGCAGAAAGAAAATAACTCAAACACCAAAACTTGGGATGGATGGTGTGAGAAAGACACAACAAAATTAAATAAAAAGGAGAACAGGTCAAAAAGGGGACAAAGACATGATATTATTAAAGTGTTAGAACCCTCACATCAAGCTACATTTCACTCTGGTGCCAAGCTTTAGATACAGTTCCCAATGTGGCTCATGTAAATATTGACAAAAGCAACTGAAACACACGTTAGCCAGTTAAAGTGATACCTTAGGATAGCTTTGAAAATGGTACACCAAAGTGAAAATCTGCTACAAATTAGTGCATACATAAGTGCAGAGAAGAAGAGGATGGAAAGAGTTGCAAAGCTCTATAGGGGCACCCAACAAAAATTAGTGACATTGAAATGAGCCAATAATTTGAACAACAAATAGGTTTGGAAGTCTTGATAAAGTCAGATTAGTGTAAGCATGAAAATCAGATGACGTACCTGAGGCAATGGCTTCTGGTAGACCTGCATGGCCAACATGACTGGAGCTGCCGTACTCCAGTTGTAGTACCTTTGCAAAATATTACACCGTCAATCAAATACTGGCCACAACAATCTAACGACATCCAGAAATAGAGCTACTTAATATCATTAAATGGACTAACGTCTTGACCTCAATTAATTGATCGTCAATAAAAAAAAATATATATATATTTTTTTTCCTGTGCGGCTTGGCGGCCCTGTATCCAGTGACCCATGAACCGGTACCGGTCCGCGGCCCGGTGGTTGGGGACCTCTGCTTTATATTATATGTCAAGGGTGTGCAAGTGTTTCTAATAAAGTGACCACTGGGTTAATGAACCCGAGTGCCAACGTACAGTGCATCCTATAAGTGTGCGTTAAACATACTTGTTACCAATCTTCACCACCAGGTTGGGATCATCGATAAGGGAAGGGTTTTCGGAGAACTGTTGGTAGGAAACTGCCCTCTCCTGGAAGTGTTCTAACGAGTCCAACACACACGTACACATGCACACATGAGTGTACACACAAACACAAACACACAAAAGTTGAATATTGTGTATCAATCGTGACTTTTAATGTGCTGGAAATTTGCAGTTCAATATTTATATTTGCTAATGTCCATCTGGGATACTAAATTGCATTGCTTATTGAGATGTATTAAGATTCTACGCAGAAGTGGATTACTTGATGTGCACTAGTGCTTTGGTGCCGTCTTGACACCAAGGAACTGAGTGAAAGTGAACAGACAAACAATGTTTCATCTTCATCCAAGTCCTGGACGTACCTCGTGTGATCTCCTTGTTGTCAGACAGACCGCCGCATAGCGAGATGGCGACGTGTGGGAGGTCCCCCACGTGGTCCAACAGACTATCCACGCCGCTGTCCATCCCGCAGCTGCCCACTGACTGCGGAGACTGATTTGCACTGCGGATGGCTGTCATCACCACGTCCGAGTCCACCTTCATAGAACCGCCACCTCCGTCGCTGAGGAAGGAGACGCTCAATTAAGTCACTCAGCACGAGCTAATGAGTGCCAATACAAAAAACGATGTTTTTTTTTCCAAGTATTTCTACCTTTTAGGGAAATAGAGAGCAGCTACTTCTGGCTCCAGCTCTGTAATATCATCCAAATATATGCCATCAGCACCAAGATGCTGGCTTCTTTTTTCTAATGTGAGACAGTTGTCGAATAAGGAGACATTTTAACATCTGGTTCAGTGTTTATTTTGGATTAGCGTGCTCATACCGTTCCTCTTGGAAGGAGAATCCGTTCTTCTGATTGGGCTGCCTCTGTTTCTGCCTTCCTCCAGATGATCAGGGAGAATGCTGGGAGCTGGTGAACATGTGCTTAAACTCTCCATCTCTGCACATGATGCACTTACACTCTCCACCATTCTTCCTGCTGAGAAAAAACAGCCAAATGGTGAGGAGCAGCTCCGGCAAGGTTATGAGAAGAACAACATGAGAGTTTTTTTTTCTTCTCCAAAATCTTACTTTGCTCTTCTGCAATCCTCCCCCCACTTTCACAATCAGGGTGCTCGCTCGAGAGAGGTCGAGACGGGGGGCCGCCATCACTGATGCTTCTGAAGTGCGTGCTGGAGGACACGGGGATGGAGACTGACGTGGCGCAGTCCAGCTTCTGATGGGAACTCAGGAAGGATGGCTAGGAGGAGAGAACAGAACTTTCATGCGTGCACATGTGAATAAAAGAGTCAAACCTATTCAGCTGCCCCCGAATCTTAATTGTGGAACGGAACGTTTTTAGCAGCTTGGTATCGCAAAATGTTTGTCCATAGCTAGTTGAAGAGCAAGTGTGTCTGTACGTGGGTGTGTAAATACCTGAGCGGCCTGTGGGAGCTCCCCCCAGGTCCACAGCATCTCAGGGTTGTCTTTAGCCCGATTGGCCAGCTCGGAGTCGCTTTTAGGCGTTGAAGACTGAGAGTCATCTGGATTACTAAAAAAAAAAAAAAAGTCACACTTTAAAAATTTAGATATATATATCTCATGGCTCCATTTTTTTTATTAGTCAGAATTGTATTAGAAAAATATTTGGATAATTTCCATCTCTGGCTAAGTGGAAGAGATACCTAAGGTGTGAGGAGAAGTGAGAGGTCTGCTGCGGACAAGAGATAGACAGACCGCAGGACGGAGGGATGGAAAGAGTCTCCTCAATCACATGGCTATGAGAAGATAAACATCAACATGATCACAACAGAAGAGCCAAAGAGAAAATTGACAGAGTGAATCACATCATGAGCTACCCATTGAGAGAAGATAAACACAGAAGACAACATGTTCTCTCCACCAAGCAAATGCAATCAGTTGGAATGTAATACAAATAGACCCAGCCATGATTCAATCTTTGATCTCAGCTATCTCTACAATCTTGTTTTGGCTAGCTTTTAAACTCAATAGAGCTTCATGTTCCATTTTACATTGAACCCGTCAGGGGAATCATTTCATAATGTGGAAATTAATAAAACATTAATCTATATATGTGAGACATGTGGCTTTATGTTTGCCTACCTTACAGGACGAGTCCAGTTTCTACCGGGGTGAGTGTTTGCTGCCGAGTCTTGGTCACTGTATAGAGCTCTGGTGACAAAAAAACCCCACAACAGTCAGAGTCGAACAGACACATCGTAAAACCCTGCACAACTGAATTTGCGTAAACTGGAATCACTGTCATTCGTCATGCTCTAAAATAAAATAATAAAATGTATGATGAAAATACTCCTTGTCTCAATTCACCAAGCTCAGTCAGTTCAAAGCGTCTCAGGAATGTTCCCATGCCATCGGTGTTGTAAGACTTCCTAAAAAAGCTTGGAAAGTCAGCAGCAGGGACACTGCTGTGGTCCATTATGTCAAGGAAACAGAGAGCCCTGTGAGAACAGGACAAATTCCTGGAGCGCCTCCAACAACTGTAGCCATTTCTCAACAGGCTTTGCATCTTCACACACAAATATGCATATTAAATCTCCTCTGCAGCAAGGATGGGGACAGAGGAAGAACAGTCTGAATCCATTATCGACACACACACCTTCCGCTGTCTCCTTCTTTCTCCTCATCGGAGCTCAGGTCAATAGTGAACATGTTATCATCATCGGAAAACTCCTCCCCGCTTTCATCCCGCCTTCCTCCTCCACCATCTGGCCGAGCCTTCCTCCTTCTCCTTCTCCTCTTCTTGTTCATTCCTCCATCGGCCTGCTGCAGCCCGATACTCTGGACTTGAAGCGAGCCGCACATCATAGTATCTGTGACAGAACAAAAGAGTCTTAATAAAAACAATGGGGCTTTTCTCTAAAATGCATTGGCGGAGCTACAGGGGGGGGGGGGGGGGCAGGGGAACTGCCCCCCTGAAAAAAAATCCTAGCTCCACCAGTGCCAAAACGTGAGCTGGTTTTAAAGATGTTTACCATGGTGACGTGCGCTGCTTCTGCTCAAATTGGAGTCCATCAGCTGCTCACCTGTCGACATGATGGGCGACGTTGCTAGATAGGCTGGAACCACTTCCTGTTAGGAGCATATCATATCAAATCCCATTGAAAAGCCTCCATCATCACTTAATTTTCCTTTAAATATTGAGTACATGACCATTTTGGAAACACAGTAAGTAGTAAGAGTAAAGGATCATTTTACTTGGAGATCCTAATGTTTGAGTTATGATTATTATGCAGATCAACACTCACATGTGTGTTCTCAGCTTCTTTAACAAAGAAGGCTTCTCCATTTTCTCCCAACTTCATGTGTAAACTCACAGGCTCTCCATTGATCTCAATGTCCACCTGCACAAAAAAGAATATATATAAATATATTCTGCTGGGTCTTTTGATGGACTTTATAGAGCGTATGCATTTGCTGAATATGCATCAGAGTATTAAAATGTAACTCTCTGAAAACTTCCTTACTGTATATGGAATCTACAGTACATAAGCGCTATACAGTATATGAAGTGCTGTCATCATCTCACCACTTTCTCCCGTGAGCGCAGGACGCCCATCTTCCCGAAGCGCACGTGGAAGGGCGAGCAGTGCAGGGAGCCATTGGGCTGCCGCACCACAATCACATCGATACAGCCCGACAACGTGGCGGGGTTGAGGCCTCTGTACAGCTCCTTGACCTGCACAAACACCTGGCCCGCCAGCTGACCCACATAGTTCATGGTCTACAACTGGAAACAGAGGCAAGCAGAGTTTCTAATGAAACATCACATATCTGACCATTTCATAATAGGTCTTGTTGGTTGACTTTTTATTTTGATTAGTCCAAACTGTTGCGGAACGTTTGACTTATTCCACAAGAATCATTCATCCAGCAGAACATTTGGATCATATTCGTAGAATAGTTTGACTGCCGCTCACTATGTGAACCACACTATTATGAATAAAGTAATACAGAACCAGAGCAGTCCAAGCAGTACCCACAGCAATAAACATATTGCCTAATGAGTATGTTTTCAAAACTGTTATATTTGAAATCATGTCTTATCAACACAGGGTGGTGGCACTGGATAATTGAGTGAAGAAACTGCGTTGTTTACACACATGCACAAGTGAATCAGGGACACAGTACATACTTCTGATGTCATTGTCAACACTGACCATGTGCGAACACACGCACGCACGCACACACACATTCTCTCCCAGGAAATGTCTCCTTAACAGCCAATCAAAATGCGTGTTTATTACGTAATAGACAATCACGGGACAACTCGTAGGGTCGTTCAGGACACATTATCTTGTGTTATCAACAGAAAAGCCACACTAAGAACCTTTTTTTTTTTTTTTTTAACATTACCTCCAGCTGAATTACCAACATATACAATAACTGATCATTTCAAAGTAAAACAATAAGCATTGGGCGGATGGGTGGAAGAGTATGCAAATAAACTACATGACAATATCAGTTTAATGCGTGTTAAAATGGACAAAAAAATGACAGAGGTTATATTTGCTAAAAATATGAAATTACCTCAAAAATAATAATAGTGTAGCGGCCTTGAGAGGCATGTAAACATGTTCCACATGGGTGAGGCTCTGCAGTCTGCATCAATGCCCAACCATTCAAGCAGCCGCATTCATATAATGTGCAAAACAAGCCAAGCCACCCACCACACACAAGCAGACGCACGTATAATAAATGAATATTCCGCTAAATGCGCGGATACGTCATCCTACTTACATTTATTGTCAGGCTTTTCTGCAGCTTCTGGGTGTTTCCCGTCCGAATGTGAGCCGTTTTGTTACCTATATGTCCTCAAGCCAAACATTGTCACAACAATCCCTCTGCTAGATGCTTTTCCTCTGGCCAAAGCTGCGTCGCTATTTAAACTGCAGTGCAAATATTCCTCCCACTGCTGTCACACCGCAAATAAAACGCTCTCTGATTGGCTGAACTTGAGTGACGTCCACGGGAGAAAACCCCATAATACCATAGTAAAACCAAACAGTTCATCATTGTACTGACTGAGACTTGAATTATGTTTATTAATAATAGTATATGTCATAATTCAATATGTTTATTATTGTGGTTGCAGTTTGCAGAAGTAGTAGTGTATCATACTGACTTTTTTCTAAATTTTGGACACTATTGTAAGCAAATGAGGTCACAAAAATCTCCTCGTCCGGTCCCACTTGTACTCTATGTACCAAGTTGATGTCCTGTTCATCACAGTCATGTGACATACTCAGGCCAGCCGATGTCATTATTCAAAATGTATTTCACTTCCTGCTTCCATTCAACTTATTTGAAATTCGACTCTTTTTGCTGTTGCACTTCTCCACAAAGAACTAGAGATGTGTTTGGAGGCGAGGGAACCAAAATAGAAATGCCAGTTAGGTAACTTGAAATCATTGAAGGCTGTTGTGCAACACATTGTGTCACTCTTGACAAAATTAAAATATACACACAATATACAAATAAACAGACAAGCCCTAATTTCCATTGCTTGGATTTACTAACACACAAAACATTATATATTTTTTTCCATCTTTATTTAGTTTGTGTGAAAGATGTCCTGCACATACGCGTGTGCAATAGGAAGTCCGATGGTGACACACTAAATCAGTGCATCGGAAAAAATTCCCAATAATTTCATATTAATGCAGGAAAATGTGAAAGACAATTGGGTTGAAGCTAGACTTGTTTGAGTGGGTGCGGCCAGATGAGGGTAAACAAACTCTCTACTTGCCATTTTCTGCACCCATAATTCAGTAATATGATTACAGATGCACAATTATGTAATAAGCCTTGAACGTGATTGTGGCCATAAAGAAACAAAGCTTGTCACCCCACTTGGTCTCCCCCCTTTGGCGGGGGTCCATAACACGCTGCCTGGTGATTCCAAGAACTAAGCCTCATGTAGCACTGTGTGTGCCCAGCAGAACCCAATGCTGCTTTTAACAACTGACCTTTCAGTAGGAACAACACTAGTCGAAACATATCAGTCTTGATTCAAAGCAATGCACCATCATGCCAGGGAATCAATAATGATGATTATTTTTTTAACTCCATGTTCTCTCCGTCAGCAATCCAATTTGTTAATCAATTGCGCACAAATAGTTTCGGATCATTCTGGTTACCTTGCCAGTTAGCAAGTGAAGATAACCAAAATAAACCAAAAATAACCTGGTACATTTGTTGTTTTTCTTGTGCTGGTCACTTGTTGCTAGGTAGAGTTGCTAAGGTAACATTGTAAATTAGAAGCATCTTTTGGGGCACCGCACTTTGCTTCTAATGTCGCGTCACCACTGCTATGCAACAGCGTGTTCAAATGCTCACAGTTGCAGAATATGACTCAGAGGACAGTTTTCTGTTATCAGTCCATAGTTTCTACTACGCAAACACGTGTCCATTGTGATTTACTCAGTCTCTCATAAACACACACGAGTGTGTATACATACACGCACGCACACACAAAACTCAGCCGCAGAGAACAAGGAAACACGTGCAATCTTTTCCAAGAACTGAATGATTTACCAAGGAGCCGCCAGCAGAGAGAGTTCAGTGGGAGGAGACAGAAGAGAGCAAATTTGGAGGGAGAATTTCCTCAATGTGTTTGTGGGCTGCAGACAGTTGGTTGTGCAGCTATGTGCCTCCTATGTTTGAGGGAAAATACATCACATTTTCTGGATCCCTGCACACTCACTGCACACTTCATTTGATACACACAAATGAGGGCGAATGAAAGAGGTGTAGTAAAAATGTTCAATTCCAAAAATAATGACGCTCAGTACACACTGGAAGTTGGACATGTTTAGACACCTGAGAGGACGAGAGACGTTTGCTAAGACAAGAGTAGCTTGGTGGTGAATTTCTTTCAAGGTCAAGAATGTGTTCATTTAATCATGCCCGAGACGGGTGTTGCTCAAGGAGACTGGGGGCATTGGTGGGTCTCAGCCTATCAGGAGGCAGACTGAGCCACACACCACCCAAAAAAAACAACATTGGCCCTGCCCACGTTGTGATGTCCCACAAGTGGTGTCTTGTGATTAATTGTGCAAGTATGCAAAAGCTGTGCTACTGTATAGGCCCAGTCAGAGCCCAGACTGGACTCCGATTGAATATCTCAAGAAGCACTGGGCCTCTCCACCAGCCTGATGCATCTTGAGAGAAATGGGGAAAAGTGCTCAAAGACAGCTGAGCTAAGGTGCAGCCTATTCAAAAAGACATGAAGCTGTTATTGATGTCAAAGGTGATTCATAACACTTTTGAAAACTGGATTTAAAAAAAAGAAGTCTTCACACCCCAAACCAAGGATGAACTTTTTGGCCATGAATCTTAAAGGTATGTTTGACATGCACACAATTTCAGCATAAGAGGACCATACTAACAATAAAAAAGTAAATAGTTGAACATTGGGCCCCCGTGTGGTTGGCTACAGTGTAAAGGGAAGAAATGTTGAAGGAGTAGCCTGAGCCCCCAGAGGCTCAACATAGTGGTGCTGTTATGTAATGTCTTCTGTTCCCAAGTGTGGCCTGAAGTGTGACGAAAGTTCCCCACGTGGTTGAGATAACAACGGTGCACATTATGATGTAATTGTATTTGTAGCAAATGCAGCGTGCCGGGTTTTAAACTAAATTTACCCCCAACGCAATCTAGTAACGGACTAGTCGAAGGTAACTTGAGAAAGCTGGAGGGAGGACCATATGTAGAATTGTTGACGCCATCACGCCAGTTATACACAGCACAACAACTGCTCACACGAACATAAAGTGCACCCACAAAGTATCAGACATCTATTATTAAAGTGTAAAACTTGACACATAGCTCAGTGAGGGAGGAAGAAGTACAGATAAAAATAGCATGGAAGGCAAATAGTACCATTGAAGAAATTAATTTTTTTTTAAAAAAACACAAAGCAAGAGAAGTTACAAATACCTGTACATTTATACAAATGAATGCGTTCAAAGCTGTACATTGTGAAATGCAATTTACAGTATAAAAAAAATCAAATGGAAGCAATACAAAGTCTACATCCTGACAAAGAAACAACAGCCAGTCTTACACATGCAGTAAATAAGTACTCAAAATACTCTTAAAATAATTAACATGCAAATACATGGACATCTATTGGGGAAAAAAAAAAAACACTTGTTGCCAAAAATCGGCTACCCTCATACAATGAATGATTGTGTCGACCATTACAGGTCTGCAGAAAGTAAAGCTGCAGAATATTGCATCAAGACATTGCACACACTTGTACCTGCATCATTTTCTCACACACATTTAGTAGGAAAGTGCACAAAAAGAAGCACTAAGTTATCGTCATCATTACTTTGGAAAAACCTCCTTATTTTTTTGTCAGTGCCTCACTTTTGATACAAATCCCGCTAATTTATTGCCAAAAAGCAGGCTCCCTGCTCGTACGCTGAGAAATCCCCAAGTGGTGAGTTTCTTCAAGGGATTGTAAATGGCAGTTTTCAGTTCAAAGCACATATCATGCATGTAAACAATATTTTTTGTCCAAGTCTTCATTCCACGTCATATGTGTTTTCCCGTCAGGAAAAAGAGGGGTCGGTCCTCCTTGGCGTTTGCTGTCTGGAATTCGTCGCTGAGCCGGAACCTCCACTCCTCTTCCAGCTCTAGCCGGCCGACCGTTTGCCTCAAGGAGCTACGATCTGCACCGATCACACAAAGAGTCGCCCCTGCGGGGAGGCACGGACGGACGAGCCATGACTCCCAAGATGATTTCCTTTACTAGGTACATTTGATTGTCATCATGTTGGTGTACCTTTGAGGAAGGTGAACTTCTTGAGGAAGCTGGGGGTCACGAATGCGTCGGCGAAACAGAGGAGAAGGCCGCTGAACAGCAGGCCTGTGGTGCAGATGTTGACCGAGTGTGGTCTTGAACTTACGAAACACACCGTCACCTGTGGCAATGGATAGCAAAGTGAAACCCAGCGTGTACATTCCAACCAATTCCAACCTAAAAAGTGTCTTACCTCAGGGCCCAGGTTAATGTAATAGTCCACAGACAGGACCGGGTGTTCGTAGTTCTTGGTGCTGAGAGGAAAGAGCTTGTGGCTGGTGTGTTGGAGATATTTTTCCAGGAGGAGCTGAGCCGGGGTGGCCAGGAAAAGGTGCTTGCTGTCGGGGGCACAGACGTACTGAGAGGGCCCCACTGAAGTGGGAACGTCCATCATCTGGGCACATTTTCCCTCTCGTCAGTTACCCCGAAAAGATATTGAACGGTCGGACGTGGATGTGCGCCCTTACCTTCGTCTTGATGATGAAGGTCCTGTAACCTCCGATGGCGATCTGCTTTTTCATAACGCTGAAGTTGTTAAAGCGGCAGACGAGCAGTCCGGCGCTGTGCAGCCGCAGGGTGAAGTCGACGTCGTGACAAGTGAAACGATTCTGGTCGTATTGGACGTTCTGACTCCGGTCCACGTTGAGAAGGAGGAAGTCATGGAGGTGACCTCTGGAGAAAGGCTCTTTCTGATTGGGGCCTGGATACAAGAGAACACACTCGCCTTTTAGTCCCGGGAGACTATTTTGGCATTTCCAAAGAAGGAAAATAGGTTTTGAACCAACCGGCGAGTACACGACTGCTCCACTTTCTAATCCCGCACAGGCCGTAGTGGGCCAGGTCAGGACAACCTTCCATGTGCTGCAACACCTGCTTCAGTGACGCGGAATGTTCCACCGGACTACTGACGGCAGCAGCAGAGGGGGGGAAAAATTGTTAAGAATCCTGGTAAGCCAACATGATGCATATCTGCAGAACCAATTTTGAATTCTGCGGATATTATATTGCCTGTGAAAGCTGGCAACTTTCAGCATTTAACAGCTTCTCCTTTAGAGAAGCCAAAGATCATTATTAGTGTTCATAGAAAATAGTTCTTCAGAATGTTACTGGTGAACCTATCTGCAAATATTTGAGCACAACTCATGTTGTTAACTCTGTTCCTGTTTCCAAATGGTCGTTTGCTCCCTTAGCATTAGTGGAACGTGGGCTCCCTCTAGTGGTGTAAATCCAATTTCCTCACTTTTCATGAACAGTGCATTTGTTTTACTATTCAAGCACTGCGTTATATGTACAGTTTAGTTGTATTTATATTTTCCAATATGCACATTTAATCTTTGTTTAGAAAATAAGTATAATTAGTACTGAACTATATTTAATTTAACCTATTTTTATTTTGCTTGGTTTACAATGTTAAAACAGTGCATATTTTTATCATGGCGTAAAATATTACATAAATAATAATTTTAGGAGTAAGTCCACTTTCTCACCTTTAATGAAAATGCAGACCTACTGAATCTTGGGAAAAATATTAGGCGGTCTTGTTTTTTTCAATTTCTTAATCATTTGAATGTCTGATGCCACCAAATATGTATTGCGTGACCACAAAACAGCAGAAAAAACATGGAATCCATGTTTAGCAGCACAATGCCAAAGATATTTGAAGTGATTTTATCAGGAAAACCACTGAATTTGTCTGGATATCAGCCCTGTAATTAAACTCAGATGAGCTATTTTTGTTGCCATTATTACTTTTCTTCAAACAAATGCAGTTTTAGCTGTAGCATGCACTTAAAGTAAATAAGAAAATGAAGAAACAATAATGGTCTAATCCTTTCTGCATTTTTTTTAGGTGGTACTTGGGAGAAAAAGTTTGAGAAACACCATTGTAGGTCAAGTACAAAGTGTGTGAGCATGTACTTGCGTGCGTCGAAGTCGACCACATTCCACATTACGCACGAGTCGTCTGCCAGGATAATGAAGGGCCAGACGTCACTGATGGAGCCGCTGCCCTCCTGCCGACGACTGCGCTCCAGCTCCAGGTTGTGGTATGAAAGCTCTTTAATCAGGAAGTGAGCAGCTCCTGGAAGAAAATAATCCGGAGCACTTTTTAAAAAGATGCACTGTGAACAAATTTGCGGGTTGTGTAACGGTGACGGGTACCTATCCCAGCGCCATTGAAGACAGGAGGCAGCACCAGCAGGATGTGGTTGGGCCAGTACTTTTTGTAGACGGCCATTTCGTATTCTTTGACCACCAGGATGTGGAGATGTGAGGCTCCGTCCATGGCATGGTAAAGGTTGAAGAGACCGTGTTCATGGCGCCCAGTGGTCGGAGTGAAGATTGGACTCTTGATGCAGTCCGGGCTCTGACAAAAGAGCGCCATCATTGTATGAATGTTGAATCACAGCAGCACATTTTTCAAGGCCTGTTGCCACAGACTCACCCGATCAGCGGCGAGAGGGAGCCGCATCCCCTCCAGTTGGCCTCCCGGTTGGTTGAAACTAAAGTAGTGCTCTTTGGACTTGGGGATGATGAAGTAGAGCTGGATTTCTTCTCCAAGCAGCAAATGGGTGAACGTGAAGGCATGCAGCGTAGACTCATACATCTAGATTCAAGAAAATCAAAAGTCTTGGAAAAAAAAAATTGATGATAGTTGTACGCTTGGGTGATGCTGACCTGGTATCTGGGGTTGAAGCCCAAGTAGAGGTGACACTGTTCACAATGGTGATAAGTGTTAAAGGCCGCATACTTGGACAGTTTGATCCTGGTTGTGCGCCTCCGGAGGCACACTTCCTCTTGGTGTGCTGGGTTGGCTTGCAAAGGCAACAAAAAAACACAATACTTTAGTGACAACATCATGAAATGAAGTTGTTGAATATAAATATGCTCCCTTGTGGACCATTTTCGATATTTGTCGGACCGTGCCTACCATCAGAGGCTGGTCTATATCCAGGGCAGTACACTAAGCTGATGTCGTCATATTTGGGGTCGTGGACTATGTAGTCAAAGGGTAAAGTCTTCAAAACGTCTGGGTCCGGCCACAAGGCATTGGGCGGGCTGTATTGAACCCTGTCTAATTGGACATCTAAAATACACACACAAACAACACTTGAACACAACTGTGTAAATGATTTCTTTATCATCATCTGGACATGTACTCACTTAAATTGATTTCCTCTTCATTGTAGATATCCACCTCCATCAGCCTGATCAGCATCCGAGACAAAATACCCAGGAAGTGCAGGTACGCGCCGGTCTTACCCACCTGTCCAATGACATCATGCCAAAAGATTGTCAATACGGAGCATGAATTTTGACATTGAGTAAGAAAAGGATTGGAAGTACCTGCGGGGGTCCGCTGAGAAGTAGCCTGCGAGGGTGAAAGTTGTCGCTGCGTCCTTCGGTGCGATTGCTGCTGTCCATGTGGTAAGGGCGGGGGATCGTCCACTGGCGGTAGTAAAGCGACTGTTCTGTGCACGTCATCATCTTACTCAGCAAAGGTCTGCACACAAAAGCATTTGTGAGTGTGGAAGAAAAGGAAGGTGTTGTTGTTGTTGGGAGTCTCACCTGAAGCTGCTAGCCCACGCTACCGACATATGCGGCAGGAAGGAGGTGCATCGCGGGAGCCCGCTGCCATCGTTGGCCGTGATGATGTCGTAAAGCGAGCGGGGGAGGAGCACGGAGGGCGGCCGACTTACTCCCCGTGCCCAGGAGCAGCTCAGATGAGGCGAAGAGGCTTGGGGCGACGAAGAGCTAGAAGAAGTGGATTTGGAAGGGTGACGACGAGGCCGGGCAGGGGCCAGCTGTTGGGGCGGTGCGTGGGGGATTTGGTGCTGCGGGAGCGTTTGGAAGTAAAGTTGGGGGTTCGCTGAAGCTAGTAACTGGCTCTGCCTCAGAATCTGCGGCTGGAAAATGGGTTGGGCCAGGGAATAGGTTTGGGCCATCAACTGACTTGGGTGAAGAATTGAAGGTTGATGGAATACAAATGGCTGAGAAGACGACTGGGGAGGAAGTTGAGTGTGAGCTGGCGAGGGAGACGGCGTGGTTTCCACTGTGCTCTTTGGAGCTTTCGGGGACGTTGATGTGCTGCTCTGGGTTGGAGACGGGTCTGCTGCTGCTGCTCCTGCTGCAATATCCGGGCTGGACTGGAGCGGCTGGTTGGAGGACACAGGAGAGCTTTCTAGAAAGAAAGCAAAGAGGAACACATGAATGCAAATGAAGTCATTGAATAAATCATCACTGACTACCATTTTCCTGGCCCTCCTCTTCCTCATTGTCGGTGCTACTGAGTTTTTCCGCATCGCTCTCCAGCAGGTCACTTCCCGGCCCCGGGTTATGCGGGGATCGGGACTCCGCCTTCAGCAGGTATGCCGCAAGTCCCAACTCTTGCTCCAGTGTGGTACGTTGAAGATAGGAGCAGCTTATCACTCGAAGGTCACAGTACTTTAGTGACCTGAGGGACGAGGATGAAATCAATATTAAAATTGCTAAATGCTAAACTGCTTTGGTCTTAGCGTGCCAACCTGGGAAGTGATTCTCCTTGAGGTTCAGCTCCCGTCAGGATCAGAATGCAAGGAAGCGCTTCAAGCTCCAAGTAGGTACGAGGCACCCAATCAGCTTCTTGGATTTTTAGCCATAGCTACATAAGGCATAAAAGTCAAGTCATATTTCTTGACTTGAACTATTTACTCACTACTTTTGCATACCTTAATTTGATCAATAAAGCTGTGTCCAACATTCAGCGGCTGGCTCGGATTCCCTAGTATGATCTCAAATCTCTCTTCAAGACCCAGCTGTCTCCTCACCCGGGATAGCCGCCGATGCGCCCACGCCGCCAGAGCCAGCGAGGGGATGCGCAGCAGGATCATGTGACCATGGTGGGCGGGGCATTGCTGGGCGGCACTGAGCAGCGCCTGCACGATGCCCAGGGTCTCCACAGACGTGTGCTTGTGGAGATTGTGTGAGCCGCCGATTCTTCCAGAAACGGCCATCAGCGCCGTGCAGTAGTGGTGGATCAGAACTGTCGTACGGATCACGGCGCTGTGCAGCTTTGGAAACCTAAATGAAACGTTTTTTTACATATTAAGCAGTTTTACCTATAGCTTTTTTTTTTTTGCTGACAGCGTGTACCTTTCCTCCAGGGCAGATGCCATGCTCTCAAAAGAAGAATCGCATCGCATCAGCGGCAGGCTGCTTCCCGAGCGTGTCGACTCTAAAAGCTCTGACACACCAAAGTAGCGAGTTCTCTCGTGATACAAATCCACATCCTACATATGCACAACAAATGGTTACAATGTGCTTCTGTTGTACGGATGCTTTTATTAGCACTTGTAGAATGAAACCTCACATTACTGAATGAAGGCGGCCAGTGGATCTCATTATAGGGGCTGATGCGTGTGAATTGTGTCTGCAGAGCAAACGGGAAGGAAGTAACGTGGAGAATCAGAATGTTTGGAGCATCTCTGACCCGTCTGGAATTCAGGAGTTGGTCCACCAGACCCAAACCCGAGTCCGCGCTACAGTAAGAAGCACTGCGAAACAATAGGTACAGGAAACAAATGTCAAAAAGTAAAAACTCTTGTTGAATTTAACTCTGCTTGTCTGCTTGTCTTTGACCTGCTGACGTCCCAGTGGGCGTGGTCATGGACCAGGATGTAAAGTGTGTAGGAGTTGCTGTGTGCTTCCTGTATCAGGCCGTCAACTCGCACTTGAGCGCTTTGATCCATTTTCACCACATAGCGCTCAGCCTCCCGCTGAGACACACAATCTTGCTCCAGACTTCCGAGTTCTTGGAGAACACCTGAAATCCGAGGTTCAAGTCAACGTGGACAGGGAAAGTAGTCGAAGAAATGGAAATGTGTGGAGACATGTGACTCACCAGAGCTCCACAGGTGGAGCACAGTCTGTTGAAAGGTGACCTCGGAGGGCGGGACCAGGATGAGGAAGTTGACTCTGTCGAAGGACACGAGGTCCAAGTTCTGTGTGCTGGAGTCTGCTATGGCGCAAACGTGAGACAGCAGCTTTCTGGCTACTGCCAACTGGATGGGTCGGATGTCCCGCCACTCCACTGAGAACTCTACATGCGAGCACACACAAGTTCATGGAATAAAAAAATTGCAAAAAGAAAATACTAGTATTTGTGTCATCTGTTTTACCTGAACAAGTTTCCTTAGAAGGCAGAATTTTATCTTTAGGGCTGTTTGAGTCTTTTGGACTGTGTGTGTTTTTCACGCTTTTTTCCTCCGATGATTCCTGACCGCTGGATAAGGGAGAAGGCTCGTTGCTGTCCAAGGTTGCGCTGTCCAGGAGGAAATCCATATCACCGTCTGCACCGAAACAGGAAGTTAGATACTGGGTATGCCTCATCTAATCACGTCAACGTGCCCGTAGACGAGACGTCATATCATCATACAAATTGTAACAGGACAGAACATGCACAAAGGAAACACAATAGAGACTCGTGCGTTCCAAGGGCGATAATCAAGCACACCTTGTCCGAGGGAACTGCAGAACTGGATTAGCTCCTGGGCTTCACCGGAAGAAAGCTGCTGGTTGATTTCTCTTAAACCCTCATTGGGAGAAAACATATTTTCGGCCAAAGCCCGACACTGGTGTTTACCTATACCGAAAGCACACAAATGCATAATGTCTTTTCAAATGAAAAAAAAAAAACATTTATTTTTATTTTGAAAGATTCAAATTCCCACCTGTGACAACCACACAGGACTGCGTTTCATGTCCAGAAGCGGTCACAATGACGACGATGTAATTTGTGTTTTCAAAGCGTCCCTCCATTAACTTGCTAAACATCTGCTGAAGGCCCTGAGCCAAAGATCCAACTTGTTCCCCCAACACCACCACCCCTTCTCCGCAGGACGACGCGGCCAACTGAGCGAGCCAAGGAAGCTGGCTGGGCGTCAGAGGCTGGTGTGGTGCTAAGCCAAGATGCTGAGGGAGCCCTGGAAGGGCAGGAGGGGCCTGAAGGGCCAAGGAAAGAAAACTAATGTTACTGCCACGCACCTTAAATCGTACAAAAGCATTTTTATAACATAATTTACTGTGAAGAACAGAAACAGTAATAGCATCTTGGATGGCACAGGTTATAATACATACATCACTGTTCCTACTAAATATATACGGAACCTCAATTCCATAGTGCCGCCCTTGGGTGGCTGGTGTCTGAGGTTGTTGATTATGTCTGATTTCACTGAGGTGGGATTCCCTCCATGATCTCATGAATATCTGCTCCAAGTCCTCAATCAGGGGCACTTGCTCGGGGCCTTGCAAATGTTGGGGGTAGAAGACAGAAATCATAAGCATGGAGGAAACAAGTCAAATCAAACAATTAAAAGAATTCTCTGGAAAACTGTGTTTTAAAAACACAACAAGCTTGCAGGATGAAAAATATTGAAGAAGTTTCTAAATTTGTAATTTTAGATTCATATACCGTAATTTTCGGACTATAAGTCGCACCGGAGTATAAGTCGCACCAGCCATAAAACGTCCCAAATAGTGAAAAAAAAACATATATATGTATATAAGTCGCTCCTGAGTATAAGTCGCCCCCCCACCCAAACTATGAAAAAGAACGCGACTTATAGTCCGAAAATTACGGTAAACACAAATGTATGCCAATCGGCCGTCTAATGGCCATTGAGTGTAATAACAACAATAAACTGGGGGAGAAAACAAATCACGTTTCAGCTGGATGCTGCTGTGCTTTCAGGTGTTAACAGCGTGAGACACTGACCGAGCTGAACAAGGTAGTAGACAGTGAGGAGGATCTGCATCTCAGTAGACAGTGGCTGAATGGGCGAGGGTCCGTAGTGCTGATATACTCTAGGGAGGGTCTGAGAGCTCAAGTAGCAACTCTGCAGAAGAGAGCTGACGAGTACTTCACTAAAATTGCCAGTCAGCTGTGGAAGAGGGCCATGACCTGTATCCAGGAGAGGTATGCAGATAAAACATTTTACAAGATTAATTGAAGTATCATTGCACTAATGATGAAAATCTAAACTGACAAATAACTCTCTGGGGTTGATGCCTGCAAAGAGCCAAAATGTTCTGCTTTGAATCCATCTGGCAGTGAATTAGGTCATATGAATGTGTCTGACCTTTAAAGATGACAGGTTGTAATCCGCAAGTGTGCAACAGCTGATCAGGCACAGCTACAGACAGGCCAGAGGGAGAAAGCGTGCTTAAGGACCTCTGTGAGGAGCTCAGCGTGGCAGAGGCATCTAAATGTGTAAGAAAACACAACTAAAGAAATTAGACCTCATATGAAATTAAATGAGCATTTTTTTTCTTTATGATTTTTCTTTTTTTTACCTAATCTGGCTCCATTTGCAGTTACTGTTGATGATGTCAAAAGTGAAGAAGATGTTGGCGTCTTGCCTGCGTTTTCTAGCAAAGCACTTGAAGTTTCAGGAGACCAACCCTTATGCCTCTTTTTGGGGGGTCCGGCATTTGTCTGCAACCCTGGAGCAAGAAACAATGGATAATGGTTTATTTAACAGAAACGTTACTGAGCATCTTTCTGACTGCTCTCAAATGTTTCAGTTTTCTTCAATACAATTTATATTGTTTTTCAATGAGCCTATTTGGATGCAGTTGAATTTTATGTTTGTACTAAACCCCCTGTTGAAATGCAGCGATGGAGACTGGAGTCGCACTTGTTAGAGAAGTCATGAAAAAAACACAACACTGACAGGAAGGAAGCTTTTTTTTATTCAGCGAGAAAATAGCAAGGAAAAGAAGAGAGTATTTTACAACCCCGGTTTATAGAGGCCACCGAGCGAGGGAGAGAGAAGAAAGTGAGGGGGGGAATTTTAGTGCCTCAAGTGTTGGCAAATGAAATCAGGCAGACAAAAGACAATCCTCAAAACAATGCAGCTGACAGCCTCCCTACAGCGCTGGCGTTATAATACAGGGGGCTGCGCTCCTTTTCAGAGGTGTGAACAAACCCAGGGGGTTAATGATAGCAGACACAATGGCTGCCATAACGTGAATTTAATATTATTAGTTTGACCACAAATATGGATTGAGGCATGGGACAAAAAGCCAACGTTACGTCAACATCTTCAATTGTAATTTTTGACATTTCTTACTGTGCATTTACGTTACCTGTAGCTGATGGTCTCCCTGGTCCCGAATGATTTATCACCGTCTGAGCGCTTGAAGAAGCGGCGTTGGTGCCATTTGTCAGCGGCTGCGGGGTATCGGAAGTTTGAGCGACGCCGTTTGCGTGAGATGCAGCTGCATATGGACAGGAAGATGACTGAGTAACTTCTTATTGTCACTTCATCTGGAAGTGCAAGTGCCTATTTTGTTGTTATACCTGCATAGCTGCCAGGTGCGTGTGAGGAATGCAACAACGGCGCACTCGATGACTGCTCATCTGACGCCGCATGAGTCTCAGAGAGACTCGAGCTCATCTGTCTTATCCGCCCACCTGAAACGCAGCAGAGAATATTTACTGACATCACATTTCTTTTAGTAGGGGGACTCACTTCATTGTGGTGCCTGACAATATTCAATAATTAAGTATCTTCTTCATCTTCAAAAATGATTTTATAGTTGCTGGAGGTGCGGAGTGCTGATTTGGGTAGTGTCCTTTTCACGAGTGTGATGACATCACAGGCTATAATTTCCGTCTGACCTGTTCTTACCCTTTTACTGCTAGTCCACCTGGACCAGCGTAAATGTTATTGCAGTGTGTACACGAATTGGTAAAATGAACCTTTGGATAAAACGACCACCAGGCAGTCTAAAAGTTTGGTCACAATTGCTCTGCTTTTAAAAAAGAATCTGAGGAGCCACTACTGTTGAAAAAAAAAAAAAAAGAATACTCGATTAAAAAAATAAAAAAAATAAAACAATTAAAAAACGAACAAACAATAAAATAAAAATAAATGAATAAATACAGCTAATGCAAAATCTACTACACACTAGTAAAATAAATCCAAATTAAAACCAACAAACATGCTATAGAAAAACACTAACACCAACTGAATAGAAAAAAAAAAGTAAAATACTAATTCTAATGAAACCCCCCCAAAGTATTATAAAGTTGATACGAACCAATCTTACCGTGTCCCTTCCAGCAAATGGGTGATCCTTTAACCAGCACACCTTGGTTGTCACGGTACAGATGGAACTTTAAGTGCTTCTGTTTCTTAGGCTGGGTGCTGAGTTTCAGGTTGATGTGGTTGGCAAAGTCTGTGAAATAGCGAAAGCCCTTTTCTCCACATCCCATGCAATACCCCGAAAAGCCTGCGAGCAAATACGTGGGCGTGATGAGAATCGATAGCTTCCCAGCTGCATTTAATAGAGAGCGCTCAAGATTTTCCTTCTGTCTTACCCAGCAGAGCGTTGTGACCCCGTTCATCTGGCAGGAAACGATGGTCCACGGCACCCACCAGCAGGTTCTCGGGAAGGGAGGGGGACTTCAGCCCGATCAGCATGAATCCCGGCAACAAATCCAAGGAGTCTGACGCCAGTGATGAAAGACGCAGATCCCTGCCTGCCTGACAGAAGCCTACAGGAAGGGAGACTTGCTATTTTTTACCAAGAACTGGCTCGTAAAGAGTAAACCTGTCTTGCACAAACCATCTGTGGTGCAGCATCCATCAGGAGGGGGCTTCATCTGATAGGGTATTGGAGGACTGTTGGATTCAGAGCCGTCTTCTTCGTCCTCCTCGTCGTTCTCCGTGCGACCTGCGGATAGACATGGAAGACAGCTAATGTCAAAGCGGCACCTCTGAGGTCACGCTCTTGCTCTCAAATGTGCGAGCACACACATACACACAATTCGGGTCATTTGCAAGTACTAAGCTTTGATACAAAAAAGGCTTATGGCCCTCATGCTATTTCCTTTTTTCAGCCTTTTGGCATTTTCCGGGGCAGCATTCACACAATTTATGGGAGATTGTGAAAGTGGCACGTGGGTGTCACCATTGTGTGTCGACGGCTGCTCCGCCTCCAGGTAGAGTTGGGAGAAAACTGGCCGCGGCACGACGATGTTGGACCTGAGTGATGCTTCGATGGAGTTGTGAAGGACCTCCTCAAAGCGCGTGGTCCGCAGCTGGCCCGCATAGGAGTTCCCCATTGGTGATCTGAGAAAACAGGTTAGAATCCCTCTAATTTGATTCATTGCTTTACTTCCATCTGAAGGGAAGGTCAATGATCAACCAGTACAGGCCTTAAGCACACTTTCCCAAACGTTATTAGTCGAGAAAACGGCTGGGTTGCGGCAAGAAGAGCATACGAGTGAGTCACTCTGGTTCGCGTTAGTCTATAAATGTGGGTATAATAATTCATTTGTGGGATGAAAGTATACAAAGACTTCTGAACATCATTATTTAAATGGATTCTAAATTGTATTTGTCAATAAAGCTTGCAACCACAATGACATCTTAACACTTGGTATGCAGTTGAATATACACCCCTTTGGCCACTGGATGTGGAAATAATACAAAACAGTCAATAGATCCAACAGATATAATCATAACAAATATCGATCAAAATAACTTTTGCCAAGAAATACACGTGGTCCCCCTTCATGACAAAACATTCAAACAGACTAAGGAGCAGAAATAAAAAATAACTGCAGCAATTATTTGATCTCATAATTAAGTGTTGCAGCAAGATCACCCCCTCCTCATAATTAATGTAATTTAATCTGAACAATAATGGAGAAGATAATCTTTAAAAAAATCAAATAAAGTCAGAGTTGCAAAGGCAAAGAACAGGCGGAAACTTCCAGAGGCACATCACCGCATACACATTACCAGCACTTACTAATGGAGGCATGTGTCCAGACGGCATGCCATAAAATCAGCTGCACTGACAGAGTAAGGACACCCTGACCTAGACGCTACTCCCTTTTTGTTTTTCTCCGCTCTCTCTCTCTCGCTCTCTCTCTCCCCGCAGCTCTCTCTGGTTCACCGCAGCCTCAATGAAGAAAACACTCAGTCAAAATGTGATCTGTTCAACTGACACTTCAACTCAACAACATGTAGACTGTAAATAACTGAATTCATTTCAATGTCACGGTTTAATACTTTAGTCTTACACACTAAATCCCAACAACAAAAATTGTTGCTTTGTTTCCCCTCTCGTACTCATTGTGCAACTCTGTTATAATGTGGCAGGTCAACCAGATCTATCGGTAACCAAAGTGGGTCAACCTGGAGGCAATTAACACGGGCGGATGCTAATGCCAACCTAATCCCCCTTCTGCTCATATGTTGGCGGCCCCCATTTCACATACCAAGCCAAGCGAGCACAACCACGCACGCGTGCGTACATGTGCACAAACACACTAACAAAGACAAACATGACTATCTGACCTAAGCAACCTGTAGGTCAGCTACAAAAATAAACAAAGCACATATGGGCTTTTTGTGATGTAGCGCTTACGAGATGGATGGCAGGACCGCAGCTTCCCGAAAAGCTTGATGATTCTGAGAACCTTTTCAGTTGAAGCTATTTAAGATGGAAAGAACAAAACTTAGTAACAAGAAAAAAACAGTCCGTCTCCACAGTGACGAACATTTCTGCGTTGTTTCACAGGAGGAACAAAACATTCACTCAGTGAACACACTATCAGGAACAACGGCAACATCTAATCAGATCCAAGCGCCGTACAAAACGTCTCCATTAGGGACCATCGTGTCGCAGATGAACATTCCACATCTGTCACAAAAGTGTAAAGAAGTCTGGCAATTACGTCGAGTTTGATAAGATGATAGCATGTCGGGTGTCATCGTTGGTAAATTCTATCGATGTATATAATTCCAATTACGATAAAAGTTAACTGGATGTGGTTCATAGGTTGCTGTGCAAACGGATGTAAAAACTTGATATTCTGGCCTTAGCATTTATTTGGGGGACGTACCCATTTCAGCTCAGTGACCTAGTGGTAGAGTGTCCGCCCTGAGACTGGAAGGTTGTGGGTTCAAACCCCGGCCGGGTCATACCAAAGACTCTAAAAATGGGACCCATTGCCTCCCTGCTTGGCACTCAGCATTAAGGGTTGGAATTGGGGGGTTAGATCACCAAATGATTTCCGAGCGCGGCACCGCTGCTGCTCACTGCTCCCCTCTTCCCCAGGGGATGGATTAAAATCACATGGGGATGGGTTAAATGCAGAGGACAAATTTCACCACACCCAGATGTGGGTGTGACAATCATTGGGACTTTAATCTTTAATTTCGACAACAACCTTCTGCTTCCACACTTTCATGATGTAAAGAAACAATGCGAACCGCCATTGCCTCGCACTGCTTTGTAGAGAGACGAGGGGAGGAAGGCCGGTCATAACATGGAAGGAGAGGAAGCAGAGGAAGTAATCACACCTTCTGGCAAACAGCAGACTGACGTTTACAACCACGGGGAGACACAGGATGAAAGCAGGGAAGCGTCCTCCCGACCAAAAACCGGGACCAACAGTCAATCAACATAACAATCCAAATGACAAAGTGTCACTTTGCATTAGTACCCCACTAAAATATTAGAGGAAAGCATTTAAATATCACAGGGTGTCCAGAAAGTTGCTTTTTAAAAATGTAGAAAGGGTTGGTCTATTAGCATAATGGACTAAGTCATTTTTGAACAATTTTGGAAAACAAGGAAGCAGAAATTCAACAAACAAGAGTCCAGTTGCATGGATTCATCAATGTCCTGAATGATTGATGATTTATATAGATTTTTTTTTTAAACATATTTGTATTTTTTTATTATTTAGACTGAATTCAAAATGACCACAGTGATCATGCTATTAAGCAAATAATACGTCAATCAGATTTGTTCCATCTGCTCAGAGGTTAGGAACGCTTTTAATCATGTTGCCTTTTTGTGGATTGCTGATTTCCGCAACTTTTCACTTATAAGATGTCTATCAAAGGTTTGTGCTAAAAAAAGGCATATACTAGTTGTGGTTAAATCTTTCACATAACCTTTGTTGATCTTTCCTCTTTGCATCCCCCCTCCTTCCCGTCTCCCTGACGTGGAAGTGGGAGATCCTTTCATCCCTAAATCCCCTCCCGCCCCCCGCCTCCCTATCTCTTCTTCTCTTTCTGTCTCTCTTTCACCCTGGGGAGAGACACACTATTGTAGTGTTTTATGACCCCTTGGTCCCTGCCTTCCCATCACCACACTCAGGCACCCAAATACAAAACCTGTAGTTAGGACCCCCTTTAAACTCGGGAGCCCCCTTTCTTTCAGGATGTCACTGACACGGGCTGCTTAGCATTTCAACACTTGGTAGCTCTTTTTTAAAGTAACAATTTACCGGCATTCATTCCTCAATCAATATTGACACCATGCACGGTACACAACTGACACACACAAATATTCCAATCAACATATCCGAATGTTTATAGAGGGAACTTTAGAGAAAATAAAAGCTTCACTGAGGTCTCATCACATCTGAGGTCAGTGGAGATAACAATGTTTAGGCAAGACTTTGATGCAACGCACGCACACACAGACGCTCTCTCGAAGGTTCGAGCTTGGTGGACACAAAGGGCTTGTCTTGGATAGAGGTGAAAGGTCAACACAGGAGAGGTCAGATAAGAACCCCAGGCTCTTTTACTATTAGCCCGGGCTGCATACCAGCCACACACACACACACCATCCCTGCTATTCTTTCCCTCTTTTCAGTCTGACAAGCTGGATTGCAGCGTCCATCCTCCACCCCTTGGAGAGCAGATCATGTTACACACACAAATCCAGAGACACACACACACACACATACACAGTTGTGTATGCATTAAAAACACTGTGTGTGTGTGTGTGTGCGTGCGTGTGTGTGGCTTTGTGCGCGAGTGTGTGCGCTACAGTATGTACAGAGGGTGTCATCTAGTGAGTGTTGCAAGAAGAGCGGCAGGCACTTTGCACTCAGATCCACAGCCCAAACACATGCAAAGCGATGTCACAAATTGCCCCAACAATATATGCCTGGTGCTGACCTATGACCCCGACGAAATGCTCTCATTCACAGTTTGCTCAACCGACGTCGGATCGATGGCAGAGGACGGCCAACCGCCTCACTGTCGGGTCAACACCCCTCCACCAAACACATACACAGCAGGGCGCATAATTATACATTCACGCGTAAACGCATTATGACATCATCAGTAATGAGATGAATTGATGCTATTGAACAATGCTCAGCAAAATTGGCACTTGCTTCTTCCTCCTTGCAAATAACTTCTTAAATGTTGGACCTGCAATTTCATTTGTCACACTTTAAACTGCACGTCTGTGTCGCGCTATTGTGATAAAATCGAGTCAGTAAATTAATCGATGGATTCATTGATATTTCTCAGCACAGAACAGGAGACCTCTAATTTTGACATACAGACATATTTTAACAAACTGGCATAGAAATACTGTAAAGATAGCTCTAAGATAGAAATCATAACCACGCTCAAGAAAATTCAGCATTCCTTAGTTTTATGCTTTGTATTTCACTCGTGCTTTTTTGTATTTGAGGATAGACTTGTGGCAATGCTGCCAATTTCATTTTTGGTAAAAACTCTGGTTGGTGCTGACTGAAAGACGAGATGCCCAAATCGCGTTGTTAATTTGGATCTGGAAAGTTGACTTGATTGAACGCCTACAACAAAGCATCTTTTTTTAAATCCCGGATTGGGATTGGGTATTGGGGCACTGGCCAAGAATCAAACATGCAATCTGCATGAAATTCAATTCAACAATCATGTACCACAACGCTATTACATTTGGGAATACGTCCCATGTATATTTTGCTATAGTGCCTTACCAAAAGTACTAGAGTGATTCCAACTGGCGGAGACAAATTTCTTGCATTTTTTCACATTTTCGGCCATTAAAAATGATTCTGGTTGTGGTCGGCCTGCAGCTTTTGCTATCATACTGCACACGTCCTTGAGATGATTATTCTTTGCTTTCTTCCTGCAGTAACTCTCAGCGAGCGTGTGTTGTCTAGCGTCAAGACAATCTGGATTTTGAGCATGCACGACACGCAGTACCTTCTCTGTCATCATGACTCACAACAAGCACTGTTTATTTACGAGTCAGCACATGAATTGAAAAACACTTCAAAATGCTGTACGTGCGTGTACGTGCCTGCGCTCGTGCGTCGTTTTGAAGTGTTTTTCAAACAAAATCCTGCTGGTTTCATAGCTAGCACAAACATAACACGTTCATTAAACAAGAAATGCTTGTTGGAGGATTATATGAACATGCTACAACACAAGTGGGCAAATGTTTGACATCCTCTTTGTTTTTGGAAAAAAAAAAACCTGACAGATGGGTCTGACAATTTGAAGAGGAGGTTCAAAAAATAGAAGGCTAAATGTATGAAACAACAAAATATTTATTGGACAATAATATATATACGTATATATATTTTTTTAATTACATCATGACCTTAACCCTCTTTTTAATTTATTTCTTTGGTACACTTGTCAGTGTGACCTATTAGATGTTTAATGTTAAAAAAGGACAAATAGTTGCAAATAATTAAATCATTAAATAATTTAAAAGAAAGCCTTTGCATTTGACAAGACTGACTCCCTTTTAGTCCTTTGTGTCACTGCAGGGTTAACTAGAAGGGATTACAAAATAACGCAATATAATGTAATAATAATAATAAAAAGTTGGCTTAAGAGAAGAGGCCATCATATTCCTCCAGTCCATTAAGAAAAACCTCTACCTGCACCCCCCCCCCCCCACCTCCTCTAGAAAATAAAATAAATAAATCCAAACTTTGCTATGGGTCAATTTGACCCACAGAATAACCCCTTATTGTTGACCAATTAAAAACATTTCGGTAAAAAAGCTAAAAATAATTCAACAAATGTGGATGATTAAAATACTCTTCATAAAAAAGATGTGGAAAAATTCGATTAAAAAAAGTTAAATTCCATATTATTGAGCAGTGTCCAATGGGACGTGCGTTGCCCAGGCCAGTGCTACACTGATGTTATAAGAATATCTTTCCAAAGGATTTGTGCTCCAATAATTAAAACTGATTTCAACGAACAGACAATCATTGGTTGTGGGATGCATTCTCTGAGTTGGCATCACATCAAATATAATCGAAAAAAAGTTATTAGAACCTGTTGATTTTGCAAAAAAGGACAAACCTATATGCATATGTATAAAGACTTGCCAAAACAATCATTCTATGTGACCCTATAACGTGTAAAATACACGCAAAATCACTATTATATGCGATATTATTGTTAAAGTTAAAATGTTATGCTCTTAAAGAAATACAAATTATTGATAGTTTTCTGCATGAGCGACACGCAGCATCATCCTCCGCTGAGTGAAGTAGTTGGCCAAATGTATGCTATGTGAACCACACCCGAAAATGGCAATTAAAAAAATACTCACCTATCCTACCAGGCGGGACAAAAGTCGGAGTAATTCGTGCGTAAAGGTCGATAAATTCACCCAGCTGTCTCCATCTGACCGGCTCGAGACAAACTGAGGGTCGTGCATGTCATCACTTTTGGTTTGATCCCTGGTCGAAGACAGGACCTCCCCCTCGTTTGCTGGCCATATTGGTACGGTCTAACAACACCCGACATGTCAAATAGCATCATTCTTTCTCTTGGTCTTCTCTGTTAAAGAAATAATCGAATAAAAAAATGCTCTGATTAATATTCTTCTTACAGGATGGTTGATTCAGAAATAGTCTGACTGTGAAAAAAATATAAAGTCGTCTTCATAAGATTGTTCAAGACAAAATGTTCACACTGACTTAAATTATGTTTCAATTTCTGAGATTTGCATGCACTCAAAGATTTACATTCAATTTAATTTATAAAATGATCTTATCCCAAACACCAGGTTTCCAATTGCTAGTTGAAAACTTTACCCAATTCCAAATTTATGGCTTTATCTTGCCCTCTACTGGACAAATTGGAGAGTGCATTTTAATTTCCTCGGGGCAGAGAAGTACGTGCATCCACGTTAGTATTGTACGTGCAGTTGCAACAAAATGTACTGTAAGCCCTCTGTGAACTGACTGGATTTGTGCATAAAATTTTCCCAATATGTAATCTATGATTTGAAGTCTCGACAATAGACAGTCTGCTTAACCTTATACTGCTTAAAGTTAAACCACAATAAAAATGTGTATATCTTTTACCGGACATACCATATAAACCATTTACAGTACAGGGTGGGAAAGAATGTGAATGTCAAAGCTAATGATTTCTTCAAAAGTTCATTTGAGTCAACCCAGTTTCCAATAAGTGTGACAACTTCGGCGGTATATTCTCAAATAGATCTTGTTTCCCTCATCCATCAGAAATGCTTCATCTATCTGCAGTTATTATGATTTCACTCAGTCATGCATATATAATGAGAAATTTCCACAAAGGGAGCATTTATTTCTACAAAGCCCCCCCCCTTCCAGTTAGCGTTTACATTTCATAGCAGGGAAGCTCATACTTCATCCTCTCCGCAACCCCAACTGGGCAGTCCCAATCTGTGCGGTGGCGTAGCCTTGCCACGGCAACACAGCATCCCCTGATGGGAGAACAGGTGTTGGACAGGGTCCAGTGGAGCAGAGACGAGTGGACTGCCATCATATATCATATGGACTGAACTCCTCTGGCCGGAGGGAGACTGACCCACTCATTTAATAAACAATGGCTCTGAGGATATTAAAAAATTACAACTCACAATCTATTTGTTTCGTTGCTATAGTAATGGCTTTCTCTTTTATTTGTTAACATTTCTAGAAATGCAGTTTTATTTAGTAAAAAAGCAGTGATTTGGCACCACAGTGGTCGCAAGGAACTAAAATATGTAGTGAGTTTAGGAATTTCATTCAGACAAAAGTAGTGCTTTCCTGCCATCTCGTGGATCCTACAGGCAATTACAAAGTTTTAAAGCAATTTCACTGACGTTTAAAATGAAGTTGCATGAAGAGAAAACTCACTTTTGTTTGCAGCATAAAGAAATCAGAATTTGACTGACAACCTGGGACAGAACAGGACAATCATAATCATATTTTCAGACCATCATCACTATTTTTTTCAATTTAACCACAAACCTGCGTTGTAATGAATGGATGAAATAAAGACAGATGTTCACTTGCCATGAGCCATTTTGCTGTCCTGACTCAAACTGTGTGAAAGTGGTTTATTGGGTTAGGGAGAACATTTATTCAAAGCCCTTTACAGCTGTTTTCACAGACAAAACGATACCAGGTATGACGATCTGCTAAGTCGCAGAGGAGCCATATTGGCCAAGGCGAGGCTTGTAGTTCCGCTTAATGGCTCGAATATAATATTTTATGTCCCGTTGATATAGCCACAGTGCTTAACTCGGGATGTAAAAAATAGTCAGGCCCATTCATTTGAGTAGAAATACTACACTTTGCTTGAGGACATAGATGATGCCACAAAGGTAAAATGTGTCAATTTGAACGTGAGAGGAAAGGTATTACTGCTTTAGACATAATGACGGCACAGGCCGTTTGTTTGAAAGTAATGGTAGCTTTATTGTCAAGTCTGTCACAATCATTATTTTACACACTGGACTTGCACTTGTCCACGCACACTCTCAGACATACACACACAACAGCCACTGACATACAGTAAATGCATATCCAAAGTCATCACTCCCATTTGGAAAAAAAGGCCTCATTTGAGTGAAGCCTTTAATCATTTTATTACCAAAAGAGTATTTAACAAGTGGGTAATGAAACGCCAAAGGCAGGTGAGCCGATTTTAACCTTCATAGAAGGAAGCCATGTATCACATGTTGCCCCCGAGGCATGATGGGACACAAATGTCATCCTCCATTATCCAGCACACCTGAAGTGTAGCGTGGCACGCGTGGCAGGCAGGCGGGCGTTTCGCTTTGCGAGGCGAAGCTGACGGGGGAAAATTAGAGGGAATTCAATTAATGGATGTTTTTTACGCACCAGGGAGAGGGCACAGCTGCATGCGCACACACACACGGACGCACGCACGTATGCACATCTGAACCAATGCTACATTTGTGCTTGTGATGGAACATGGGTCCAATTATGCATTTCCCCACCAGACGGTGTTGTTTCTCTTTCTGGTTAACAGTTGTTTTCTGGCTACTGTAATACAGGGCAGTGAGACAGTTGTAGGATTACTGTATGTAACCTCTCTGATCATAATCTCTGTTTACAAGCTGCAAAAGGCTATTTGAATGCTTATTTATGGTGGGCACATAATGTTGATGAAGAATTTTTTTGGGTGGGCCAAATATAATTACACTATGGCCCATATTTGGCCAGAGTTTGACACCCCTGCTCTACACCACCATGACGTAATGTAGTAGTAGGCTGATACACATTCAACGTAACATTTTTGGTGATAGGAAAATGAAGCTTCAAATGTGCTTCATGAACTAGTTGTATTTTTTGTTTCCTCCGGATGACACTGTTGGTTTGAATAAAAGAATTTAGGAAATGGCATGTCAGTATACTTTAAGCCCAATGTTGAACAGAGTGCCCTCTAGAGGAGTGAAAAAATACCAGAACTGGTTCATGAAGTAAATTTGAAGCTTCATTTCCCATCACTACATTTATTTCTCATGTGGTGCACCATTTTTATCAATAGGGAAACTGAATGCCTTTTTATTCTTGCTTTTTCCCTGTGGGACAATTAAGGAGAAAATGAGGGGGACACTTTCAGTCTGTCTCCACATAAGAAACATATCTGAGTATCTGGCTGCATTTAATGTGTGCATTATTTAGCCAACAGAGAATGAAAACAGCGGTGCATTAGTTACAAAAAAGCAATCGCCAAGTGGTTAAGTGAGGAGAAATAGAGCCTTGAACCCCAAACAATTTATGTGACACATGGGAATAATTTATGGAGGATAACAAAAATATTCTATTTTTAATAACAAGCCTCTGTGGCACGTAGAGAGGAACTGCCCCCCAAAGTTAATTGAAAAGTGTCCTGGTGCTCATTTGCATAAAAAACACATTTAAAAGGTGAAAAATTATAAATAAATATGCGTCCACCTGTGAAATATGGCTTTTGGCCTGCTGGTCATTTATAACTTTGCCTTTAATTACGTGACAGGCCGGGCTTGTGCGGCTCTAATGAGAGGCTGGAGTGATGGAGAGGAAACAGTGAGACAGACACCAGGCTGCGGGTCATTTTGTGCATGGGCGCGCTCATCCTGCAACATACACTGACATTCGCGGGCCACTCGTGTGGATACTTTGGAGTAGTAACACTTTGCTTAGTGGCATATTAGTGGCATCGTGAGCAGCCAGTTAGGCATGTCACAGATGTTATGAAAGAACTTCAAACTGTTTTCAAATGTGAAATACAAAAAAGGTCAATCGGTGTTCGGGGTATGAAAGAGAGTTAAACAAAAGACTAGCAGGGGATATATGACTCCCCCACCTTCCTCTCTCCCTCCATCTCTTCTTCCCTTCTATGCATAAAGAAAACAGATTGTGTTGCCCTGCAGGTACAAGATTCACTTTAACTTCCTCTCTCCTCGTCTCCTTGTTTAACCCTCCGTTTGGGGAGGGAGGGAGGTAGGGAGGATGGTTGGTCACGAGCTCACTAAGTCCTACTATAAGTAGAAGAAGGCCATATTTCACACCCCCAAGAAATATTACAAGACAGACAAGCAAGCAGGGGCTAATCCCCGGGATGAAATTAGCAAACTGCGGGGTTAGCGGCGAGAAGGGAAGAGGAATAGAAAGAGGGCGGCGAGAGTGGGTGTGTTGGGGGTACGTGGCTGAGCCCTGCCAGAGGCAACTTGTCCACGGGGATAATTACAAGAAGCTCCTGGGATCTGTCTGTCCTTCTATCTGTCTGTCTCTGTGGGTCGGCCTTCTTTTTTTGATGGCTCTATTTTCAACAAGGGGTCTACACTTCTCCCCTTTAATGTGTATGTGTGTGTGTGTGTGTGTCCTTCCCTTTTGTGTCTCTTGTGCTTCAGTTACATACTAGTAAAAGCTATTAAAATTGAAATTGTTCCAGGGGCAGCGAGCGGGCAGGGGAGGGAAGTGACACACTCGTGTGTGTATGTGTGTGTGTGTGTGCGTGTATGCGTGCATGTGTGTGTGTGCCTATAGACCCACAGGCAGGCCACACTTCCAAGTCCTCATATAGACCCATCAAAAATTCTACCTCAACATTCAGTTTTAAAACATACTATATTCTCCTGTCTTGAAACTAAAAAGTTCAAAACAAAAAGTACTTTTGTGTGATCAGCCAAATAGGACGAAAAAATATTTTTAGACAGATTAGGTGATTACATTCCGTAAACGTAAGATCCCTGTACAGTGGTCATTGATCTTTGGCCTGCATACTGACATTTCTCCGGGGAAGCTATGACTTTTGCGCACATGAAATGAAGAATGGAATGGGGCACAGTCATCCATCACTTTTCCAAAGCAAACAAATTCTAAAAGCAAGTGTTCACAAAAGTAAAGTGCTCTCAGTCAAGCTTTGAGTAACTTCAACTTGAACACACACATTTTAGCCATCACCTGCACTAGCAAGGGTTCAAAAGTCTAATTTCAGTCTCAATAAAGGTTGAGAAACACTACTCTGAGTTTGGTAATCGTCAGTCACATTAGATATTTTTCTTTTAATTATCATTCATCTATTACTCAAAAACCACAGGCCACTTAATAGTTCAAATAGTTATTTTTTTAAAACCTGCAAAGCAGATTATGACCTGTAGATGACGCTCTCTACCAGCACATCACACCAAACATGGAGCCACGGCCCACATGAAATCACTGTGTATGTGAGAAACGGAAAAACAGAGGCAGAAAGATGGGAGAGTACCTGATGCTCCACAGCCATCTAATGACCGTCCTTTCTTTGTCTTTGAGCTCATGGCAGACAAGTCATCCAGCAGCACCACCGCAACTGCCACACATCAAGTGAAGAAAGCACAGTAGCTCATTGTTGACATGATGACCAAAAAAATAAAAAATAAAATCACTTATTTGCTCCACTTGAAGCTGACATTTAAACTTAATTTGGCTTCATGCATCTGCAAGCAAATTGAACACATTGGATTTTGTGATACTGTGAAGATGTGGAATGTGCTTTTTGCTGTAACGATGCACTAATGAGGCAGCATTTAAAAAATAAAAAGATGCGAGACTATAAAAAGCTGTAATAAGAGATAAATACGGGACAGGTGGCGTATTAGTCTCATTGAACTGCGTGTGACGATCAAACCTAGTCAAGGTCACGTGAGTAATGAGCCTGGTAACATGAAGCAGCTGCGTGGCATTTTTACATATAATTACATGATAATTACGAAGGTATTACATAATTATTATTTATGGATTTGTTTTTGTCTCATCAAGCCACACATGGCAATGAAGATATTTACCGAGGTTACGCAAGAAGTTTTTTGTTCATGATTCAGCATTTATAAATTAAACATTTTGGTACCTCCTGGAATTAATTAACTTACATTGAAAGTATTCATATTGAATTATTTTGTGTGCCTTTTACTGTGACTTCAGTCTAAAAATGAAACATTAAACAAGGAGATGAAATAATATGCACAGTGATTCAACCTACAGAAGGTAAAGTGTTTAAATCTAAGTATAGAAAACATAGGTATTAAATATAGACAAAGTAAGAAAGAGAACTAAATATCTCTATTGAAAAAAAAACATTGTTAATGTTTAAGTTGTTTTAAGTAAATATAGCTCTTGTGTCTGTCTTTATTTTAAATTGTAATGGAACACAGTCTAACCAAATCACATAATTAAATGCTTTGATGTAATCAAACATGGTTCCTAAACCATTTCATTCTTCACATTTGGTTAAAAAGAAAATCCAAGTGATAATATATGATAATATTTCAGTTTGCCAGATGAAATATTTCAGGAGCATATGCTGACCTGTTAGCAGTGCACTTTTAATTTAATACATGCATGAACATGAGGACATGTCTTGCCCTTCATATAGGCCGACTGTATTTAAAAAAAAATGCCCTTGACAATGACTCAGCCTCTCTGAATTTAATTTTTTTCAACTTTAACATGTTTTTGTCTTGGTGCTGTTTTATTAAGAGCAAGGACTTAAGGTGTTTATTTTTAATCATGTGTAAATTGTGACTGAGAAAGAGTAGCTTGCTTTCCACAAAACAAAAATCATATTTCTATGTACCCGTAGGAGACACAGAGCTGGTGCACACTTCCCACATCGATTTGCATTTGAACCTTCATGGCGATCACTGCGCAAGAGCTTCAATTAGAAAACGGGCACCATGCTGGGAGTGCATTGCTTTGCTCAAGAACACGATACAGCAAGAAAAATACATATTCTGAGCATTTCACTGTTACAGTTCTATTGAGTCTGTCATGTTCGAATCAACATGTGCGTTACAGATTGCTTTGTCAAAATCAGAACACGATCAATAAAAACTGTGCCCCTGATAATGTATAAAATAAAAATGAGCTTTTTCTTGGGAGTTTGAAATGTTTGATTGTTCTCTTGTGCACAAAAATCTTTTTCGGGGGGAACCATAATGTTAAAACCATTTGAAAATATTTAACTAGAGTAATTCTACTCTTACTAATCACACCATAAATGTCACTACTAATTATAATAATAACAGGCAATTAAAAAAGTCTATAAATGGAAAATTATTCTTAGAAAACTACAACGAAATAAATGTTATTAGTATTCTTAGCCATTTTTCACACATCTGTAAGTCCTTGAATGTGATCTTGTTTCAATTCATTTTCAGCACACTTATTTAACCTCATCTAGTACCATTTAACTTTAAAGTGTTTTTAAGACGCACTCTCATGATCTCATCCTGTCTCGCCGCCGGCCACCCTGACTTTGTTGTGTGCGTGTGTGTGTGTGCAATACTTCCTAATGGTTACAAGTAATGAATAGACCAGCCTTAGGGAGGTCTATATAAACCCATTAGCTTTAATAAAGTCTGAAGGTGTAAAATGACTCTCTGAGGTATTTCACTATACACTTAGTAGTCTCCCCAACCTAATAATATCGGCGTCTCTTCCCAGTATACTATCCCGCTTCCTCTTTTGATTGCATTGTCTGCACAATTATTTTCAATTCAGGCACTTAGAGGACAGTGGTGAGAGGGCGTAAGAGAAATAGAGGGCGCTGTGTTGTCTCTCAGCTGCACGGATGGACAAACAAAACTGAAAGAGATGAAGACAGGACGCGGGAAACTAGGGAGGGTGCTATGACTTCCATACAGTGTGTGAATACGTGTGTGTATGCTCATTTGGCTGCCTCTTCATCCTTGATTCAATTTCCAGCCTTTAAACATGACGAATTACATTCCTGTCCTCATCTAATGCTTTTAACACATCCCTCTAAGAGGCCTTAATCAGGTGAGATGGGCCTCCATGCCCACTGCAGACACACACACACACATGCAAATGAGTGCAATTACACACGCACACGCACACACTGATTAGCCTAGCCACAGAGCTAGCCACCCCGGTTAAGCCACCAGGTGGATAATGTGCTGCTTTAGCGCCTTAATTATGCCATAATCTGTTCAGCGCCCCAGCCCCCTGCACAGGAGGACACAGTTAGACGGGTACGAGTGGAAGTGGGGGTAGAAGGGTGCAGCGGGACCAGGGAGGTGGGACAAGAGAGAACGGGAGCAGAGAAAAAAAAAAAAAGCCCAGAGGCACCTTGCTTGAAAAGATCCCTTCTGTGTTTCTTTTTCTTCCTAAACAACACACACTCCTCCATGTTTCGACCCCGGCGCGTCTCGGGCCCCGCTGCAAGCGCGCACCTGTCACCGCGCACGGCCCTTTGACAAATCACATGAAGGGCAGGCTGAGTTTTGTAGGACGAGACAAAGCTTCAACATATGGCTGCTATGTGTCCCCAGGTGCTCCTCCCCCGTGCTCGCCAGTTCCTACATTTAACATAAGCTGGCTGTCCTTCTGGCTGGCTATTTTTTGTCCACGTGGACATGTTCTGTACATGTAGGACTGGTTGTAGTCTCCAGTAAATATTCTTTTGACTCATTTCTCATCACCTTGACCTCTCATTTTCACCCTCCAAGCTATTGATCCACAATACACAATTTCATTTCTTGATGATATTGCCTTTTTTTTATTTTAATAGAGTGGGATGACTAAAAGTCAAGTTTACAAGTTAACTTAAAACTATACAGAGTTAAAAAATGGGCAGGGTGGAAGCACAAACCATATAATTACAAAGCATTTGAACAGGGGTGTGTAGACTTTCTAGATATAGGCTGTAGTGTCAATTAGATGGATGGTATGTGGACCACTGGACAGACCAAGAAACAGGATTGGCCTTCTAGTTGAAAAGATGTTTTTTGCAAACTTAAAAAATATTTGCAGGCGTGCATGGGGACTAATTTTGGGGCTGGTCTCAGGGGCAGACTGCAGACCCCCACTGGGAACAGGTGTCAGGCAGGTGTGAACTGCACCAATGTGTGCGTGCTTGAGAGTGAGTGAGTAATGGCGCTATCAACTGGCCTCCACGATCCATCATGCACGTCCCTGGCCTAGCACCTCTATGGCCCAGTGTGCACACCATCATTAAAATAGGCACGAACACACACCCACAATGTTGGATAGACTTTGTTAAACATTAGTGTGAATGAATATGTGCAATGGAACCCCATAAAGTTGTTTGCCGAGGTTTTACCATTTGGTTTTTAATTATTTATGTACAGTAATATTTCTATTACAGGAAAAAATGAGTTCAACCTGAGAGGATCCACTCCATTTCTTTCCAATGGCACTCCTTTCCCACTGTCTATTGCCTTCATGCAGCAGAACATTTCTGTTTCCCTATTACGGGGGAGGCTGGTATTATAATTAACAAAACAATAAAAGTTTATTAATGATCATTAAAATGCAAAATAGCAGCACGAGATGATGGTAGGTGCTAGCAATAAAATAAAAGAAGTGACTCCTTCACTTTTGGAGTCTTAATTAGACATCCATACATTAATGGATGAGTGTATTTGTGTGTGAGTGTGTGTGTATGTATGTGTATATGTGTGGGTGTACGTGCACAGGGGAGGATACAAAAAAAATCAATTGATTAGTGGTCCCTAAATAGGCTATCAAAGAGCTGAAGACAAAAAAAAGAAAAGTAATATATTGAGTGCTGCCAGTTTTATCTCCATACTAACTCAGGCAAGAAATAAAAATTGCACTTGGTTGAAAGCCTCAAGCCCTCGATGACACAAACTTAATGTTACACCGCATGACACCAAACCAGTAATTTCCCAAGCAAGAGATTTACAATGACAAAGATGATGTAACATACTCGAAGGTTTTGTAAGATATTGTATGAAAAAAAAAAGCACAGTTTCATTTAGTAGAGAATGAACATGAGCCACGGGCAATGGAATGATTTGCTTACCAAAACTGCAAAGCTGTAAAATACCGATGGCCGCACGTGTATCCCAATGAGACCTTGGGCAAAACAGAAAAAAAGTTAAAGTGACTTTTTTGACACATCAATTTTAAGATAAAACAAAAGCATGCATCAGTTTGGTCTTTGGTCTCAAGTCTTGCATTATTTGAAATCGGTGATGCATCCAAGCCGCCCTCCTGGAGCTCTATTTAACGGTACACTTTGTTCAAGTTGCCTCACTTCTTCCTCCTACACAAGCACACAGACACATATAAGTACACTTTCACACAGGTACATATATATATAGACTGGCTCGATTTATAAAAGTTGGCAGGACCCCGTGCTCTCTCTCAGGGAGGAACTAAGAGAGTTCAAATCATGGCCTAATTACGCTTCTTGTTACACTTCATCTCCCTCTATCCTGCGCTCAGAAAGTAGAGCACACGTTGACATCCTAAACACACTTTTGTTACTTTCCTCAAAACTCAACTTCAAAATACTTGGAGGAAAACACTTTTTGTTTCGTGAAACATAGTTACACGTGTGACTGTTGCTTTAATTTCCAAAAAGTTTTGAGGGTCAGATTAAAAAAAAGTAATAGGATTGACTGGCAAATAATCCCAAAGTCGTTATGTAAACTACAAAATTGACTTTACCGTTGTGACGGAGAACGAGACGCATGAGAATTGAAACGTCAAAGCAACCCGACTCCACTTCTGCTAACGTCAGGCCCATGCAACATGAACTACAGCCTTTTCCCACAGTGCCCTGCCTCCTCCATACATGTGGAAGCTTGTGAACGCGCGCCAGCGTACGCGCATGACACTGACCTACCCTTCAAGAACTTTGACTTCCACTGAGGCAGCTGGAAGAGAGAACGTCTGAGAAAAGACAACACAGAGAGACAGAACGGAAGCAAAAATATCCACAACAGAGCAAAGAGTGACTAAGTATCAACGTTCCCCCTCCGCTTTCATTCATCAGTAAGTTCATTACAGGCCGAACAGCGTGAAACGTGTTGTTCCACGGCGGTGCGCTACTTGACAACGCTTTTATGGACATGTGCTTGTTAACACACACTCACACACACATGCAGAGTGAAGTGTGTGGCAATGAAAAGCGCAGTCCGAGCAGCTTCTTTGATGAGAATATGACGGGACATGGAAATGCGATTAGATTCACTTTACAAGCCTCCCTGTGACGACAAATCAAAACAATTGGATGTCGAGCTGATGATATGGCAAAGCACTCATTGTGTGTGTTTGTGTGTGCGTGTTCTTCATGTTGACATCTCATTTGAAGCAGCATGATGAAAATGTTGAAGGCTGGTGACTTACGAAGTACTTAAAAAAAACAAAACTTTTTGCAACAAACTTCACCCCCCAAAATTTAAGGCCCAAAAATAATTAACCACATTAGATGACATCATGGACTTCTAAAAGCAGAAATCGATACCTACATCGACATAAATAAGAGTCTGATCGTCACATTAACTCGAGTGTTTCAATTTGCATGCTTGAGCTCATCCATTACAGCACCAAGACACATTTTATGTTTCTGCACATTAATTTGTAAACTTTCATACATTTGTTGCTAAATTATTTCCAAGATGCTTAGGAGTACAAGCGTGTGTGCATCTTTTCATGAATAAAATATTTCCTCAAATGCCGGCCTGTTTACTCAATGGCAGAAAATGCTTCTTTATTAAGGGAGAGGTCATTTAATTGTAAAAGCTGCACTAATATATTAGTCGTTTTTTACTGAGGATAAAAAATATACGCCTGTGCGTACCTATCCATTTGTATTGTGCGCTTATCTTCCGGTGGATATTCTGTTGAAATTAAATAATCTATAAAACATTTCGTTTTTTTAGGTTCATTTTGTAATAATAAAAAAAAAAAAAGTCATATAGCAGAGGCCGCTATTTGTAATTTAATTCCTCTGTGTACTCAGAAGAAAGTGAAGTCCCATTTGAGATATTGATGCGCTTCAACCTTGGTTGACACACGTGCGCTTGCACTAGACCCGACCAGACGACGCAGGCTGTAACAGAACTCAATTCAGCGGAAAGCAGCGCTCAGAATAGAGCGCTCATCCCGAGGTCACACACTCGTGTGGGAGCAAGCGCACACATGCGCACACACCTGGCTGCATGTGGCAGGCAGCATACGTGTTGTCTGTATTCATTGTGGACGCTGGCAGCTGATGTTTGTTTCCTCTGGTGGTGTGTGGGGGCACAAAATGAACACCGGGATGCAGCAAGGTTTGACACCTGTGCACAGGAGAGAAAATATTAGACACTATTCTGCTCTGGGGAAAAATGAGAGGGTTTTAGATTTCTTATCTCTTGATGTTGTGATCTTCCTCCAAAACGACGGGTGTATTGCACTGCTGATGTTCTGGCTGCTCCAGCCAGACTCTCTCTCTTGTGTGTGCATGTGTGTGTGTGTGTGTGTGTTTGTTACCATGGCACTTGGCACTCTTCCCTGGAGCTTCATCCCTGACCTTACGATAACCCTGATATACACTCATGCATGTACACACACACACACACAAAAACAGGAAAACAAATGTACAGTAAAAAAACAAAACAAAAAAAAACAAGAACATAAAAAGTAAATGATTTTCCAAAGTTCCATTCTGTTCATCTTCCATGCACGCACATATGTTACAGGTTAAACACCAACAGGTGCGTGTCTGCTATATAGGAGCACCACATATCTTAATTTTTTTGCATTTTTGGTGATGATAGAAAGTCATTATATGTCAAAAGGGGTCAAATTTGATCCAAACAGTATGTAAGGATGACTGCCCCCCACCCCCCTAAAAAATTCTTCCTGAGCACCTCTGTGCCAAGCAGTCCTGTCAGCACCTCTGTTGTCCACACACAAGCCATGAAGGCAGTTCCAGGCATGTGATGATGATGCCAAGCTGGAATGACACACACGCACGCACACACACACACACACACTTACATACCCATGAATGCATACCCAAGCGTCTCCCCGCAGACGCTCTTAATTAGACTCCACCCGTCCCCCACGTTCCCTGTGGCGGGCCAGACAAAGGAAAGCTCACTCGTTTGGACGTGCGAGTGTGTGTGTGTCTGTGGGCTCACATTGTGTGTTTGTGTCTGAGGGGCCTATCTTTAGCAGATGCTCATATACTGTACATCTCTCCGGTGTGCGTGTGTGTGTGTGTGTGTGTGTGTGTGTGTGCAGCAGCGGCGGTGCTATCATTAAAGTGTCATTGAGAAGTGGCACCACTTAATTTTAGCATCTCTCTCTCCGGGGGCAGTGAGGGAGACGCAGGAGCCTGAGTGGCGAACGAGAGGGGGAAGAGGTGGAGGAAGAGGATGAGAGGAAAGAGAAAGATGAGCAAGTAGACTGATGTAGAGGTTAGATTGGAAGGATTAAAAGAACGCGTGGCATCAAGGTTTGGGAGAAATGGGGTCGCTAATGATGACGCAGGGTGTTTTCAGGACATAAATTGGACGGGTAGATGGATGCTGAGAATTTGTTTATGTACCTTGATGATTGTTTTGCTTTGACTGGCAAGAAAAAACTCAAGATTGTTGCAGCAAACTCAATTCACTAGACAACAAGCAACTGTTTGGCACATAGTGAGCAATGCTTTAAGCTGTTTATTGCCACTCACACTCAAAGTTTACTGTCAAACTAAATCTGAAAAAGAGAAAGTTGTTTTTAATTTAATTTAATTATTTGCTAATGTTAATTTTAATTATTTTAGTTTTTCATTCCCTTGTACGACAATTTAAATAACTAATATCTGAACACAAAATGGTGCAGCAACAAATGTAAACAAAAAATTACAACACTCATAGACAATTATTCTTTACTATCTGCAATAAAATACTAATATTAATAAAAATTAATTAATTAAAAATATCCAAAGTGTGTGATATATATACATATTACCAGAAATTAAATGATTATTATTATCATTATTTTTGTAATCACACATTTTGTTCACTTTTACATGCAAACACATGAATTAACTACACCAATAGACCTCCGCCGAGGCTAATAAAAAGAATACCTCTCGCTTGCATTTAGCGGAGGTCATAAAGCCTCGTTTAAGGAAACAATTACTCTTTGCAATTGGTTATCCAGCTGCCGTTTATGAAACAAATAATATGAGATACATGACCCACACTGTTGTTCCCATGTCCAGAGATATCTGGTGGGAAGCAACAATCCTAATGGAGAAGCCAAAACAAACAGTTGGAGGTATTCAGTTAGTGAGTAACGGGCTAACAAGGCATAGGTCTTGCAAATGCAGATATTCTATATGCGAATTAAATCATCCGAACGTTTTTGTTTCCTTTGACCTTGTCATGTCCACTCTCTGTTGTATGTGTGTGTCTGTCCGCTCAATGTGTGAGTCAAACGTTTGCGGGTTGTCGAAGTCTTTTATAGGAGCAGGTAGGCACTGGTTACACTCAACATTCTGCTATTTGGATTCTGTCTGGGAGGCTCATGTGTTGTCATAAGGCACTTATAAAATATTCTTCCCCAGCAGCCGTTCAAGTGTTACTTTTACTGCAGGGACTTTTAAAAAACTCGTTTTGGACTCGCCATTATCACATTTTCACATCTTTTATTTTCCCTCCCGTCATCTGCCTTTCATCACTTTGTCACGGGCCACCGTTCAAGGTCGTTAAGTCCGTCAATAGAGTTTGCTAAGTGGAATAGCATTGTGAAGTCTGTCAAGAGAAAATACTGCAGTAACACTGATCAGAATTTATTTCAACTGGAACATTTAAATCCCCCGACTTTCCAAAATAGACAAAATTCACTTTTAAAAAACAAAATTATAATCACCACTTTGAAATTAAGAAAAGGCCTAATTACATTCAGTAAATGACATTTCTTTTTGAAGTCATTAAAATACATACTGCACAATATGACTATAGTTAAATAATTGCTAAGTTTGGATAAGTTTAAATCATAAAACCAATAAAAAAACTATCTAAGAAAACAATTATTCATTTATTATAGCCGATCCAAATAACATATTTTACCTGCAATCGTCTCCAAGGTTAAAGTTAAGAGTTAATGACCTCATTTTTAAATGTTTGACATTGTTTTAATCTACTGTGAATAAGAAGCAAATATCGCTTTGCATGCATGTTGTCGTCTGAAGTTTTAAGAGTGCGTTTATAATAAGACTGTCTGAAAATTAACACGTCGTGACGGCAACACCTGTCCTTTACAAGTACCACTGCACTTTACATCCTTTGTGTGTGTATATGTGTGTGTGACTCCGAGTTTGTTCCAGGTAAAATCTGCATAGCAACATGCACAAATATGAATGAAAATGGACAGTAGAAATGCAAAAGAACCGAGTGGGAACGTGAATAAAGTATGAGAAAGGAGGACGAGAGAGAGTTAGGCCCTCTTCATTTATTGCTCCAGTGGACAAGAACATGGAGCTCTCTAATGGTGTTGCTGTGGTAATAACAATAAAACCAAGACGCCTCCCCTAAAAAAAAAACCCGCAGAAGGACGTGTTGGGACAGAGAGGGAAAGCATGTCGCATGTTTTCTTTTGATTTTGCTATTCAGTCTTTTTCTTGCTCTGCGGCACACCTCACACGTAGACACACATAGGCACGCACACACCTGTGCACCGTTGGCGCCGCGTGTCCTTGCTCTATGCTTTGTTAGGCAGGGCAGTGGCTCCGCTGTAGTTGCTTCGTCAGGACTTTCTATTGGGGGTGATTAATGTATGGAGATGGACGGCTCCACGGCAAGGCACCTACATGATTATTTTCACCGGACATGTGACAGCTGGGTGTCATCACACTCGCTGAGGCATGGACATAGGACACAATAATAGGGACATCTGCACTATCTCACTGTAGCAAATATTATGCCTTTATTAAATCATGTATTTCCTCATATTGTAGCTTTACTCGATTGCAGAGAGCATCTGGCATAGGCTACGACGTTTATTCTAACATAACTAGTCACTAACATTCTTCCTTACTTCGGCTTTCTCGGCTCAGATTGTAGTGTATTGTCGGTCAGGTGAGATAGCTCACCTGGAGTGAGTTGAGAGTTGAGGAGCTTAATGTAGTGCTTTGGTGCTATCAATTGTGAAGCTTTTTTAAAGTGTGTGTGTGTGATTGGGCAATCACGGGAGGATTTTCCCCCTTTATGATCGATCCCTAACCCTAGAGAATAATGAGGTAAGCATGGCTGGATAATCCATAAATATTTGTGCTGGATACAGCAGGACTTAAAAAAATAATTGCTGAGTAATGTATTTTGAATCAACGGGCGATGAAGCATCAGCCCAGGAAAGTAATTGTTGTTTAACATTTAACATTTGGATTATTGACCACTGCCTGGCTTGTGAAGGTCTATGCCTGCAATTTGAGTAGCAGGTTGTACACCCCCAAAAACCTGCTTTTTAGACATTTGAGGCATTTATTTTGGCATAATTGAATCAGGCACTTGGAGCTACACTGAATTGTTAATCCAGCCTTATTGGATGGACTATTTGTCACTTAGACACTTAATTGACATTTGATCATTTTCATTCACCGTAGTGCCATAAAATTCCAAACTCAATTCCAAATTCAGTTATTTAGTTACTTGAAAAACTAACTTCAACAGCAGGCCGCAAGACTGAACGAGAGATTGTATTCGATTCCAAACTATTTACATCAAACCTACATGGACAAAGTGTAGGAAACATGACGCATGACAATGGCCGGCTCACATCAATTGTTACTTAATGAGTGCAATTAACAAGGAAAATTTGTGTGCTAGCTGTGGACCAAAGTGTGTGCCAGCTTGGCATTTCTGCCCACACGGTTGATGAGTGTGTTGTGATGAGGCCACTGAGACAGTAGATAAATTAGCTTTGAAAGTGCAAGATATACTGGAGCGCCCTGTGTGGGTTCATGTAGCGAGTACTAGCGACTACTCACACACACACGCGCACACACACACACGTTAGACGAGAAACTAAAGCTACCCTCCCTTCTTTCACAGCCAGCGTGCCATCCATCCATCAGACCATCTCAGGGAGCTGCCCGCGGTTCCACTGGCTGGTTTAATTGTTAATGCTAATTGCTATTTATTGGCTCAGATGCAAATGATAGGCCGGCCAAAGTGAAATTTTATGAGGAGCGAACTCCCCCTCTCGCACAAATTGAAAAAGTGAAACAAGAGGAAGAGGGAAATGAGGCGAGAAGAGAGGAGCTTAATGGTGGCTCTTTAATGGAGGAGAGCAAAAAATTAAGACTGATTTAAGACACGCGGCTAAATCCCCCCACCAACACCCCAAATCCTTTGTGATCCCCTCGCTGGGAGACACATTTGGCAATGGAGAGGAGGAGAGGCAAGCAGAAGAGGAATTAGAAGACAATTTAGCCTGAGAAGCTTGTTTTAATATTACACACGGGCACATCTGTCATTGCAGCTTTAACTTGGTTATTTATTTATTCTTTTAATAAGTTTCAAAACTCCTACAAGCCGGAACAGGAATGTCTTAATATAGTGGTTCACAACCACCGGTTTACGGGCCATTTTGGTACTTGGATGCACCAATGGGCGCAAAAAACCCTTAAATAAACGAATAAATAAATAAATACAATTATCTAGCTGCAATTTTAATCCTCATTTTCACCAAAACTCAGCATCCATGAAGTTTGCTGAAGTCTAAATCAGCTGAATTGTTTTGTGTAAGAGTGATTAAAGGTAGCAATGGATCAGACATAACCAAATGATGCCAGATAGATGCATGGAAGATTGTATTAGAGGAAAGCATATAGAAAAATGACACCTGGTGGAGGTCAAACGAGAGCCACTTTCTAATACACCCTAAAAGGCAACATACGGTTTGCACTGCGCATTATCTTAATGTAGTCCACCTAACGTGCGCATGCATAGGTGTGAGGGTGTCTGCTTTTTTTGTTTGAGGCCGGCTCATTTGTGTTCCATCCATCCACTGCTCCTCCTCCCCAGCATGCCTCGCTCTATCACTCTGTCTGATTGAAGGCCCCTCGCTGCATCCTCAAGGTGCGATCGCCCCTACGCCAATTAAAGACCAATCCAATCGCATCTGAGCGCACGGTGTGTGCGTGTGTGGGTTGTGCGCCATGGTGTGTGTCTGTATGTATATATATGTATGCGCTATATGCATGAGGAAGCACACACCTGTGTGTGCGTCTGTGTGTGTGTGGTTTGGAGGGAGGTTAATGCAGTTAGGGTTATTTCACAGTCCATTAAGAAGCTTATGTTGACCTGTTGACCTGAAAGCCAACAACACAGAATCCATTATCATGACAAAAAGACTGTGTATGTGTGTGTGTGTGTGTGTGTGTGAGAGAGAGAGAGAGATTGCAGACTATTTGACAGTGGGCCATAAGAAGAAATGTTCGACGACTGCATCCTGTTTAGGCAGGAAATTGTCCGAATAAAATTTTGCTGGGAATGAACATCATCAATATTGAAATATTATATGTTGCGGTATGGAAAATGGATGGAAGGATTAACCAAAACAAGAATTTTAATCTGTATAATTTTTGCCTAATGATAAACTCAGAAGGTAAACACTTGTGTATTGTAATGTGAACATTTCAATTTTAATTAGCAACTTAATTAATTTAGCTCTCTTCATCCTTCACACACACAAATGTACACAGGTGTGTGTCTGTGCTTGTGTGTGTGTGTACACACACTAACTCGGTTATAATAACTCTAGAAGCTGTTTATCAGTGAAGGGCACACAATGCTCTGACGCGAGTACTGTCCAAAAGACACACATAGATACACAACTCACTCATTTGGATGACGAGGCGCTCTAAATTGTCCTTCACACAACTCTCCCTGCGTATTGACCGCGGGTCTTTTTTTCTCAAGCCGACATTATTGTCAAATTGTTTCTCAAACGGGACACAATTGAAAAGGCGGACAGTTGTTCAATGGCTGGAGTTTGACCATTGATTGCCAATATGGCCAACAATGCCTCTGACGGCTGGGAAAGTGCACCCCCCCTCACACACACACGCACGCACGCACGTACAGTACACAGGAAGACAGTTGTGTCTATGCATATGCACACTGGTCGCCTTTCATTTAAATATTGCCCCTGTCCCAAAGCATCCTATTACGCGATACAGTGTGATAGCCACAGATCAATGCAAGCCAAGGAGACACTGTGCAGACACACTAAAGTACAAGGTGTGTGTGTGTGTAGCCTACAGGCAGATGGTATCTGCAGTCGACGCTTGTTATTCTCTTATATGGTAGATCATTAGCACTATAGGATGGAAAATAAAACTGCGATATAATACATTGAAGGTACATGCAAACGTATACGCTCGCCCTGCAGAAATCAGCATATTAAAGCAGCTATTGGTGGACTTTCTGACTGATGAATACACACACACACATGCACACGGAAAAGCTTATGTTCAGGGAAACATTTTAGACATCATTAAGACCACAATAATCTAGAATTCACAAATGTGCATTTTAGCTATAAACATGATTGCAGCAGTGCTTGTGATCCCAAGGGCACAGTAGAACCTAGAAGTGGATCATGTAGCAATTATTTCTCCATGAATGTATTTTTAAAACTTAAGTAAATCTAGTGAAAAAAAACACAGTCAGAACTTTGAAGACAGGTAAGTGTATAAATGTGGAGAAATTTAAACACATTTTCCAAGTTAAGACTATGCTTAATTGTTCCTGCTTAACTTCTTTTTAAAATATAGTAACAATTAAGAATTTTTAAAATGAGATGTGTGAGGCTCATATCTGTAGTTATGATAGGGTTTTACAGCTCAAGGTTTGTACTTATTACGTCTTGTCATTAAAACTAGGACGAATCTTTCTTTATTCTTTTTGCATTTGAATACAAATCGTGGTTATTGTTTTTAAAACGTAATTTAAAACAATGCTTTTACAGTTTGTACAGGTTATGGTTATGACATCATCGGATAAAAATCATTATTCAATGTATTTCCTAAGGGAAAAATTTGTCAGAAATCCTCTATATTTTATTTTATAAATAGATTAACAGATAATAGGCAGAAAAGCAATAACAATAATAATAATAATAACAATAATAATGTAATAATAATAATAATAATTTGGTCCTCCATTGAATTTTTTTTAATGGTACTAGTATCATAAATAAACCATGTGAGTGCCTGTTAAAGTGTCCATGTTGCGGTAATGCTTGCCCCGTCTCCTCCTGCGTGTATGTGTGTGTTCACTCAGTATCAGAGGGAGTGTGTGTGGCTACAGATTGATGTGTAGCCCCAGCGTTGTGGTTTCAGCTGAGAACGGCCACTCTCCTCTACCTAATGATGCCACATCCATCCTGCAGCACCATGCACGTAGGTGGGTGTTGCATACACGAGATTACCGTCCTGAGGGGAAGCAGCGGCCTCCTGATCACTCTTTATTTGGCCGGGAGCACGTGTGTGTCCATATGCGTGCGTGTCCGGGGTTCTGCGTGGCCATTAATATTAAATATAGATACCCTTGTCATCCTCTGATCCCATATCCTCCTCTCAGGGAGGAGAGAGGTGAGGAGGGAGGAGGAGGACAGCAGGTGAAATGAAGAGGGAGAGCAGAAGGTTAGAAAGGGGTGACGGATAGTCGAGGCCGCAGGATGAGGGGAAGTTTTAGGGAAGAAAGGACATGCAGAAAAGTTACGGGGAAAGAGCTGTGGTCTGAAACGAGCTTCACATCGACTGTTGTGAAGGAAATTTGGGATAAGAGGGGATGAGGAGAGGACTAGAAGGGTTTTAGGGGTGGGAGGGTGGTCTGCTGATTGATTGCGCAGAGCGCTAGAGACTTGAGGGAAGAGCGGGGCAAAGACAACAGAGGAAGGAATCCATCACGCAGACGCAGGGAAGCCCCGGCACAGGAAGACCGAAAACATTCCAAGATTAGGAAAGGATAAAGAAACCCAAAAGGAAGCTAAACGGAACGGACGGACCCAGATGAAGAGAGACAGCGACGGATCGGAACACGTCGGATTGAGATGTGAGCGGTGTGATTGAGGGATGAAGAGGAGGAAAAAACAACAGCTTTGACCTGTCATGTGTCCGTAATGAAGGAGACGAGAGAGGAAGACAGCAAAAGGAGGAGTGACACTTTGATTTTCCCAGCCAGGCTGCTCATTCCCATATTCCCTGGCAAGCTCTCACCTGATGGAAAGATGGCAGGAAATCAATAGTCTATGTGCGTAATAGAGTAATGACTCTCACTGTGCGTGTGTGTATCCCATCCCTAAGCAATCACACACAGCTTAAGCCAGTCCCAAGTGGTCGCCACCACTTTAACTAACAACTTCATTATTGCAGCCACACACACATGCATGCAGTCACACACACACCAACACACCAAATGTCATTTGTGTTGGAAGGAACCTACTTTCATTAAATATGGCCACATTCACACCTATTGACAATTTTATGTTTATAATAATACAAATTATTTGTATTGCACTTTTCATAAAAATAATCTCAAAGTGCTACAAAAATTGAGGCAATTGTTTTGCTAATAACACAATCAAATGAACAAAAAAGCACAAGGCAAAAAAAGTATATCATTGCTGAGTAATACAATAACATACTATAAAATAAAGACTTGTTTTTAGTTAATATGATGATTCAAATTGTCCAACAAAGGGTTAGGTGAGTGGCCTTGTGTGTGAGTGGGCCTAATATCCAAAGTGATTCTAAAGTGTTTCCAGTTGTCCCAGTTGTGGGGATTGTGGAAATGTAGACATCAATGAGTTCTTCTGTACCAAAACATGTTTACCTGGCTGCAAATAGAGAGCGGCTCTGACTAATGGAAAAACACGTTTGCACCAACAGATGCAGTTCGACACGTGCGCCTGACCTGGGCGGTTGGGGCAGCTCCAGCAAGAAAGACTGATGCCCCCCCCACCGGCCCCCGTAACGATGCAGCAGAGAGGAAAGAAACATTTTGACAAAAGCGCGGCCTGAGTGGTGGCGGCCCCCTCTGTTTACTAGCGACTAATTAATTCGCCACATATGCTGAGAACATCTGTCGCCTGTGACCTGCTGGGAGAGCAGAGGACGCACTGCTGTGACCCCCGCACAACCCCCCCTACCACCATCACACATACGCAGTCATACAGTATGCAAAGGTCTAGTGAATGTACAAAGTTTGATCTGTAATGTGTTTCTAAAGTGTGTTGGCAGTCAGTCAAGGGGTTCATAAACTAACAAGCCTTCAAAATACACAGTGCCCAGAACGTCTGGACTGTGGGGCAAATGTGAACATCATGGTTCTGTTCTGAAAGTGGACAAAAAATCCACCAGTGACCTGAAGTGTTCCATTTCTGAAAACATTGGCCTTTGAATCACACAAGCACTTTTGAGTCATTGATGCTTAAGTTAGTGTTTTAGTGTCTTCACACACACACAATAATATGCATAACATGCATGCACATGTATTCCATCCCAAACTTTCTGCCCACCTCGCCGTCCTTCATACTGCCCAAACTTGGCCACAGAAACAAAGTGAACTTGCACAAAGCGCAGCACAAGCAGAAAAACTCCCAGCAGCCAATCAGATTCATTACCCTCTGCTATTCCACAATCCCCGGGGGTGCCCATGGAGACAAAGATAAACTCACTCCCTCTAGCGTCCTCAGTCTCCCACCTCTTTCTCCCTCGCGCACACCTTCACCCAAAAAGCAGCTTTGAAAGAATGATGAAGACTTAAAAAGACCCGATCTGACGTCTTGCTTGCACATACAGAAAGACGGGGGTTGTTACGTACACCACTACATTAGTGTGATTGTTTTTCGTTTAAGTATTACTAATATTTTCACACTGTTCCAAATACTACAAGAAAAAGATTAATTAATCATAAAGTCTACTGAAAGGTGTGCCCATGTGACAAAGCCAAAGGCAAAATTTGTCGAGAGGTTTTCACCTCATCTGTACTTGTTCACCTTTAGGGGGAATCAATTAGATCATTAGAGAGGCTTGCTGAGTTGCCACCTTGGCTGCCACAGGAGGCCTCTCACAATCACACGTCATCCACCTCACCAGTGGACCAGGAAGTCCTCCGCCGGGTGTTGAAGCGTCTCAAGCCGCCAGGCAGTGAGATGGCCCCCACCCCTTCCTTCCAACCTGTCCCTGCTAATTTGGTGAGGGATCAATTAAGGCAGTGTTTGCTGAGTTCTCCTTGCCTTCAGCTCATCTGCTCCTCTCTAATGCAATTGTCCCGTGTGCTGCGTGCAGAGCGGCATAATAAAGTGATAAGGCTAATCAGGTTGGCTGCTCCTCTCCTCTCCCCATACGCACACTACACTTATTCTATTAGATGCGTAATGAGATTCTGCACTCCATCAACACGATGCCACGATGGCTGTGTATGTGTGTGCGCGAAAGAGTTGTGTGTTGGAGCCAAAGCCGCTGCTGTTCTCGCCGAGGAAATTTGCTCCATTTACATTCTATCATTAGCTTGAAACAAATGTGCCCTTGAGCTTAGCGCCCCCGTCTCTCTGTGGGCCCGCAAACATTTTACTTTGGCAGGCCATCATAGCGATGTACACACACGAGTCTTGGCAATAGCGAGATTCGCTAACACACGCTTTAATAGAACTAACTGACGCGACTACGATCATTAGCTTTGGGATTCATTTCTCGTCATGTAAACAAGCAAATAAGTGGTTTCGCAACCAACGACATCATCTTACTTGTGGCGGATACACAAAGCAATCACAACCTCACTTTTTCATACATCCCACCCTCCTGCACGAGTGCAGGGTGATGGTCGACTAGATGTAGAGGACACAGGGTTCTGTGATGTGTAGAACAGTTCTGGTCAATGGGCCGGATAATGAGTTGCCATAAACAGCGGCAGTCCTCCACTGTCCACCTCAGCTCATTAGCGCGGCTAGCATATGTAATCAGAGTGGCGCTGGGCCGTGTCCTAATGTACTCCACTCAAAGACGGGGCCTGGCCCGCAGGGGGGGTCATGAGAAGGTAAAAACGGATCAGTGGACCATCCTCGGAAAGCCTTTTTGATTGCTTCTCAAAGCTAAGAACTCCCTCCGTCCAAGTTAAGAGGCACGAGAGTTCTTATTAATTTCAAGTAAAGTAGACTACTGTGCATACTAAAGATTTCTGTGGCATCTTGATGCAGTAAAAGAGTATGATAAAGGAAAAATAAAATCTGTATCCGTTTTTTTTTTTTTAATTGTTTGTTTTTGTCACCAACCTTTCCCTTCATAGCAGGTTTTGAAAAGGATATGACTGGGACGGGGCGACAGGATATCTTTTCCTTCCACTTGGTGTCACTTCAGAATTACATTTCAGCGAAAGCTATCTTGAGCTTGAGCTACGGTGGCCCATGAGTGATTAAAGAGAAAATAAAATAACAACAAAATGGCCCAAAAACGTGGTGGCTGCACAAACATTAAAATTTAACACATTATAGGCCACATTAATGGTGGAAGAAGGTTACAAAATAATTTATTTTGGTCTCATATTTTCCAGAAATTGAATTCAAACAGGGGTGTCTTTATCCGTCTATACCCTCACTCTATCTCAAGCACACACACACGCTTACAAACAGCATCAGTTGCGCACATCCTCATTAACTCCTCGAGTGATAAAACACAATTCTCTCTCATCCCAGTCAAGATTCTACGAAGAGAAGATAGTATTTCAAACTGCTCAATCTCTAATTATAACTTTATTTGAAGAAAACAAGGGGGCACTTAATAAGCAAATGAGAGTGATAATAACTTGGATCGGCCCTAACAGAGTAGATTATAGAGGCGAACCCCTGCCGGGAGCCCAAGACGGAGGAAAGGCTTGTAAATAATGTGTCAGAACGAGTAAATTATGAAGCTAAATACTCAAAGCAGTAATTATGTCTTGTCTTTGAATAGTGAAAGATGAGTGGGTTTGCGGATGATCGGATAAAAAAGGCAAGTTAACAGCCTTCCTTCTTCTCTCTCATTTGCTCAAACAACACAGACACTTCATGCCCGGGTTTCCGGCTGTGGCCATCTTGATGTGTCCAATTGTGCCGCACTTCAGTAAACCTTTAAAGAGCTGTTCCAATCACTACCTCCAGTGTTTTATTTGAACTAATGATTTCAGCTTTGAAGTCCAATTTTAATGCGAGCTTTGATGAGAGAACCACAGTTCCTCAGAAGCTCCAGGGGGGCTCTTAAGGAGACTCTGAGGAGAAATTGCATTGTGGGAAATGTAGGAGCCAATGTTTTCAAACAAGACTTAAAGACCTCACCACCTTGAAGTGTCCTTTGTACACCCACGCCTGACACCCGTTTAGACTTTCAAATAGATTACTTTTGCCTTTATACGATTATTTTTTTTTACAATCACACAACCATGTGACTCAGTAAGCTGCAGTAAAATTATCAATTTTTAGGCAAGAATATGCCAGTGAGTAATGTTATATTGTCTGTCTATGTGTGTTGCGGCACTGTTGGTGTTCAGGTATATGTCGCTTATATTGTTTTAACCTACCGCAATATTGATGTGGTGAGGGTGTCGATGGTGTTTTGCGTTGTGTATTAGCATAGCGCTAACATTTGTAAGTTATTATGTGGTTTTGTTGAACTTCAACTGATAATGATGGTAAACAGCTAGTAGGGGTCAACTGGTCTTTTTTGGAAGAATTGTTTACAATCTGCTGTTTCTTGTGAATTTCATTGCCAAAAAGAAAAATCGTCTTAGCGTTGGCTTGTATATCCAAATAGTGATGAACAGAATGAGGATACTCTTTTAACATCAGATTCTGATTCCAGGCAAGACGTGAATTCAATGCGTGTTAACCTGTTAAACCATCGTATGCCTTAAGACCCGCACTTTGCACCAACAATCTGACTCTTCAACCTCATTTTAACATACTCAACTTGTCATGCACCCTGGCCACTCGCCCACTTCCTCTTTGTGACCCTCTTTTCATTCCTGCTCATCAACTGGCTGCTTCTACATTGTTTTTAAATCTCTTTGGAATTGTTCGTGGTTACATTATATGAAATTGACTTGTAAAGTGGAGACAAGTATTCGCAGAGGGTTTTCCCATTCAAGGTTGATTTCATATTCGTGGCTATCAGGACTGTCTTGTCTGTTTGCATGTTACAAAATGTGCTTCGTGTGCGTCTAATTGTCTTTTGTGTCTCTGCCATTCAGTTGGCTACGCGTATGTCAAACAATCTCGCTTTCTATATGCGGTTATATTTGACATATGCTTAACAGGGGCCGAGGGGATTGTTCGCAGTCTTGTGCGCATATGTATGTGCATGAGTGTGTGTGTGTGTGTGTCTCCCCAAGCAGTCGTCTGCGCTCCTGAACCAATCCAATGAAGTTGTCTGGCTGTCTGCGAATGACAGCTTCATTATCTTGTATGAAAGTGGGACAAATGGAGGCTTGTCTGTCTGGATCACAGCAGATGTAAGCATGCAGAGCTGAACAAAACAAATTTAACAAACAGATTGGCTTGTATCTATTGGCTCGTATCTGTTGTTTCATTTGGAAGGGGATCAAAGATGTATTAGACATCAGTTTAATGTGCTTTTAAAGAATCAAGTCCAAAGTTATTTGTGTTTTATGTGATAGCAGCGACGGCAAAGAGGTCCTTGAACCTGCATTGGAATTTATTCCAGAAGAACATTTTCAGAAAAATGTGTCTGGAGGAAATCACATTTTTTTACAATATTTTACAGTAGATAATATATTTGTTTACAATTAAAAATGGTAAGTGTTACCTGTCCAGTTAATACGGCTCTTTATGATGGTGACAGATTGACTAATTGACTGACTGTAAATTGTGCGTGCGCATCCGTGTCTCTATGTGTGTGTTGGCAGCTGTGACTGGTAAATCATGACTGTGTAAATGTTGATCACAGGGAATGTGTGCTGGGGAGACACTGGCAGATGTCAAACAGTTGATGCTTCACACGGGCCTCCTGACAACTCTCTTAGTAACTGTACACCGAAGGGGGGGAGACAGGTGAGTGTGTGTGTGAGCGCGTGTATGCGTGTGTGTGTGTGAGACAGAGAGGGGAAACAGACGTGACCTACCCCCCATTCCTTCCCATCTGACAGGGGCATCACACCAGGCCACTATGTGTGTGTGTGTGTGGTACATCAAATCCAGTGGAAAGGTAATAGCATGTAAATGACCTCACATATGTCATCCATGAGAAGAAGGCAACGGACACACACACCGCCAACCTTCTCCCTCTCTCTAGCGCACACACTCGACGCCCCCAGGGCCGGGGGTCTCGGCCTCTGTCTGATATCTTTGGGTCAGTTTCTCACTCTTCTGACAGGGTCACACACCTCTCCTCTCATTATTAACCTGTGGTAAAAACGCCACGCGGACCACAACGTTGAAGGAGTGTTTTGATATGTGAATGATGTAGCGAGATGGGGAGGGAGAGCAGGGAATTGTGGGTCGGAAGGAGATTGAGACATGGACATATGGAAAAACCCAGGTGTCTGGTACGGGAATATGGATAGAAGTCCAGCCATGGAGTTATTTGTGTGCGTGTCCTCGGGGCTTTACCTATCACATTAACGTTATGACACAGTGCCCGGGCTCCTCGCTCATTTCCCGTCAATCAAGTAGAGTACGTCACAGGCGGCCAACAATACCCTCGCGTTAAAAGGGGAAAACCATCCAATTACAATCTTAACATGCTGTTCATGTGCTTTGGGACATTTTCACGTATATATGTGGACATTTAGCGCCGCTTAAAACAGCCTCACTGCTAACCATCTGCAGCCATTTTCAATTCCGATAAAGTCTTTTCCCTTTTATACCGTAACTGTGGCTTCACACGAGAAGGTCCGAGTCGAGATTCGAACCTAGGATCCCTTGACTGAGGCTACGCCCCAAAATCCTAAAATTGTTACTGGCAGAAGTAGTGTCCAGTGGCCAGCTTTGAGCATGTGTTTAATTGCTCCCCCCAACACTTCGAAGCCCACCAAGATCCCTCTACCAGCAGCTGTCTCCCCTCATTAAATATGCTCTCCTCCCACTAATGGAATCAGCCACAAGTTTCCTGAGGCGAAGAGCAACACACATGCTCTGTACACGGGCCACATACTGTCTGCGTATGCACGATACTGTATTTCGGGGGGCATGCTAAGGTCAGCCGGGTGTTGGGAAAAGGGAATTTTCCTGCTAACTAACATAACACATTGTGACAGAAACCAATCCCATTCAAATTCGCGTTCAGTGGAAGTCACCTCACATGCACTCTATTTAACCTCAAATAAAGTTCACAGGTGTTCCAGTTGGTGTTTCCAGATGTTTTTTTTTCCAGTTGCTTTTTTTGCTATTACTAACTGTTCATGATTCCGTCCATCTTGACTAAGGCCCCAGAAGTACCAAGTGCTGCCACCATGTGAGTGATATCACTCTGCTGCCGTGGAAGATTTTTGAGGACCATGACTAAAAAATGTCAGCATATGTCTACTTGAACATCTGAACTTTATTCAAAGTTAATAATAAGCCCTTTAAATGGTAGCGCGCGCTGACTGAGCTTGAATGTGATGGGTTAACTCGGAACCCAATCACGTGCTTAGTTATAAGAGGGTGTGCACACTTTTGCAACCACATTATTCACTTGCTAGTTTATTTAGATTTTGCCTTCTCAAAGACAAGTTTGGGGGTTTGGAAATGATCGAAATGATGTAAAATATGTGCTTTGCCGCAATGACGTTTGGGAAACACTGCAAAGAGGTGACCTAGTGAGGTGATCGTGTCTTCTTTTGACCTTAACAAAGTTTCACTAGCACCTAGTCAGCATTCTCTGTACACCTTTCCTTTGCTCTTTTTACTGTCTCTTCTGCTTCTCGCCAATTGTTTCCCTTTTGTTTCGCCCTCCACCTCTCTGTCGGCGGCTACTGTCCATCAATACAACACTGTCAGTCAGCGCAGTGACAATTGGCAGCTGTCGATACAGCGTCCGGGGACGGCCGTCTATATTCAAGGCTTCAACTTGTGAAATGCTATCAGCTGCCAATAACACACACGTGTAGTGTACTACAAACACACATACATTATTCTCTATGCATCCACATCACACTTGCTCATCGCTGATGCAGGGAAATTTGGTTTGGTAGCAACAAAGGTCTGATCAGATGTGGAAACAAAGAATCACCTTCTGACTCCTCCATCGACACAGCCACTAGTCACCACACACAAAGGCAAACTCCTGTTCACACTAACACCCTGCTCCCCCTGCTGGAGACCTTTAAGACCTTTGGTAATGACACTGAAGCGCATTAGCATTCATTAATTGATCCAATCATCCATGTAGTCATTTAATCACTCCTCCCACTTTCTACCAACCTTTTCTCTTTACTTTTTCTTTTTCACTTCCTGCTCCCATCTCCACATTTACTGCCATGACTTGTATCCTTGAAGCCTTCCTTCATCTCCTCCCCTCACCCACTGTACAAGTCCTCTTTTTAAAGGCATCCACTGCCAGACAGACCAGTGCTATTTTACAGCTTTGCATGTAAAAGGTTAAAAGTTGTACTTAACCTTTATGGTATGTTATGGATCGACTAATGGACTTTCTCACTGGACATTTCTTTAGGTACACAGGCGTAGTACTACTACTACTACTACTACTACTAATACTAATAATAATAATAATAATGGCACTTTAATATTACAACTTGGAATTTCACTTTACAATAGTGTGTGCTCTTAAGCATTCAAATTTAGTTTCAGAAGATGCCACTTTTCACTTTGAACCCACAGTAAGAAAATCAAAAACTGGTTTGATCCCCAGTAGAGAGCCTCTTATTTCAAACATCAGGACAAGATAAAGCAACATATTAACAGAAGGCGGTGGCATCCAATCATTAAAAAGGAATATGATCATTTCTTTTGTAGAATGTTCTCAGGCGGTACTTGATGATGGTGACAGACACGACAGAGAAAATGTGGAGCGGCAGATTAAAAGGATCTTTCCTGGCAGGCGCAGAGAAAGGGCAACAAATGTGTATCTGCTCGCGTGCTCTTGCGCACATGGCATCCATCCGTCTGAGAAATGTGATTACAAATGAGAGCGTGAGCGAGTGAGCCGAGTGCCGCAGCTGGCACGGCATCTGGCTTGGCATATCACTGCTCGGCCTCGCCCGCCGCCTGCACTGCGCTCTAATGTGGCTGTCGACAAGCCCATTAAGAAGCCATTACTAAATGCTCTGTCTCTGCTAAGCCTTCCAGGCCTTACAGCGAAGGCCCGCGGGAGTGCCTGCGGCATGGAGAGGGTGGGAGGACTCAAAAGAGAGGAAACATGCATGGGTATTTTTCCAAAGATACAATCTTTTTTTTACGTGTATTGTCCTTTTGTTGACTCACAAACTGAACTTGAAAATAAGAATTACTGCAGGAGAGGGAAATTGATTAAAACTCGTCCAGCCAATTCATTCAGTTGTCATAAGTACATTTTATTTTGTCATCGAAAGTAGTACTTTTCTATTAGCTCTGTAAAAATATGAGAAACTGATCAGTATTTTTGGGTGGTTTAAATGTTATTATTAAAAACAATGTTATCTAAATGGTCATACAGCTAAATTGATTATTATTATTTTTTTAAGATTATATTCCAATGAGTATGATTTAGATAGAGTAAAAAAAATGCTGTACAGTTAGTTATATGTTGCACAACACAGGTTGCATCATTATGCCATAACCATTTAAAAAAAAAAATCAAAATAACATTCTAACCACTTTTGTATGAAGTGAAGCAATGTTCTGACATTAGATTTGACTCCAGTGTGCAGTTTCCTCTTCCTTTTTCATCTAAGTAAAATATAATATCAAGAAACTGGGAAGGTGAACCAAATAGATTTGTGCTTACGAGTGCTGTCTATTACTTGTAGGAGACAGTGTTGAACCTGATGCTTGGCATCTGGATGCTCCTGAGAGAGGCTGGATATCGGTCAGAACGAGAGCTCCCCTGTACGTTGTCATCATGCAGTACTCCTTGTTGAGGGCATTGAGGGCCCAGTCCTGCAGTGTCATTTACGGAGAATGGTCCAACCTTTTCATTATTGGTGCACATCATCTGAGGATACAGAAATAATCAGTTGTAGGGTCAATATGTCTCCATCAGAAAACTTTATTGGCATTACACTTTAACATAAACAAAGACAAACCTATCGTGTAACGCATTCCTTGGCTTATTGGCTGTGATGTGTGCCCTCTGCAGGTTGGACTAGAATGTTCACCTTTTTTTTCAAATCCATACTTCTCTTACAGGAGCTCGATATGGGGCTTTTACCTTTTGTTTCCCCTTCTTTCTTACGTTCTCTTTTGTTTGTTGATGTTGCAAGTTTGGTTCTATTCTGAATTGTTTGAGGGCCATTCAGTTTTAGGGGTGCTGTACTGTATTTGTGTGTGTGTGTATAGTTTATTTAGTGCCCCTAAGTAAATAAATAAGAAACCAGGAAACGAGGTGATGGTGTAACATGCTGTTTTCCATAAAACGACTACAATAGTTAGAAATATGTGTGTGTGTGTGTGTGTGTGTGTGTGTGTGTGTGTGTGTGTGCGTGCGCACAGTGGCTGCTGGAACTAAGCGAGGCTCTTAATCATGGCTGTAACGGGCAACATTACCGGCAGCAGACTAATGATGAATGTCTAAGACTGTTAAAAAAATAAATAAATAAATAAATAAACTGAACCCCTTTTCTGCTGTGTTGTACGAAAAAATCCAGCTTGCTCACTAAATGGCCAAGCACGAATGCACACAAAAAGATAACCTGAACCAACTGAACCTGTGGATTACAACATGTTCGCCAAACTGATCCCTTACATTAAATAAGAGACTATGTGGTGCCAGGAAAGATTTTTTTGTAGAGGAGCAAGGGAGTGGTAGTTGTAAACGAGAGCAAAGTTTTGATGAAGGACAAACTAATGTCAGGGACTGAGGCTGTTGAAATTTACTGCTCCGCGGCTAGCACATGCGATCCCGCCTGTCACTCACACTCCATCGCCATGACAATCATCGTCGCGCCGACGCCCGGGGGCGGGGACAAGCCTGTCCTTGTAACAAACAGTGGCCCCTCCGAGATCTGATGTCCACAACTTCCATGAAGGGAACCAGCACAAATAAATAGACACACTCACCAAAATGGCTACGATCAAAATAAATCGAATTTTTGGAACCCATGCAAAGCTTAAACAAAATATCAAAAATCGTACGAAATAATTTGCTGGCCCCCCTATTGAGAATGATTAAGCACAGTCGTAAATCTGTACCAGTGCACTCGTACATACATACATGTCGTCATGATGTACATTAAATGGATGCAAATGTATGAGTGGTGCGCTCACATATCATTATACCGTATGTGTGGCAGAGGAGTGTGTGTGTGTGTGTGTGTGTGTGTGTGCAGTGTGCCAAAGGGTAGAGAGCAGGGACTTGTCACGCTGCAGAAGAGATGGCAAAGTGGACGGTGATGCCAGCCCTCTGTGACAGCTCTTTCACACACACATACTAACATGACCAAAAAATGGACGCTCGAACCCCACCCTCAAACCTACCCTCATGCACATGCTATAGCTGTGAAAGTTGCGATGCAGCAAAAAAACAAGACCCGGTGGAATCTCCCTCTAACTGGAGGCCGATCGGTGTATGTGTGTGCGTGTGTGTGTGTGTGTGTGTGTGTGAGGGGATGATGAGGTGGGCTTGCGGGGAGGGAGGGCGGGGGTTCAAAGTGTCACATCAATTTGTGGCTGTGCTGTTTCTGAAAGAGGCTAACCCCCCTGCCACTTGAGTTTAGCACAACAGTACACAGCATACTGGCAGACAGCACACATACAGTACACACAAATACAAGAGCACACACACTTATGCAGTTTAATTGCAGACGAAATGCAAAATATACTGATTTGCAAAGTTTGCTTCAAATCCTTCAAGCTGGCCACAGGCTGGGATTTTTTTGTGTTACAGCAACACTAACCTCGTATCTAACAGGTGATTAACAAAATGTTTTTTTTTTTGAGAATACAGTCTTCAAATAATCAATGAGCTAGAACACAAAGCAAAATATTGCTTGGATGCACATATAGTGGATATAAAAAGTCTACACAACCCTGTTGAAATGTACAGACTTTTTTAAAATTATAATCAATGTGACGTAAAAACGGTAAAAGCCTAAATGATTGTAAAAATATTTTTAAGAGGAGACGTAAAGATATCTGAAATGATGTGGTTGCACAAGTGTGCACACCCTTCGAATAACTGTATAACTCGGACATGGCTGTGCTAAGAATTAACCAATCTCATTCATGTTGCCATGTTTATTCATCACTCTTACTATTGATTGTTAGAATTTTTGCCTTCTTGTTTTTATATTGTGTCGCGTACATGTATGTCTATCGTGTTATGTGTCTCGTCACCGTGGGATAGAGAAAAACGTAATTTCGGTCTCTTTGTGTGTTGTGACATGTGGAGAGATTGACAATAAAGCTGACTTTGACTTTGACTTAAACTCAAATAAAGTTAAGCTGTTGTGGTAGGTTTTACCGGACAGTTTACTTTGTATCCTAGCAGATGCTATAAAGTTTTGTGCAACACTGACGGGGATTTTGAGCTGTTTAGAATTCCTTCTACCTTGTCTTGGCGTCTACTACCACCTGAAGAAAACCCCAAAGCATTATGCTGACGCCACAATGCGTCACTGTCTGCATGCTGTTCTTTTGGTAATCAGCGGAAACCATAACAAATTGTCCGACGTGCGTTTGCCAAAATTTCATATCCCAATAACAAGACATATTACTGCAGATGATTTGACTGTATCTTCTGTAAAGAAATTTCCAGAAATACTGTATGTATGGCTACTGGTGAGAAACCCCAGGGGTGACCAAGCCAGGGCCCCCAGACAACTTAAACTACTTGTCCCCATTAGCGGGCTCCTGGATATCATCATGTTCTCTGGGGAGCAGGTGTGCTCCAACCAACCATTTACCCTCACATCTCTTTTTGTCTCCCTCAACTTCACCACGTCGGCACGTTACCCCTCAACGAAAAAAGAAGCTGTGAAAAATATGAGATTGATTTATTTGTTTCAGTGTTCTCCGGGACGGACTCCTCTCCCTCCCTTCTCGGCAAACTGAAACCAATTAGCGAGCGGAGCACTTGTAGCGGAGAATGTAGGGCAAGCGAGGAGTAATAAAAAAGTATTGACTTTTCGGCGACTGTATGCGTCGTGAAAGGGGTGCCGCGGCCTTGTCCGACATGAAAGGAGCTCCATTAATTTCACTTATTTCACCCGGGCCCCTGTCAGGAGGCCCTAATGCGTCCTATGCACGCTTCTCGCATGCTCAGACAGTGCCACGCAGCAACCTAGCCTGCTTACCAAATGAGTTGATGTTAACTATCTGAGCAAGACAGAGTTCCCGTGCAAGAGAAAAGAGTAATTTCTAATCACCTGCTTGAGACACAAAGCGAGGTCGTTCATACGAAGCTAATTTTTCACCTCCTCCTATCGATTTCTACTCTCACGTGAAGGCCTGCTTCGGTGGAAATTGACCTATAGTATCAAAACAATGACACTTTTGCTTTAGTTTCTACTCATTAAGAGCCAATGAACACTAACTACTATTGGCCTAAGTTTTGGATGAGGCTTCAGAACAAATGGAGCTAGTTTAACTCTTAGGGGGCGTTTGCGCAACCGAGTTTCAAAATTCAATTTAAAGAAAGAAAATCTGAATGAATGCCACAATAGACATGAATAAGTAACTTGGCTATTTTCCTGATTACTTTCTAGTTCCTTGAAATGGCAGTCATTATTGACGAACACGTTAGCAATACGCTATCGCTGATTATGAGAGAATTTGTTGGCTCGTGTGTGATTGTCCACATCCCGTCTTCGTGTATGTGTGTGTGTGTGTGCATACAGGAAGAAGTGAAGAGTGAGAAGCTATCTGC